>NW_028327181.1:54693004-55318004 GCF_987537825.1 Furipterus horrens | reverse complement strand
ATGTCATCCCAATAAGTTTAAAAAGAAAAAGGTGCGTCTATTTGAGGTAGGGAAGACAGTACTATCATATATGGCCACAAGATGGCAGCAGAGAGAAATTGGCCACATACCTGGTCACGGAGGCAAGGAGAATTTGTCCTGTCTGGTGGGTGCCCACCAGAGGGGTTGGGGGTGGGCAGACATGAGGGTGGGTTGTGGGAGGAGGTGGGCCCTGTATTTCAGCATGGTTATCTTTGCCAGGTGGAGTCTGTTACTGCAGATTAACCCCTTGTGACCACCTGTCTCATTACAATCTGTGTGACCTTGGCTGGGCTGGGGGTGGTGGTAATGTGTGTTCCACATGGGTGAGTATGGGAGGCAAGGGATGTCACCTGTGCAGGGAAGCTTATTTAAAGGACATCAGTGCATGTTGAAAGCAGGGACTCCCAACCCCCTGATGCCAGGCTGTGGTTCCAGGTGCTCTTAAAGGATGTGTTCACATGAATCCAGCCTGCTCCAGTCATGAGATCAGATTTGTGGTTGCGGGAGCTAGCCCAAGACAAGGCAAAGGATGCTGAGATGGGGTGCGGCAGGGAGCACAGGATGAGGCAGCTGTCTCTGGAAGCAGACAAGATGTTCCTGGCTGCAGTAGGGGTGGTAAGAGGATTAGGTGACAGGCCCCTAACCCAGCCCGGAACTAACACCCTCCTCCGTGTCACTCACATGCCTTGGCCTGCCCAGCTCCAAGCCTGCCAAAGCTCAGAATAACCCTGAGGACCAGACAGCGGGATGGCAGGGGCTCTGCTCAGCGCCCTGTTCCTCTTGCAGCTTCTCGGTATGAAAAAGGGTCGGGGAGGTGGTTGGACACTAACATAAAGACGCAAGACAGACAGAAACAGAGGTGGAGACTGTGAGCAACATCTGGTCCCCAGACACAATATCATTGGTTACAAAGACGCACATGGAAAAATACTGTTTGAGAGGCAGAGCCCTGCATGGACCCAGAGGGGACAGAGGGGAGAGGCCCCCTGTTCTCTTCATCTCTAATGACTCCACTGCCTGACACCATCCCCAGGCAGAGGCGAGGGGAAGAATGAGGAGTTGCACCTTTATCACCATCTTTTCGACAACTATGACCCAAAATGCAGGCCAGTGAGGCAGCCTGAGGACACTGTCACCATCAACCTCAAGGTCACTCTAACCAACCTCATTTCACTGGTAAGAGACCCCATTTGCACCCCAAGCACCACCTCTGAGCTTAAAATTTCACTTCTGGCCCCAACAGCTGAGCTCTGTCCGAAAGCTCACTGCTGGCCCTGGAATCCACTTCAATCGTCCTATTCTCCTGTGCACAGAATGAGAAAGAGGAGACCCTCACCACCAGCGTCTGGATTGGAATCGTGAGTCAAATCTGGGGGATACTGTGAGGCTTTGCCCAGGGGACCCCTTTCTCCCAAACTCCTCATGAGGAGTAGGCGGGAGATGCAGAGCACACGTCCTTCCGTCCGCACCCCTTAGGACTGGCATGATTACCGACTCAACTACAGCAAGAACGACTTTGGGGGTATAGGAATCCTGCGGGTCCCTTCAAAACTCGTATGGTTACCAGAGATTGTGCTGGAAAACAAGTGAGGACCAAACGGAAGCCAGGCTGGAAG
Organism: Furipterus horrens; assembly: GCF_987537825.1. Classification (NCBI taxonomy): domain Eukaryota; kingdom Metazoa; phylum Chordata; class Mammalia; order Chiroptera; family Furipteridae; genus Furipterus; species Furipterus horrens. The sequence goes on along the minus strand of NW_028327181.1, from coordinate 55,316,367 downwards.
GAAGCCGAGGCCTGAGGGGGCTGGGCTGGACCTGGTTGGGGCGGAGGGATTGCTTGAAGGGCGAGGGCCCGTGAACCTGCGCAAACACTGGGTTTCTGGGAGCCCACAGTATTGACGGCCAGTTCGGGGTGGCCCACGATGCCAATGTGCTGGTCTACGAGGGCGGCTACGTGAGCTGGTTGCCTCCGGCCATCTACCGCAGCACCTGCGCCGTGGAGGTCACCTACTTCCCCTTCGACTGGCAAAACTGCTCGCTCGTTTTCCGGTGGGCAGTTAGAGGCTCTGGGCGACTACGGCTTTAGGAGAGCAGGGGGCAGGCCATAAGGGGAACACTGGGGGCGGAGCTTTGTGCTGGACGCGGAGCCAGACTAGGATGGTTGGGACTGCTCCAGGGAATCAGAAGTAGGGGTGGAAACGAGTGTGATCTGTGTAACGGGATGGGGCGTTATTACCCAGCCGGATCCCAGGCTTCCAGAGCAGGGCCTGAGGCTAGGACCTGGGTCCGAGTTTCTGGGGTGGGGATCCCCGCCCTGGCTCCGCAGCTCCCAGACATACAACGCCGAAGAGGTAGAGTTCGTCTTTGTGGTGGGCGACGACGGCGAGACCATCAGCAAGATCGATATCGACACTGAGGCCTTTACTGGTGAGGTCCTCTCCGAAAAACGCGCTTCTAGATGGGGTCCAGAGAAGGCACTTGCAAATGGGGCTGCCCCAGACCATCAACACGAGGGATTGATTTTGACGACCGTGTTTCAATTTGCCCCTTTCCTGAAATTTTTCTCCATTGCCGGACTAGTCCTACTTTTCGGTCGGTACCTCACCGCGTATACCTCTTTCTGTCCTTGCCCTATTTGCCCTCATGCTGACGGCCCATGGCCCAAGCAGTCCAGACCACCTGGTCCAGACAGCTGCCATACTCGCCTCCGCCAGGAGTTATGGGCTCCCGCCCTCCGGTGCGGAGCCTCAGAGCAGGGCGCCCCAACCCCGAGGGCAGGTTGACCGCGCCACCCCACCCGTCCTGCAGAGAACGGCGAGTGGGCCATCGACTTCTGCCCCGGGGTGATCCGCCGCTACGACGGTGGTTCTGCTGACGGTCCAGGGGACACTGACATCATCTACACACTCATTATTCGCCGGAAGCCGCTCTTCTACATCATTAACATCATTGTGCCCTGCGTGCTCATCTCAGGCCTGGTGCTGCTCGCCTACTTCCTGCCGGCGCAGGGTAAGGAGTCGCCCTAACCCTAAAGCCAGGATCGTTCCGGGGGAGGAGAGCGGCAGCTGCTCTTACTGGGTGCTCCCTCCAGCCGGTGGCCAGAAATGCACCGTTTCCATCAACGTCCTACTCGCCCAGACCGTCTTCTTGTTCCTAATTGCCCAGAAAACCCCAGAGACGTCTCTGAGCGTGCCACTGCTGGGCAGGTGAGGGCACAGGGGCCCCGGTAGTACCCATGCGGGGGCGTGGCTAGCGCGAAGGGCGGAGCCAGACTGGCATGGGGCGGAGCTAGGAAGGGTGTGGTCGGGGTGGGCGAAGCCAAAACCAAACGACTCTGGGAACAGCTTTGGCTGTCTGGTCCCCGCCGCCTGGGCTGTACTTGAACGCCAGGTGGGGCTGGGACGATGATGGATTCTCTGGAGCCCGGTCCTCCGCACTGCTGCTGGACGCCACCGAGAGGTCTCCAGAGAATCTCTGTTGAGGGGTGGGGCGGCGGCTCGATGCCTCCCCAGCCGCGCCACCTCGGGCCCCTAACTCACCTCCCCATCCCGAGCTCACCGGTTCCTCGGGGGTTCCGAGGCCCAGCTGGTTTCTACATTGCTGCAGAAATGAGGCGGGCCCCTGCAGACCCCAGGCACACAGGCATAGCCACGCCCCCTGGAGCAGGAGCCTGTCGCAGCCCGCGCCTGTCGAGCCCCCTGCCCTGCAGCCTGAGCTACCCGGGCCAGCGCTCCACCAGGATTCCTGGCATCTGGGGCTGGGCCCGGGCTGCTGTCGTCGCCGTCTAGTCGCCGCACCTCCTGCTGTAGCCAAAGGGCTGAGATCTTCATTAGGGGTACCGGAGTTAGATGGGGGTGGTAGATGCAGAGGTCCCTATCCCCCTTCCCTGCTCCTCCTCAGCCCCCCAGCGCCCCACCTCCAACAAGGTGGTGCCCAAGTTGAGGACGCTGGCCGCGGCTTCCCTTAGCACCAGCCCCAGGGTGGGCTTCGGGGCTGGAGGCTCCAGGGACTTCAGCTCTGTGAACCTCTGCTCCAGATACTCCTGAGCTGCGGCCACAGCGAGTTCCAGGGAGGACAGAAGAGGGGGCTGGAGGGCCACCTGGAGAAGGAGTGGGGTCATGGAGCCATCGGGTCATGGGACAGAGGCCACGGTGGTGGTTGCTGTAGACCCTCCCAGAGGGTCTCGCGGTGCCGGGTCACGGCCTCACCTCACCTCCGTGGAACTGTGGAAGTGGTAGATCCACAGCAGGGTTTCCAGGGAGCTGGGGGTCCACTTCATAGCTGTCACGGGCGGCAGGGGAGGGAGGAGGACCGGGGACGTCAGGCCCGCAGAGGAGCTGCTGGGAGGCCTTACTCCGCCTCCGCGGAGGGGTGTGCTTGTGAGGTCGAAGCACCGGCGGCTCCAACTGTGACTCCGGGACGTGGGGAGGCTGTGGTGTCACGCACTCCCGGATCCTCAGGTACCTCATTTTCGTCATGGTGGTTGCCACGCTCATCGTCATGAATTGCGTCTTCGTGCTCAACTTGTCTTTGCGGACGCCCACTACCCACGCCGTGTCCCCGAGGCTGCGTCACGTAAGCGCCGGCGGGCGGGGCGGGGCGAGGGGCGGGACCTCACGCTAATCACCGCCCGGGCCGCCCCTAGGTCTTGTTGGAGCTGCTGCCGCGCCTCTTGGGCTCAGACGCGCCCCCGGAGGCCCCCCGGGCCGCCTCGACCCCGAGACGGGCATCGTCTGTGGGCATATTGCTCCGCGCGGAGGAGCTGATACTGAAAAAGCCGCGGAGCGAGCTCGTGTTTGAGGGGCAGAGGTACCGGCACGGCGCCTGGACCGGTGAGCAGAGGCCCGGGGCTGGCCAGGGAGGGCGCTTTCAGCGGGGGAGGCTCCTAATAACCGACCCCGGGGCTACTCCCACCCTTGCCGCAGCTGCCCTCTGCCAGAGCCTGGGCGCCGCCGCCCCCGAGATCCGCTGCTGTGTGGATGCAGTGAACTTCCTGGCCGAGAGCACGAGAGACCAGGAGGCCGCCGGCGAGGTGCGCTGGAGCCAGAGGCGGGGCGGGTGAGGCCGAGGCCCCCACTAGCTCTGGTGCTGCAGGTTCCCGCAGCCTTAACCCACTCAGCGGGTGCCTGCCCCTCCCCAGGAGGTGTCTGACTGGATGCGCATGGGGAAGGCCCTTGACAACGTCTGCTTCTGGGCGGCTCTGGTGCTCTTCAGTGTGGGCTCCAGCGTCATCTTTCTCGGGGGCTACTTCAACCAAGTGCCCGCACTGCCCTACCCGCCGTGTATATAGACCTGGGCCGGTGGCCGTGCGGATGTCAACTTGCCTATCCATTTCCACGAGGAAATAGATTTTGAAAAACAGGTTGCTGCCACTGCTATATTATGATCGTTGACCACTGCTGAAAATAAATTAGTACTTTGTAAACACATGTTGTGTGTGCACAAGTGAGTATGTCTGCTCAAGCTGCAGGGATCAGAAAGAGGGCAGACGGTTTTTCAAGCAGGCTCTTGGATGCCAGTCCTCCGGAAATGAAAGACCATCCTGGATTCAGCCTTGCTCATCTCCCAGACTTTCTCAGGCCCCAGCCCCATGGGACCCTCTAACCTATCTACTTGACAGCCACACAGGAGAGGCCCCTTTGCAGGACTGGCACCTAGGGAGTCTGGAGCCAGGAAGCCAGGTATCTCTGGCCTGGTCCTGCTTGAGTGGACAGATCTCCCACAGGCCCACAGGTTTAAGGCTGAGGAGGCCCGGCCCTCCCTCAGTCATTTCTTCCACGTTTTCTTGGCCCAGCACTGTTTACCCACCTCCCCTCAAGACTCATTGTAGATTCCCCCCCACCCTGTCCCCTTCATCCCAACTCTGCTTGCTTGCCTTGCTAGTACCTGGACTGTGGGAGAAAACAGAATAAAACAGGGCCCGAAATGGTGGGAGCTGGTTGAATTGTCTTTATTAACAAACGGGATGTCCAAGGCCACTACATTGAGGAGAAGAAGGGGCAGGGAGGGAACAGGGCTACTTGCTGCTCACATTATATACAGTTGCAAGCAAGTGGGTGTGGAGGGTGAGAGCTCCTGCTCCCTCCCTCCACCAGGGAAGGGCAGAGGCTAGAAGAGACGAGGGTTGTAAAGGGGGAGATGTTTTGGCTGGCGGGGGTCCCCCTTCCATTCCCTGGGATTTGAGGGGAGGGGAATCATTAAAGTGCTTTCAGAAAATGAGGAAATGGTCCCTGCCCCTGGAGTGGCTGGTGACCCCCCCCCTAAAGCCTAGGGCCCAGCGACACCCCCCCAGGGTCTGGTACATTCAAGGGGGGAGCCGGCTCCCCTGACGTGCAAATAAAGGGGCCCAGGGCCCTGCCCAGTCAGCAGCAGTGGGGTATGGGGTCCAAGCCCCAAACACTCTCCTCTTCAGTGGAGAAAAGGGGGGATGGGGCTGGGCCCACTCAATTCCTGTTCAGGGGAAGCTGTGCCTCTCCCCAGAAGATGGGACAGGCACAGTTTTGGGGAGAGAACATGTTGGGGAAAAAGGTGGTCACGTGATCACAAAAGCATCAGGGGTCAGAGGTCACGTTCCCAGCAGGCTCCAGTGAATCAAACCAGTAAAAGCAAAAGCCCAAGGAGGGGGAAGCAGGACGGCCTGGGAAGTCTGGCTGTGGGGGGAGAGCTGGGTCCATGTGGGAGAGCCCCAGCCCAGGGTCTGTCACCAGTTCATGATGCAGTTGCGATTCAGTGTCATAAAGTAAACTTGGCTGCTGCCCCCAGAGCGGACTGAGGCAAAGAATACCTGGTGGGGAAGGAGAAAAAGTCACCAAGGAATGGGGGGTGCAAGAGGGGCTCAATTAATGGGGAGGAGAGAGAAACTGCAGAGCTTAGTTCCTCAGAGTTACCCCCCAGTGCCCTGAAGGGCAGAAGTGCTTGGGAATGAGGGCAGCTGCCAGACCTCTGGGGTGAAAGAATTAAGAGAGTTCTCAGAAACTGAAGGTGAGGGAAGGCCAGGATATAACTGAGTGCTGTGTTTCCCAAGGCCCCTATTAGAAAGACTCCTCAACTGTCACCCCCTGGTAGGGACCTAGGGTGGTGGCAGCTGACCCAATGCAGGGGCCCTGGCCCTTTCCAGGGGCAAGTGGCTCCCACCTTGTCATTCCGCTCACACAGGAACTTGAGCCTCTGAGCTCGTTTGTGCATGAAGACCCCGTCCAGGTGGCCTGTCTCCACAGAGCGGATCTCAATGGCTTTCTCGCCCCAGCCCATTATCTGGTTCGAGCAGATGTAGGCTGCAGGAGAAGGGAGTTGAGGGGCAGTGAGTGGGCTGCAGCCCAGGCCCACTCCCAGGCCAGCTCAGAGGGACATGAGACCTGCAGCTGGGGGACCAGCACCACTCACCCACAGAGGTGGGCATCTCTCCCCACTGCAGCACCACATCCTTAATGATCCGCCCATACGTGTTGACATACACGCCCTCGTCCTCGTAGCACAGCAGCATCTCCATGCCGTCGGTGTTGGGGAGGAAGATGATGGCGTGGGGCGTGATCTGGCTCTGGATCTGGGGAGGAGAAAGTGGGCTGCACTCCCTGAGTCTGGAACCCAGACCGGAGGTCCCCCTGCCCAGTCCACCAAGCTTACATGAACGGGGATGTAGATGTCATAGCTGTTCCCCGAGTCGACATCCACAGCGTGGAAGCCGGCGCTGGAGCCATAGATGACCTTGAGCCGCTGTCCCTCCTCTACCGTCAGGTCTACCAGCAGAGGGCGGTGAGGCAGGTCAGCAAAGGACTGTGGAGGAGAGAAGGGATCAGGGGACACAGGTGGAGGAGTCAGACCTTGGAATAGTGTTGGGGGGGCTGTGGCTGGGATTACCTTGAAGGCCATGAATTTGTGGTAGGGTTTGGGGGCCCAGGCATACACCTCTACGGAGTTCTTCAGGGCGATGACCAGGAACTTAATACGTTCGTATTTCACTGGGGACAGGAAAAAAGAGGGATGCTGGGACCCTCTCCTTGGGCTGCCCCACCCCCAGGTCTGTTACTACACCCCCAATGCCAGGCCCCAAGTCTCTGGCTTCAGGACCATTGACCCCAAGCCCCCATTTCTCTCTTCTCATGAACAGGTGTGCCCTGGCCACTCTGTTGTGACATCCTCACCAACACGGTAGTGCCCGCAGCCCTCCATGTCCCCCACGGTGGTCCAGCCCTGCTTCTTCTCCACTTCTGGGTCATTGTGCAGAATCTTGTTCCGCAGCCAGGACAGGTAATAGACCCGCAGTTTGTTCCTTTTCCCTGAGGGGCGAGGACACATACACACACACACACACCCCTTACTTACTGAAGGTCTAGATTCTACCTCCCCGCTATCCTTTTCTGCATACCACAAGGGGTGAGAAAGTGGTCCCACCTTCTGACTCCTGGACCAAGGTTGCCCTCTGCCCAGGCTGATGATGGTGACAAGAGAGCCACAGAGCAGAGCCCCCTCCTCCAGGCCCTGTACTCTACACACACACCTGAGATGGTGATGAGCAAGTTGAGTCCTTCCAGTACATCCATTTGCTGGAAGCGCCGCCGCCCAATGAGTCCATACACCTTGCCCTGCCCACTTCGGTCCAGCAACATCAGCCCGTTCTCCGTGCCCACCAGCAGGTTGACACCTGCAATAGAAGCCCTTGGGCAGATCAGAGGCAGAGCCAGGCCCTAAATTGACCAAGAGCACAGGGGCACACCAGATCCCTCTTTCCCTTCCCAGCCCTGGCTTACCCCAAAGGGCGGCACAGAGGATCTCAGAATTGAATCGCTTCTTGTACTTCCGGATCTCAGGGGTTTCACTGTGGGCCCGTGTGTTGGTGGGGTTCACGTTGACCACAGAGCCTTTCCGCACATCATACTGTAGCTGATCAAGCCGACTGGCCTCTCCACCCACCAGGGCTGCGGTGGAGAGAGGGGAAGGGAGGTGGGCTACTGCTGCCTTACCCCGCCTCTTCTTACCCTACCCTTCCACTTGGTCTTGGCCCCTCCGAAAATGCAGAAGGAAAGGGAAAGACCAGAGAATGGAGGAGGTGCATGGCAGAGCAGAAACAGCCAGAAGGCCTAGCCAAGTCCTCATTCTGTCACGTAGGTCCCTATGCAGCTCTGAGCATTCTCCCTCCTGGGTTAAAATGGCCTCAGAGGCCCTTGTTGCCTCTGTACCAGGGCAGGTGCTCAGGTCAAAGGGGAGGCTGTGAAAGCTTTGTAAAGCCACATGACCAGAGCTTCACCTTTGCCCCTCTCCAGGCCTCCTGGAAGGCCTGTCCTTCCCTCCTCACCTGTGATGGGTATGGTGTCCCCACTGCCTCCAGGTTGGTAGATGCCTAGGTCCACAAACATTGTGAAGGAGCTCTTGCCAGGGGCCTTTACCAGCCCACGAGACTGGTACTGTGGGGGGTAGGGTCAGCAGTCAGGCAAACATGTGAGACCCCAGCCTGTGGCCCACCCCTGCTATTGTTCCTAGGCCCCAGGTCCTCCCCGGGGAACCCTGGCCAACTAGCTCCCAGGTGCTCTGCCCACCCAGCGCCATTACCCCTGAGCACGCCCGATCTCCTGCCCACTGCCAGTGCCCTCCCCTCGCCCCATGGACCTGCCTGAACCCACTTACATCGCTGCCTCCATCCTTCAAGGGGGGGCTTTGACCTTTGCTGCTCTCAGTGGGTGAGTGGCTGGGCTGGACCACATCTGGCAGGTTTGTGTAACCATTGCTGTCCGCATGCAGCAGGCTTCGCTCCTCTTCAGGAGTCTAAAGAAACAGAGGGAAGGAGGCCAGTGCTGGGGCCAAGGAGGGTCACAGCAGGTGCTGGGAAGAATGGGGTGCCTACTCACACGCTGGACCACCATGGTGCCACCCCCATAGGGGGTCTGGGTCCCAGCTATCTCCTCTACGTCATGGACCACCATGGTGCTGATGCTATCGGTGTCCCCATCACTGCTGTGGGAAAGAGGAAGGCCCTTCAGACCCTGCCTGCCACCCAAGTGCCACAGGAGCAGACGAGAGCAGGAGGCCTAGTGCTTCCAGTTTCAGTCTGTTCAATACACAATGCACTCAGCCCTTACAGCGCAGCCTTTGCCCCACTGCTGGGTGTCCTGTGCCCGGCACTTGGGGAAGGCAGGTGGCAGAGAGGCACCTGAAGAGACCACTCCCCTACTGACAGGGCTGTCGGAGAGAGATGGGAACCCGAGCTCAATACCCGCTTCTCTAGAGAAAGCGAGAAGGAACTGAATAGCACAGACAGCAAGGGTTCCCCACTCAGAAAAGGGAACCACTTTCCCTCAGCCTTGCTCCAGAGGCCCCCTCCTCCCAACCTGCAACCCTCCTCTCAGAGTGTCTCCAATGTGGGAGCACCCCCCCTAAGGGAGCCCCCATACCGGGCCCCAGGGGTGTCCCTGCTGCCCTCTGATGGTTCGCCATTGCTTTCCTCCTCATCATCCTCACTGCTTTCCACCTCCTCGCTGGACGAGGAGTAGTCCATGGCCTTCTTGGGAGGCCGAGGGGCCTCATCCAAGGTCCGTTCTTTCAGCAACACGAAGTCCTGCAGGAGAGCAGCATATGAGGACAGGAGGGGAGAGGGCAGGGGCACAAAGGATGCCTGAGGAGAAGGGGCAGGGTCACAGGAGGAGCTCCTTCTCACTAACCTCACCAATGGCTCGCTTATAGCTCTGAGAGGGGCCACAGGGGAGGAAGGGCAGCCAGGAAGAGGCAGGAGAGAGGTTAAGAAAGGTTAGTAACGGAGAAGTACACCTGCAATCATTCCCGCAGCAGCCCCCCTCACACTAAAGGCCCCACCCCCAGCACCCAGGCTTGAGAGGCCCCACAGCCAGCCCCAGCGTCCTGGACCAGAGAAGGCAGGGCCACAGCTGCCGCCTGCTGACTTACTGCGGGCCGGCCTGGCCGTGAGCGGTGGTCGTCAGGCTTGCCTTTGTTCCCAGGGGACAGCACTGGGGAGCTGTCTAGTTTGGAAGAGGCTGGATAGAGCGTGGTGGGAGAAGGGGGGGTCACTGACACCGGGACAGAAGATGACTTCAAAGCCCCACCCTGTGCCCTGAGCACTGTGACTCAGTGGGATAGGCATCATCCTGCAAACCGGAAGGTCGCCAGTTTGATGACCAGGCCAGGGCAAATGCCTGGGTTGTGAGCCAGGTTGCCAATGTTTCTCTCCTTCTCTTCCTCCCTCTCTAAAAATAAGTAAAATCTCTGGGGTGAAAAGACCCCCACAGCCTGGGCTGACCTCTCAGGCCTGAGCCCCAGAGCTCTACGCCCAGCCCAGTCCAGTCCCTACGCTACCTCTGAGGATATCTCAGGCCCCAGTTGCCAACGCAGAGCCTACCCTGAGGGAGACTGTGCCAGGCCCCAGAGGACACCGCCAGCCCTGCCCACGTACCTCCCACACGGTTCCGCTCCAGAGAGCCGGCCTGGGGGAGGTGCCCGTGGGAGGCTGGGAGGACACTGTCCGAGCGCTCCCAGCCAGGGTCACTTCTTCTGAGGTCGGGATTACTGTGGGGGTGCAGAGGCAGGGTCAGGGAGGCAAGGTGCTCCCCTTCCCAGGGGGCTGAGCCGCACTGCAGAGGGAGCCGTCACCAGGGGACACAGGTGGCAGAAGTGAGGGTGGGAGTGAGTGGGGACAACTCCATTACCTACAGGCGTTGGGCGGGCCAGGAGGCTGAGCAGGGGGCCCTGGAGGCTTGGGGCTCCCCCGCTCTGCCCTCCTTTGCAGATAGATTTGCCAGGCGGAGTTGCTGCGAGGTCTGTGAAGGGAGCACAGGGGTGCCGGGGGCGGGGGCAGGGAGGGGCTGAGGTGACTGGGTTGGGGCTTGCCCACCCCCTAAGCGGGTAACCTGGTAAACTTCCCTCAGCCCTCTCCCCGCTCCCTAGCCTGCCACCCGACTTCACCTAGGTGTTACCTGGCTCGAACAGCCTGGGCTGGCCGAGACCCTCCGGCCCCACTGGTGTTAAGGGCAGTGGCAATAGATGAGGTTCTCTGAGGCACCTGAGGAGAGAAGAAATCAGAGTCAGTGTGCCTGGTGCTAGCACTGTGCTGGGAACCACGAACATCATCCTCACTGAGGCTCTGAAAGGTGCCTTCCTGGCTTTCATGAAATAAGCTGAGCTCAGGGAAGTTAATGAATTTGTCCAGGATCATGCAGCTAGGAAATGGCAGAGCTGGGATTCCAACCCAGAAAGTCTGGCCCTATGCCTTCCAAACACCCCGGGCAGTCTTCCATTCCACACTCACCACTGGGACCATGACACATTCACATGCCCCAGATGGGTAACGTTTCAGGACAGGGGTTATGGTGGGTGCCTTGCCCTTCTCTTCCCTTCCAGCCCCACCCATCTCCGCTGTGTTGCACCCCCGGCTCGCCCCCCATTTCTTCTACTGCAGCCAACCCCTGAACAACATGGGTTTGAACTGCGCAGGTCCACTTATACATGGATGTTTCAAGAAACATGAACAGTGCTGTATATGTATTTTCATTTTCTTATAATTTTCTTAATAACATTTCCTTTCCTCTAGCTCACTTTATTGTAAGGATACTATAAAATGTATAACATACAAAATATGTGTTAATTAACTGTTATTGGTAAGACTTCTGGTCAACAACATGCTATTAGTAACTAAGTTTTGGGGCAGTTGAAAGTTATACTTAAAAAAAATCTATACTTAGGTTTTTCACTGTGCAAGGGGTCAGCGCCCCAACCCTCCATGCTGTTCAAGGGTCAGCTGTATTTCTCTGCTCTTTCTTGGCCCCATGGGGCTGGCCTTACCTTGGGAGGGGCCTCATTATCCTGTCGGACCCAGGCTGGGGGGTTTGGGCTGGGGCCAGGCCCTTCCGAAGTGGGGTCTGAATTCTGGCGGACGACAGCTCCTCGGACACTGGGCGTGGCAGTGGGTGTGGGGGCAGCAGGGTCAGGGTCATGAGAAGCTGGGAAGGCAGCCAGGTTTCGGGTAGGCTGGTCCTGCAGGGACTGGGATCGGGGTACAGGTGCTGCATATGGCTTCAGTGGGACCCGGTGTGCCACCAGGCTCTGCAGGGAGAGACCAGGGAGGGTGGGCTGCCCACTCTGGGCATATCCCCACCTGTGAGCTGGGGCCTGGGCTGAGAAAATGGGGCAAGTAAAGCCTCCAGCTTCCAATTACCCACTGAATGAAAGGGGCTCCTGGAGCCTGAGAATAGCTAGGATGTAGGAACAGACATACGGCGGCAAGCAGATGATGTCTCTGCCCATACATCGTGAGATCTCTGATCCCCAGCTAAAGGTGGGCTTGTGTGTGCATGTAACTGCGCTGAATGAGGCTCCTTACCTCTGTGTGTTAACACTGAGATGGGAAGAGACTCACCTTGTGTGGTCCCTCCTGGGGCTCCACCGGCCTCTGCATAGGAGGAGTTTGGGAAAGTGGTCCTGGGGGCCCAGGGGAGGCCTGGGGGATGGGGGGCTCAGGCCCTGTGCTGCCTGGCTTGGTCTTGGCTAAGGGAGAGTTCTGCTGCTTGTTCATCCTTGTTCTCTCTTCCACCTGTGATACAAAAGGATGCTCAGCAGGCCAGCTTTTGCTTCTGTTCTTAAAATTTAGGTCCCCACCCACTCCACCCCTCACGCCCGTGTGGAGCACTCCTTTCTTCTTCTCAGTGTCCCCCAGTGTAGAATGACTGCTTCTTACAGTAAGGCAGTGGTTCTCAACCTGTGGGTCACGACCTCTTTGGGGGTCGAATGACCCTTTCACAGGGTCGCCTAAGACTATCAGAAAACACGTATATAATTACATATTGTTTTTGTGATTAATCACTATGCTTTAGTTATGGCTAGGGATCACCACAACATGAGAAACTGCATTAAAGGGTCGCGGCATTAGGAAGGTTGAGAACCACTGCAGTAAGGCCTCAGCAGTGGGACAGGGAGGATAGTGTCTTGGGTAGCATAGGAGGCAGGAGTACCTCTCGGGCCCAGGCTGGTTTGTCAGCAGGGTTAATGCCCCGACCATAATGGTACAGGGGCTTCCTGTCCCCAGGAAGGACTTGCTGCTGCTGCTTCTGAAGCTGCTGCTGCTGCTGCTGCTGCAGAGACTTGAGGTAGGCATGCTCCTGCTGCAGCTGCCTCTGCAGACGCTCTGACTGCCGCTGCTCCTCCAGCTGCTTCCGTTTGTATTCCTGGGCCCAAGGGTAGGAAGAGAGGGCTCAGCCAGGTGTAGCCCTGGAAGTTAGAGTCGGCATGCCCTTTCTTTTCTCCTGCCTAGAGAGATGTCTTCCCTTGATGCCTGGGTGAGTCCCTTCCCCTGAAGTGTTTCCATCCCATTCCGCAGAGAAGCTCTGAATACGCATCTTCCCAAAGGAAGCTGGGGGACCCCGTTACCAGCAGTAGGGCCTGTTCCTGGAGCAGCTGTTGCTGAAGGATCTCGAGCTGTCGCTGCTCCTCCTCTAGCCTGTGACGAATATATTCCTGGGGGGCGGGGGCGGGGTGGAGGGGCAAAGGGCAGGGAAAGAGGAAAAGGCGGCGGCGGCAAAGGAGTTGGAGGAGGAGGAAGGGATCAGTGGGGTGAGGATGAGGAGGAGAGCAGGGAAGAGCAATAGAGAGGATGGGGATGGGATGAACCCCAGAGAGGGCAAGGAATGAGGAGGAAGTCAGGGTGGAGGACCCATGAGGGAAGGTGCAGGGGAGAGGAGTTGGGGATGAGCAAAGAGATGGGGAATGAAGGCACAGAGACAGGAGGAGGGCAGGGAGCCAGGGTTGGGGGTTGAAGGGTGGGAGAAAACAGAGAGAAAGAGTGAAGCTAGAAAAGAAAGGAGGAATCTAGGGGTAGGGAAAGAGGGGGGAAAGGGTATGGGGAGCAGGGACGCAGGCAGCAGGGGAGGGCAGGGCAGCCAGGGGAGGGAAGGGGTGTGTGCAGTGTGTGCTGGGGGCGCTGTACCTGCTCCCGCTCTGCTTGCCGCCTCTCCTCCTCCCGCCTCAGGGCCTGCATGTCCTCCAGCCGCCGTTGCTGCTCCTTCTCCTGCAGCTTCCGCTGCTCCCGCTCCCGCCGCTGTTGCTGTGGGTGAAGAGAGGTGTGGTCTTAAGGGCTGCTCCACACACGCAGACAGCCCTGGAAGGAGGGACCCCGGCCCACTCTTGGACACCTCCTGGGAAGGAAACCTTTGCGGGACAATTAGGGCAGATCTCTTTCTCACTACGGATGATGGTGGGAGAGAATGGTTTCCACTTGTTTCTAAAACCTACCCTGTTCCTACACAGGTGCCCACAGGAACTTGGCTTGGGAAAAATTACTTGTGCAAGGTAGCAATGGGCTTGGGACCAGAGACTAAGCAGCTGGCTGCTGCCCTTGGAATGTGCCGAATTAGATAATACCTTCTCCTATCCACTCCCCCACTAAAAAACTGAGCCAACAACAAACCTACAATACTAGCCTCTCGGCCACTACCTGTAAATCCAAAGAGTGGGCTGTAATGATAGCCTTTGGCCACAAGAGGGGAGCAGGTGCCCATGCCAGAACAACCAAGAGGCGAGGGACTCCCTCAGCTCCTTGGCAAACTTCAGTAGCTCAGGTTGCACTTTACTTTCAAAATCTTTCTGACCAAAGAGTCTGCCCACCCTCAACACGCCCCTAAAAAATTATTTTTAAAAAGGAAAAGGATCTCTATTAAAATGAATTTCTCCCACCCACCTCCAATCAGTACCACTGACAAGACAGTAATTTCCAGCGAATCTAAGCCGAAGCAAAAATAGAAGGCGGTTCTTTAGAAGGATCTTTTGTGTTCAGAAAGAGAAACAAAGGGAAAGGAAAAGAAAACAAAGAAAAGAAAAAAGAAGAAGCTCTAAGGGGCAGTTGGGGGAACTTCACTGTGCGTATCTCTACAATGAGGGTCTGGCAGGCCTGCTTCAAGAAACACCCTGGTAGAAACGATTTTCTGTCACTCAACTACCTGGAAACAATATTTTCTCAAGGAAATCTGCACTGCGTTCTCCTGTAGCAGGCTTTCCTGCAAATTACTTTTTGTTCAAGATTGGGGAGCAGTACATAGACAGAGTAGGGGCTTCTATACTTTTTTGTTAAGCCCAGCTCTCTGTGAACTTGGAAATCATGTAATTGTTTCAACAAAAATTTCACCACTTAATGCATTTATATATACACACTCACAACACATATATTTTAATCCTCACTCGAGGATATGTTTATTGATTTTAGAAAGGAAAGAAGAGACAGAGAGGGAAAAACAACAATCAGTTTGCCTGCTGTATGCAGGCTGGTCAGGAATCAAACCCCAGCCATTTTGGTGTATGGGACGACGCTTCAACCAACTGAGTCACCCAGCGAGGGCTCTTAAGGCTTTTTTATTTTTAAAGTATTTAAAAAATTGTTTTGATCCTCACCTGAGGACACTTTTTTTTTTTTTTAAGATTTATTTTTAAAGATAGGGGAAAGGGGGGGGAAAGAGAGGGAGAGAAACATCGAAGTGCAAGAAACGTCAATTGGCTGCCTCTCGCACGCCACCAACCGGGGGGACCTGGCCTGAAACCCAGGCGTGTGCCCTGACCAGGAATTGGTTTGTGGGACGACATGCAACCCACTGAGCCACACCAGCCAGGGCCATTTAAGGCATTTTTAAAATCAACCTATACCTTGCCTTTCTCACCATGCTCCCCTAGAAAATAAATAAGTACATTTAAATATATATGCATAGAGATACAAATATCTTTTAAACTGGTGATCTTAAAAAGAAAACTGCAGCTATTTAAAAGTAAGATTCTCTATTAAAATGAATTTCTCCCACCCACCTCCAATTAGTCCAGCTGACAAGACTATACTTTCCAGCAAATCTAAGTAAAAAAAATTAAAAGTAAAAGGGTCTTTTTTTTTTTTTTTAACATTTATTGATTTTAGATAGAGAGGAAGGGAGAGATAGAGAAACATAAGTATGAGAGAGAAATATCAATTGTTACCTCCCACATGTGTCCCAATCAGGGACTGAACCTACAACGTAGGTATATGCCCTGACCAGGAATCGAATCCACAATCTTTTTGTGTACAGGACCACACTCCAACGAACTGAGCCACTTGGCCAGGGCTGAAAGAAGGGTCTTCAAAGGACTCTTTTTAATGTTCAGACCAGACAACTGCATGACAGTCAGATGCCCAGGGGGCTAAGTGTCTGTACTCAGATCCCTAGATCCCTGAAATGTAAGGTAAGTGAGGCTAGACAAACCTGAGGGAAGGTCTGTAGAAACCAGAACAGAGTTAGTCCTGTCTGTGGGGAACCAGTATGATTTTTCAGAAATGGTTCTGTTCTCAAGGAATGCTGACAGCACAGCCACCCCCCAGGGGCAGCAGGCAGTGCACCTGGGGCCGGCCCTCTGCGAGAGGGCAGACCGTGTCTATACAAATCTGAATGAATGGGGTTAGGAAGCCCTGGCTTGCTCCCTCTCCTCCCTGCTGCCCTAATGGAACCAGGGATGGGGCTAGGACAGGTAGCTGACCAGGCCGGGCCCAGGCCCTCCTGGGAAGCCCCACCTCCTCAACGCGCCGCCGCTCTTCCTTCTGCTCCTCGATGCGGCGCTGCCGCTGGTGCAGGAGGTGTTTGATGTGCGCCTCGGGGTCTCGCTGCTGCTGCTGCTGCTGCTGTAACTGCTGCTGCTGCTTTAAAGCCTCCGAGTTACTCTTATTCTCTTGCTGGAGCCGGAGAAATTCCCGGCGTAGAGTGGACTCGCCAGGCACATTCATGATGGAGCTGGGTCAGGATGGCACAACGAAGGCTGGGCTCAGAACCCAGTCATCTCCCACTCTCAGGCTTGGGGAGCCACCTGAGTGGGTGCTTTACCTGGACCAGATAGTCTGCCTCCAGTCACTCCCAGGTGACTGGGAAAACTGCTCTCTCCCCTGCCCAGTCTTAGACCCTGTCCTCCCATAACACCCCGGCCTGCAGCCCTAAATCACCTTCTCCCCAACTCTTGCTCATTCATTCCATTTCTTCTCAGCACTCAGACTCCTTATGGGTCTCTAACCTACCAAACCCAGACTGACAGTCCCCAAGGCAAGAACCACTGATGTCCCCTCAAATGGGAAGTGATAGCCCCCAAACTCCCCCTGCCAATAGCGCACCTTGGCTCTCCTTCCTCTCCATGGCTGTCATCTTCCTCTTCGCTGCCGCTGTACTCATATTCTGTCTCCTCTGCAGGGAGGAGATCACTGCTGTTTCTTCACTCAGTGCCCCAGACCCCACCCTGGGCTAGGGAAACCTTAGGTGGGGATAACCAATAAGGTCTGTCTGGATGGCCATGCACCTGAGTCCCTGCCCACCTCTCTGGAGCAATGGAATGATGGTGGGTCCAGGTTTGGGCCTGGACAGACATGGAGATCAGACCCCATGATGGGTGGGATGTGGCTGAATGTGTGCGTGCAGTTACAAATGAATGTGCTCAACAGGAAGCTTATGTAAGGACGTAAAAGGGCCACACTCGTTTGGAAGGCTGACTTTGATTGATGCTAAGAGGAAAGGCCCTCTGGGGTAGGAAGTCTGAGAAAGGAGATCTCTTTGGATAGGGAAAGCTGGGGTCTTGGAGGGGAGGCCAAATGGGAGCCAGGAGGAGCCAGGGCTGGTAAAGAAGAGCAGAGGCTGAAGTGTGTCCTGAGACCCGCCACCTCCCTCCTCCCTCACTGACCTTTCTCGCCTCGCTTTTTCCGAGACCGGTCGATGTGGTCCTTGAGCTGGATGCGGACCTGCCGCTCCGTGGGCTGGTCACGGATGAAGGGGAACTTCAGCAGCTGCTCCGTCGGTGGGCGGCTCAGGTAAGTCTTGATGAGACACGTGTCAATGAAGTCGATGAACTTCTTAGACCTGGAAACAATGACTCACACTAGAAGGGCCCCCTCGGAAGGGGGTGTCACAGGAGGAAAAGGGGAGATCATTCATCAAAAAGCCCCCTTGACTTCCCTCCTGTCTCCTCTATATCCCAACAGCAGCGCCCCTAATGCTCTGGCCGCAGTCCTACAGTGCCAGCCCCTCCCAGCGCCTCTCCTACAGCACAGACCCTAGCCTGAACACAGGGGGCCATGGTGGGGATGGCTTTGTCCAGAGACCTTCCTAGACAACAAATCTCCAGACCTACCATTTCTTGGACTTGAGCCTGGGTGGTGGATTCCGAGGGATGAGGAAGAGGGCTCGCATGGGATGCATGTCACAAAGAGCTGGGAAACAGAGGAGACACCATCAGTCCCTTGGCCATGCTGAGAGCCTAAAGGAGCCCTTCATCATGACCTCCCATGGACCACCTCTTCCCTACAGCCACTTTCTGGGCCCTCCCTTTTCTCCCAGACTCCACACTTACGGGGGGCTCCCTCTGCCATCTCGATGGCTGTGATTCCTAGAGACCAAATGTCGCTCTACAGAGGAGAGAGAAGGGACAGGTGAATGTTTCTGACCACTGTCTTCACCTACTATCCCTGGTCTCTTCAGAAGCACTTCCTGGCCCAAATCCCTCCCTGGGGCCCCTCTCCCCTAACCCTGCATGTCCTCCAACTTACCCGAAGTGTCCCATACCTCCCATGCCACAAAATATCCCCTAACCCCTCACAGCTGACACATCATCAGACCTTCATTTTGCTCTCCAAACTGCTTAAGCCCCCAATATTTTCAGTCTGCCCATCACCCCCATCTCACTTCCTGCCCTGGGCTGCCTCCAGGCTCCATACCCTGTAATCATAGGTGGCATCAGGGTTCTCATCACAGGCGATGACCTCCGGGGCCATCCAGTAGGGGGTCCCAATGAAAGTGTTTCTCCTGCCCACAGTGCGGTCCAACTGAGCACTCACCCCAAAATCCACTGAGAAGACAGGGAGGGAGGGTCGTAACAGTGTCACCTCTGCTTCCCTCATCTTGGACCCAGTGTGTGGGGGTCCCAAGGCAGCTAAGGTCTTTGCTATCCAGACACTCCCTGGAACCCCTTCCATCCCATCAACATCCAGAAGAGCCTGACCTAGTCTTCCTGCATCTTGGGAAAAAACCAAGGTGAAAGGACCAAGGGATGACACCCCAGACCAAAATATCCCAGTTCTGCAGAGGGACCTGCACAGCACCTGGGACATAATGGGTAGAAGGGAAAACTTATTGAGTGATTTTCTGCAGGAGGTAGGGCATCCCAGGGGAGGAGACGGGAAAGCAAGCCTCTCAGCCTACAGGTTGTAGGACTTAAGCTGCCAGAGTTAAAGGGGCCTCTTTCTGTCCTAGAGTTGAGAGGGCCCATCTGCATAGAAGGAATCAGTGCACCAGGTCTGACCTTACCTAGCTTGACCTCGGCATTCTCTGTCAGCAGCACGTTCTGCCCCTTGATGTCTCGGTGAATCACCTTGTGCGCGTGGAGATGGGCCAGACCCTGGGACAGGAGAGTGAGGGAAATTAGCCTTGGTGCTGGAGGGGATGGGAAAGAGCGAGGACTTGGACTGACTGAGACCAGGGAAGGGGGAGTCATCAGTCTGGATGGAGCTGAGCTAAAGGAGTAGCCCCTCCCCACCAGTGCCCAAGTATAGGCTGAGCTTTTCTGGAGAGCGCCCTCCATGTGCTGGCTCCTGGGAATTCCCAGCGGCTATGGTTTGCAAGTGGAGAAGTAGCAGAGCTTGGAAACAGAGGTACTTGTCTCCTCTAACAGTTTGAGAGTCCCCAAGCTTAGGACTCTGTCTCCAGCCCCCAACCAGATCAGGCCACCTGCTCCTTAAGGGGGGCACTCTTCCACTTCCCTCCTCAGTGCAGGTAGCAGCTCACCCTTAGAATCTCCCTGCAGATGTAGGCAATGCAGTCCTCCTTCAGGGCGTTCCCTTTTGTGTTCTTTACCAGGTCTGTTACGGAACCAGCACCACAGAACTCCATTACCAGCTACGGTCCCAGGGAGCACCGGAAGGAAAAGCAGCAGTTAGGCAAGGCCCTGTTCCCCTGCCGCTCTCTGGAGGAGAACTAGAGGCCTTGCGGCCAAAACTGGTATAAGCTGGAGGGGAGGGGCCATGTGATCTCCTGACAAAGGCCAGAGAACTTCCTGAGGTTAGGTGAAAAATGGGAAGGGAAAATAGCTTGAAAAGACAGGGACGGCACGTGGGTCTGGGAACGGTCTGTGTCCAGCGCAGGAACCCAAGGAACCCCTGAAATTCTAGACATAATAAGGTGGATATATGCGTTTTCCTTGGAGAAGGGTCCAATGTTCTCATCAGATCCTCTCAGGGACCCAAAACCCCTAAACAGTTAAGAACTACTGCTCTGGAGCAGAGTTGGCAAACTATGACCAATGAGCTAAGCATAGTTTTTACATGTTTAAATGGCTAAAAAAAATTTTTAAAGACCCATATGACATGCAAATTGCAGTGTCCTAAGTAAAGGCTTCAGGGGCTACAGTGATGCTCATCCGTTTATGTAACATATTGTCTATGGCTGCTTCATGGTACAATGGCTGTGCTGCGTAGTGTGCAGACAGTATGACCCACAAAAGCTCCAGATATTTGCTATCTGGCCCTTCACAGAAAAAGTCTGCCAACCTCTCATCCTGAGGCAAGAAAGGGGCTACAATCAGCACTTCTCCTGTTCTGCTAGGGACTAAGTGGTGCATGGGGTCTACCAGGGAGCTGCAGGAGGGACCCTCATGGCACTTTGGGAGAAACTCCACCAACAGAGGCAAGGCCAGGGCAGGGAGATGAGGAGAGCTCCCCGCGGCACCTCTAGGGAAGAGCCGCTGAGACCCAGAAGCAGGTGCCAAAGGGAAGACCCCTGGTGACCAGAATGTCTGTCCCAATGTTTTCACTGTACCTTTTTTAAAAGCCACACCCAACACAGAAAAAGGTGGAAGACACATGGACATTTGCATATGCAAGAAAATTTGCATATGCCCCACATCTGAGCATTGTATAGCTTGGAGGACAATGTCCAACAGGTCCAGAAGGGGGCACCTTGTCACTAGCCCTCAAGCATCTCTCGCTACACAGTTGGCAGGTAAGCCTGACACATCCCTCACCTTCCTTTGTGTGTATGAAACGTGTTTGTGTGTGTGCATGCATGTGCGTGTCTGTGTACCTTCATAAAGACTAAGTGCACAGAAAGCAGGGACCATGATTCATGATTATCTGTGCAGGGTACACAGAAGATGCTCAATAAGTACTCATTTGGCAACTGCTGCAAGGGGAGACCTGGCATGAGCTCCAACCCCCTGGGGTCCCCCCACCCCTGCCCAGCCACGGCCATGTTCCTTGCTGCTCTGTCCTTGGGACTGGCTGAGTACCAGAGAGGGCAAGGCCAAGGAATCAGCAGGCACCAGAGCCCAGCTAGGGAGGGTGAATGACTTAGGAATGTTCTGGGCCAGGTGGGGATTTGAGGGAGGCCAGAAGAGCCACAGTAAGCTCTGGTGAGAACAATCACCAGAAGGGCTTCTACATCACCGGGAGAGGTCCAAGCCCTGTCTGCAGCCTACCACAGATACTTTGGTCTGTTGCTTTCCTAGGAGCTGGGCCAATGCAGGAGAACTCAGGAACTAACCTCCCTGTGGTCTCTTCCAGCCTTTGCTAGTATTATATTGCTTGCTACTTGTGAAGTGCCTGCTGGACACAGGGTAAGGTACTGGTTAGAGCAAAGGTGGAGCAAATCCTGGAACCCTGGCCACCAAAACGTCCAGAGAACAAGAGGCTGCAGTGTCGGGGGCTCTGTGTGGGTCAGGAGGCCCCCTCAATCCATACATAGGAGAGGCTGTGGGACTGAAGAGAGGGCTGGTGAGGACACTCTGGGCACTGACACTGAGTTCCAAACAAGCAGGCTAGAGACAAGAAAGGGCAAGGGGGTGGGGCAGGGGACAGGCCAGAGGACACTTCTCACCCAGAGCTGATCGTCGTTTCCAGGGGGACTCTTCTTGATGAAGGCCCCATAGTAGGTGGCAATGTTGCGGTGGTGAGAATATTTTTTCAACATGTTGATCTCCTGTTTGATCTCTTCTTCCTCGTCCTAGGTGCATGGGAGGAGGTGAGCCCCCTTCTCAATGCTCAAACCCTCCCTCTGCCCCATGCCACTCCCTACCTCCGTGACATCCATGACCTTGATGGCAGCCAGCTGCCCAGTCTTGACGTGCCGACCCTGCAGACAGAGACAGGCATTGAGGGATCTGGGTCCACATTCAGGGAGGGCTTGATTCTGGAAGAAGCCACAACTTTTGGCTGTTTTTTGTCTTAGGAAGTGTCCTTCATGGTGACTAGATACCTCAGTTTATGGACTGGTCATAGGAGTAACTGTGGGCTACAGAAAAACTACCAAGAATGAATTTCCAAGCTCTGTGTTTGATAAAGATGAAGGGTCTGCTCCCCTAAAATACTCAGGAGAGATGAGTGAGAGACACTTATGTTCTGTTCCAGCCTCTCAGGCTTGGACTTCCTACAGTCTGAAAGTTAGAGCAGGGAGTGAAAGATACCCTCTCTATCTTCAGGTGGAGCTGCAGGGAGCTGGTGGGGGAGGGTCTGTGCCTCTCTCTAGTCTTCTATGCAAAACAAGCTGCTTTCTCAACCTGCCTCTCTGGATCCGAGGCTATTCCCAGGACGCCCCACCAACTCCTCCAGGCTTATTTTGTTGACAGTAAAAAAATAAGACAGAGCTGAGGTTTTAGGGAACTCGGGGAAACACAGAAAGGTGGACTGATGACTGACGTGTGTCAATGGCCCCATCACCAGTGCTAATGGGAAGAAACTTCTCCTGTAGCAGGGCCCTACCATCCCTGCCACCACTACCACCACCCCTGAAATTCCTAGCAGGAGCCATCTGGGGCTTGGATAGGGAAGCCCAGGCTTCCTGGGGAAGAGTAGGGTGAGGGAAAGCAACCCCTCACGAAGATGAACACGGGTACTGCCAGGCCATGGATTATTTTTATCCTCAGCAGTCATTCAAGACCCCAAGCCCAGAAAAGCAGTAGAACATAGAGCTATGATTTCCATGGCAACGACTAGGCAAGAGATGGGAAACAGGGGGAGGAGTTGCCTGTTTCCCAAAGCTTACATGGAAGAAGGGTAAGAGAAAGGCAGGTGGCCCCAGTGACCCAGGAAACAGGCCCTGGGAGATGCAGAGGAGATTTGTGAAAAGACCCCGCATCGTGTCTGGAGACGAAGAAGCCAGTGTGTTCTGGGGACCTCCAGCTCTGGGGCAGCAGCCACTTTGAACATCTCTCCGCTGTGGCCGCCTCCCGCCATTTAAGTGTGACCAGTGATCAGGCCAACGTGAGGGCTGAGCTGCCGGGCTAAAGCTACAACCAGTGGCAGAGGGAATACCACTTCGGTGGGGGAAAGGCAGCCTCCAAAGCAGAAGGCCTGCTGCAGGCCAGCTGGGGGAGCTCAGGAAAGCCACTTCCCATCTGCAGAAGGTCGCTCATTAGAGCCCACCCACTCTAAGTTCTGGAATTCTCTGTTGTCTTGGGAGAAGCCCAACATGCACCTTTGGCCTGAGCTCTACTCTAAACTCCCAGGTGAGTTCTGATACATACGTCCCCATACCATTCCCTCTGCCTTCCCTGTCTCTTTGCCACACCCCATTCGACTCCTGACCCACCAGGACTAGTTCTAAAATCAGGCAGAGGCCAGCAAAAACACCCCATTTCTTGCTGCTTCCTCCCCTCAGTACTTCTGCTGTGTCCTCCCTCTCCCCTTTCCTGGGGCCCCCAGCCTCTATAATCTCCCATAGCCCCTCAAATTTCCTGACCTGGGGTACACTTCTACCCCCGAGAGGACCTCACAGAAGACAGTCATGCTCCCGCACCGCTGAGTCTCACCTTGTACACCTGTCCGTAGGTTCCATTGCCAACCACCTCCACCAGCTCAAAGATTCCAGCAGGGTCCTGGAGGAGAGGGGAGAGAGAGAGAGAACGCGGCGTCAGGACTTCAGAAAACGATTATGTAGCCTGGGGGGAAGGCGGAGAAGGTATCCCATCAAGAGAGGAGAGTGAAGACTAGTATACCGTGAGGGGCCTGCAGGGGGGAACCCTGAGGGCCCGCTTCCCTTTTCCTGGATGGGTCCAGAGATAGTGTTCTATGGGAGAAGTCTGAAGGAGATGAGAGAAAACGGAAGCCAGAGCTCGGCTGGCTTTTCAAAGCCATGCTCCTGATTTCAAACTCAATGACCAATTCTGAGAGCCTAAAGCTAGCTGCAAAACGGGGTACCTGAGTGGCCACCTCTGGGGTTGGTGTCAACTTTAAATGAAGCAATGCTCATAAAGTACTTAAGATGGTGCCTGGCACAGAGCGTGTGTGCAATAAAAAGTTACTTACAATTATTAATTTTTAAAAGCAGGACAAGGGAAGTTGGCAGGGAGTCCGAATTTGGGAGCCATCATCCTTTTGTCATCTCCCCCCTTTCCAGTCCTGCTGAGACTGAGGCCTTCAGAGTCAGTGTTTGTGGCCTTTGTGGGGGTAGAAAGAACCTCTAGGTGGGGAGGGAGGGCAGGTGACAGTGAGAGGGCCACTGGGAGAGGCAGATGAGAAGGGAGAACTTTCAGTTCCTGCGTTCCTGAGCCAAGCAGTGCCAGGAGGAGCGAGCCCCGAAGAGCTCAGACAAAGCGTCTAAAGAGGCTCACCGCCTGCTGGGCCAAAAGCAGGCGGCCGGCTGAGCAGCACAGCTGCGAGGAGGCCGCCCCCACCCTCCTGGCAGGGCTTCTTTTTTGAGAGAGAGAGACTGAAAGTGGGGCTGCCAGCTGAGAGCCAGCCTGGCTCCTATGCTCCCGCAGACTGGGCAGACCCTCCCACCACCTGCAGGACTCAAGAGGGGGGACACAAAGTGAGGCTGTCACTTAGGAAACAAACTCTCTAGGCAGTGCTTGGGCCTCTGTGCCTATAATCCTAAAAATATATAATCTAAAACTCCTTTCTCCCTGATTTTGAAAACCAATATAGGATTTCTAAAATAAAAACAAAACAAACCCAAACAAATTAAAAGAATCCTTCACCCTGCATCCGCGTAAGCAAGAACACAGAACACAGGGTGTGCTGGAGACCAGCCCAGGCCTTTTTAGAACACCCTCACCGCATACTGTCCGTCCGTTTTCTCAGAGGGGTACTGGGGGATTAGAGCTGTGCTTCCCGTCAGGCGACTGTGTACTTACTCATCTGTAAGTTCCCAAAAGGGAGGGACTAGGTCCTCCTTGCGCACCAGTGTCGGGCACCAAGCTAGCACAGAGCCCAGCACAGAGTAGCCTGAAGGAACATCCCAAACCTGCTACAGGGAAGACTTGAAAGCAGTAGAAGAGGATTCAGGCTACATGGTCTGAAGGGGTATGGACTGACCAGACCAAGAATTTTGTGGCTCTGTGTTCAATTATTTGGCTCCAGCTGAAATTACTTAAAAAAAGGAAAGAAAAAAAGAAAAAGGCTTTGAACAGGTCTAAGAAAACAGCAGGCCCCAGAGGAAAGGGAGATACTGTCACTGCAGTGTGGGGCTAATGAGAGGTTTGTCTGAACCTGAGAGATGCAAGGGACCAGGAAGAAGGTATCCTAACTATCTGCAAATCTAGACTTAGAGAAAGGGAACCCAGTTCCCTGAAAATCTCCCCTAAGAAGGGCTCATCATTTTGAGGCCTCTTAACTCTGACTGCTGGCAAGTCCTTTTTTTGCATCTAATTGAGTTCTTTCTAGATGAACGGAGACAAGGGAAAAGGACTACGGTCATGATTTTCTAGACACTCCTAATCTAAAACGATGGGCCTCTTACAGTCACAATGATATATATACCATCATCACCTCAAATCAGCACAAAGAGATTTAATTTTATAATCTTAGCTCCAAATCTGTCTCCTCTCTGTATGTCTGGGAGGCACTGAGAAACGAAAGAACAATCTCTGAGGCCAGCCACACTGGGTTCAGATATTGACTTACCGGTTTCAAGCCAGGTGTCTGACCCACAAGCAAGGACACCCACACCAGCTGGGAAGGGTTACTCTGAGAATCAGGCTGAGACCATGAAGGGGACAGAGCAGTTATGTACCTAACGCGCCCCCCCAGACACACTCCACAGGGGCTGTTCCTTCCCCTTCTCAAGAGCAACACCCTTTTCCATGCCAAAGTCCCCCAGTACCGTCCAATACACCCCGACTCCTTCCTTCTCCACATCACAGTCACCCACCCTTCCTCCCTTCAAAGTGTCTGTTTGCTCTTCCTCTTGATTCCTGAAGCTGCAGCCTGGACCGACCCTCTCTTTTCCCTCCTGGAGCTCCTGCCTCACCACTCTGCCTTCTGCTGCCGCTGCCAGGTTGAACCCTAACATGGTGCTTCCCCAATTTTACTCCTTTGCCTAGAGCCAGCTGGCTCCCCACAGCTTAACAGTCCAAACACCTGAAACTGATAGTTAAAGTTGTCGGTCATCAGCCTACCAATAAATATTTTCTGAGTGTCTACATCTACCTATCCTGAGCTGGGCTAGGCCCTAATCAGGGAAAATCTATAAGGCAACTTTCTCTTCTTTCATTCAGTCATTAAATATGTATTGAGCACTAACTGAATGATGACTCCTCGACTTGGCACAACAAGGAGCTCAGTGACAGAGAAACATGGACGGTACCTCAAGGACCATCTGACTTTCCCAGTGTTCCCCGTGCATGCACAGCAGTTTATTATTATGTGCCATGAGCAAATGGAAGCCCTCAAGGCATTAAGAAACTGCTTGGTATAGTGGAAAGAGGACTGGAGGATGACTGTCTACGGAGAACTTTAGCATGAGCTATGTGTCCTTAAGCAGATACTTTACTGTGTGGGGACTCATCTTCCTTACACAAACGAAGAGTTGAATTGGGTAAAAAATCTATTTCATGGTTTCAGAGGCCGGAACTAAATTCAGGTTGGAAATCTCAGGCAGATTCCCCAGAGGAGCTGGTGTTTAAGCTGGGCTTTGGGGGTTACCTAAGGTTTCAACTGGTGACAAGGATTTAAGAGGAAGGCCAGGACATGCTAAGGGACAACTGCTTGGGTTTGGATCTTGAATTTGAGGTGTTAGGGGATGCATAGGAGTAAATGTCTATCAGGTAGTTAGAAACAAAGGTCTGGAGGTAAACATTTAGAGGACAGTCACGAGTGTGAGAGTTGGAGACAGGAGACAAGATATCGAGGGAAAGCCCTGACTGGTGTAGCTCAATTGGTTGGGCATCATCATCCTGCAGAAAGGAAGGTCGCTGGTTTGATTTCTGGTCAGGGCACGTGCATGGGTTGCGGGCCAGGTCACCGGCTGGGGGCGTGCAAGAAGCAACCGATCGGTGTTTCTCTCACACATCAATGTTTCTCTCCCTTTCTCCCTCCCCTCCTCTCTCTCTAAAAATAAAAAAATAAATCTAGGGAGAGTGCACAGGGAAAAAAGAATAAAAGAGCCAAGGCCAGCCTCTGAGCAACGGCCACATGCTACACACTGGAGAGCAGAATGGAACAGACACTAGAGGAGGAGACCATCAGAGAGAAAAACCAGCACTGGCTTTTCCACCTAGGAAGCCATTAGGAACCCCTGTAGGAGTGCAGTTTCGAGAGCAGAAGGAAAAGATAGAATAATGAGGAACTGAAGGCTATTGGTGCAGCACCCTCGCTGGAGAAGGCTAACAGGCTAACTTTGAGAGGAAGCGGGGAAATCAGATGATGTCTAGAGGCAGAAGGGCCAGACAAAGGGTTTTTAAAATAGGGAAGATCTCTCATGCTTGTGAAAGGGAAGAAGCGAGAGAGGAGATTGATGATGCTTGATTAACTGATTTTTTTAAACGATATATATGTGTGTATACGTATGTATATGTACATTCCATAGGATGTAAACTGTACCTTCCAGTGGTTTACATAGTAATAAAATGCAACAGTGCCTATTTCTCTCTTACACACATACCCAGTGATTCAGAATGCCCAGCAATGCGTAACAGTTCAGATATAATTTATGCATTGATCTGGCCTCAAACGTGGGTCCTTCAAATATGTGCCTGTCTGCACTTGGTCACCCTCTTTGACGGTGATCTAAGAGGCGACTGCAGAGGATGGGCTCTGCTCCTGGGAACCTGCCCCCCAGTCCTGGCTCGCCTCTGCACGTGGCCACAGCTCTGTAACAATGCTGTGTGGGCCTTCCACGCTCTTTCTCATGGTGCTCAAACTCTTTGCTCTCAGCCAGCAGCTGGGAGGTGGGAAGGGATAAGGACAAGGGTAGGAACAACTAGTGAGAGGAGGGACAGAGGAGGACAAGAAGAGAGAGAGGGAAAAGATACTGGTCTGTTGAGGTAAAGAGGAAGGAAGATGAGGGCACTCCATAACTATCTAATGACTTTGACTTTAATAATTATGTCAGTGGGAAAATCATCTGCCAAGTAGAATTGGGGGCCTGAATTAGTCGGAAAAACTTGGGAATATATGCTACAGGGTTCTTTAGGATAGTGTTTCTCAAACTTCATGATATGTAAGAATTATTTGGGAATCAGACTCCTAGAATCCACCTCTGGAGAGTCTAATTAGCACCACAGGTTTGGGGGGAGGAGCAGGAATCTGTAACACATCCCCCAGGCAAATCTAATGCAGATGGCAGTGGACCCATTAGAGCAGCGGTTCTCAACCTGTGGGTCGCGACCCCTTTGGGGGTCGAAAGACCCTTTCACAGGGGTCGCCTAAGACCATCGGAAAACACATATATAATTACATATTGTTTTTGTGATTAATCACTATGCTTTAGTTATGGTTGGGGGTCACCACAACATGAGGAACTGTATTAAAGGGTCACGGCATTAGGAAGGTTGAGAACCACTGCATTAGAGAAATACTCTACTTTAGGAAGCTACTAACAGGTGAATGGAAGGTGTAGGACTGTCCAGAGACCTGAATGAAGTCAGGCAGACTAAGCAGCAGTAGGAGAACCAGTGTCACTCTGGGTGTTCAACTACTACTCTCTCCAATAATAGCTCTACAGCACTTCTATCTTTACTGCCATTTTTTTCTATGTTTATATATGCAAGTATGCCTAAAAATGACCTCTCTCCTGCCAGACAATCCAAATCACAAGTTTCCCCCGCACCAGGAAGTCTTCCCTAGCCACTCTAGCCCACCACCACAAGCTACCCCATCCATGAATTTCAACCTCAGTTTCACATATTAATTTCATCTCCACTGTGAGTTTAAGTTTCTTAAGAACAGGACCAAATAAATATATTTTTAAAAAATTAATGTAAGAACAAGATAACATTGTTTGTTCTTGCCACTTCAATATTTTACAGAGAAATAAGGCAAGGGGAAAAAAAGGCATCTGGATTGAAAAGGAAGAAGTAAAACTTTCTCTACATGCAGATGACATAATCTTGTATATAGAAAATTCTAAGAACTCCACTAAAAATCTATTAGAATTAATCAAAGAGTTCTGCAGGTTGCAGGATACAAGTGCATTTCCATATACTACAATAAATAATCCAAAAATGAAATTAAGAAAACTTCATTTACAAAAAAAGCATTAACAAAATTAATTTAATCAAAAAAGGTACTAAGACTGAAAACTAAAAAACATCATTAAAAAAACTTAAAGACGGCCTGGCTGCTGTGGCTCAGTGGATTGAGCGTCGGCCTGCGAACCAAGTGTCGCTGGTTCGATTCCCAGTCAGGGCACATGACTAGGTTGCACAGCAGGTCCCCAGCTGGGGGAGCGTGAGAGGCAAGCACACAGTGATGCTTCTCTCCCTCTCTTTTTCCTTTCCCCTTTCCCTAAAAATAAATAAATAAAAACAAAAGTGAAATTTAAAAAAAAAGTGTTTAAAAAAAAATTATAAAGACAACCTAAGTAAACAGTGATATCCTATGTTTATGGATCAGACGACTTAATTTTGTTAAGGTTCACATATTCAATGCATTTCTATCAAAATCCTAGTTGGCTTTTTTGTAGAAACTGACAAGCTTAACTTAAAAATCGTATCAAAATGCAAGGGATCCAGAAGAGAAATAATCTTGAAAAAGGAGAACAAAAGACTCACACTTCCCAATTTCAAAACTTACTAGAGTTACAGTAATCAAAACTAGCACAATGATATGACATACAGATCAATGGACTGGAATTCGGAATCCAAAAATAAACATCTAAATTTGTGGTCAATTAATTTTTTTTGATAATTTTTTAAATGTACTTTATTGATTATATTGTTACAATAGTTCCAATTTTCTCCCCTTTACTCCCCTCCACCCAGCATCCCCCTCCCCTGTGGTCAATTAATTTTTGACATGAGATCATTCAACAGTATTCTAAACAAATGGTGCTGAGAAAGCTGAATATCCACATGCAAAAGAATGAACTTGGATCCCTACCTCATACCACGTAAAAAAAATAACTCAAAAAGGATCACAGAGCTAAAGATGTGAGAAATTAAACCTTAAGTCTTAAAGGAAAACATAGAAGTAAATCTTCGCGACCCTGGATTAGGTAATGGTTTCTTAAACATGACACCAAAAACATAAGCAGCAAAAGAAAAAAGAAGATAAATTGGACTTCATTAAAGTTAATACTTTTGTGCTTCAAAGGACACCAATAAGAAAATGAAAAGACAACCCACACAATGGGGGAAAACATTTGCAAATTATATGTCAGACAAGGGACTTGAAACATTTGCAAATTATATGTCAGACAAGGGACTTGTATGTAAATAAGAGACTGACATCTGATAAGAGACTTGACATAAAAAGAACTCCTCAATAATAAAATAACTCAACAATAAAAAGACAAATAACCCAATTTAAAAATGGGCAGAGACTCTGAAGACATTCTCCAAAGAAATACATAGTGGCCAATAAGCAGATGAAAAGATGTCCAACATCATTAGTCATTAGGGAAATGCAAAACAAAACCACAACATACTACTTTATACCACTAAAATAGCTATAATCAAAAGGATAGACAGTAACAAGCATTGGTGAGGATGTGAAGGACTTGGAGCCTTCACACATTGTTGGTGGGAATATAAAATGAAGACGTCACTTTGGAAAACAGTTTGGCAGTCCTCAAAATTTAAGAGAGTTACATATGACCTAGTAATTCTACTCCTAAGTAGATACCCAAGAGAACTAAAAATAGTATATGTCCACATGAAAATCTGGACATGAATTGTTCACAGTGGCATCATTCATAACAGCCAAAAAGTCGTCGTCGTCGGCAGCCGTCCGTCTCGAGAGACGATGGTGTAGCTTCTTAAGAGTCTATCTGCACCGCCGAGAATGGCTGTGCAGTCCAACTCGGGAGTGACACGGTATCTGTCTCCTTCCGTGTTGAATTGACATCTTGTGATGACGCTGGAGTGTCCTCTCCAGTGAAGCTGAAGCTACAGAGCCTGGGCAGGGTGATATGGAGGGTCTGCTGTTGCCCATGCAGCAGACCCCCCCTCTTTCTTTTCGCAGCTGAAGGATCCAAGGGAAAGACGGAGTCAATACAGCTTGGCTTCAGGTGCGCCGCAGGAGTTGCCGGTGTTGACTACAACGTCGAACCAAAAAGTAGAAACCAAAAAAGTAGAAACCAAAAACAGCCAAAAAGTAGAAACAACCTAAATGATGAATGGATAAATGTGATATATCCATACAATGCAATAAAAAAGTATGAATTCATGATACATACAACACAGATGAACCTTGAAAACATTACGTTCAATTGAAGCCAGTCAAAAAGGGCCACGTATTGTATGACTCCATTTATGTGTAATGCCCATAATAGGAAAATCCATAGACAGAAACTAGATTAATGGTTTCCAGGGCTGAATGGAGGTGGAAATATGTAGTTACTACTAATGGGTAACGCATCTTACTTGGGGTTCATGAAAGTGTGCTGGTACTAGTGATGATGGAAGGTCTGCAAATACACAAAAACCACTTTAAAATACTTTATTCTTTTAAAAAAAATTTATTGAATTTATTGGGTGACATTGGTAAATAAAACAGGTTTCATATGTACAATTTTATAATACATCATTTGTAAATTATATTGTGTGTTCACCATCCAAAGTCTCCTTCCATCACCAGTTTCCTTGTTGATTTTTTGTCTGGAAGATCTGTCCATTGATGTCAATGGGTATTAAAATCCTCTACTGTTACCATATTAAGTGTATTACTGTCAGTCTCTCCCTTTATGTCCATCAAGATTTGCTTTATAAGCCATGGCTGGTGTGGCTCAGAGGATTGAGTGTCAGCCTGCGAACCAAGTGTCGCTGGTTCGATTCCCAGTCAGGGCGCATAACTAGGTTGCACGTCAGGTCCCCAGTTGGGGGCGCAAGTAAGAGGCAACGACACAGGGATGTTTCTCTCCCTCTTTCTCCTTTCCTCTCTCTCTAAAAATAAATAAATAATTATAAAAAAAAAGATTTGCTTTATATATTGAGGTGCTCCTATGTTGAGTGTATACATGTTTACAAGGGTTATGTCCTCTTGTTGGACTGCCCCCTTGATTATTATGTAGTGTCCTTCTTTGCCTCTTACTACAGCCTTTGTTTTAAAGTCTGTTTTGTCAGATATAAGTATTTCCACTCCAGCTTTTTCCTTTCCATTTGCATAAAATATCTTTTTACATCCCTTTAAGTCTGTGTGTATCTTTTGTTCTGAGGTAGGTCTCCTGTAGACAATATATACATAGGTCTCGTTTCCTTATCCATTCAGCTACTCTATGTCTTTTGATTAGAGCAGTAAGCCATTTACACTTAAAAGTGATTGCTGATAGGTTCATACTTATTGCCATTTTATCCTCAATTTCCCCCCGCCCTCCCACCCACTTCTTTAAAAAGAAGACCCTTTAACATTTCTTGTAATACTGGTTTGATGGTAACGAATTCCTCTAGCTATTTCTTGACTGAGAAGCTATTTCTCCTTCAATTTTAAATGAAAGCCTTGCTTGGTAAAGTAGTCTTGGTTGTAGGCCTTTGCTTTTCATCACTTTGAATATTTTATGCCAATCCCTTCTGGCCTGAAATATTTCCACTCACAAACCAGCTGACAGTCTTATGGGAGTTCTCTCCAAGGTTACTCTTTCTCTTGCTGCTTTTAAGATTCTCTCCTTGTCTTTAATCTTTGCCACTTTAATTATGATGGGTCTTAGTGTTGACCTCTTTAGGTTTGTAGTGTCTAGGACTCTGTGCTTCCTTGACTTGTGTCTTTTTCCTTCACCACGTTAGAGAATTTCTCAGTCATTATTTTTTCAAATAGGTTCTCAATCCCTTGCTTTTCTCTCTTGTCCTTCTGGTACCCCTATGATGCAAATGTTGTTACACTTCATATTCTCCTTAAGGTCCCTTTAAATATCCTCATTTTTATTTAAAAACAAACTTTTAAAAAAATTATTGATTTAGAAAAAGAGAGCAGTTTCCACTCAAGAAAGCTCCCATGCTAACATGAAGGAAGCTCTCAAATGCTTCTCATCTAATAACACAAAGAAAATGTCCTGCGACAAACACAGAAAATGACGAAATACAACCACTTATATGATGAGTGAGGCAACTTGGTTTCTATTCTTGGCTCTGCTGTGAACAGGCAGACTGTTTGGGGGCAAGTCACTGGACTTCCCAACAAGACAGGAAAACTTCCCAGTTCTAACTCTAAGATTCCAAATGCTCAAGTCCACAACTCCATGAAGCTGCCAAGCTAATGTATCCTTACTCTGTGCCAGGAGCTGTGCTGGGCTCGGACACATAGTGAATAAATGGGGCAGTCCCTGCTGTAATGGTGCTTATATTCTGATAGGGGAGGCAGACATCAAACAGCTCAGCAACTGATTGTTTGATTATAACTGTGGTACATCTAATATGCTATGGAGAAGTACTGGGCACTAAGAGAACAAACTTGAGTGAGCCTGAGGAATTAGGCAAAGGCTCACTCAAGACAACATACTTAAGTTGGGGGTCTATAAGCATTCCCAGTACTACTCTCCTCTGAACAATGAATGCTGTTAACATGTCCCAGCCACCCAGTCCTTATCTGTACTATGTCATGAGCTCTCCCAGATTATCTCAGAGATATCTCTCACTGCCCACCCTCCCCATATCCCCTTCATAATTAAATAGCTAACATTTTTTGAGTATTTTTTTCTGGTACTTCTGAGCACTTTACAATCTCATAACAAACTTTGAGGTAGGTGCTGTTGGTATATTCATTTCACAGGTGAAGAAAGTTTAGAGCAATTAAATGACTTGTCCAGGGTCACAGCCAGAAAGCGGTGGAGCCAAGGTTTGACCTCAAAAATTTGACTCTAATGCCTGTGTTGCCCTGCACTGCTTTGCCCTGCTCACAGCTTCTGTTGTCTAATGGACCATGTTTTCAACCATTTGGTCTCTTTGTTGCCCCAGTCATATCTCATGAGTCTAAGGAAAGAGTTCCTGACCCAAGGGTAGTCAATCCAAGACTGAAGAAAAGATTTCCTCCTCAGCCTTTCCAACTAAAAGCCAGTGGGAAGATGTCAGAGAGTACACAGAGTCAGGGCTGGAGAGGCCTTTGTTATCTCAGGTAAAGGAAAGCTGAAAACAGGGCAGAGTGGAGGGAGATGGAAGCCGGAGAGAGACTGGCTGGTTCGTTCTAGCTGTTGTTCCCTGATGGTACTGTGACTCCAAAGCTGCCTACAGTTCAGTTCCAAGAAACTGGCTGTGCCGCAGTTCTTGCGCTCAGATGCCAATGAGATTCTGGACCTTAAATAAAAATCGATACTGACAGCCCACACCGTTCAAAGAGCTTTACACATACCAATTAATTTAAAGACTCCATGACATTGATACTATTATTCACCCCATTTCACAGATGAGGAAACTGAGGCTTAGTGAAGATAAAGTAACTTGTCCGAAGTCAAATACCTAATTAACTGGCAGAGCCAGGACCTGAAAGCTTACAGCCGGGCTCCAGAGTCTATGCTGCAATCTTCACTTTATTTGACAAAGCTTGAGCAGGTTCCTTGCAACCAAAAAAGCTAGACCACAACGTCACTATTTAACTTTTCACATGATTATGCCTCAACTCCCCAAGCAGAACAGAAGCTCTTTAAGGACAGGGACCAGCTGGTACCTGGGCACTACACAGTATGAGTCATGCAAACTTGTGCTGATATGGGTGTCTGAATGAAAAACAACAGAAGTTATGCAGTCTGTGCGGACTGAAATCTGTATCATACACAAACTACAGCACTTTGGTTGCACAGTACACATGTGGAGTAACAGCCTGTGGCTTGCTTTCTTTCACTCACTAGAGCTGATGCTACTAAGCATTTCTTATGCTCCATATTTTAAAAAGAGAAAACTTTACAAAGTATTCTGTTGATATAGAGGCTGTGGAAGGAAGCATGAAAGTGTTGCAATTTACTACCGAAGGGTGGGGCTCTGAGACAATTGAGAGATCCTCCCCTCAGGTAGGTCAGAACCAGTCAGCAATATGTTAGGTGGCACTGTGCTTTACACCAGCGGTCTCCAACCTTTTTGACACCAGGACTGGTTTCGTGGAAGACAATTTTTCCACGGATGGGGGTGGTGGTGATGGGGGGGGGGGGCTGGGGATAATTCAAGCGCATTACATTTATTGTGCACTTTATTTCTATTATTATTATATTGTAATATACAATGAAATAATTGTACAACTCACTACGTCCTAGGGTCAAGCATGTGGGCTTACCAAAACTGCGACTGAGACAAGAGTGCAATGCAGGAAAGAGGCGCGGATGGAAGCGGTGAATAAAATAATGGGCGGGCTACGCATGGACTAAGTGTTGGATTCTGATGTAAAGCCCTCCACCACATGCAGATTAATTGTCACTTGCCACTCACTGATATATTTTTTAAGTATATTTTACTAATTATGTTGTTACAGTAGTTCCAATTTTTTTCCCCCTCGTTCCCCTCTGCCCAGTACCCCCTTCCCTCCAGCAATCCTACCCCTCTTAGTTCATGTCCATGGGTCGTGCATATAAGTTCTTTGGCTTCACCCTTTCCTATATTATTCTTAACTTCCCCCTGTCTATTTTGTACCAACCGGTTATGCTTCTTAGTCCCTGAACCATTTCCCCATTTCTCCCCCTTCCTCCTCCCAGCTGTTAACCCTCCAAATAATCCCCATACCTATGATTCTGTTCCTATTCTGGTTTGCTTAGTTGCACTTTGCTTTCATTTTTTAGATTCAGTTGTTGATAGTTGTGAGTTTGTTGTCATTTTAGTGTTCATACTCTTGATCTTCTTTTTCTTAAGTAAGTCCCTTTGACATTTCATATAATGGCTTGGTGATGATGAACTCCTTTAGCTTTCCCTTGTCTGGGAAGCGCTTCATCTGCCCTTCCGTTCCAAATGATAGCTTTGCTGCATAGAGTAATCCTGGTTGCAGGTCCTTGCTTTTCATCACATTGAATACTGCTTGCCAGTCCCTTCTTCCCTGCAAAGTGTCTTTTGAGAAATCAGCTGATAGTCTTATAGGTAGCCCTTTGTAGGCAACTCTCCACTTCTCTCTTGCTGCTTTTAGGATTCTCTCTTTATCTTTCACCTTTGGCTTTTTAATCATGATGTGTCTTGGCATGGTTCCCTCTGGGTCCAGCTCACCCAGGATTCTCTGTGCTTCTTGGACTTGTATGTCTTATTTCCTTCGCAAAATTTGGGAAGTTTTCCTCCATTATTTTTCACATAAGTTTTCAAATTCTTGTTTTTCCTCTTTTCCTTCTGGCACCCCTATGATTCAGATGTTGGCACGTTTACAGTTGTCCCAGAGGTTCCCAAGCCTCTCTTCATTTTTTTCAATTCTTGTTTCCTCATTCTGCACTGGTTGACTGTTTTTATCTTCCTTATGTTCCAAATCATTGATGTAAACCCCGGTTTTCTTCCCTTCACCATTAGTTTTGTGCTGATTTTCCTTCATTTCACTTAGCATGGCCTTCACTTCTTCTCTTATGTGTTTGCCGTACTTTAGCATATCTGTCAAGCCTGTGAGCATCTTTATCACCACTGCTTGGAATTGTGAGTCTGTTAGGTTGGCTATCTCCTCGTCACTTAGTTCTCCCACTGGAACCTTGATCCGTTCCCTCATTTGGGCTATACTTCTCTGTCTCATCTTGACAGGCTCCTGTGTTTGTTTGCCTCAGTGTCTTCGGTAGAGCTGTCGCTCCTGTTATGTTGTAAGGGGCGGAGCCTTTTAAATAAGCAGACTCCACTAAGGGACTGGCAGTTTCTGCCTCCGCCCCAACTCCCACTGGTCTGCACAGTCAGAAGCAATGGGGCTTGATTTTCCCCAGTTCTGGGACAGTGAGCTGCGTGGTATGTTGAGGAGCTGGGAACATTCCCCAGGTGTCCCTCCTGACTTTTTAAACTGTATAACTGTGCTTTCCGCTGGCCTGTCACTGCCACTGCTGCTGCTGCCGCCACCACCACTGCACCGCGTCCTCTCCGCCCTGGCTCCGCCTCTCCTACCTGTCTGGATGAGTATTTCTTCTTTATATCTTTGTTTGTTGGACTTCCATGCAGTTTGATTTTCTGGAACTTCTGGTTGTTTCTAGTTTTGAGGTAGTTGTATTCCTTCTTAGTTGTGCAGGGAGATGCAGCGTGTCTGTCTACGCCTCCATCCTGGCCGGAAGTCCCTCACTGATAGTTTTTGATATGAGCCTGCAAGCATTTGATTTATTATGGTCTCTGTGCAGCCAAACCTCTCTGCTAATGATAATCCGTATTTGCAGCCGCTAACAGCACCGCCTCGGCTCCGCCTCAGGTCCGCAGGCATTAGATTCTCATAAGGAGCATGTGCAGCTCACAGTAGGGTTTGCGCTCCCATGAGAATCTAATGTCCCTGCTGATCTGACAGGAGGCGGAGCTCAGGCGGTAATGCAAGCGATGGGCAGCTGGGGAGTGGCTGTAAATACAGATGAAGTTTCAACTGCTGGCTCGCCACTCACCTCCTGCTGTGCAGCCCAGTTCCTAACAGGCCACAGACCAGTAGCGTTCCATGGCCTGGGCGTTTGCGACCCCTGTTTTACACTGTTTATTACTTACGACTTACAATATATACATTCAGATATGAAGAGACAGCAATGATGTTAACTGCAAAAATGCTCCAGGTGGATGTAACTCCATATGCAGTGAGTAATACAAGGGCCCATGTCTGACACTCTGACCTGCCACAAACACAGTGACAGGCAGCTCTTTTAGGCTATTACCCTGAATTTGGGGAATGGCCTGTCACCTCTTCTTGTTTTCCTCACAGCACCAGGTATATTTCTGAGTAGGCATGAGGCACTCAGAGGCTTGTTGCTTTAACATTTAAATGCCAGACAGAACAAGGTAGAGAGAGAGGGATTTGGTCAAGGAAAGATTCTTGGGAGAAGTGGAGAATAAAGAGCCAGAGGGAAAGAAGACGTGCACTACCCTGGGTGGGCAAGGAGGGGACACAGCCTGAGGTGTGGGCAAGGGGGCAGGAAGGGCGAAGTTGTCTCTTTGACTCTTCTGTGTCTTAAATTTCCCTTTAATGATTTCCAGTGTGTTAGTCTCCCCAGCTGTAGCCCAAGGACTTCTGGAAGGTGCTGCCTTATGCTTCAGAATCTCCCCAGCCTTTAGCACATGCTACGTGCTTGACAGCGTCTCGATCCTTCCCAAGATGCTGATTTACACCTTCATCAAGGGCTGTGTTCACCAGGACCGGCCAGGAAAGAACCAGGCACAACCTGACCTTGGGCTCTTTCTTCCTCACTCTGCTGACTTTCAAGGGGCTCCTGGACCCCTCTCACAGCTACTAGCAAGAGAAAGAACCACAGGGAAATGGTGAGCATAGCTGACAAACAAGGCGGTTAGTCTGATACCGGGGCCCGGCACCAACCGACATTTTCCTTTCCCTTCCCTGAAACCAACAAGTCTTTTTAATGCAGTAGCAGGACAGATTGAGATTGGGTGAAAAATGTAGATTGTGCTTGTTTCCCAAGAGAAAGTGCAAAGGAGCTGATGCATCAATTGTTTCAGGACTACCAAATCAGTCCAGTTCAGAGGCTGGGGTGCGGTGGCAGGTACTACCTGAAGCTCAAGGATGAGGGAGCAGTAACTGAAGGTTGTAGGTCAAGGGAAAGAAAGAAGGAGAAAACCTCAGTTACTCCCTGACAATTAGCCTGTGAATACCCAGAAATGTACAGGTCATAGTGAAACCTAGAGTGAAAGGAGTGAGAGACAGAAGAGGCAAAAGGAAGAAAGCACCTTAGGTTTGGGGGTCACATTTCTTGGAAGTGGCCCAGAGCTGGCAGATTAGAGCCCTGACCTCCATCCAGTCCTGGTCCACTAACAACACTCCTCTAACAATGTGCCCCTTCCCAGGGTGCTTCAGATTGCCCCCTCCAAATGGGGAAAGTCATTCCTGAGAACAATTCACATTCATGCAGTGTCTGCTTTGCATGTAGATGAAGTCCCCTGAGGGGTAAGGTTTTCTTTTAAAGTACTTTAACAAAAGCAAACTGTTATATATTATCAATATTAGCTGACATTTTTTTAAGTGCCTGTCCAAGAATGCCTTCTTAAACCCTGGCTCTACCTTCTAGGAGCCGCTAAGTCAGACATCAACAAAGAAAATTAACAAGTTGAGGAGAGTGACATGCTCTAACATATGGGGTAGAATTATTTGTGTGGTAACTGTAGGGGAAGTAGGTAAGATAGAAAAATGTATCCCCTAGTTTTTTGTTACAGAATTTTGGAGCTGGAAGGGTCCATCCATGAAGAATTCCAGGAGATTCCAGAAGGCTGCTAGAACGGCAGAAAGAATTAGAACCATAAAGCCTAAGGGAGGGTTATTAAGTCCTTCGGAAAGAGAAGAGGGAAGGACTGGTCTCTCCTGCGCTTCAGGCCCAGCAATGCAGCCACTCAAATATGTCCTGGCAGGCCCTGCTGCCACAACCAGTGCCATTCTTAAACCCAGGCAAGGTGCCATCCTATCCCCAACAGGGGAGCAGCGCCAGGAGGCGGGACTGCTCAGGGGGGTGAGGGGATAGGGGGACAGGGGCTGGGGGAGGGGGCCACAGTCCCATTTCCTCCTACTTACAGGAGACAGGCCAGGCCCACTCCCATTGCCAAGCGCTCCAGGACACCAGAGGATGAGAGGCTCAGAGAAACCTGTGCTAGAGACAGACAGAGCGGGGAGAGGGAAAAGAATGGCTGGGCTACTAGGGCAAGAGAATGGGAACTTGTGGTCTACAGAGGGAATCCAGAGCGGGCATAAGGGAGATCCAAGGCAAACAACTCCCTTGCCCTCGGAGAGCAGGGCTGCCAGGGCCTGTGGAGCCTCTATTTATCTGGTACTGAGACTGGGCTGGGCTGAGAGGCCAGAAAAAAACAATAGGCCTGTTTTCCTGAGCTCTTCCTGTGACCCAGAAGGCCCACACAGAGAGGAAGAGGGGGGCAAAGGCAGTGTGGTAGCAGTGTGGTACCAAGGCACAGCCTGGGGGAGGAGGCCTTCCCCCTCTCAGAAGCTCATCAGCAGCCTCAAAGCCACACCCAAACCCCAATAATCTAAGTTCTAAAACAGTGACAGCTATGCAAATGTAGTTTTATACCCCATCCCTTAGTCCCACTCCCTACCAGGTTACTAAGCCTAAACCCCTGCCACAGGAGACATTCTGAAGCCACCACCAGAGGAGTGGCCACGGTTCTGTGAGATGAGGGGCAGAGACAGGGTTGCTCCAGCAGCACAGTCCCACCGCGCACAGGCCTTCTCGGTACTGGCAGAGGTACGAAGTCCAGGGAGTATTCTGGTAGAGGGGTGGAGACTTAGACAACCTTCAAGTAGCTATGAGTAGCTACAGGATATGTGTGCGTGTATGCGCATGATAAAAAAAATACAGGAGGGTGTGTAAGAAAGAATGTGTGTGAGAGAGGGAAAAAATGGGAGTGGATGTGTGGACTGCTGGTAGGGAAGTGGCAGGAAGTTCCATTATGTCACCTTTTCCTTCCTGCCCAAGCAGAGAAGCCAGACACAGCCCCAAAGACCCAACCGGCCCAGATGTCCGCCTTTCTCAACAGAGGCAGCCCTCCAAGGCCCAAGGCAGTCTCCATCTACCCCTAAGTCAACCAGGGGAAGTGTGTCGCATCACCCCTTTTCTCCCCACAGGGCTCAGTGTGGAAAGCAGACCCAAAGCCAAAGCAGAGAACAGATGAAATATTCCCAGGTGGGAAGGGACATCGGGGAAAAGAAGAATCGTCAGAGCACCTCTTCACTGAGCCAAGAAACCGGAAGGGAGGGAGAGCGAAAGGCAGAACAAAACCCTCATCAATCCCCCACTGTCCATCAGGTCCGATAACACACTGGGCTCTAACAGAACCTGCAAAAAGCTCCTTTCCCGGCTTCTGTCCTCTGTAAATCCGCCTCTGCACTCTGCTCTGGGCCAGCCCTACCTCACACTGTGGACCTGAACCGAATCCTTTTATTCTGGTTCCACACTGTGAAGTACTAGTCCTTTGTTTATCAATTGGCTGCTATACATATTTTGAAGTGTTTTTATGGAAACGGAGTATGGGAAAGGAGGAAATCAAACAGGCTCCGGGAGCAGTAGTTTTTACATCACTCCTCCTGAGTCTCTTTGGCAGGACGTACACGTGAACATGAACACATACATGCTTGCAGATACACGCAAAGGCAAAATCAAGTTCAGACGTGACACATATGAACCCAAATACCATTCTAATCAGACACCAGTCAGAGCAGAGCGGGCACTGCGTCAGCAAGGAGGCTGGGAGCAGCTCCCCCACGCCCCCGTGCCTAGGATCAGGGCCCTGGGCTGTTGGTGCTGTATCCAGACCAGAAGTCTTGAGGGCTGCAGGGGCCCACAGCACGTGGGTAGCTGACACATGGAGGGAGCTAGGTCAAAGATTTCTGGCGAGCGCAGAGGAGAGAAAAGTCAGGCAGAGGGGGAGAGAGGGAGAGAGATGGACCAGAATTCAAGCAGCCTTTCACTGCTTCTAAAATGGCCGCAGGCAAGGCAGGAGACAGATGGTCTCTTCCTGATGCTGAGACAGAGAAGTGGGGAAAGGGAAAAGGAAAAAATAAATACCATCACAGTCGGAAGTTTAAAAATAAACCAAAAAAACCTCAAAGATAAACAGCTTGCTTCTTAAGTTCTGCCTGCCTCCAGAGCCTTCTAAGGGAAAACTGAGAACCGCAGGCCTAGGAGAGCAACCCCTGCTCAGGTCTGATGCCTGCTGACTGCTGGGGGTCACCCAGCCATCCCCTGCCCGGAGCTGGAAGATCCCGCAGTCTTCTAGGCAGCTGAGATGGTATCTTCCCTTTTCCTCTCCAATACTCACTTCACATGTCTCAAATTATTAAGGTTTTTGCTTTTAAAATGTTATTAGCTATCAGAATCAATTTCATCACCTCATGCCTAATGCCATCACCCAGTTAACTGCCCAGCACCTTACAATCTACAAGGTGCCTTCACAGTTATTACCGCACTTGCACTTCACTGCTGTAGTGCAGGGAAGCCAGGTGGAAATTATTACCCCATTTCACAGATAAGAAAACCAAGGCTCTGAGGAGTTAACTGCATTCAACATGTCAAGGTGAAGCTAGAACTCAAGCCTGTTTAGTCTTTTGATGGCTTTGTCCATGAGACCCATTTCCATCCATGGGCCAAGGAGGTTCTTCCTCAGGCTCATATTTGACTGCCTGACAGCTGACTATCCCAGGGGCAGTATCTGGGGCTTTGCCAATTCCTATCTTGGGGTTATTTTCTTTCTTGCTAGGTTGGGGACAAGGCCATCACCTCCTCCAGGAAGTTTCCTTACTATCCTCTGCTCTCACACTCCTCTATACTGCCCCTTTCATGACATCGATTACAGTTTTGTGATTGATTCTTTAATTGTCTCCTTGGTTAGACTAAGTTCTTGGTGGTCAGGGCCACATTCAATACCTGTCTGCTGAATGAATATATATAGACATAGAGAAACTTGGTGTTATCTAGAAAACCCCTCCCCTCTCCTTAATACAATGGTTTCTAACACTAGTTTTGGATTTATTTCCCTTCTTTCAAAATAATCCATGAATATTCACTTAAAAGCAATGTACTAAGGCAGTTACTAAAAGTGATTCCTTTTTGTTGTGGTTGTGCACCTGAAACCTGTATAATTTTGTTAACCAGTATCACCTAATAAATTCAATAAAAAGGAAAAAATAAGTAAATAAGTAAATTAAAGTGAACCTTTTTTTCTGTCATGTGAATCAGCATCCCATAATTTATATACTTGGTTAATATATATCATTAGAAAGTGGACTTTGTTAAAGTAGGGAACTCCTATGTAGTTGGCAAAACCCAAATGGGAACATAAATAAGGACCCAAAGACTGCAGGAAGCAACAGGGCAAGAAGAGATAAAGGGAAGGCTTCCTGGAGGAGAAGGGAGCTAAGGATTCTGGAAAGGGGAAAGCAGTGGGCAGAGGCTGGGTCAGGTGGGGAGGACAGGAGGTGCTCCCACCTCTGAGGACAGCTTACAGGAAGGTTCAACATTTTAAGAGGATAACTCAAGGACAGATTTTTTTTTTTTAAGCAGGAAGAAAGCCAGGCATGTAGTAAAATAAAATGGAATGACGGAGAATGGTCAGTGCTTATACTTCAAGAATCAGACGGCCTGGGCACTGACTGTAATTCTTTCATGTAATGTAAGCAAACCAGCAGATTACTTAACCTCTCGGGATTTCTCTTCCTGCTCTACCCAATCCCATCTCACAAGAATTCATGGATGTAGAACATTTTGAAATCCATAAAGTGCTACAAATTTGCATAGTCATTATGAAGAGACTGCCTCCCAGACAGCAAGGAAAAACTGTGTCAAATCTAAATGTCCATCAATGATGAATGGATAGAGATGTGGTATATCTACGATGGAATACTACTCAGCCATACAAAAGATACAATATTGCCATTTACAACAATATGGATAGATCTTGAGGTTATTATGCTAAACGAATAAATCAGACCGAAAAAGACAAAAACTATGTTTTCACTCTTACGTGGAATATAAAACAAAAAGGAAACAATCTAAAAACAAACTCAAGAGATACAGACAACAGATTTTTGGTAGTTAACAGTGGGGAAGGGTAGTTGGAAAGAGGGCAAAATGGGTAAAGGAGGTCAAATATATGGTATTAGCTGGAAACCATATATTGGTGATGAGCATGCTATACTTTATACAGATATCAAACTATAATGCCATACACCACCTGAAACTTATATCATGTTATTAACCAATGTTACCCCAATTAAAAAAAAAAAAATAAAGGACATTCACATGTTTAAAAAAAGAAAAAAGGTGATTTTTACCAATAAGCCTATTGGTGTTACTGGGAT
This sequence comes from Furipterus horrens, assembly GCF_987537825.1. Classification (NCBI taxonomy): domain Eukaryota; kingdom Metazoa; phylum Chordata; class Mammalia; order Chiroptera; family Furipteridae; genus Furipterus; species Furipterus horrens. The sequence continues at coordinate 55,272,883 of NW_028327181.1, read as the reverse complement.
TTAAGAATGAAATGGCAGCTCAGGAGAAAAGAAACAAGATGAAAAAGTAGAACTGGGAGAAGGGCAGGTGAAAGAGAAGGGAGAGAAAAAGATCTACGGCCTTGGAGGTAGGGCTGAAAGGGGCAGGGGGAGGGAAGTCCCTGGAAAGCACACACTAGGGAGAGCAAGAAAGGGCAGAGAATGGAAGTGGGAGAGGCAGGCAGGGAAGCAGGAAGACATGAAGCTCATTCAGGCTGGCAGACTTCAAGCTCACGGAGGAGGACAACAATAATCAGGAGCTGGATAATAATAAGGCTTCTTACTGCTGGTTTTGAACTGTAGCACAAACAAATCATTATACCTCATTGCCAACCTTCTCCTATGGGAGTCAGATGTCCAGAAATCCAAGGCAAGAGACTGGGGAAGCTTTATAACCGAGAAAACCCATGACATGTCTTACCCCTGTATTCCTTCTAGTTCCAGATGGGAGAGCAACCAGCCACCATGAGAGAGAACTTAGGAAGGAACGCTGTGAAAGACAAGAGGAAAAGAGAACCTGGAAGGAAGGGTAGAGGGCACAAAGTTGAGTCAGTTGGCAGAAAAGCAGGTAAAGGGTGGGGCCAGCAGGGAAGGGAGGAAGAATTGTCGGAGTCACAGACTTAGAAAGGAAGACCAGGGTTAGTCTCCAAAGGGTAGAGACCAGATATTCTCTGGCCCTGGCAAGACCAACTCAGAATAAATTACAGCCCAAATGATGCATGTGAGACAGGAGACACTTCCTGACCAGCAGGATGGAGCAAATATGCTCATCCAACTTTTCACCAGGTCCATCGCTCCTTTCTCCCAAAAAAACCCTCTCTGCCTCTATGCATATCAGCTCTAGAACCCAGTACACTAGTTCAAATATTGAGTGCCTGCTAGATACTAGCCTGTGGCAATGAACGAAATAAAAATGGTCCCTTCTGTCATGGAGTTTACGGGAAGCAGACACTGAGGACATGACACAATTACACAATCCAACTATGACAGACTATGAAGAAACAAGTACAGAATAAATAAAGATGGAGGCACAGACACATTTTGCTTCCTTGTGCAACCACAGAAAGAATTACAACCAGGTCTCAAAAACAAATAACAACCAGAACTGTGAGAAAATCGAGCTATGTGGAGGTCTGACAACCAAGGATTTAAAGCAGCCACATATATCCAGACAGTTAGTAGGGACGGAGTTGCAAAGATGGGGCAGAGAGGCGGTGTGGCTCAGACAAGCAGGGGTCGCGGCGGCAGAAGGGGTGGTCCCACATTCATGTGTGGTGGATAAAAATCAGAAGGGATATCCTGGGAGCTAGCGATCCCAGCCCCAGGCCACACCGCACAGCCCAGGATTCCAGCCCTAGGAAGATAAACCCCCATTACCTCTAACTGTAAAAACCAGTGGAAGTCGGGGTGGTGGTGGAGGGATTTTCACCACTTAAAGGGCCCACATGGTCTTAGAACCTATGCAAAAGCTAGGGCAACAATTGGAAGAGTGCCAATCACATACAGGAAGTGGGTGAAGTGACTAGAAATGGGGAAAGTGCTGGATAAACTGCTGAAAGCCAGCCAGTGACACTGTCTCCTCTCTGAGACACCCCACCACAGACAGAGCGACAAATCAGTGAAGAGGGTGGCCCCACCCTGGCAATTACCTTAGGCCCCGCCCCACACAATTTACAGGTGCCTTTGCTACACAGGCCATGCTACACAGACAGGGAGTAAAAGCAGCTATACCCAATACACAGAAACACACACAGGGAAGCTGCCGAATTGAGAAGGCAAAGCAATATGGCTCAAATGAAAGAACTGAACAAAACCCCAGAAAAAGAACTAAATGAAATGGGGATAGCCAACTTATCAGGTGCAGAGTTCAAAACACTGGTGATCAGGATGCTCAGAGAACTCAGAGTACAGCAAAAAAAACAAAGAAATGAAGGTTACACAAAGTGAAATAAAGAAAAATCTACGGGAACCAACAGTGAAGAGAAGGAAGCTGGGATTCAAATCAATGATTGGAACAAAAGGAAGAAATACACATTCAGTCAGAACAGAAGAAACAAGGATTAAAAAAAAAACAAACGGAGGCTTAGGAACCTCTGGGACAACTTTAAATGTACCAAAATCCAAATCACAGGGGTGCCAGAAGAGGAAGAGCAAAAATTGAAAACTTATTTGAAGACTTCTGGACAAGATGGAGGCACAGACAGACACACTGCGTCTCCCTCCACAACTAAGAAGGAATACAACTACCTCAAAACTAGAAACAACCAGAAGTTCCAGAAAATCAAACTGCATGAAGTCCAACAAACAAAGATATAAAGAAGAAATACTCATACAGACAGGTAGGAGGGGCGGAGCCACGGCGGAGAGGATGTGGTGTGGTGGTGGCGGCAGCAGCAGCAGCAGCGGCAGTGGCAGGGCAGCAGAAAGCACAGTTACATGTTTTAAAAAGTCAGGAGGGACACCTGGGGAGCGTTCCCAGCTCCTCAACGTACCATGCAGCTCACTGTCCCACAACCTGGAAAAATCAAGCCTCATTGCTTCTGACTGTGCAGACCAGTGGGGGTTGGGGCGGAGGCAGAAACTGCTGGTCTCTTAGCAGAGTCTGCTTATTTAAAACGCCCTCACAGTCCTAGAACGTTCACAGACCCATCCACTCTGGGAACCACGGCCAGGGCAACAGCTAGAGAGATGCCAGTCCAGTACAGAAGTGGGAGCAGTGCCTGAAAAAGGGGAGAGTGCTGAGCAAGCGGCATTGTTCCCTCTCAGACCCCTCCCCCACATACAGTGCCACAATGTGGCGAAATAGGTCGACCTGTACTGACGAATCCCTAAGGCTCCGCCCCTTACAACATGACAGGGGCAACAGCTCTACCTAAGACACAGAGGCAAACAAACACAGGAGCCTGTCAAGATGAGGAGACAGAGAAGTATGGCCCAAAAGAGGGAACAGATCAAGGTTCCAGTGGGAGAACTAAGTGACGAGGAGACAGCCAACCTAACAGACTCAGAATTCCAAACACTGGTGATAAAGATGCTCACAGGTTTGACAGCTATGCTTGAGTATCGCCAACGTGTAAGAGAAGAAGTGAAGGCTATGCTAAGTGAAATGAAGGAAAATCCACAGAAAACCAGTGGTGAAGGCAAGAAACCGGGGTTCACATCAATGAGTTGGAACATAAGAAAAAAACAGTCAACCAGTGCAGAATGAGGAAACAAGAATTGAGAAAAATGAGGAGAGGCTTGGGAACCTCTGGGACAACTGTAAACGTGCCAACATCCAAATCATGGGGGTGCCAGAAGGAGAAGAGGAAAAGCAAGAATTTGAAAACTTATGTGAAAAATAACAGGAAAACTTCCCAAATTTTGCGAAGGAAACAGACATACAAGTCCAGGAAGCACAGAGAATCCCGGGCAAGCTGGACCCAGAGGGAACCATGCCAAGACACATCATGATTAAAAAGCCAAAGGTGAAAGATAAAGAGAGAATCCTAAAAGCAGCAAGAGAGAAGTGGAGAGTTGCCTACAAGGGGGTGCTTATAAGACTATCAGCTGATTTCTCAAAAGACACTTTGCAGGCAAGAAGGGACTGACAAGAAGTATTCAATGTGATGAAAAGCAAGGACTTACAACCAAGATTACTCTATCCAGCAAAGCTATCATCTGGAATGGAAGGGCAGATAAAGTGCTTCCCAGACAAGGTAAAGTTAAAGGAGCTCATCATCATGAAGCCATTATTGTATGAAATGTTAAAGGGACTTATTTAAGAAAAAAATGAAGGTGAAAACTATGAACATTAAAATGACAACAAACTCACAACTATCAACTGAATCTAAAAAATAAACACAAAACTAAGCAAACAACTGGAACAGGAACAGAACCATAGGGATGGGGATCATTTGGAGGGTTATCAGCTGGGAAGAGGAAAGGGGAGAAATGGGGAAATGCTGCAGGGATTAATTTAAGAAGCATAATTGGTAGGCAAAATAAACAGGGGGATGTTAAAAATAGTATAGGAAAGAGAGAAGTCAAAGAACTTACACACACAACCCAGGGACATGAACTAAGGGTGGGGGGATTGCTGGAGGGAAGGGAGGGTACTGGGCAGAGTGGGGCAAAGGGGTAAAAAACTGGGACAACTGTAACAGCATAATCAATAAAATATACTTTAAAAAAAAGGTACAGAGCACTTTTAGAAAGGTTAAAGGGAGGTCATAATGGGGGATGGGAGCCAGAAAAGGTCTGCTGGGGATGTGATATTTAAACTGAGACCAAAAGGACAAGAGTTAAGCAAGCAAAGGTCTGGGAGGTGGGAAGGCCCAAGGATCTGAAGCAGCAAAGTCTTAAATCTCCAGGCAAGGTCTAGTGAGAAGCCCAGAGGTCCTAGCTACTTAGCCAGGAATCTGGGCCTTTTGACAAAGCAAGTGGCCTGTCTCTCACAACAGAATGTTCCCAAGGGTGTGGCTGAGGTTCTTCCCTGAGGCTCAGTGCTTCCTCTGGGTGGGTCCAGAGAGCCTTTACACAAAAGGGTAAGGGTAAGCCAGGCCAGAGTGACGGCCAAGCTACTGCCTGAATTCCTGACTCAGGGGCAGGGCAAACAGGAGTTTCAAGTTCAGGTATTAGATTTTGAAGTTGCTTTTTCTTCCAACGAAGCTGGAAGACTTTCAGATGTTAGAAGGCTCTAGGGCAGCGAAAGAGAAGCCAGGCTCATGAAATTCTATGCCCACACGTAGGGGCTCAGTGACTCACCCACCCACAGACATTAAGATAGAACTCAATAGACTGGGTGGTTTTCTCTTTCCCAAACAAAACACAGGAGAGGAATATTAGCAGAACCCCAGGAGACACCCTTTCTGGGCACTTTCTTTCATAAGAGAAATCAGGCAGCTACCACCTATCTAATGAACAATTACCAGACCTACACTTTTATTCAACCCTGGCAACAGCCGTATTAGGTTGGTCTTGTCCTCATTTGACAAATGATGAAGAAAAGGTTTGGGGGTAGTAATGACCTTATCAGAGGTCACGTTAAATGAGAGAACTGGGATTTGAATTAAAGCTCATCTCCAAGGGCTGAGTGATGACGGGGAAGGTCCTACCCTTCTGGCCCCTCCCTATCTTTAAAACCAAAGTAAAAATTCCTTTCTTCCCAGGTCAATCCTCACCTGGTCTGACTGCTCTCCACTCAGCATTAAGTGACTCAGGAAACAGTCTCTAGAGTGAACATATTCTGAAGTTCATATTTCAAACAGTCCTTTAGACCTTTTTTTCTGAAACTTTCCTTTTTTAAAATTGATTTTTAAAGAGACAGGGAGGGGAGAGGAAGGAGGGAGGGAGGGAGGTGAGACAGAGAAACATCAGTTTGTTGTTCCACTTGTTTACGCATCATTGGTAGCTTCTTGTATGTGCCCAGACTGGGGATCAAACGTGCAACGTTGGTGTCAGGACAGCACTCTAACCAACTGAGTGAGCTACCTGGCCAGGGCCTGAACCTTCCCTTTTTCTTGTATCCTTTCGAGATGCTGAGTCCCATTCCTCAACTTCACCTCCACTGAGATCTTTACACAGTAGGTGCTGCCATTCCCCAGGTCAGTTCAGAGGCATCACCCTCAGCTACCTAACCCTGGCCAACCTCCCCAGTATCATTTTTCTCAGCTCCTCCTTTGCCCAGCTTCACACCCTGTAGGTACACCTTTCCTTACATGTACTACATTGCAAATCACACATCTGATACTCAGATGTTTAAGTCAGTGTTGTGAACAGAGTGTCCCACATAGTAGGCACTCAAAGATTTTTAGGAAGGACGGGAGTCAGGAAGCCAGGCATGGACTCCTGGGTTTAGAAAAACCTTAGGGATCTTCTGGTCCAGTAGTTCTGGAAGGAAATCTGCATTGGCTCTCCCAGGACAACCACACACATACACACCACCGCCCCACCCTGAATGGCTGAATCACCTCCCGGGGCAAGGCCTGGGTATAAGTAGTTTCAAAAGCTATCCAGGTGATGCCGATTGAGTCTGTGATGAAGAGCCATTGTTCTCATCTCTCCTTTTGCAAGAAAGGAAACCAAGTCCTAAAGAAATGACGCTCATCCTGTAAACTAGAGATGGGACTGAAACTAGAACCAGGTCTACCAGCTCCTAATGCCACACTTATTCCACGTATCACATTGCCTAAGCTGCAGTAGCCCTTCCAGGCAGCAGGCCTCCAGCTGGCAGTCTCTGGTGACTGTCAATTTTCCCCAATCTGGGGAAGTTAGGAGGCCAGGGCAGGGGATCTGGGAAGTATCTAGGCATTCATCATTCCGTGCACACCTCATGTGCACAGAAAGCACCATGGACCATAGACTGGAAGCCCTTTGTTTCTGGTGCAGACTGGACAACACAGCAGAGTGGAAGTGAGACCTAACTAGTTCTGAGGCCCCGACCTACTGCTGGCACCTTAAAAATGTGAGATGAATAATCTCACTTATATGTGGAATCTAATGAACAAAAACAGAAACAGAAGCATGGATACATGGAATAGACTGAGGGGAGGCTGTTGGGGGACTGGATGAAAGAAGGTAAAGGGATTAAGAAAAAAAAACATGTGTGTGTGTGTGTTTATGCATATAAAGATGGCTGGTGTGGCTCAGTTGGCCCAAGCAATCATCCTGTAAACCGAAATGTCTTGGGTTCAATTTCCTGTCAGGGCACAGGCCTAGGTTGCGGGTTCGGTTCCCGGTTGGGGTTCATACGAAGAAGCAACTGATTGATGTTCCTCACATCAATGTTTCTCTCCCTCCCTCTCTCCCTCCCTTCCCCTCTCTCTAAAATCAAAAAGCATGTCCTTGGGTGAGGATTTTTTGAAAACCACATAGAAACAGACAAAAGTGTGGTGACAGCCAGAGGGAAAAGGGGGTGGGGGGTAGGTGGAGATTGGCAAAGGGGGAAAATGGGAGGGGAAGGGGACTTTGCTTTGGTCAATGGGCACATGATACAGCGTGTAGATGATGTTTTCTTGAGTTGTACACTTGAAACCTGTATGGTTTTGTGAACCGATGTCACCCCAATCAATTCTATAAATAAATAAATAAAATGAATAATGAATGAATGTAAGATAGCCTTTGGATGCTCTGCTTTAAACACAGGCACTTAAATCACTTTTTACTTTTATTAGCATTGGTCATAATAACCATACACAGGCAGTGCATGCCACACTGTAGGCTAAAACCTAAGGAACACAGTGTTTCTAGGAGTGAGTGGAACATTTCCTCATTCAAACTTGGGAACACCAGGGTTTGATAAAACAGGCTCAGTCCAAGGAACACAATTAACCCCGATTCACACATACATTCACCACCCCGTAAGTACACCTTCCCTTACATGTACAACATTGCAAATCACACATCTGACATTCAGGTTTAATTAAGTCAGTGTTGTGAACAGTGTCCCCCACAGTAGGCATTCAAAGATTTTTAGGTTCAATCTAAGGGAAAAGTAGGCTTTAGTCTGCAGTGAGAGGGACTGTGTGTGTGAAGGGCCATTCAGTACTGAGCAGACCCAGAAGAGAACGTGAAATATGTGTAGCCTCCTTCTGTGGTGCAGAGAAGGCGGGGGGTGGGGGGGGGTGGCAAACAAGTCCTTAAAGTGTCCCTCAGTCCTTGGGATCCAACACAAGAACTGGTGATCTAGGGACACAGCCCTGACCAGTGGGCCCTAAGCTGCCACCCCCAACCTACCAGCTCAAGGCCTCTGTGGCCTGGATTTTGACCTGTAGGACAGGTCTCTCTACAACATGGGGCTCTCCTGTCTTCCTCTCTCCTTCCTTTTCATCTTTTTCCTGATGAAGGACAATGAACAAACTGTAAATGGTGTGGACAAAGGAGAGTGAGGAAGCCAGGCAGGCCAATGAATTGGTCTAAGAAATCTAACTCAATTCTAGGTCTTACTTTGGGTATAGACACCACAGAGGGATATGGAGCCTGACCCAGCTCCAAAATGTGCAGGCCTGAAGGTCCGGAAGGGAACATCAAAGGGGTCTAAAAGGCTATCTACTGATGATTTCCCCAAAACACCGTTAGCAGTTAGCCACCTCCTTCCACTCATAAGAATTTAGGCCTTTTCCATGATCCATCATCCCACAGGAGAGAAGCATCCGAGCTCATGTTACTCGATATTAAAAACCTGTTCTCCCTTTACTTGATGTTACCTACATATGAGCTTTTGCAACCTAGAATGGTTCCTAACAATACGTGAATACATGTTTGTTTAATAAAGCTTCCTGCCAGAGATGTATCACTGGCCACCCTTTGGGAAAGGTGGAACATGGGAAGGACAGAGATACTCAACCAGCTCCAAGGTACTCACCTAAGAGTGATTTTCTTCTACCAGGGAGAAGTCACATTAACACTTACGGCCCTCACACACAAATGCAGAAATGCTACATTTTTTATCTTCATCTCCTAAATGACCTTCTTTCCAACTTCCTCTAGTACCTACCCACTGAGCCCCAGGAGGAGAAGAGAGAGCATAAGCAAGATGATGAATATAGCAAGTCGCAGCTGGGAGAGGGCACAGGAGCTGAACAAGGAAGAGAAACCCTTAACTTCCTTCTGCTGCCTGATCCTTCCGTGATTCCATGCGGCCATTTCACTTAAAATCCCTCTCAGAGGCCTATCACCTTGCAATGGAGCCAGGAGGGAGGGGAGTATTCAGAGTTGGCTGATGACACATGGACCTCTGAGACAGGTCACTTCACCTGACTCAACAAATACTAAGCACCTGTTATGTCAGGCCCTCTGCTCAATGCCGCACACACAGAAAGGGAGGAGGCGTGGAATGGTGGTTGCCAGGGACTGGGGGAGGGGAGGATGGAGAGGTTGTGTTTAAGGCGTTACAGAGTTTGTTTGGGATGATGAAAAAGTTCTGGTTGCACAACAATGTGAATGTAGTAATGCTGCTGAACTGTACATTTAAAATTATTAAAATGGTAAATATTATGTTGTATATATTTAACCACACAGAGAAGGAAAACTCTGACTCCAAAAAACCTCCGCTGCCTTGCGGCATACCTCTTCAGGGGAAAGGCTAAGGGAGTAAACCCCGACAGAAAATCCGGAGCCGGAGTCCCTAAGGCGGTTTGACGTTGTAGTCAACACCGGCAACTCCTGCGGCACACCTGAACCCAAGCTGTATCGACTCCGTCTTTCCCTTGGACCCTTCAGCTGCGAAGAGAGGGGGGTCTGCTGCATGGGCAACAGCAGACCCTCCATATTACCCTGCCCAGGCTCTGTAGCTTCAGCGTCATCGCAAGATGTCGATTCAACACGGGAGGAGACAGATACCATGTCACTCCCGAGTCGGACTGCACAGCCATTCTCGGCGGTGCAGATAGACTCTTAAGAAGCTACACCATCGTCTCTCGAGACGGACGGCTGCCGACGACGACGATATTTAACCACAATAAAAAAGTGTTTGTTGTTTTTTTAAAGGAGGGGGAGACAACCTTTTCCTCCTCCTTCTGAAGAACAGGCCTTTTTCTGAATCATTCAGCTCTCCTCCAACGTGAATCTGAATCCTTTTGCATGTCTCTCCTTTCCAGTCATCAAAGTGCTCTGCCAGGCAGCCCGACATCCAGAAATCTCTCAGTTCTGGACACAGGCCGCATGGAGCTTTGTATTCCCAGCATGTGCCCACCAATGCCAACCCACCGGCAACTTCCCACGGGCCAGGCTGAAGTCACGTACTCGCTCTTCCCAGAAAGTGTCCCATGTATATGAATAAAACCTGTCCTCTACCAAGACACAGACACCTACATCATGTGCTTCTGGAAGGCCAAAACCATTTCTCACACAGGCTGTCTCCAATCCACGAAAAAAGCCATACTCCAAGTCTCCAAATACTGACCAGAGAAACACTGTGCGTTATCATCCCGCACACAGGCCATGCTAATCTTCTCTATGTCGTTCCAATTTTAGCGTATATGCTGCCAAAGTGAGCACAACACAGAAACATCGTGGATGGTGTGATATGCCTACGCCCGCAAAGCCTGTTTGCCACAGGTCACACATTTCCAACTAAAGCAAGTAGCAAACAATATTGCTCAAAGCACATAGTCTAGAACGTCGGCTACACACCGCCCCTCCCTCAACACACACCCAAACCTGTATGGTGACCCCTGTGAGCAGGCCTCCAGCAGCGCAGGGGTGGACCAGCTCAGGGGCTGGAGTCTGAGACTGAACCTGGGCTCTGCCACTTACTGGCTGTCCAATCTCAGGCAAGTTATTTAACTTCCAAGTTCTATAAGCCTTGGTCTCTTCATCTTGAAAATGAGGATAATATCCACCTCAGTTATTGTGAGAGATAATGAGATTACATAAAGAGAGAACTTACTGCTAGTAAGTGTTCATTTTTTTAAGTATATTTTATTATGTTGTTAACAGTTGTCCCAGTTTTTTTTCCCCTTTGCTCCCCTCTGCCCAGTACCCCACTTTCCTCCAGCAATCCCACACCCTTAGTTCATGTCCATGGGTCATGATATAAGTTCTTTGGCTTCACCTTTTCCTATTCCATTCTTTTTTAAAAAAAATATTTTATTTATTTTTAAAGAGGAGAAGGGAGGGAGAAAGAGGGGAAAAGCAACATCAATGTGTGGTTGCCTCTCACATGCCCCCAACTGGGGACCTGGCCCACAACCCAGGCATGTGCCATGACCAGGATTCGAACCAGTGACCTCTTGGGGCACAGGCCAGCACTCATTCCACTGAGCCACATCAGCCAGGGCTCCTATATTATTCTTAACTTCCCCGTCTATTTTGTACCAACCAATTATGCTTCTTAATCCCTGCACCTTTCCCTATTTCTCCCCCTTCCCCCTCCCAGCTGATAACCTTCCAAATGATCCCCATACCTATGATTCTGTTCCTAATCTGGTTTGCTTATTGGATTTTGTTTTTATTTTTTAGATTCAGTTGTTGATAGTTTTGAGTTTGCTGTCATTTTAGTGTTCATAATTTCGATCTTTTTTTTCTTAAGTAAGTCCCTTTGACATTTCATATAATAATGGCTTGGTGATGATGAACTCCTTTAGCTTTCCCTTGTCTGGGAAGCGCTTCATCTGCCCTTCCATTCTAAATGACAGCTGTGCTGGATAGAGTAATCTTGGTTGTAAAGTCCTTGCTTTTCATCACCTTGAATACTTTTTGCCAGCCCCATGTTGCCTGCAAAGTTTCTTTTGAGAAATCAGCTGATAGTCTTATAGGCACCCCTTTGTAGGCAACTTTCTGCTTTCCTCTCGCTGCTTTTAAGATTCTCTCTTTATCTTGAACCTTTGGCATTTTAATTATGATGTGTCTTGGTGTGGTCTTCTTTGGGTCTAGTTTGTTTGGGACTCTCTCTGCTTCCTGGACTTGTATGTCTATTTCCTTCGCCAAATTTGGGGAGTTTTCCTTCATTATTTTCTCACATAAGCTTTCCACTTCTTGTTCTTCCTCTTCTCCTCTGGCACCCCTATGGTTTGGATGTTGGCACGTTTAAAGTTGTCCCAGAGGTTTCTAGGCCTCACCTCATTTTTTTCAGTTCTGTTTCCTCTTCCGTACTGGTTGACTGTTTCTTCCTTCCTTTTGTTCCAAATCATTGATTTGAACCCTGGTATCCTTCCCTTCACCATTGGTTTTGTGTGGATTTTCCTTTGTTTCATTTAGCATAGCCTTCACTTCTTTCCTTATGCATTTGCCGTACTTAAGCATATCTGTCAAGTCTGTAAGCATCTTTATCACCAGTGTTTTGAACTCTTTGTCTGTTAGGTTGGCTATTTCCCCATCACTTAGATCTCCCACTGAAACCTTGATCTGTTCCCTCTTTTGGGCCATACTTCTCTGTCTCCTCATCTTGACAGGTTCCTGTGTTTGTTTGCCTCTATGTCTCAGGTAGAGCTGTCGCACCTGTTACGTTGTAAGGGGCGGAGCCTTGGGTATTCCTCAGCACAGGGCGACCTGTTTGACCACGTTGTGGTGCTGTATGTGGGGAGGGGTCTGAGAGGGAACAATGCCACTTGCTCAGCACTCACCCCCTTCCCAGGCACCTCTCCCACTTCTGTACGGGACTGGTACCCCTCTAGCTATTGCCCTGGCCGTCGTTCCCAGAGTGGGTGGGTCTGCGGATGTTCTAGGACCGTGGGGGCCCTTTAAACAGGTGAACTCTGCTGAGAGTCTGGCAGTTTCTTCTTCCGCCCCAACTTCCACTGGTTTGCACAGTCAGAAGCAATGAGGCTTTATTTTCCTCAGCGTTGGAACTGTAGCTGCGCAGTCTGGTCTGGTGCAGGGAACGTTCCCCAGGTGTCCCTCCTGACTTTTTAAAACATGTGACTGCACTTTCCGCTGGCCTGCTGCTGCCGCCACCATACCGTGTCCTCTCTGCCCCAGCTCCACTCCTCCTACCTGTCTGGATGAGTATTTCTTCTTTATATCTTTGCTTGTTGGACTTCCATGCAGTTTGATTTTCTGGAAGTTCTGGTTGTTTCTCGTCTTGAGGTAGCTGTATTCCTTCTTAGTTGTGGAGGGAGACGCAGTATGTCTCCATCTTTCTGGAAGTCTCCCATTATGATTCTTATTCCAATCCCAAAATCTCTTCTGAAATGAATATCCATTAAAATATAAATGACTTGTATCACAGCCATCTTTGTCCTGAACTGAAGGAAGAGAAAGGAAGGGCATACTACAGTCTAAAGGGATAAAGAAACTGACAAGACTTCTGAGCTACGTGCTGCCTGTCCCCTCAACACCACAGCTACAAGGTAGTATCCATGGTATAAAGACCAAGAGCCCATCAGGTTCTGCTCTCCTAAATTAGATTAGGAGATGGCGAGAAGTGAATGGACGGCTTCATCAACCTGTCCCCCGCAGCAGCCCTACTCCCAGCCACTCACTCACCTACCCCAAAAGTAGTTTTTCTCCAAATACACTAGGCAAGTTGCCTTCTATCCTCTGGTTACTCTCCTAAAATTTGAGTGGTGACATTAACTCACGACACCTCTGTCTTCAAGGTGACAATCCATCAGAGAGAGGAGTCAAAGGTGCTGGCCCTCTTAAACACCGTGTGCACACACCTACCTCTGCCTCACACTGCTTAGGCTTTGGGGTGCCCCTGTCCAATTGTTTTCTTGAAGACTATTTCCTGAGCCACTGAGAATGAAAGACCAAGTACTACATGCTTCAGCCACTTTCTTACAAATGTGCCTTGAAAGAAAAGTGTGGGTGGGTGGTGAAGAGAGAACAGGAAAATCTTCCTTATAGTCTGGCATGGAACAGGCCCATTTTACCTCCTGAGGTGTGCTGGCAGGCAAATAAAAGCTGTTAGCTGAGCCCTGGCTGGTGTGGCTCAGTGAATTGAGCACTGGACTGCAAACCAGAGGGTCGCTGGTTCAATTCCCAGTCAGGACACATGCCTGGGTTGTGGGCCAGGTCCTCAGTTGGAGGATGCGTCAGAGGCAACCATGCATTGGTGTTTCTTTCCACATTTTTCTCCTTCCCTTCCCCCTCTCTAAAAATAAATTTAAAAAAAAAATTTTTAAGGCTGTTAAATGAGATACATGCCATGTACAAAAGTAATTTAAAGCCTACATTCCTTTCCCCAGAGAGTAGTAAAGGATGACTTAGGAACTTCTTTCTAACTTCATTGAAGAAACCTGTCAGTACTTCACGTGACCTTTCCCTTGTCCATAGCAAGTTCACAAGAGGTATTATTGGAAATTTAGCTGAAAAAAAATTTTTTTAATATGCTGTTCAGACATTGAAGGGTGGTTATCATCCCTTATCCCCAAATACTAAACGCTATTAGTGCTTCCAAAACACAGTGATAATTAAACCTCCTTCCCCAAATTTCCAAACACCCTCAAAAGGCAGTGCCACTGGAACTGAGAAACCCTGGGTAAGCACCTTACTGTTCTCGGCTGCACAGTGCCCAGTGTACACAAGACACGCTTTGGTGCCTGTGGACTCAATCTAGCAGGAAAGGACAAGTCACGGGAATATTGAGGTCCACATCTCTTACCAAGCAAATAATTACTGAACCCCTGCTATGTGCTCAGCAGTTTTGTAGGCACCGTGAGGAATCAATGGAAAACACAGATCTTGTTCCCTGTACATAAGAAGGTGATAGGAAAATCAAGACCATAAAATATTATTCAATGTGAGGCAATATATAACCAAATGCTAAACTGTAAGGTCTGTGAGAAGGCGGAGAACACCAGCAGCGAGGGCTGGCATAGTCAGGGGAGGCTTCGTGGAAAAAGGAGAAGTTGAGGGAACTCTTGAAGGAGGCGGAATTTTCTTCACTCAGCCCCTACTGATCCTCAGTCTGTCCCTGCAAGGACTGCTGTTCAAGAAAACTCCTCCAAACCTGTGGTCGTGGGACAATTCAGCACTGCAAGCCCCCCAGATCGCATCCTCAGATGGCTCCTAGTAGAACAGGCTGTGAGGAATTTCCCAGTATCCCTCAAAAAACCAACCAATGACAGGCCTTCTTAAAGGAGGACTTCTCCTCCTAAAGGGAAGGCCGGGTGCATTCCCTGCCACATGCACTGCCTCAGACACAGACTCTGAGTGGAGGAGGTTCTCGGTTGTAATTACAGAAGCTCTCCACTTCACCTGTCACCTCCGGCCCTATAAGACTCCTGATGTGGGGACATGCACTTCCCAGATGAGTCAGAGGTCCGAACTACCTCTTCTGTCACAGGACTTCCTGCCTCCTCCCTAACAGACCATCACCATTTTTCTTAGGCAAAGAATCCATTTCCTCCATTCATCTCTCTCCAGCCGCTCAGGCTCCTCCCCCTGGCTGTCCCACTGTCTTCTACGCTGCCACCTCTCCAATTATTGAAGCCTCTCTGAGAATCTGGCTCCTCCAAGAAGCCCAAGACTGTGGCTTCCCTAACCCTGTTTCATTTCAAACATGTAAAATCAGTAACACTCCACCTACACACCCCATTCACCCTTTACCTATACACAGTGTAAACTGAAGTCTCATTCATTTATATACATTACCTATCTAATGCAGGGAAGAATCCCACTTCCCACAGACCACCACAACTGGACCTACTTGTATGTACTTCTGTGAGATTTACCTGCCTTCCAACCCTAGCTGCCACTGAGGTTAACGACAACTGGTGATACACATGGTCAAAGGTAACTATGTAAGGAGATAAATATGTTCATTAACTTGAGGGCAGTAACAATACATAGTGATGTATATCAAAACATCATGTTGCATACCCTAAATATATACAACTTTTATTTTTAAAAATAATCTAGTGATATGCTCTTCTTCCTAGGATCTCTCTAGATAACAAGCAGATCTACCCACCCTCTGCAGAGCAATATGTGAGTCCACAGACCCCATACGCAGTGATTCTCCCTCCGCTAAATAAAAATGAGGGTCATATGAGACATGCCCTTTCCTATACATATACCCTTACCCTTTGAAATAAATAAACTTTTTTTTTTTCCTCTCATAGTAAGGCTCAGAAGAAATCCTTTTGGAAATTCCACACCATCCTCAGGCTCTAAGCCCTTGGTTTTTGAGCAAATTGTTCACCCTAAAAATGGCCCATTCCAGGGGATCCCAATTCTGGTCATCACCAAACTCCACCTGCTGTCTCACGTCCACTCCTTCTATGGCAATGCCAGCTTGGTTTTCTGATATGTGACTTATTTCTCTCTCATTCAACCAACGAAATATTTTTCTCTTGTAAAAGTAAAAACAATTCTTATTAAATGAGTTCATATCATACTAAAGTTTTTTGCTACAGTCTTACCATGGTTTGCAATTGTATATATATATACTACACATGACTATTTTAATAATGTTTCTCCCTACTTCTACAATGTAGGAAAAACCATGGCTGTTTTGTTTGTCACTGTATCCTCTGTGACTAGTTCTAGATGTTTCCTCAGGCAGAATAGGAAACCCTTCCCAGTTAGCAAGTACATCCTCAGGCTATCTGGCCACTGGACAAAATCTCCAGAAATTCCATCCATTTCTTCTCTCCTTCCTCTACCATTCCCTATCCCTATAAAGAACCTCAAGTACCTTTTCAATTACTCTCTGGAGGAGCTTCCTATAGATGGAAAAATCTCAGACTCAAGTCAAGAACTGGTTGGTTAGGAGGAGAAGAGCTGGAAGAACAGGAGAGAGGAGACCATGAATGTGGGCTGAGGACAGGGTCCAAGTCTTCTACCAAGTAATGATTTTGTGTCTTTCTATATTCTGTGGGCATGCAAGAAATGCTTTGAGAGTTGACTTACTAACCTGATTACTTTTTGTTCTAGTTCTTCAACCTAGGAAAAAGACTGAGGGAGTTGGGGGTATAAAGTGTTTGCTAGGGGTGGGAAAAAGACTAGATATCAGATTTCAAGATGACTGACAACAGTATAACAGAAAATGAGTATAATTCATGGCAATCAGATTTAACAAGAAATACCTGAGCCCCAAGGTTCTTAGATATTGAAGAAAGAATTAATAGTTCAGAAAAGGGGAGCCTGAGCTTGCAAAGGCATTTCTTTTAAATTTTTATTTATTTATTTATTTATTTAGAGGGGAAGGGAGAGAGAAAGAGAGGGAGAGAAACACTGATGTGAGAGAGAAGCATCAATCGGCTGCCTCTTGCATGCTCCATGACCAGGGACCGAACCTGCAACGCAGACATGTGCCCTGACCAGGAACTGAATTGATGACCTTTTCTTTTTGGAACAACTCCCAATCAACTGAGCCACACCCACCAGTCAGGGTGCAAAGGCATTTCTTAAGAGGATGCTCCCAGAGCTCTGATTAAATAGCTTAGTATAGTACTGAGCACAATATTATATACATCCTTCCCATAGCATCTGGAACCTGATTCTCAATACAACAGACTGACAATGGTTGGTGATTGACTGACGCAGGAAAGGATATTATTTTCCCTGGCACAACTTTGGAGACAGAATGATTAGTCAGACAGACTCTCCGACGGCTCCTGGAGATGGTCTCCAGTCCTGGAACTGCTTTATGTTTCTGGGTTGAGAGGTCACCACATTCCTTATTTAAAGACCTATGCTAGAGTACAAGCTTGTAAAGAGTGGCTGCACACTTTCTGCCATCTAGTCTCCACGATGACAAGTGAGGACACTCTACATATGCAAGCTGTGTGAGTTAGCCTGTCTTAAGCACACAGTCCAAAGCTGAAAGGAATGGAGGAGGCCAGGTCTGAAATCAGATTCCACAGAGCAGAGTGTTAACTGAGCTCCTGGGGCAAGCTTGTGGGGGTAAACCAGCTGGCTCTCTTGCTAACCCTCTTACTGTTATCCTGTCAAAACCTCACTTTTCCAAAGACCTTCCCCTCCTGTATGACTAAGGTCTATGGAAATCTGTCCATCCCACAGCATAAAGGATGGTGGTGGCTCTTCTTTCATTTGGGGAATGGCTGAACACCTAGCTCCCCCCAAAATCTCTGCAATCTTCCATCATTTTGCCAAAACAGCATTTCACTTCACTCCAAATGCCATGATCTCCCCAAATAGCACCCTCCCCATCTGTAGTTTTCTAAGAAAAAAGTCACCATTTAATGTCACTACTTCTACCATAGGAGGTCAGTCATCCTGTTCCCCTGCCTGAGGCATCTGTCATCAACATTTGGACAGCTAGCACAGCAGAACACAGCAGCAGTCCAATGTTGCTCAGCAGCCTAGAAATCTGTGCCCAGAACTGCCAGCTTTCCTAGTGATGCTGGCCCCACAGCCTCATGAAGAAATAAGGAAAAGGAAGAGACTTCTCCAAAGAATAGACACAACACAAAATCAACACACACAACGACATAAAGTCATTGGAAAAAGAACACCTCTGTCAACGCTACTACCTGGCAACAAGTCCCTCTTGACTGCGTTCCATGATATTATTTCTATACAGCAAACCTGAACATAGCCCCATAGCTTCAAGGACACTGCAGTCTAAACTTCCAGCTGGTTGGATGGTAAAGAGAAGCTGTTTGATTTATGAAGTGGGTCAACCAAAAGGAGCAATGCATAGAAATAAGGCCAGCCCGGGGTCTGCTCCCGTCCACTTCCACTTGTCCTTTGCGGGAAGTGAAGAGTTCCAAGTTAGAAGGTTCCTGTGGAATATAATCAAGCTTGGACAGAGAAGATTTGAAACAAGAGGCCCACATTTTCTCTTGAATGAACCTAACTTTACCTCAAGGGCACTGCTCAGGTGAAGTCTTCCAGAACTCTTTTTACCACGAGAGGATGCCTGATTCCAAAAACAACTCAGAAAAGAAATATTCTTAATTGTGTGTATATAAAAGAGGAGCAAGAGGAACCCTAACAAGTGTGACATTTATTAGAATCTTTCTCTAAGCAAGCATTGTGCTAACAGTTTTCATTTATTATAACATGCATTTACTCAACAAACATTTGAGCCCCCATTATGTGCAAAACACAATTACAGGCACTGAGGATGCAAAAATGAACAAAACAGTCACAATCCTCACTTTCATTGAACTTACATTTTGGTCAGGGTTGATGAAAATAAATATGTCAGCTATAATAAGTACTATGAAGTAAAATAAAGCAGACTAAGGGAATGCTATATAAAATTTTATGTAAATACTAAGCAGGGGAGAGAGTACTCTTATAGATACCGTTGTCCTAAAAGGCTTCTCTTATTGCCATTTGATAACAATCAACAACAATAAGGACTAGCATATGGTCACTACGTGCCAGAAACCGGACTAAGTACTTAGCATACAGTATTTCATTAACCCTCAGCAACACTGAGTTCAGTACTATACTATCCTCATTTATACAGACGAGAAAACAGAGCCTTAGAGAGATTAAGGCTCTTCGCAGAGTCTGCAGCAACTAAGGAAAGAAGGAAGAGCAAGGCCAAGGTTACAGCAAGAAAGCCAGAACTTGAACTCAGGAATACAACCCCATGCTACTGTACTGATGGTGAAAGAGAGCCTCAAAGAAGTCAGCTGTGCCTGTGGTCACAAGTGGCAGGTCCACCTGGCTGCCCCACACATGACTAAGAGGTTAGCGCAATTCAATCTTCCCTAATATCAGACTATTACTACTCTCATCACCAGTTGAAAATCAAGCCTTATCTTGAAACATGAGGAGAACAACAATTTGGGCTCTTCAAAACCAGCTAATAAATGCTTTGTATGTTCCTGTCCCATCCGCCTCCCCAGGCCCCCAACACAAAATGATGTAAAGGGAAACATCTTTGCTGTTAATTCTGCAGGTTACCAACTTCTCAGTGCAGAACAGACAGGAACAGAACAAGAGATGACTGAGTTAGCTGCTCCACAGGGCCACAGCAGCTCTCTGGGGTAGAGCAGAGGGGACAGGCACTGAGAAAAGGTCAGCAGCAAGGCGGAAGCAGGCCCTCTCCAGCTCCATCTCAAAGAAAGCACAGCTTTCCCTCAAGCCCTGGAGGGAGTACTGGGGTGAGAGGGGGGAATGCTTTCTTAAGAAGCCTGAGGTCAGAAAGACAAGCACTTGGGAGCAGGTCGGTGGCCTCTCTGGAGTGGGAGAGGAGAATAAGGCAGGCAGCAACCGAGGAAGGCTAACATCGCTTCAATCAGAGAAGTCCAGAAGGGAAATACCACATCCAAGGTCAAAGGGTGTTTGCAGAATTGCTGGAAATCCCAGGCAGAGGATCCAAGCCAAACTAGCAAAGGAGGCTGAAGAAAAACAGAAACCCAAGCACAGTCCCACCACAAGCTTTAAATCAAAGGTCACAGTGGGACGCACCTCTTTTTTCACTGTATTACAGTCACCACAGCCACAGAACCTGTAGCCAGTTAATTAACAACCAAGGTGGAAGGAAAGGTGGGGATTCACCCTAGACAGGAACACATCAAGGGAAGCCTGAATGACCACCTTATACTCCAATGGCTTCACTTGAGAACAGAAGTTTAAACTGACCTTAAGAACCTCTCTCCTAAAGCCTTCCGAAGCTCTCCCCACCAACACACACAAACACACACACACACAGAGTAATTCAATACTCAGTCTCCCTCCTCAGCAACCTTATCTCCAGCAAGTCAGGTCTCCTGGCCCAACATTGCACCAAGCAAATTATGACCTGAATGGCAAGAAAAACTGTGTCACCTAGAGAAACCCAATTAACAACATGACTCCGCTCTCTTCAATTCCCCTCTCCCCTCCAGTCGTATCCGGGGCACCTGTGTGGCTGACCGCCTTTTCCTGATACTGGCCATGTTCCCTGGCTAACTCCAGAGCCAGCAGGCAATTTAAACAGGGCCTCAAGAGAAGCTAATCCGGAGACGGGAAATCCTGCTCTCCCCACATCTGTTGAAAAACCCAAAGGACAGAGGACAAAACACCACTTGGGTGCCAGTCTGGAGTGTTCACCTTGAAATCACTAAACTGCCTCTTAAGTCAGAGCTCCTTGCTGAGAAAAAACACATAAATGCTGCTGAAAGCTCCCAAATGAAGGCATCCAAGAGCCCCAAGAGAAACAATAAAAAGGTATTTCGAAGAAATTCCTGCCATAGTAGTTTCTTCTTATCCCTTTTCTAATTAGCCCCTTCCTCGAGAGGTCTCCATGACCTCCCCCTCCCTCCAGCAGATTTTCCAAACCTCGCGACTGGCCACGTACAGCATGTGTTTTGTGTGTGTACATACACAAACATCCTCAACCCAGCCCAAGCTCGAGTTTCTGAAGAGAATAAATGCTTCCCCACCTCCCGCCGTGCACTTGTCTTTCCTCGCAGCCCCACACTGCTGCAGAGTTGGTAATGTAATATTCAGGGACCCTGAGACCGGAAATGCCTGGTTCTGGACTGCTGCACTTGAAAGACAAGAGGAGGGCTAGGGAGAGCTGAACAGGGCGATGAAGGCGACGGCAGGAGGCGTGGGGTGGAGATGGGAGGCTGAAATTCCCATCAGGTAGAGATGCAATTCAGGGGTGGCCGAGGAGGAGAAAGGGTGATGAGGGGAAAGCTTGTCAAGACAGTTGCAAAGTCAAAATCTGAGAAACAGAGAAAGGAGGGGCAGGAAAAAGACCTAAGTAAGGGCAAGGGAGGGGGTGGCAGGGAGAGGCACCGTAATAAAGATTCTGCAGGTGATAGGGCCTAAGTTCAGGGGAACTAGAGGGCGACCATCAAACATCTTGGAGGAAGGGGGTCCGGAACCTTAGCAAAGGTAGACGGGGCAGGGAAGTGTGGGGGCGGGGCACCAAGGGTGGGGACTGAACTGGCTCCCAGAATCTGCAGCAAGTGGAGAGAGGAGCAGAGGGCGGGGGCCCAGCCACGGCGGGCACCCGGGGAAGGGGCAGGGGACGCCGAGGGAGCGGCGGGTTGCTGGAAAGGGCCCCCGGGGAGCACGTGAGGCGTGGAGCCAACCCGCTCCCCTGAGGTGAGGACAGGAACCAGGGCGAAGCTGGGGGGCGGCACGCTCACCCGCAGGGCGGACAGGTCGATGTCGTCCAGGCTGCGGGCAGGGGCTGGGTCACCCATGGCCTCCGCGGGGAATGGGGCCCCGGGGCCACTCACGCTCCTGCTCGGTTATTCCGTGGCCGCCGTTGCCACTTCTCCCCCATCGGGGGATCCTAGGGGCGGACACCGCCGGGGAGGGGGAGGGCCGGCGGGAAGACCGACCCACGGGCTGACAGGAGCTATAGCCCGGGAGCCTGCAACCCGAGCCTCCCGACTCTCCTGCGCAGGCGCGAAGTGGCGGTGCGCCGGGAGGGTAGACGAGAGAACGTGA
This sequence comes from Furipterus horrens, assembly GCF_987537825.1. NCBI lineage: Eukaryota > Metazoa > Chordata > Mammalia > Chiroptera > Furipteridae > Furipterus > Furipterus horrens. Next base: position 55,251,124 of record NW_028327181.1, on the reverse strand, counting down.
CGCGAGCTCGTCGGGTTACCCCTCCCCCTAGGCGCCGACACCTGCGCGCATGCGCAGGAGAGATAGCGAAAGGCGCGCCTGAGGACTGAGCCACCACGCGAGCGGGCCTTGAAAGAAGTGGGCGGTGGCCAAGGCGGCCGCGGAGCGCGCCCACCAGCTGTCGCGCGTGCGCACATGCGTTTCCTTCCTTTACCCTATTTTATGCCCTTTCTCTTCCCCATTTTCTTTTTAGCTCTCCTTTGACGCCTTTCCTTCCCTTTATCTCTTTTGTGTGCCCAGCTGCCAATCAAACCACCCACCTCTCTATTTGCAGGGGAAGGTGGAGGCATCCAACCCCCTCTATTACTAGGGGGGTTGTTATGGTAACTCCCCACGCGAGGGTTGGGTGGCCTCTAGATAGGTTGGGCTGTCCACCCACCTAATTGCCATGGCAACCGTGGAGCCGCTGAAGGAGGGGCCTCTCAGTGAGAACTTGGCTGGAGAAGCCACGAGGGAGTTGGGGAGTACAGTGGATGGGACTGCCTGCCTTGGGAATGCCCTTTATCCCCTTCGCTCGCTGGGGAGGGGAGTAGAGTGTTGAGGAGGGGATCTGAGATCTCAAGATACGTACTCTTACAGCAGACCTTAATCTCTGAACCTCTTGTGCTACACAAAGAACTCGCAAAAATTATTCCTTGATTGATCGCTGGAGCCATGTGTGGGAGAAAGGGTAGCAGGGAGAAGAGGCAGAAGCAGAGAGAAGAAGGAGGAATCTGTCCAACCCCTTCACATCTTACTTGGGTCACCTTAGGTCTAGTCATGTTGGCATAGCATCCCCAGCCAGCCTCCCTGGAGGCTGGGTAATGCTATGTGAAGGATAAGGAGCCATGTTTTGCCATTGACATGCTGTGTGACCTTGAGCAAGTTGCTTTACTTCTCTGTGCATTTCTTTCGATGTGATGTTGAGGGGGAAGGCTGATCCTCAAGATCATTTCCAAAAACAATACTACCTCTGAAAGACCCCACCCCAACCTTAATGTAAACATTTAGTAGAGCTTGAATGAAAAGTCCTTGGAAAGGGGCTAACACCCTCCTTTCTGGATCCTTCTCCTTAGTACTTTCAGATACATATTCAGTCTTGCTCCCCTGCCTGCCTATTTACCTTGCCATTATCCTTGTCCAAGCCACAATCCCTACTCACCTCCATTACTCTTAACCGCCTCCTCCTCGATCTCATTGTGCAATCCCCTTAAATCAATTCTCCATACCCATAGTGATTTTTCCAAAACTCAAATATGTTGTCACTCCTATTTAAGACCCTTCACTTGCTCCCCACTATCTTTTGAGTACAGTCTAAAGTGTGACATCAAAGACCTTTCAAGATTCTGCCTGCTTCTCCAGCTTTGTTTTTCAATATTCCACCATTCAACCCTGCATAGTCTAGCCATACTAAAATCATGGCTCTCAGAACTCAACAGTCCCTCCTTCAGCTGTTGCACTCTGTTTGTTCTCCCTGGAATATTCTAAACATGTCCACTGCCCTTTGTATTATCCTACATGTCCTACATGTTTTGTCCTAAACCTTCTCCATAAAGCCTTCCTTGATTCACTAGGATTGAGTTTGGTTCTTCTGTTTCTGCCTGGCTTAAAACTCATGGTAACATTTAATGCTTTGAATTGTAAGTGCCTGTTGTTGAATCTCCTTAAAGACAGGAGTTATGTCAGTTGTGTTCCGCCCAGAGCCTGGCATCCACTAGTGGTTCAGTAACACATAAGTGAACGAAGGCATGAAGGCCTCTGTTGTCTGGGTAGGTGCTGTGATGTATAGTAATTCAAGGTCAAGACCATGAGATATTAGGGAAAAAACAAAGAATTTGAAGTTAGTGCTTTGGACAAGTCATTACATTTCTGAGGCTCAAGTCTATCATCTGTATAATAGAGATAGTAACAGGGAGGGTATTATAAAATAAAATTAGGTATGTAAAGCACTTGGCATATACTAGGTCCTCAATAAACTTACTAACGCCTGACTCCTAGGCAGTGTTCAATGAAGAGATATTGAATTGTTGAATGAGCAAATTAAGATACATTGATCGGATAAATGGCCAACCAAACCTCAAGAGGCAGTTAATCTGGGGGCTAGGGGGAAGAGAAAAACAAGATTGGCCCTGTGCTGATAATTATCAAAGCTGGAGCACAGATTTGCAGATATGTGAGGGTTCATTATCCTATTCTCTACTTTATATATACTGGGGTTGGCAAAAGTAGGTTTACAGTTGTGAGTACATGAAATACAGAGTTTATTCTTGTATTATTATTATTTTATTGATAAGAGAAAGAAAGGAACACCGATTTGTTGTTCCACCCATTCATGTATTCATTGGTTGACTTCTGCATGTATCCTGATGGGGGATCAAACCCACAATCTTGGCATATCAGGATGATGCTCCAACTGAGCTACCCAGCCAGGGTGTATTATTTATTTATTTATTATTGCATTATTAATTATCATTAATAGCCTACTTTTATTATATATATATATATAGAGAGAGAGAGAGAGAGAGAGAGAGAGAAAATGTGTCCTTAATTAAAACTGCAGAGAGATCAGGCATGAAGAAAAGTTTAATATATTTAAAATAACACAAATCGTAGTACCCCTGGGGGAAGAATGAACATTTTACACAGGCCCAGTTGCCCTCACTACCTCCCACGCACCTTGGGAGGCTGAATTCACTCGCTTCAACCTGGATCTAGAGCAGAGATTTTAAACCAATGTGCCACAAGAATTTTTAAAACATTCAATACAGTACTTGGTTATTTAGTCAGGGGCACGGACCTCTTTTCTCTTAGATTGTCAAATAAAAAAATGACAACAGCCAACACAACAATAGCCATCCAGGCGAATGAGTCAAAATTATACCTTTTTTTTTTTTTCTGAATGGGCAAAAAATATATTTTTGGTGTGCCACAGAATTTTAGTAATTAGCTTATGTGTGCTATAGGATGAAAAAGGTTGAAAATCACTGGTCTAGAGACAAGACTTCCAATTCCAAGCCCACTACTCTTTTCCCTGCACTGTGGTGGCCTCCATTTAAGAAACTCCAGGACTAATATGTGGAGGGAGAGGGAAGATAGACCAATAGACAGTGTGAAACAGGAGCCCACCAAGCCCCAGCCCCTGGCCCAGCCCCAGCAGCCGCTGCCTCCATCCCACTCCACAGTTAATGAGGTAATGGTACCCTAGGGAAAGAGGCACTTAGTGCAGACAATGAGGCTAATTAGCAGAATGCCAATTAGTACCAGGGGACCGCTAAATGTGGGAGGGGGAATTTCATGTATGGAAATGGCTTCTTCAGAGGAAGGGAGAACTGGACTTGAAAGGATGGGAACAAGAAAACAGCATTTCCTCTCTCCACATCATCATCCACCAGCATACAACCCTCTTCCAGGAAGGCCTCCTAAATTCCTCACTACTCCTCTGTGGTCAATTCTAAAACTGTGGAATGAGGCTTGAGGGAATGAAGGGCAAGAGCCAGGACCTGTGCTAAACTTTTTTCTAATTGCAAAATATTTCAGGTATATAAAAAGATATGATTATCATAATAAAAGTTCATATACCCACCACTCAGCTTAAGAAATAAAAGTCACCGATTCACTTGAAGCGCTCTCTGTATATCCCTTTGTTATCCCCTTTTCTCCATCCACCCCGGGAGATAACCCTTTTCAATCTGTTGTGTGCTATACTCTCTTGTGGACTCTACCATTTATTTTTCTCTCCTCCTTCCGTCTGGAGCAGCACCATCCAATAGAACTCTGTGCAAGGATGGAAATAATCTATACCTGAACTGTCCAATATGCTAGCCACTAGCTACAGGTGAGCACTTGAAATGTGGCTAATGCACGTGATAAACTACATCTTTAATTATTTCTAGTTTTAATTAACTTAAATATAAATAGCCAAAAGTGGCTAGTGGCTACTGTACTGGACAGTGAGGCTTCCGGACATAGGCGCTTAAGTGACTCACAAGAGTGGGAACTTTGTTGTACTCACTTCTGTGAGTCTAGAACAGTATCTGGTAAGTACTAGGTGCTCAGTAAATATTTAAGTCACGACTGAATTGCACAGCAAGCCGGTTATTATTCCCACTTCCCAGCTGGGATCACTGAGGCCCAGAAGTGATATGACTTAAGAAGGCACCTTGGCAATAAGTGATAACTACAGGATTTGGGCCCCGTTCTTTCTGACCTTAAGTCTCCACCCTTAACCACTTCACAGGGGGCTTCCCCAAGCCCCTCCTTGTGCTGTCACTTGAGGAACAGAAGGCAGCTCCTACAGGACCTTCTCTGTGCACCACCTTCACGTGCAGCTCCAACATCAGCCCCACTGTTCTCCAGATGTGCTGTTTCCTTCTACCGGGGCAGACTGTGTGAGCTTCTCCCAGCAGCTGGGTGACTGAGTTCCTAAAGCCACAGGTAAGTGCAGTGGAGATGGAGACAGCAGGAGGAAAGGAGTGCGGGGGCAAGAGGGTGAAGAAGCCTGGTGCTGTGTGTAGGCAGGGAGGGTTGGCTGAGACACATACTCAGTTCCACCAAGAAGAGGCATGGACTTTTTTTCTGCTCGTATTTTTTTTCTGCTCTTTTATTTATGAAACGCTTATTGAACGGATATAAAGTTAGTGTCTGTCAGCAGGCTGGGGGAGGGAGGCAGTGTGCACCCTCTACTCCTCCTCACTGTGGGGCTGAAGCCAGGAGGGGCTTCACCCTTCCCTCTACCTTGGCAGCAATGGGCTGGGGAGAGGCCCTCAGGCAGAGGAAGGGAGAGATGGGAAGGCTTGCCCCAGGCTTCCTGGCAGGAGTTTTGCTTCTCTGTAGCAGTGGTTTGAAATGGGCAGCAGGGAGTTTGAACTCCTCTGGGACCCTCTTCTGTCTCCCCAGCCCAGGGTTGGGAGTATCCTCTCTGGCTGCTTCTCAAGAAAGAGTCCTCCATCCCTTCTCTCGTACCCTTCAGAGATGCTGCCTCCCATAGGTCTCAAAGGGCACTGCCCTCAGTCCTCAGGGGCAGGGGGCAGGGAGCCAGACATGGTGAAGCCCAGCAGCCGGTGACCTCTTCTGGCTGGAGCTGCAGCTATGTCCATACTTCTACAGGCATCATGCCCTCCTTGCTACCCAGCGGGGGCAACAAAGACTCATCCTCCAGGAACTTGAGGGGAAAGTGGACCAGATGGCCCTGAACCTGGGTGAGCTCAGACTGGGCCAAGGGAGGGCTGACCGTGGCAAGGGGCTCCACAGCCACGTATTCCCGGAGTGCCCGCAGGGAACGTGTGGCATTGGATGGCAGGCAGCGGAAGATCTGGGGTCAGAGGGAGGAGGCATGGAAGCCAATAAGGCTTGGGGTGACTGCCAAGAGCCCAAGCCCAACTGAGCTGAATGCCCCCATCCTCACACCATCTGCTCCCACACTGACCCTAAGCCCCAGAACCCTATTATATGCCCCCAGACTTTCATGCCCCTTCTGAGAATGGCGGAGCAGTGTGGCTACTCTCCGTACCATCCTGAACAGGCTAATGCATGAATTTCCCTCCAGGCCACTCCCCTCGGCACCCACCTGCTCATAGATATTGGCATTGCTCTCAGCTGTATCTTGCCACAACTGGAAGAAGTCATCACAGACAGGGTCTCGGAGATCCAGATCTGGCCGGGCATTTGCCCCAAGAACCACACTACCAGAGAAAGGGGTCCCAGTAGGGCCAGATTAAGATCCTCAGAGAGCCTGAATACTAGGGAAGTTATGCTGTGTCTACCCAGGTCATTCAAATGGATGCGATGCTACACAGTAAAATAGTGTCCACGAGTCCAACAGAGCCTTCATTTGTCTCTACTTTGGTGACTATGATGCTTTAAAAAATATATACCAAATTATTTTTAAAGTATTTTTTCTCCTTTCTTGGCCATCTCTACTTTGCCCATTGGGAAGTCTAGTACTATGTCTAAGCAATTCTGCCACCTTCTCAAAAGGCAGACCCCTCTCCACCTCCCACCACACCATGTAGCACCCAACCAGGCTCTACCTGAAGCAGTGCTTCCGCAAACTCAAGGCAAACCTGCCCGCCTGATACTCCACACCACCCATGAGGGATGGCTCCATCTCCGTGTCCTCAATCAGCACGGCCAGCTCACTGTCCCGCTTTCCCAGAAGGCTCCGGTCATTGATATTCGCAGAGCCTGGGGTTGGTGCAGAACACGCTGTATCTGCGTGAGCCCACGGGGACCCCTCTGCCCCATCACCTCTACCCAAGCACATGCCTGTGGGCAACACACCTTCTTTGGCCTCCATACCCAACTGGGCCTCAGTGGCAGTCACCTCCCCTCATCCCGTTGCCCCTGACTGGGCCCTGCTCCACCTCTCCCACCCTGCTCCTACTGCCAGGGACCCAGATCCAGCACTGACCGATGATGACTGTCCGGTCATCTGCAATGAGCATCTTGCTGTGGATATAGATGAGCTCTGAGACCGGGTGCCCACCCAACTCTCCGTGTGTGCGGAGCCCACAGATAGACATATAGTCCCGCCACGCTGTACCCACTGTAAATGGGGAGGGGGAGTGAGGTGAGAGGTGCCCTGCAGTGCAGATGGAGCCCCGGACCACCAACCTCCTCTCTTCAGAAGCCCTTCACAGCCTGGTCTATATACTTCTCCCTCCAGTGACAGACCACCTGAGGTTTCAAGGCAGTAACCCCAGAGGCATACAGGTATGATAGGCAACTTCCCTTCACCTGGGTCTTCAGGTCCCCCATCTCCCACTCCCCGGGGTCCAGGGCTTGAACTCCCAGCCCCCAGAACTCACTGGCTGCTTTGAGGCGATGTAGGATTGAATATTCCCCACGACACAGGGTCCTGAGGGGAAAGAATGGGTGAGAGAAATGAAAGCTGGAGGAGGGAATGGGGGATGCCAGGAGAGAAGTAGAGCCCAAAAGTCCAGTGGGAAGGGGTTGGAATAGAACCAGGCTGGGGCCATGGAGACTCCCATAGGTCACCTGTAAGTGAAGTGCAGAATGGCTTGGATGGAGTTACCACCCCCTGTGGAGATGTCACCCTCAAAACCCGGGAGCAGCGGCAGAAGCACGTAGACTCGGAAGCACTGCCCCTGTCTAGGGAGCGGGTAGAGTCAGAGGTGTGATTTCTCCCCAAAGCCCCACCCCTCCAGGTGGGCTTAAACCATGCCCACAATTCTCCCCCTCTGCCAGTCCACCTTACTTGTGGGCCTTCAGGATTCTGTCCACAATCTCATCGCCCACCTTGTTCAGAACCGTCCGTCCATCTGAACAGCTAATGAAGAACTGATTCTGAGGCAGAGACCGAAGGGAGACATCAGCACCAGGTCCCAACCCCTGCCCGCAGCTCCCAGCTCCATCCCTATCTCCAGTCCAGGTCTTGTCCCCACCCCAGGCTTCCGCTTTCCTCCAGGCCCGGCTACAGCAGCTCACAACATTGATCCCACTGACATCCTAAGTCTCTCTCCTGGGACATCCCCTCCATGTTTTCCCTCCTCCCCGCAGTCAGACCTCAATGTAGAGGAAGTACTGGCTCTCCCTGATGGTGTGCAGGTAGGCATTGAGGATGGAGTTCTCCGAAGTCCCTGCTGACCAGCGGTCCACTGACCTCAAGACCTGGGGGAACAGCAAATATGATGTGGCTCCTGACCCCAGGAGGACTCTAAGGTCAGGGAGAGTGGCCTAAAGGGAGGGAGGAGTGGGGGCAAGCTGAAGTTGGGGTCCCACCTGCACAGTGGCACACTGCCCCCCTGGGAGTGTGAAGGGGAGCTGGTTTGCGGTGCTGGTGGACTTGGGCAGCAGGTAGGGGTACATGGGTGTCTTGTACTTGGCCTTGGTAGTCTGAGGTGGAGGAACAGCAGTCAGTGGGAGGTGGCAGGCTGCCCCTGGCTCCCTCCCAACCTCGAGCACCTGCAGGAGGCAGTGAGCACCTTGGTGAAGTTCCAGCGCTGAATGAAGTGTCGGGCCAGGTCCCGGGCAGGTGGGCCATGGACAACCACCCCAACATCCCGCCATGGCATCCGGGGTGCAGTCTTTCTGTCAATAAAATCTGAGGGTCCCGGAAGAGTCAGAAGAGAGGTCAGGAATGGTCTCTTGGGGACACTTGAGGCAGGGAGGAGGAGCTGACCAGAGGGAAGGCTGCATTATCCTTGACCCAGCTTGCCCCTTTTTCAGTCCCTGCTCTGACTTTTGACCCTGCTCCCAGCTCTCGGGGACTTTGGGGGAGGGGATCCTCACCCTCAAAAGGCCGGTCCAGCTGCACCCAGTCCTTAGTGATAAGATTGCTGTAGTCCTTGCCCAGCCAGAAGAATTGGTTGTAAGAGAGGTCTGGGATGGCTGGAGAGTCTGAGCACGGGGTGGGAGGCTGTGAGGGGAACACACCCAAGCCATGGGCAAGGAGAGGTCATGGGGGCCATAGAGAGCCAGGGCCAAAGAGAAGATAGGAACACTGAAGAGTGTGAGACAGAGAGACAGAGACACAGAGAGTAAGAATGAAACAGAGTTTCATTCCCCAGCCCTCCCCTTCAGCTGCACTTCCTAGAGAAATCGGTGGCTGGGGGAGAGGAGAGTGGTTAGTGGAAATGGAAAAGGGACTGGGGTCATTATATCTTCCAAGTGGGTTTCTGGGGTTCCAGGAAGGCCAAGGAACATTGAGTGTGGGCAGCAATTAAATGACTGGAGGGGAAAGGCTGGAGCTGGGAAGCGGTGTGGATTTAGGTTAGCTGAGTTTGGGGGAGTTCTGGAAGGCCTTGAGGGATTACCTCTGGGGCAGCTGATTCAGAGGAGTCTCCAAGGTCAGTCAGTCGGTAGTGCAGGTCATCCCAACGGCCATAGGCAAGATCTAGTCCTCCCAAGAAGGCCACTACTTGGTCCACCACCAGGAGCTTCTCATGATGGGCCCACAATGTCACATGGTCTGGGTGGCGCATCACCTGGGGCAGGTATGGAAGAGTTCACGAGGGTGGGCTTAGGTGGGAGGAAAATGGAAAGCGAAGGATACGGTGTTTAAGGAAAGGGAGGGTTAAGAGGATGGGGAAGTGTGGTGAGGAGGGCTGTAGTGTAGGAGGGGGTCTCTGAGGCATGAGTCACCTTTATGTTGGGGTGCAGCAGCATCAAAGCCCTCTTGCTATAGCCACTGTTGATGCTCAAGGCCAGCTCCACTTCCTTAAACAGCAGTATGGACACACGGACACCTTCCTCCTGGTAGTGCACAGGGTATCAGACCCTAATGCCTCTCTCAGAATGGCCCCTGTCTGCCCTCCCAAACCCTTCCCCTTGCTCAGGATTCCTGCATGTCCCTCCACCCAGCCTGGAAACTCTCCATGCTCTACCACTCACATCCTGCTTTGATGCTTACAACACACTTAGCAATGGGTGAGCAATCCACTCACTCACTCCCAACCATTTACTCATCCCCTTACCTATCCTCTCATTCGTCCAACTACCCACCAACCCTCCTATTGATCCACCTTTCCAAACTCATCTCCTTCCATGTATCTCCATTTCCAGCATTCACCCAACCATTCACCTATCCACTCTCCATCATCCACTTATCTTTCCTCCTGACCATCAACATCTATGGATGTCTCCAACACAGCAGGCACTGTGCCTTTTACTGGAACTAGTGATATTAATCAGTCCAGTGAGAAACAGGCATGTACACCCCCAGGTAACACAATTAAGTGCAATGGGTGCTGGGAGGGAAGTCCATACCAGGTAGAGGAGCAGAAAGAGGGAGGTGTCAGTTTTCCTTAGGGAAGAGGAGGAGGTAATGCTTGCTGGACACTGAGCCAGGATGGGCACGTTTCCTCCCCGTGAAGCCTCAGATTCCTGTGTTCCTCCATGCTTTGGTCCCTTCTAACCAACCTCCACCCACAGGCAACGGCCACCACACTTCCCTTCCAGCCTGACCACTCTCCTCACCGCTTTCTTCTTCAGCATAATGTCCAATCTCCAGTCATCTGAAGAGGCTGGACGCTTCAAGTAAATCTCAGGACTCAACCTGGGATTCAGGGGTTAACGAGGGTAAGCTAAGCCTCAGACAACCTTAAGGTGATGTGCCACAGGCCCTATCCCACCCCTTCTTGCTTGGGCTTTTCCCCCACTTACCACCAGTCTGTGATGAAAATCTCCTCTTGAGCTCTGAGGATGGCGTCTGCCACGGCAGCAAAGTAACCTGCCCCATTCACAAACCTGGGGGGGAGGCCAAGCCAAGGAGATCAGTGGAGTCAGAAGCCAGAAAGCTCTAGAGAGTGAAGACCAGAGGATAGTCATGCGTCAGAGGTGACAGCAGGGTCAAAGATCAAGAGTGATCAGAGAGTATCAAGTATATCAAAGTGGGATAAATTTGCCTGTAAGACCTAAATAAAATTAAATATTAGAAAAGACAACTAAAGAAAATGACTGAAGATTGGGAAGATTAACACATAAAGACTTCCAGCACATCATATAAGCCAACTGAAAAGGGAACAAAAAATAAGAACTGATAGTTCATGGAGGAAATTAAAATGGTCAGTCATAAGAAAAGATGTTCAATTTCACTATAAACAAGAAAGTTGATATAAAATTAAGTAAGATATTTTAATTCACTAGATTGGCAAAAATTAAAATCATTGGTAATATTCAATGTTAGCATATGAGGAAGTAAATATTCTCATGGACTATGGGTACATTGGTTATAACCCTTGCAGTATCTATCAGAATATTAAATGTACATACCCTTTAATACTACTAAATGCTCATAGTTATTCTACTTCTAGGAATATATCCTATTAAATGCTTAGGCAAAGATTATGTTCATTGCAGCATTGTTTATAAGAGTGAAAAATGGGGGAAAAAGTAAAAAATGGGAAGTAACTTAAAACATTTAATCTCTAATGCATGTATTAAGTGAAAATATATGTCACAGAAGAGAGTACATGACCTCGTTTATGTTAAAACAAAAAGTAACATATAGGCAGGAGAAAATCTGGGAGGATAATTTAAAACTGTTGCCAGGGTTACTTCTCTTTTTAAGTATATTTTATTGATTATGCTGTTACAGTTGTCCCAATTTTTTCCCTTCGCTCCCCTCCACCTGGTACCCCCGCTTCCCTCCAGAAATCCCTTAGTTCATGTCCATGAGTCATGCATGTAACTTCTCTGGCTTCACCTTTCCTATAATTTCTTTCTTTCCTTCTTTCTTTCTTTCTTTCCTTCTTCCTTCCTTCCTTCCTTTTTAAAGAAAATTGGATGATACCTTTATCACTTTGTGGGGAGGGGGTGTTCAGGAGCTCCTGGTGGGACAGGCCTGCTTCCTCTTCACCATCTCAGGCTTCTGGTTGCTCAGGATGGTGCTGGCCCTGCGGATGGCGGCCATGCACAGGTCTGGGCGGTGTTTGCTCTTGCAGATCACATACTGGATGCCGCTCAGGGTGGCCAGGGAGTCCTCGTTCATGGTCCACATGTAGTACGTGGCCAGCTTTTGTTAGTCGGATCTCCACTTCATGACGACCACCACACCTTTGCCATTGACCGCGGGCTCCACGCCCACCGTCTTGTGGTGAATCAGCCCTTGTAGGGAAAGGAGTTGGCGGGCCTTCAGATTATTGAGTTCAGTGTTTTACGTCTGCTTGTTTCCCTTGATTAGGAAGCCGGAGCCGTACGGGATGACCATCACTTGAAGGTACGCAGACATAGCGGGAGCTCCTCACTGCAGCAGCCCTAGATGGAAAGAGCTCTATACTCTTCTTAGCATCCCCCTCTATATTTTATTCCTACCAGTTATGCTTCTTGATCCCTGCACCATTTCCCCATTTCTCCCCCTTCCCCCTCCCAGCTGATAACCCTCCAAATGATCCCCATCCCTATGGTTCTGTTCCTGTTCTGGTTGTTTGCTTAGTTTTGTTTTTTGTTTTTTTAATTTTTATATTCAGTTGATAATTGTGTTTGTCATTTGTTCATAGTTTTGATCTTCTTTTTCTTAAATAAGTCCCTTTAACATTTCATGGAATAATGGCTTGGTGATGATGAATTCCCTTAGCTTTACCTTGTCTGGGAAGCACTTTATCGGCCCTTCCATTGTAAACTACAGCTTTGCTGGATAGAGTAATCTTGGTTGTAGGTCCTTGCTTTTCGTTACTCCGATACTTCTCGCCAGCCCCTTCTTGCCTGCAAAGTTTCTTTGCTGATAGTCTTATGGGAACTCCTTTGTAGGTAACTCTCTGTTTTTCTCTTTCTCTTTTAAAGATTCTCTCTTTACTTGAATCATTGACATTTTAATTATGATGTGTCTTGGTGTGGTCTTCCTTGGGTCCAAGTTTTTTGGGACTGTCTGTGCTTCCTGGACTTGTATGTCTATTTCCTTTGCCAAAATAAGAAAGTTTTCTTTCATTATTCTTTTCAAATAAGTTTTCAATTCTTGCTCTTCATCTTCTCCTTCTAGCACCCCTATGATTTAGATGTTGGTACATTTAAAGTTGTCCCAGAGGTTTCTAACCCTGTCCTCATTTTTTTCAATTTGTTTCTTCCTTCTGTTCTGGGTGCATGTTTATTTCTTCCTTTTGTTCCAAATCATTGATTTGAATCGCGGCTTCCTTCCTATCACCATTGGTTCCCTGTATATAATTTCTCTATTTCACTTTGTATAACCTTCACTTCTTGATCTTGTGGCCATACTCAATCATTTCTCTGAGCAGCCTGATCACCAGTGTTTTGAACTCTGCATCTGATAGGTTGGCTATCTCATTTTTGTTTAGTTCTTTTTCAGGAGTTTTGTTCTGTTCTTTCATTTGGGCCGTATTTCTTTGCCTCCTCAATTTGGCAACCTCCTTGTGTTTGTTTCCGTGTATTGGGTAGAGCTGCTTTGACTCCGTGTCTTGGTAGTATGACCTAAAGTAGTAGGCGTCCTATAGGGTCCAGTGGCACAGCCACCCCTATCACCAAAGCTGGGTATTCGATGTGCGCCCTTCATGTGGGCTGAGTACACTCTCCTCTTGTAGTTGAGACTTGGTTGCTGTTGGCAGATCAATGGGAGGGATTTACCCAGGCCAGTCAGCTGCAAGGATTGGCTATGCACACTGACCACCAACCTCCGCCATCCATGGAGGATTAGCTATGCAGGGGCAGGGTGGTGGTGCTCTGACATAGTTTATAGCTGTCCACTGGGTGCATTGGCCCTGGGGTTTCCCGGGTGGTGCAGGCCCCACTTGTTTTTTCCTGAAGCACCCTGCCTGAGCTAGAAAGCAATCTGAGATGGCTACCACTTGTGCTAGGTTTGGAGATTCCCAGGTGAAGCCGAGCTGTGAATCTAAGCTGGCTGCTGCTAGTGCCAGGCCTGGAGCTCACTGAGGCCAGCAGTTGCTTGTTTGATGGGATTTAGGAAGTTGTGAAGCATGAGCCAAGACCAGCCATTCATATGGAAAAGCAGCTTGGGTGGGCCCATAAGTTGGGTGGAGCGGAGTTTCTGGGAATCTCCAAGCTGGGTCAAACAATGTTTAGCCAGGTTCATGGAGTCTCAGATGTGGCACCAGCTTGCTGGCTCTGTCTCAATGAATGTGGTTTCTTAATTCTGTAGTTGTCAAACTTCCATTCAACTTGATTTGTATGGTTCTGGCTGATGGTTGCTCTATATTTTAGTTGTAATTTTGATGTGGTTGTGCAAAGAGGTGAGCCATGTCTGCCTACGTGGCTATCTTGACTGGATCCCTTCATTATGCCAGGGTTACTTCTGAGGTGAGAAAAGGGATTGTTGAGAGGGAATATAGGGAAGAAGTAAGGGCTGGGGGATAAAGGGAATAAAGGATTGTGCACTGAGTGGGACTTCGTTTCCATATTTTTTGACTTTTTAATAACATTTTATATGATGTTATATGTCATATATGATGTTTAAGAACAGGGTCTTAACCCAGACTGCCTGGATTTGAATCTTGGTTCCACCGCTTACAAGGTGTGTGACCCTGGGCAAGTTAGTTAACTTCTCCTTGCCTCAGTTTTCTCATCTGTAAAATGGAGATAACTATACCTGCCTTGTAGGCTTGTTGTGAAGAGTCAGTAAGTTAATACATATAAAACACTTAGCATAGTTCCTGGCACATAATAAGTGCTAGTCAAGTATGTGTTAGCTATTATTATTCTCATGTTAACAACAAATCTCACCCTGGCTGGTGTGGCTCAGTGGATTAAGCGCTGGCCTATGAACCAAAGGGTCACCAGTTTGATTCCCAGTCAGGGCACATGCCTGGGTTGTGGGCCAGATCCCCGGTTGGGGCACGTGCAAGAGGCAACCACACATTGATGTTTTTCTCCCTCTTTTTCTCCCTCCCTTCCCCTCTCTCCAAAAATAAATGAATAATCTTAAAAACAAAAAACAACAAATCTCAACAGCACCTTGCATGACTCCCCCCACCTATCATAAAGGTCAACCTCCTCAGCCTAGTATGAGGGAACAGATGAGGGGCTGCCGACTCTCAGACTCTTCTCTGGCCACTCCTCCTCACTCTGCAACAACAGTCAGGCCTGTGGTTCCCAAACGGATCAGGCTATTTCTAGCTTCTCTGCATGGACGGCCCTTTTCCATTTTCTTTATCTTGCCTTCTGAAAGCCCAGTCCTGGCATGCCCAACTGGGGCAGATGCTGCTCCCCTGTGCATGGTATACTCCCATTGTTTTGTGACTGAATCATCTACTGATCTGTGTCTTATTCCTGCTGCTGGATATGGCATAGAGTTGTGCTTAGAAAATGCTTATTAAATGAAACAGACAAATCAGAGAGATTTGAGGAGATCATAGAGGACACAAAGTCTTATCAGTGTGATAAAGGGGGGGAGGTTCAAAAGATCACAGGAGGTCAGATTGTTCAGGAGTCAAAGGAGATTATCAACTTTGAGGGTGAAAAAAATCACAGAATCAGAGAGATCAGTGTGGTTAAAGAGGCCAGGGGGTCATCTAAGGGAAAGGTTATTGAGGTCAAAGGAGATAAAAGAGGATCAAGGTCTCAGTAAACACCAAGGGGGTTGAGAAGGTCACAGACAAACTCAGAAAGAACATCGGTGTCTTACCACCGTGCCAAAGTCCCAGGCCGGGGCGGAGCATAGCTGTCATGCCGGTGCAGCTGCAGGAAATCTCTGCCCGGGCCCTGTGCCAGCTCAGTGATTTCCTGGCCCCACCACCTTGCTTGACGGTAGCTGCTGCACTTGAGAATTAGGGACCTAGATAGGCACAATGAGATGGGCTGCATTCTTCACTTTTGGTACCTCTGGCCTGGCCCAGAAACCTCCCCACTCTAGCTATCACTTCTTTCCCATTTCCTCCCGTAGTCCCTAAATCACGACTCCATTGGGACAGGGTATATATGTGCCCAATTCATAGCCAGGTTCCTTACACCTAGTATTGTGGCAGGCACTCAGGTTTGTTAAGTGAATAAGTGAATGAATGGAGTGCATTTCTATTACATCAAGAGTCCCTCCCCCATGCTATATTCAGCTCCCTTTCTCTGGGCCCAGACTTTAAGAGCAGTCCCAAGCATCTGGCTAGAGCAGTTCCCTGGTTCCAAAGCACAGTCAGTTTAAAATCATGACCAAATCATGGAAATGCCTTCCCTTCTTTCTGGGCTCTTCCATGAAACAGGGCCTGAGGCTGGCAATTTATTCACCAGGTGTCTGTCCACACAAGGGAGGTCTTACCTGTGGGAGGTGTCGATCCGGACACCATACCGTGTCTCTGTGCTCCTTTTCCCCACCTGAACCTCAAAGCCAGGGTCGAAGAGCTGAACAAATGAGATGGCGCCGGTCTCGAGGCACATGTACAGCAGGAAGGAGTCCTTCACCACCAGCCACCTGGAGCAGAAGGTCTCTGTATGTTCTTCCCTGCCCTTGGGATGTCCTTCCTCATCCCCACCCAATACCCAGCTGCCCGACTCCAGGCCTCACCTCTTGGACCAGCGATAGCAAACTTGGTCTCGGCCACAGCAGGTAAGCCCAGGAGCACGGTGGCCGCCAGAGCGCTTCCGAATTACCCCTTCCCTGTGGAAAACATCAGGAACAGATGCTGGATGGGGAATCCAGGCCCCCCAGCCCACCCTTCACTTTATTCCCCATTTTCCAGCAGGTAGAGATTCAGAAATTTACAGGTAGCTAGGTGAGGGGTATCAGACACTTACAATCCTTTGGATCCAAGATCTGGGATAAAAGACAGCTGACTGACTTCCAGGAACTCTGTCTGCAGAAAAAAAACAAAGGCTCAGAGGACAGACTCTAGCTTTCAGCCTCTCAGAACCCAGTCCCTTGCCCCTTGGGGGTCTGATTATCCGCCTCCACCTAAGAAGACCCGGGCATCCAGCCCCTGAATCTTACCATGGCTCGGTAGTTGCGATAGAAAGACATGGTCAGGAGGCGGTTGAGGTAATTCTCCAAGTATTTCTAAAGTAGAAATGGGAGACACAGACGAATGAGACCAGAGCCATTCGCACATCAACGCCTTCCCAAAGGTGTCTGGTCATACCTGTTTGCTGGATGCATGTCTGGTGGAACCCTCAGGACCTGCTCGGGGTAGAGAGGGCATCTCTCTGTCAGCTGCCTCTTGGTCTGGAGAATAGGGAACAGCAAAGCTGTGGAAGGGATGGGGTAAGTGTCAAGTAAGAGCCGGGTGGCTCAGAGCCTGGATTCCTGAAGCATTGGAGATGGGCCCTTGGAGAAAGGGAGGAGATCTGGAGGCTAGCAGAAGGAAGGCCCCCTACGCTGAGAATGAAGACAAGAAATGGGGGAGGCTGCCAAGGGCATTTTGGGCATCCAGCCCAGCTAAGATACTGGCACAGAACCATGGACAGAGAGAGCTGTGCGGGGAAGGTTTCCTGGTAACCAGGATCAGAAGAGGGAGCCCAGTGGCCAGAATTGTGGGAGGAAGGTACCTGGGGAGGAAAGGCTGGGGTCTGGGGGTGAGACAGGCAGAAAGACCTGATGGGCCTGGGGCAGTGACAGCTCATGCTGCCACAGGGTGAGGTGCACCTGCCCTCCACAGGGAGCAGTCTGGTTCTCCCTCACCGAGCCAGAGGGAGCAGACTCATCAAGACTTTGTGTCTCAGGAGGTCCCGGTGTAGCTCCTGGAAATGACGAAACTTCTTCTTGGTTGTCCAGGTAAAGTCACCATGAGTCAAGCGAACAGAATACAGAGTGCAGGTTCCCACCTGGAGGTTTGAGGAACTGAATGGATGTTCCCTGGTTGGGTCACAGCCCCCAACTCTGGCCAGTTGTCCCTTAACCTCCACCCCTTGGTGCCAACCCCACTACCTTGGATCCACTGGTATATCTTTCGGTGCCCACCACCTGGGCTGTGACAGGAACCCCAGGGGCGAACACCAAGGGGTGCATTTTCAGAGGCTGAAGGTCATAGATGGCCAAAAAGGGGTGCATCCGGTCAGCTAGAAGGAAGAAAAGTGGAAGAGTGTAGACCCCAGGAGGTCTCGGCCCCCTCCTCCTCTCCCTGAGGGTCATCCTCCCTGTG
Organism: Furipterus horrens; assembly: GCF_987537825.1. Taxonomy (NCBI): domain Eukaryota; kingdom Metazoa; phylum Chordata; class Mammalia; order Chiroptera; family Furipteridae; genus Furipterus; species Furipterus horrens. The sequence goes on along the minus strand of NW_028327181.1, from coordinate 55,233,617 downwards.
TACCTGGGTCCTCTCCCTCTTTCAGAGTGTCCACCTCATCCGACTCCATCTGTAACTGGCTGGAGTCCAGGTCGCTTCCAGAAAGGAAGAGGCTCTCTGGGTTAGCCGTCATCCTAGGAATACCAGGAAGCCTCAGAGAAATGATCTGCCTTGCAGAACTCCGCTCCCTGTCCCAACTCCACGATTCTCCACTTCCCACAGGTTCCCCTCTTACCCACCGTCCTAGCTTCTGATAACTCCCAGCTTCTATCGAATTATGGCCCCAGCATTTGCAATGCCCGGCAGCCCACCTTTAACCTCCATCCCCTACCTCGGTCCTTAAGCCAGAACCCCTGAACCCCGCCTCCCATCCTGTAATCAGAGCACGCAGCCAGAAACACCCAGCCAGGCCCCGATGGCTCTAAATTGGGGCAGAGCAGAAGCCAGGGAAAGGGGACCCGGGGTCGCAAGGAGCGGGAAACCGCCGGCACTCAAGCTAGGCCAAGCCGGCTGGGAGAGGGGGTCCATGAGGGAAAGAGGAAGTTATGCGCTTCCCGCATGGGAGGGAAACCCCAAAATCAGAGCGTGCGGCCGAGTCAGGAGGCCCCGCTGCCCCGGCTCATTCCGTACCCCGCCCGACTTCCTGGGCCCGGGTCCTTCGCGGCTCCACGTCCCAGGTCCCCTCACCCGGGCAGCCGAGCCAGCGGTGCCGCAGGGTAGCGTGCAGAGCGAGAGGAGCAGAGCCAGAGTTGGAGCCCACACCCCAGCGAGCCGGGGCGGGGCGTCGCTCAGGGCCTGCCCTAGGGGGCGGGACGGCCCCCGCCTCACCTCCGCGGGGTCCTTGTCTGTGCTTTGCAGTCCCCCGCCGCGGTGCGCGCTGTCCGTGGCCCCGGGGGTCGTCTTGTGCGCTGTGGGTCTGCGCGGTCACGCGTCTGGCTCTGTGAGTTGGGCGGGCCTTGTCAGCCAGTCTGTCTGTCCCGCGCCGTCGGTCCATTTGTGCCCTGCTGCCTCCCTGTGGGCGCTCGACGCCGCACACTTTACCCCATCTTGGCGCGGCCCCTTCCTGGCCCCTTCCCGGCCCCTTCCCAGCCCCTACGGAGACGCGCCTCGGCCGTGGGGACCTGCGGGTGTTCCCTTCCTGGGCGGGCAGTGAACCACACCGGGCCTGTTTTGGCCAGCGTTTTCAGATGGAAGGCGTGGTAAAAGGTCCGAGGGATGGTGGCCATAAATTCATAAACGTACGCAAACTTTCCTTCTTTAATTCATTCAACATTTATTGCGCACTTGCTCCGTGCCAGACATGAAGCGTACTGTAGTGAACAAGACAGTCACGGAACCTGCTGTCCTGGAACTTACAGCCTAGAAGGAAACAGGAACGTTTTCAGGTTGTAAAGGGCAATATATTTCAAAAAAAATTTTAAAGCATATTTCTTTATCTCTTCTTCGGATGGATATTTGAGTTTGTTTCTAGTTTTTGTCTATTGTGAATATAAAACTCTAACATTCCTGTGTAAGTCTTTTTTTCAAGCATTCTTTTCTTTTATTGCTCTGTTACAACTGTCCCCATTTTCCGCTGTTGCTCTCCACTGTCCCGTCCCCCCCCCCCCCCCCCCGCATTCCCATAGTCAATCCCCACTCTGTTGTGCATGGAGCACTTATACTTGTTCCTTGACTAGACCCTTCCCCTTCTTTCTCCCCTTATTCCTCTCCCTGATCCCTTCTGGATCCTGTATAAATCTTTGTGTGGATACATGTTTTCATTTCTCTGGGGTAAATAGCTAGGACTGCAGTTGCTGGGTCACATACCCTGTTTCCCCCAAAATAAGACATCCCTCCAAAATAAGACCTTAGAAGTATAAGGCCTCCCCTGAAAGTAAGACCTAGCAGCAGTCATTGCTACAGCTCCCCCCATGCCATACATTAGCATTAGCAGGTCATTTAGACAGGTCTTACCTTGTGTGGGAGGCATCTACTACCCGGAGAACATGAAAGGGAGAACACTGCAGCCGCTGCTCCAAGGACCGTTGTGCACGGGTGAGCTGGAAGAGGCCTGCCACCGCAGCTGCCGCGTTTGCTGTACTTGGAAATAGAGTCACAAGAAGTTCTTGATGGAATTCAGAGTTTGGCTGGTTATGCTGTTGTTTGTGATGACATGACTACAGTATATTAATAAATGTTGATTTTTTTGTTCAACAATAAATGTGAATTCTTGTTCATGGAAAAATAGGACATCTCCTGAAAATAAGACCTAGCGCATCTTTAGGAGCAAAAGTTAATATAAGACACTGTCTTATTTTGGGGGAAACATGGAAATAACTGTGCTTTAACTTTGTAACAAACTGCCAAACTTTTACAAAGCGGTTGGTTTCATTTATATTTTCAGTTGCTCCACGGATGGCCAGCTTTTGACACTGTCATTTGATCTTTACAGTGCTAGCCATTCTAGTTAAGTAAAATCATGCATCACTGTAGTTTTATTTGTATTTCACTGATTATTGATGATGTTGAGCATGTTTCATGTGCTTACCAGCCATTTGTAGCTCTTTTGTAAAGTGTCTGTTCAAGTCTTCTGCTAAGTTTTTAAAAACCATGTTATTTGTCACATTGAATTGTAAGAGTTCTTTATATATACTTGGATACAAATCCTTTATCAGATATATGTATTGCAAAAATTTTCTCCCAAAATGTGGCTTGTCCTTTTAAAATAATGGTGCCTTCTGAGGAGAAGAAATTTTTTATTTTGATTGATTTGTGGTATATAGGCTATACTGCTCAGCAATAAAAATGAATAAAGTATAAAATGGTGCAGTCACCTTGGAAAACAGTTCCTCAAAATGTTAAGCATAGAGTTATCATATGGTCCAGCAACTCCACTTCTAGGTATATACCCAAGAGAATTGAAAACATGTCCATGCAAAAACTTGTACATGAATGTTCATAGTAGCATTATTCAAAGAGTCAAAAAGTAGAACCAACCCAAATGGCTATCAACTGATCAATAGATACACAAAATGTAGTCTAATCTCAACAATAGAATGTTATTCAGCCATAGAAAGAATGATGTACTGATATGCTGCAACATAGATGAACCTTGAAAACACAGTAAGTTAAAGAAGACAGACACAAAGGACCACATTTTCTTTGATTCCATTTATATGAAATGTCCAGAATAAGTAAATTCATAGGCAGAAAGTAGATCAGTGGTTGCCAGTAGGAGAGGAGGACAGAGGGGTGACAGCTAATGGACACAGACTTTCTTCTGAGGGTATGAAAACGGAACAAAATTGGTGTGATGGTTACACAGCTCTGTGAGTACACTAAAAACCGCTGCATTGTATACTTTAAAGTGGTGAATTTTTTATTTAATGAAGTTTTATTTTTCAAAAGGTACAGCTGATGGGACCTGTTGTTCATGCATCTTCATCAGAAGCCGGGGCATCCTCACCCTTGGTGTTCCTGCTGTAAATTACTCGAGCTCTGTGCTTTGAAACCAGTTGAATAAGTCCTTTACTAAGGAGCTCCTGAATGGCTGCCATGGCCAAGGAACTGTGGATCTTCAGTCTCTGAGACAGCAGCTGGGGTTATAAGCTTAACTAATAGTTGAGAAATTCTTAACAGAGTTTGTCCTATGTTGCTTTGTTAAATGATACTAGGTTATTGAACTTGTCCCAAACTTTGCCTTTGGACCACTTCTTCCTTTTGGCCTGGCCCCAGGTTTGTTCACTGGGTCTTTTTCATTCTTGGCTGATGTTCGGACATCTTTCTTCTTCTTGTCCTCTTTAGTGGTATAGGGAAGCTCAAAGAGCAACTGCCGCCACTGCAGCATTGCTGAGATGTTGGTCAAAAGGTTAAAAGTGTGAATTTTATGATGTGGGAAGTATCTCTTAATAATGCTAATGCATGCAGCATGGGTGAATTTCAAAATCATTATGCTGAAAGAAGCCAGCCATGAAAGAGTAATACTATATGATTCCATTTTTATTAAGTTCTGAAACAGGGAAAACCAATCTACAGTGCTGAAAATCAGATCATTAGTTGCCTGTGGCAGGGGGTGGGGAAAAGATTGACTATGAAGGGACACAGAAGGGAACTTAGTGATGGAAATTCCTATATCTTGATTGGGGTGGTGATCAGATGGGTGTATATACTTGTCAAAACTCATAGAATCGTACACTAGGATGTGTGCATTAAATTATATGTAAATTTTTACTTCAGTAAGGTTGATTTAAAAAACAAAACAAAACATGACTGGCTGGTATGGCTCTGTGGGTTGAGCACTGGCCGGTGAACCAAAACGTTACCAGCTTGATTCCCTGTCAGGGCACATGCTTGGGTTGTGGGCCAGGTCCCCAGCTGGGGGTGTGCCAGAGGCAATGGTGTTTCTTTCCCTCTCTTTCTCCCTCCCTTCCCCTTTCTCTGCAAACAAATAAAGCACTTAAACCAAACAAACACGATTTCTATCTAAGGCAGTGTGTCAGCAGTGCTTCCCAACCTTTCTCACCCACATCAGTGCACCCTTGGGGAACAGTATAGCACAGCTCTACCAGAGGGCATTTAGAGTCCTTGGCTAGGGTGCTCTTGGCCTGAGGCTCCCAGCCCAGGCAGGCTCTGGCCACCTCCCCAGACCTGGCTGAGGGCATCAGTGCCTGCCAGGGACATGCTTGGGAAGCTCAGTGTGGTGGCAACCGTGAGGGCTCTGGGGTCAGACTGATGGGAGTAGGAGTTAGTTCCTGCCCTGCTCATACCTGCCTGTGTGACCCTGGGCGAGTTCCCTAATCTCTCAGGGCCCCTGATTCCTCATCTGTAAAATCAGAATAGTAATAGCACTTGCCTCAAAGGATCATTGACATAATAAAGCGAGAGGAGATAATATGTACAAGCCCTAGAATCTACCTGGCGCAGGGTAATTAATCAATTACAACGAACTATTTTCATAATAGGGGACAAGAGCTACCAGACCGTTTAATGAGAACAGAATTATTTCCCTGACTAGTGAAGTTTCCTGTTATAAAAAAAAAAAAAAAAAAAAAAAGACTATTCCTAAACATTTTACATCTTGGGATTTCTAAACTCTCACTTGAAAATACAAATGAACCCCCAGCAGTGTGTAGGCTGCCACCAAGTTGCGCAGCATTACAGCAGTGAATTTTCACTGTACCTGTCTGTCCCAGCACCTCTGTCTGTCTCGGCCATGCCACCCATCCCATCAGGTTCAAGAGAGCCCTCAAATTAAGAGGGCACAAAAGGATAGGTGTTGGAGTGAAGTATCCCTCCACCCTCTCCTCCCCCTTCTATCTCCTGGCGCCTATAATCACCAGGCAGTCTGAGGCTAAGTGGTAGTTTTGCCCACAGTGGGGGGACTTGGAAACCACACTCCTTCTCCTGAGGCCCTCCTGGCCATTCCCAGCACCCTGGTCTCCTCCATTGTTGAGATGGGTCTCAAGGGGACATGGTGCTTCCCATGGTGTAGGTGCCGGAGACAGCGAGGGACTGAAAGAGGAGCAGGTATGGGGGAGACTGAGCAAGAAGGGGGGCTATCAGGCAAATAGATAGCTGCACTTGGGCAAAAGGTAAATTCTTACACCGGTGAAGGGAAGAGGATAGTCTGTCTCCCCTGGATGGGAGGTGGGTCTATCACTTCCCCATAGAGCTAGCTAAATACTTTTCAGGGCCCAATGCAAAATGAAGAAGTGGGACCCCATGGTAAAAAATGATGAAGACGATGACAGCCAGGCGGTCCACCAGCATGGGGACCCTTCTGAGTGTGGGGCCCTTTGCAGCTGCACAGGTTGCAGGCCAGTGAAGCCAGCCCTGCTCTCCCAACATCCTCCCTTTCTCTCCCTGCTGTTGCCACCAACACTCTCCCAAGACCCCCAGATGTCTTCCCTGGCCTCTTTCCTCCTCACGGGGGGTGGGGGCTTGGGGAGAGGAAAGGGAGACCCAGACTCACAACTCTTCTTCCAATCTCCCTTTTAGGCCTGGATCCAGTTGCCCCTCCAGATCCAGATCCCAGTCCAGTTATAGCCCCCATCATGACTGAGGGAGAGATACCCTCCCTAGGGTCTGGTGCCTACTTCAGCAGGAAAGCCCGTCTCTCCTTCCGCCACCAGCTGCATGACATAGCATCAGCCAATGACTCCACCATTTGAATGGGACAACCAGGGGCCGAACTTCTGGGAAGCTTCAGCAACCTTCCTTCCCCCCACTTCTCAGTGATCCCGGTTTCTGGCTCCCCCCAAGACCCTCATGATCTTCTCATTAAATATATTCAGCATTGCTAAGTGTTGTATGTATGTGCACGTGTGTTGGGGTGAAAGAGTAGTGGGGCCAAGGCACTAGGTTTGGTTATGGGGCTGAGCGGGGAAACGCGGCATTGGGCGGGAGTGCAGACGGAGGCGTGGCCAGTTTGACGCAGCTGCTCCAACGCACAGCCCAGTTGTGGCTACCTGGAAGTTTGCTGAATTCAACCTTCCCGGTTGAGTGTGGTGAGAGCAGTTCGGAGAGGTTGGGGGCTAGGCAGGACAGCAGGTAGGGCTGTCATATTCATTCAATGAATATCAGGTGTCCACTCTCTACCTGGCACTGAGGCTATATCAGCGAACCAAGCAGAAAGAATTCTCTCTTCTCACTGACCTTACTTTCTAGTAGAGGAGATAGACAATAAATAAATAAGCATGATTACACAAGAGAGCAATAACTGCTACTATGAAGAAAACTAAGCAGGGTAATATGAAAGCGGGGTGGAGGTGGTGGTATTTCTTAAATTTCAGGTGGTTAGGGGAGGCATTTCTGATGAGGTGCCATTCAAAGCTGAGACCTGAATTGTGTCAATGTTGGTTCACCGATTGTAACTACTCAGGTGGTGCAGGATGTTGATAGTGGGAGGGGCTACACATGTGATCGCAAGAAGGTGAATGGGAAGCCTTTGTATCTTCTAGTCAACTTTGTTGTGGACTTAAAACTGCTTTAAAAAATAATTTTTTTAAATCAGGGAAGATCAGTCCCAGGCAACAAACAAACAAAAATGGCAAGTATTAAATAAAAAACCTCTTGGGTTCTAGGAAAAAAAGCCAGGGACTGGAGTGTCAGGATTGAGGGGAACTGTTGGGTGTTCTGGGCCATGGTACGGGGAGAAAATATTTCTCTAGATGGAATGGTAAGACAGTGAAGAATGTTAGGCAGGGAGACAACATGATTTCACTTACATTGAAATATCACTTTGGCTGCTGTATGTGGAAACTGTAGAAGATCAAGTATAGAAGCAGTAAGGCCACTTAGCACAGGGAGCTGCCATCCTCCAGGCAAGAGATGATGGCGGCTTGGCTCAAGACAAGTGCTGTGGGGACGTTGAGAGGTTGATGGATTCTAGATGTACTTTAGAAGAGCTGTTAGGACTTGTTAGACTGAATGTGGAGTGCAAGGGAAAGAGAGGAATCAACGATGCCCTGAGATAGGGAGGACCAGGAGAACAGGTTTTGCAGGAAAATCTTAAGTTCTCTATTGGTTATTTTGAGGTACACATTTGGGGACAGAGATCCTTCTCTGCACTTCTTCGCTTAATCAGGACCCCACCCGCTCCCACCTCCAAAATCCTATAGAACAAAATTATATTCTAGAACAAGTTTTCAAATGTGACTTACATAATCCCTTAATCATAGTGGGGAGAAAAGAAGATTGGGGCAAGACTGAGAATGTTGGTCACTGTCAATGAGCACCTCTGAGCTCTTTTAGGTCCCTGGCTTGTGTGGGGACAGCCTTGGAGAGGCCAGAGTCCACTCTCCACCTCCCACCCAAGGGGCTAACGGCTGAATTATCATTACGCTCTGCATGGGAAAGGTGGCTTCCAGCGCTGGCCCACAGCACTCCTAGTGGCTGCCTTCTCCCACCCAATGTCCATTTTAAACTCCAACTGTAAACAATGTCCACCTTTCTCCCAAAAACCAAGGAAGTCACACTGCTGCTCCTGACAAGATGACAGAAGTGAGTGCGGAGAGAGAGGGCCATAAGCCTGGGTCAGAGATCTGGAGTCCTTCTGGCCTTAGGGCCAGGAGCCACCCATAATGACAGGCAGAAGGCAGGCTAAGGGGAGGTGACTTCAATTTTAGTCAGAATTCCGAGGTCTACCTCAGGCTTGAATGAGGGTGTGCAGAGGGTCAGAGGGTCATTTGTTAGTAGTCCCCATATCAACCACACTCTGGTGTCACAAGGACCTAGATATAGCAGAGGAAAGGCAATATGGGGAAAGGTGGCCTGAAGAAAGGTTTGAAAACCACCCGGGCTCCTCTCCAACACCCTCACAGCTCAGAGCAGTGGTTTGTATAAACTTGGCCAGACAACTTTGGACTCAAAGTAAAAAAAAGAACCCTAAAGCACACAGACTTCCTTTGACAAACTGTTTATTGAATTTTGCATCAGTATAAGACATCTCTTATTGTATCTCAGAATCACAGGATTCAGGGAGGTGGCAGAGTGGTAATGATGAATTTGGGAATCTGGTCTCCCAAAAGTACCTGCCGCTCTACCCCCGGTTCTTCTATGGACGCCAGGCGGATCACCCCTCCACTGGAACCGTCCCTCTCCATGGCCAAAGCGAGAGCTGTGGATCAAAGAAAGTTGGGGGTCAGAGTCAGATACTGGGATCACTGCAAGGAATAGTAAAAGCTGGCCTGGCTTGGGTACAGTAGTCGAAGTTCATGGGCCTAGAAGCCCAAGTTCTCACCATTAGCAGTGAATCGTAGACACTCTTCCTTGGTCATGCCTTCCCGGTAGGTAGCATCGACATAGCCATAAATATAGGAACTCCCAGAGCCTCCAATGGCAAAGGACTGTCTTACCATCATACCCCCCATGGGCACTGAGTACACCTGCCAGGTGGAGGGAGGACAAGGAGTCATCATCTGTACCCTCCCCATAACACATGTACATTCACCTGTCCATTGTGGGATTGATCCGGGAAAAGTTAATAGTGAGATAGAGGCTGGAAAAAGAAAATGGCTGGGGTGGGGAGAGAATCAAAAGCATGGCTCTAGTGCTCCAGGGGTGGGGAGTATCTGACCTGTCCTCCTTCTTGGGGGTCCCAGCCTGCAATGATAATTCCTGCCATCAGGTCTTCCCGGTACCGGTAACACATCTCCTTAAAGAGGCTGGCTGCCGTGTGTACCAGCGGAGGCTCATTCAGCTCAATGCTAGAGGATGAGGGGAATTATAGAGAAGGCAGTGTCAGGATCTGGGAGTCGGGCCACTTACCTCCTCAGGTCTCAACTCCCTTCAGATACTTGTTTCTCCCCAGCCCACAAGCACCTGTGGAAACCAAGCTGATAGGTAACAGCATCAGCTACTGCCTGAGTATCAGCTGCGGAGCCTGAGCGGCAGCAGAAAATACGATCATGAATAGGGGTCAGCTTGTCAGTCACTCGATTGGCGATGTAGGACCTGAAGAATGGCAGAATAGTTAGGGAAAGGACCCCACTTGTCTCCCACCTCTACCCCATTACTGTCCACTCTCTCAGGGATCAGGAATAGGAATTTCTCTATTTGCTATTAGTTCTCATCCAAACTGAAGCAGACTTCTGCAAGAATTTCACCTAAGGGTGAGAAGTCGTAGAGGCTGGCATAAATCTTAATTTCCAGGGAGGAAAGAAACCTCCCTCCCACAGCTGCCTGTGGAAGGTAAGGATGGGCTGGCAGGCAAGGAAGGAAGAGAAAGATGGGACGACGTTTCACACGTGTGTCGTGAGCTCACCCAGTGGTTGTTCTGGAATCAGCCCCCAGAACCACGCCCCCGTCATATTGCACGGCCATGATAGTGGTCTGGGAAAAAGGAGAAAGGGGTGAGCCTGGGCCTGTGCACATCTCCAGCACACACAAATCTCAATAATCCCTCTATCCAGGCCCTAGAGTACTAAAGTCATGCACCACTGACCCATCGTCAAGTCTTAGAGGGGCCTGAACACCCCGCAAAATACCAGAATTACAATCTTCAAATACCCAAAAGTCCACCCCAGCCTTAAGCCTGCATCCCGCGACTCCAGAATTCCACGCTTCTGCCTACTTTCCACATCCAATCACAAAATTACCACACAGCATCTTTACAATACCTCTCCCCTGCCTCCAGCACAGCACAGACCACCTCCGCCCCGCCCCCCCGTTCTCCCAACGCATTCAGGCCTATACTTCCATCGTATTAAGACTTGTGCACATATCCTGAACCCGGAGTCCTTCCTCACCCCTGTGGAGACTTCTCGGTTTTCCCAGTCAGGGGTAAGGGCCTCTGGCCCCCAGGCTGGTGCTGGGCCCACTCCCCTCGCAGCTAATAAGGCGGCCGCCATCTTACTCCTCCGGGACTGCCACAAAGCAACTGTCGTGAAGCGCTCTGTCACTCCCTTTAGTACTGCTCGGAGGCCTTCGTGGGGCGAAGCTCAGCCACGGCTGTAAAGGAGTTTCTTTTGCGACAGTGAGCGCTTGATGGCAGCATGGCAGCCAAATAAGCAAACAAAAGTACTGTGTGTACTCCAAAGAAGTCCGCAAGGACTATGTTTCCTGTTGGAATGTGCAGTACTGCTATATCTGGCCGGAGCTGCAATTTAAAAAGTCTTCAAGACAGACTTGAGCCTCTGACTTACCGCGTGCAGACTATGCTTTCATTTTTCTTAGTTATCAGCGTCATCGCAAGATGTCGATTCAACACGGGAGGAGACAGATACTACCATGTCACTCCCGAGTCGGACTGCACAGCCATTCTCGGCGGTGCAGATAGACTCTTAAGAAGCTACACCATCGTCTCTCGAGACGGACGGCTGCCGACGACGACGACCTAGGAGTATACACAGTACCAGGAGTGGAATTCGTGGGTCATATAGTAACTGTTTTTGAGGAACCGATAACAGTTTCCCACAACACCTGTCCCCTTTTACATCCCTACCAGCCATGTATGAGGATTCGAATTCCTCTATATCCTCAGTAATTGTTATTGTTTTTTTTTTTTTTTCTTTAAGGGTTTTATTTATTTACTTATTTTTAGAGGAGAAGGTGAGGAGGAGGAGGGAAACATCGATGTAAGAGAGAAACGTTGGGCGGCTGCCTCTTGCACGCCCCCAACCAGGGACCTGGCCCGCAACCCAAGCATGGCTCCTGATTGGGAATCAAACTGGCGACCTTTCGGTTTGTGGGACAGTCCCCAACCCACGCACTGCACCACACCAGTCAGGGCTCATTAGTTGATTCTTGTATGTTCCTTGACTAGGCATGGATCTTGCAACCTTGGTGTATTAGGATGCCACCCTAACCAACTTAGCTTCCTGACCAGGGCTCTTTTTTATATTCTAGATACTACATGTTTATCAGGTACATGATTTGCAAATGTTTTCTCCTGTTCGATGGATTTATCTTTTCACTGTCTTCATTGGGTCCTTTGAGGCACAAAGTTTTAAATTTTGTTGAAGTCCAATTTGTTTTTCCTCTGGTTGCTTGTGCTTTTGATGTCCAAGAAACTGTTTCCTAATCTAAGACTATGAAGATTTACAGCTATGTTTTCACCTAAGAGGTTTTTAGTTTCAATTCTTATGTTTTTAGATCTATGATTCATTTGAATTAATTTTTGTGTTTGATGTGAGGCGGGGCCCCATAATTATTTTATTTTTTACATTTTATAATTTTTATTAAGTTTAGAGAGAGGGGTAAGGAGGGAGAAAGAGAGAGAAACATGGATCAGTTGCCTCTCTGTACATGCCCCGATGGGGGACACAACATGTAACCCCGGCATGTGACCTTTTGCATTGCAGGACAACGCCCATCCAGCTGAGCCACACAGGGTCAATAGTCATTCTTTTGCCTGTGAATATTCAGTTGATACAGCACTGTTTGTTGAAAAGACTGTTGTGTGCCCTTTGAACAGTCTTGGTGAAACCAGAAGGCAACCAAGTCAGGGCCTCGTGCTGCCTGTCACCGCTCAGCCAAAAAAGCAGAGACAGGGATTGGATAATTGTGCTTTTATTAACATCAGAGGCTAGCAGTCTGAGAAGGTGGCAGGTTAAAACCCTAACATCCATCTTACCTCGAACCCTTAGAAGCAAGGTTATATAGGGGAAACCTGGGAATTTGGAAGGGGGAAATTCCTTGGGAGAGCACAGAAGTGCAGACATACTGTTTCTCTTGGGAAGGTGAACCGACAGGGGAGTCACACAGCTTCTTTCCAAACTGTCTCCCTTTGTTCTGGTGTTATCTCTCTGTTTATGTTAGCATTCCTCTCTTCCCAGGACACCTGTGGTTTATGGCCAGGGAGGCTATGTATTCTCTGCTTAGGGAGGAGAGGTATAAACCATTTGCTCTCAAGTGTCCTCGGTTAGAGGAGATAAGGTCTTACAATTCACAAGCTGGCTGTAAATTGCTCAAACTGTTTGGCTTTGTTTAATTTTCTTGTCTCAGTTTTTTCTTGTTTCAGTTTCCCCATTCCACTTGCCCAAGAATTTTCCTAGCTTCTCAATATCCTGTCTCATGGCACGCTTGTCAGAAATAAACTCACCATGTTTATAATGCTTAAAAAAAAAGATATTGGCAATTGAAATTTTTTAAATTTATTTATGGATTTGAGAGAGAGAAAGAGAGAGACTGACTGATTTGTTGTTCCACTTGTTCATACACTCACTGGTTGTTTCTTGTATGTGCCCTGACCATGGATCAAATATGCAACTTTGGCATATCAGGAGGACTTCCTAACCAACTGAGCTAGCTGGCCAGGGCAAACATGTGCATACTTCTTATATGTGGTTTGCTAATATTTTGTTCAAGACTTTTTGTATCTCTACAATATATCAATATATTGGTCTGTAGGTTTTTAAAAAAATATCTTTGGTATCAGGGTAATACTGGCCTCAGAGGATAAGTAGGGGAGTGTTCCCTCCTTTTCTATTTTTATAAGCTTATGAAGGGTTAGCATTAATTTTTTAAAAATTAGTAGTTTATCAGTGAAAATATCTGGTACTGGACTTTTCTTTGTGGCAAGTTTTTTTGATTACTAACTCAATCCCTTTGTTATAGGTCTTGTCAGATTTTCTATTTATTCTTGAGTCAGTTTTAGTAGTTTATGTCTTTCTATGAATTTGTTAATTTCTTTTGGGTTTCTAATTTATTAGTCTACAATTGTTTACAGTATTTCCTTTTACTTCTGTGAGAGTCATAGTAATGTCCCTTTCATTCTTGATTTTAATAATTTGTCTCCCATCTTTTTTCTTGGTCAGTCTAGCTAAAGGTTTGTCAATTTCGTGATCTTTTCAAAGAGCAAGCTTTTGGATTAGATGATTCTATTGTTTTTCTATTTTCTTTAATTTATTTCCACTCTGTTCTTCATTATTTTCTTCCCTCTACTTATCTTTAGGTTTGATTTGCTTTCTTCTTCTAGTTTCTTAAGGTGGAAGGTTAGCTATTGATTTGAAATATCTTTTCAAAAATTTTAATGTAAGCATTTACATCTAAAAATTTTCCTCTGAGCCATGGCGGGTGTGGGTCAGTGGATTGAGAGCTGGCCTGCGAACTGAAAGGTTGCAGGTTCAATTTCCAGTCAGGACACATGCCTGGGTTGTGGGCCAGGTCCCCAGTTGGGAGAGTGCAAAAGGCAACCAGCTGATGTTTCTACCTCCCTTCCCCTCTCTCTAAAAATAAATAAATAAAGACTTTAAAATAAAAAGTAAAAATGTTCCTCTGAGCACTGCTTAGGCCGCATCCCTAAGTTTTTATATGTGTTGTTTTCATTTTCACTGATCTCAAAATATTTTCCCTGAATTCACCTCTGACCCATTGGTTGTTTAGGAGTATGTTATTTGATTTCCACATATTTGTGAATTTCCAAATTTCCCTTCTGTTATGTATTTCCAATTTCATTTCATTTTAGTTGGAGAATATTTTTGTGACTTCAGTCTTTTTACATTTATTGAGACTTTATTGTGGCCTGACAAATGGTCTGTCCTGGAGAATGTCACATGTGCGGTTGAGAAGAATGTGTTTTTTTGCTGTTATTTCATAGAGTGGTTCTCCTATGAATTTACCATACTCTTTCTACATACTCCAGCTGGAGCTGATTTTTTGAATTGAAACTATAATCCAGACAATACTCTACTTAAAATTAATGCTTGAGATAAAGTCCACTCTCTGTAAAATAGTTTATAAGGCCCTTCATGAACTTGCTCCTGCCTACTTGACAAGAATCAACCCTTTTTACTTTTTAAATTTTTATTGTAGTAAAATATAAATAACAAAATTTAGCATTTTAACCATTTTGGGTGCACAACCTAGTAACATCAAGCACATTTGCAGTGTTGTGCAACCCTCTTCTTTTCTTTTTGATTCTCTTGGCTCCAGTCATCTGAACTACTTTTAATGTTCATACATTTATTCAACATTATTAAATGTCTACTAGGTACCAGGCACTGTTTGAGGCACTGAAGGAACATCAGGGGAAAAAGTAGACAAAAACTTCTAGCCCCATGGAGCTTACACATATTGGGCGAGACAACAAAACAAATAATTACAATACACAGTATGTTAAAGAGTGAATTGTATAAGAAAAACAAAGCAAGGAAGGGAGATAGGGAATGTGTATGTGTTGAAATTTTAGGAAGAATAATCAGGAAAGTCTCACTGAGGAGACATTCAAATAAAGACCAGAAGAGAGTAAGGAGGGAAGTCACTTGTTTATTTGGGGGTAAAAGCATTATGGAGAGAGGGGAGAACAAGTGCAAAGGTTCAGAGGCAGAATCAAATCTGATATTTTTATTTGTATATATTTTAAAAGATTTTATTTTTATTTACTTATAGAGAGAGGGGGAGGGAGGGAGAAAGAGAAGGAGAGAAACATCAATGTGTGAGAGATGCATCAGTTGGTTGCCTCTCACACGCCCCCAACTGGGGACCTGGCCTGCAACCCAGGCATGTGCCTTGACTGGGAATCGAACCAGCAATCCTTCAGTTCACAGGCTGGCACTCAATCCACTGAGCCAAACCAGCCAGGGCTGACATGTTTAACGAATATTGAAGAGGTCAATTTGGGTAATGCAGAGTCAGATCAGGTAGAACTTTTATGAAGCTTTTCATCATTCTCAATTGAAAACATGATCCAGAAAATTTTCTGCTTAAATGTCCTGCTTTTTCATCTGTGTGCAATAGGAAGCCATTGAAAAGTTTTGAGCAGGGAAGTGACATAATATGCACTACATTTTATTTATT
The DNA here is from genome assembly GCF_987537825.1 of Furipterus horrens. Classification (NCBI taxonomy): domain Eukaryota; kingdom Metazoa; phylum Chordata; class Mammalia; order Chiroptera; family Furipteridae; genus Furipterus; species Furipterus horrens. Next base: position 55,218,422 of record NW_028327181.1, on the reverse strand, counting down.
TTTTAAATTTTATTTATTTTTAGAAGGGAGGGAGAAAGAGAGGGAGGGAAACATCAATGTGTGGTTGCCTCTTGCACACCCCCAACTGGGGACCTGGCCCACAACCCAGGCATGTGCCCTGACTAGTAATCCAACCTGGGACTCTTTTGTTCTCGTGCCTGCGCTTAATCCACCGAGCCACACCAACCAGGTGAACTACATTTTAAAGAATCGTTTTGGCTGCTCTATTGAACATACACTATAAGGAGGCAAAGTATGGGATTGAGAAACAATTAGGAGGCGATTGCAATGATCTAGGTAATGAAGTTGGCTTGACAAGTGTGGTAGCAGTGGAGATAGTGGGAAATGGTCAGGTTCTGACAGACTGGATGTGGGTACAGTGAAAGAAACAAGAGTCAGGATGACTACAAGGTCTTGGTGTAAGACCTGGAAGAATGAAATTGTCATTTAATAAGATAGCAAAGACTATAAAGGCAGTATTTTGGGAGGAGAGGATATTAGAAGCGTAGTCTGGGGCATGTTAAGTTGGCTATGTCTAGTGGAAATCCAAGTGGAGATTTCGGATGAGGAGGTGTGTAGGATAGGATTCTGGAGTCCAGGGGAAAGAGTTTGGAGTTATAATTTGGGAGTTGTCAGTATATGAAATGGCTGAGCTCTTTCACGTTCACTATTGTTGTGGGAGCGTCCATAAAGTAATTTAATAAAGATACATTATTGAGCTGAGCTTCTGCTTGGTGTGAGGTTTTAGGCTTGGGTGGCTGACAGAAGAGGGTGCCATTTATTCACAGAGACAAGGAACACAAGAACAGGTGCAGTTCTTGGAGAAGGCGATTGGATTCCAGTTGGACGTGTTGCATTTGCGGTGTCTGTGGAGGTGTCCAGGATATATCTGGCTTTACAGGGCTGGAGCGCAGGGACAGACCTGGGCTGCAGACTTTGCATGTAGTTTGCAAGGGAAGCCAAAGGGTGTGGTTGGGACAGCGAAAGGGAGCGTGAGTCTCTCGGCTGCCGGGAACAGGGAATGACACATATTCCCACAACCACTTCCCTTAGGCGTCTGCTGGCATTACAGAAAACGCCTTTAATCCACGGCTACCAAAGAATTCGTTTTATTTCCCACCGCTTCTCCCTTCTTCAGAGAACTTAGAATAGAAGGAGGAGCTAAAAAAAAAAACCCAAAAAACCCACCCCACCCGGGGCGCGCCTCTAAGCGAGTGACGTCACCAAAGAGGAGGGCTGTCATTGCCCGCCCCGCTGGCCCTGGAAGCTAGCGCCAAGGGGCTTGACCCCAAGCCTTAAGCTGCGCGGACCCCGCTGCAAGGCGCCCTCTTCCTTGCGGGCCGCGGCCTTAGGCTAGCTGAAGCAGGCCGCGCTCGGCCAGCAAGCACTGGGTCCGGTTGTAGACGTCCTCCAGGGTGCCCGCGGTGCGGGCCACGGCGGCCCGCGCTGCTGCCTCTCTGGTTCCCGGACAAGCCAGCTCCAGCAAGCGGCCGCGACTGGGGAAGGAGAGAAATGCAAGGCGGACGGCCTGACGGACCAGCCAGGGGTGGTGCGGCGCCAGAGCTATATTGTAGGCGTCGTTGCACTGCTCGCCGGCCTCCGGGCCTCCGAGCGTGCCGGTCGCCACCCGGTGGAGGCAGAGCTGGGACCAGCGTAGCGCACGGTGCAGCAAGAGCGTTGTTCGTGAGCCGGAGGACCTGGCCGGGTCTCCAGGGCTGATCCCAGGCTGCTCCAGCAGACCCGCCCGCCGCTCCCACGCCGCCATGGCCGCCAGCGAAGTGTAGTGCGCGGCTTCTGGGCCGTGCACCCGAGCCTCGAGGGCTGTTACTTTGGTGAAGGCCTCACTTGTGGCAAAGGCGAAGATGGAACCCAAGGGAGTTAGGAACCTGTGTTTGGTGGTGGGAAGAGTGAGATGGTTAGAGACGGCGATGGAGCCACTGGAGGCGGGGACTGGATTAGGGGAGGGGGCACTCACTTGATCAGCTCCCTCCATCCCTCCAGGTACAGCGGCAACTCCACATCCCCTTCGGGGTTCAGACTGGCGCGGAACGGCCTCATTACGCGGCCCAGCATCCCCTGGGGGCCCAAACACTGAGGATCTTCTTGCTCCGGGACCGCCAGGGATCCCGACTGTTGCCGGACCTGGGAGAGTAGATATGGGGGGGGGGGGGCGCGGGAGCAGAACTCTAGACTGTTGGGCCTCCTTCGCCAAGCAGCCCAGTCGGGCTCTGAAGAAATTATTCCTAAAGTCTAGTCTAGCTGGTGTCCCTCCGCTCTCAGCTTCTGTCGGGAGAGGGGATACGGGAAGGAGGATCTGCTCTTCACCGGAGTCAGGCTGACGGCACTTCCCCCTGTTCAGGGTCCTACCTGGAGCGCCCGGTCCCAGACCTGCCCCAGCATACCTGTAAATGCGGCGGTCCCTCGGTAAAGCAGGACTGTGCCCCGGATCGGCAGCCTGAGAGGGCCCCTGGGAAGAGGCACGGGGGAGCGGTGAGGGCTCGAAGAAGAGGAAGCTTAGGTCCCAAGGACCTGGATTCCTGGGTTCCTCCCAGAGGAAGTGAGGGAAGAGGCCACTCACGTAGACTCCGAGCACAAAGATAAAAAAGTAGCAGCGCGAAGATGGCGAGAGGAATTGTATGGCGGAACCAACGCCGGGGGACCTGGGGAGGCAGCGCGAGCCCCATGGCTGGCTGGGACCACCACCCCCTCACGTGCTTCTACCCAGTCCTTGTCCCTCTGCCTCCGAGAAGGGAGAGAAGCCCGCGGTGCACTGAGGGGCAAAGGTTAATAATTAATCTAAGGCCCCTTCCCCTGTGCCCTTTGCCCCAGAGGGCAGCATCCCAAGGGTGAGAAACCAGATTAGGAGGGTTTGGGAAATCTGCTAGCAATGACATCTCTCTGTATTTTCCTTCCCTATAGGACCAGGTTGTAGTAAGAGGCAGGGAGGCTGGAGTAAAAATCAGCGCCCCCACTGAGCAATGGTGTGGGTCCTAGGTTAACTCTGGGCTTGAGTTCCTTCCACTGTAAATTGAGGATAATAATAGGTACTTTGCGAGGATTAAATGATTATGTATGTGCAAACACTGTAAATGGAAAAGCTTACCGCAATTGCTCCTTAAATCCTACCTATTAAGTTCAAGCACAGGGCACCTGGGATCCAGGGAACACCCACTTCTAAATTCTCTCACTTGTTCCATGGGACCTTGTCTTGATCTGGATGCGTGACATTTTGATTATATACTTTGGGCTTTATCATTCTACACTTTTTGTGGTTTAATTTTTTAAACTCCAGGTTGGTTCCTCAATTATTTTTCAAACCAACCTTTATTAACTACTTTCTCATGCCAAGCCCCAGTTAGGCCTCGGGAAGACAAAAAAGTGTCTTCATAGAGCTCAGGGTCCATTGGAGAATTTATCATTTGTTCCCCTCACTGGATGTGAGCTCTAATGACAGGGCCCTTGTTTTTCTTGGCTGCAGCTCTATTCACAGTACTTAGAATACTGCCTGGGTACATATACATTATTGCTAAGTAAATATATGTTGGATAAATGAATGTGTATAAATGGCAGGCAAATCAGAGGTGGTGCTCTCCATGATCAATTTGAGCCAACTTTTTTGTTTAGTTTTGGTTTTTGCAAATTAGGTGTCACCTAGCGACCATGGGGGGTGGGGAATTCAGGGAAAGGATACAGGACAGAATTGAAAAAACACCATCTCCTGTTCTTAGTACCCGGTCCACAAACGTCTTAGAATTGTTCCTGGCTCTGTGTGTATTTTCTTCTGGGGTGAGGAGGAGTATCCCAAATTCTCCCCCAATTGCTAAGAAGACCTTGGCTCCCACAGTTCATGGATTCTTGGCCTATCTCTCACTCTGATGTTCCCTCACACCTTGGAGGTGCCAGAGTTTGCCCCTGACCGATCCTGTCTGATGAAATTCCAGAGCCTTCACTTCCATCCCTAGCCTTGGGCTCCTCATTTCCCAGTGTTGGAATGTTTCCCAGCTTGCTGACTGTGACCTTAGGCAAGTCGCTTGCTATTTCCAAGCCCCAGTTCCCTAATCTGCACAATAAGAAGGGTAATTCCCACCTCCTGAAATTGTAAGGATTACACAGAACATGCCTGCAAAACACTAACCACAATTCATGATCGATAGTAAATGTTCAGTAGGGGCTGGTCATTTCAACCTGTCAGCTCCTACTGCCCCTCCCCCTCCGGTGCTGAGAGCCTGTGTCTCCCTGAGCAGAGAAATCGGGTCTGCAGGGGTTCCAGGAGCGGATTAGTTTTTGATGTCACTTAATCCTAGTGGCCCTTCCGCAATCGGAACCCTCGTGGGGCAGAGGTGTGGTGTAAACCTGCTTTAAGGGGCCCCAGCTCACAGAGGCTGCAGGATGGAGCTGGGTGCGGGAGCCACGCTGCTGCTGCTATGGGCGATATGCTATGCACATGCCCGAGCTGGCGGTTCAGGCGGCTACACTAAAGTCATCGAGGTGACCAATGGGGGCCCCTGGGGCCACTGGGCCTGGCCCGAGATGTGTCCTGATGGATTCTTCACCAGCGGGTTCTCAATCAAGGTGAGGGCTCAGACCTAGGTCTCAAGAGGGTGGAGTTGTGCTAGACCCCAGAAAAGAGAGTGGTAATCTTCTTCTTTTTAAAAAGATTTTATTTATTTTTAGAGAGAGGGGGAGGGACGGAGAGAGAGAGAAACATCGGTGTGTGGTTGCCTCTCCCACACCCCCAACTGGGGACCTGGGCCCGCAACCCAGGCATGTGCCCTGACTGGGAATTGAACCCTTTGGTTTGCAGGCCAGCTCAATCCACTGAGCCACACCGGCCAGGACTTTTTTTGGGGGGAGGGGGTAGTCTTCTTGTTCTTCTTTTCATTTTTAAAGGAATTATTTAATATTTAAATGTGTTCATTAAAGGCATATAGTTTCACACACTAGAGGCTTTGAACTCCCAAGTTTATTTTATTTTATTTTTATTTATTTGAAAGAGAGAGAGAAATGGGGGGAGTGAGAAGGAGGGAGAGAGAGAGAGAGAGACAGAGAGAGAGAGAGAAAGAAGAAGAGGAAGGGAGGGAGGGAGAGGGTGAGAGAGGAGACATTGATCTGTTGTTCCACTTATTTATGCACTCATTGGTTGCTTCTTGAATGTGCCCTGACAGGGGATCAACCTACAACCTTGGCTATCAGGAATACTCTCTAACCAACTGAGCTACCCTGCCAGGGCTCACCAAGTGTATTTTTAAAACACCAACTAATTTCAGTAATAAAAGTGAAAAAGAATGCATTCAACGTTTATTTATAAAAAAAAGTTTGGTAGTCTTCTGTCTCATCTTTACTCCTCTTCTCCCCACTCAGGTGGAGCCCCCCCAAGGCATTCCTGGTGATGACACAGCAGTGAATGGAATCAGGCTGCACTGCACCCGTGGGAATGCGGAGCGCAACACTCACGTAGTGGAGTCCCAGTCTGGAAGGTGGGCAGCAGGGGCCAATGGTCCCCTAGTGTGGGGGGCATGCCCTTTATTCTATGTTCCAAACACCCACCTCCCAACTGGCAGATTCCTCCAGAGCTGTGGGGCACTTAGACTTGGGGAATAGGTGGTAGACCTTCCCTCGGTGGATGTGAGGTTATTAGCTCCGAGCCACCTGGGGTTGTGTACCACCTGGCTGGGAAATCCCACTGGCTGGGTCGGGCTGGAGGTGGACAGGGGGCGCCTGCAGAGCCATTGAGTCTCCCTTTGCCTCGTAGGTGGGGCTCCTGGAGCGAGCCGATGTGGTGTCCCGATGGCAGCTTCCTTGTGGCTTTCTCCCTTCGGGTGGAGGCACCCAAGACCCCTGGGGACAACACAGCTGCGAACAACGTGCGTTTCCGCTGCTCGGATGGCACAGAGCTGGAGGGGCCTGGCCTGGCTTGGGGAGACTTTGGAAACTGGAGTGAACCATGTCCCAAAGGCATGTGTGGCTTGCAAATCAAGATAGAGCGACCTAGAGGCCTCCGCGATGACACTGCTGTTAACGACATGCGTTTTTTCTGCTGCCACACTTGACACCTTCCTCACCCTCTCCCCAGCCCACGGCTCACTTGTCCCACCTCCCACTATTAAAGCTTCTCTGTCTTGGCTTTGGTCTCACTTGTTTTAAGAATGGGAAACTGCCTCTCCTTGTCCTTCTTCTAACTTAGCTTTGGGCCAGGCTGAAATTCAGGTTTGGTCTCAGGAGTCCATGGCAGGCTACTGAAAGTTATGGACCCATAGTCCAGAAAAACACACTTGATACAGTTTTGCATACAAGTTAAGGACGTCCCTGGTTTTCTAAGGGCGTTTGTGGACACATAACCCCCACTAAAAGCCCAGGTTGTTTCTCTTCTGAACCACCAGTGACCTCAGATTAAGGAACTTCTACCAAATTAAGAGGAGACATGTTACAACACCTTCAGGCTTTATTTTCCTAGAGCTCAGTTGGTTAATATGTCTTTTCCACAGTTGCCCCCACGCACTACAGAACTCAAACACTGGCTTTTCTGTATACTGATTCCCATTTAGGGTCTTTGTCCACGCTGCTCTCTCTGCCTGGAATCCCCCAACTATCCAGATGGCTAGCCTATCACCAGATATTAGCTCCAATTTCACTTTCTCAGCCTTTACCTTATTTTAAAAAGACCCCCCCATCAGTCAATATCCATCCTATTATCAATGTGTTTTTTAAAAGTGCTTATCACCAGCTGATATTTTGCCTCTTAAAATCGCCCATCTTCCACCCTGAAATGTTAAATTATTTGAAAGCACAGAACTTGTCTGTCTCGTTAACTACTGTGATTTCCAGGGCATGCTAATAGCTCCATAACTATTTGCTAAGAAAATAAATGGGGTGCAGGGGTTCCATACAGGGGAGCCCCAAGCCCATGCATATCTGGGGGCCTCCGGACGCTCCTTGCATAGGACACAAAGTGAGACGAGCAAGAGAGCTCAAAACAGTTTATTCCAGGGACGGGGTGTCCAGGCGGGCATCCAGCAGTGAGCAGGACAGTCCGTTGCGTCTCAGTGAGGGGCACCCTGCGGAAAAGAGAACATGAGAACACAGCCAGGGAGCAAGTAGGGTGCCTCTAAAGCTCCTCCGCACTCCATCCCACCTCTTTCCTCCTGCAGTCGCCACATAAGACACCAAGGGTCGCATTCACCAACTGCATCCCACACAGCAGGAGCTCCAGGCAGGAGGCGGCCACCAACAGTGAGAAGAGCGTCACATTCCAGGTGACCACACCAGGCGGTTCCACGCACAAACTCCAGGAGGTACGGTTGAGCAGGTAAGAGCCTCTGTGGACACGCAAGGTCACGTGAGAGACGGAGGCCTCCGCTGAGAGTCTGCCTCCCGTTCCTGTCCCGAGCAGGTGCCAAGGGGGATTTGCAAAGGGCTAATTTGGCCCACGTGGAGGAAGACTTCTCAAAGGTGAGTTCTGCCCAGGTTCCCAGGTCCACGTCGGGAGAGGCACAGAATGGGGTTGGGAGGGCGCGAAAGCGGGCTAAGCCTTACGAGGTCTCCTGGAAGTGGTAGTCCCACGTGCCGTCCATTAAACATTTGGGTCCAATTCGGAGCCCGGCTCCCGAGACTGAGAGACAGTAGATGGCACCAAGCACCCCAAACACTGAGCAGAAGACGGAGCGCAGCATCTGGATGTGGAGTGGAAGGAGAGGCGAATAGGGCCGCCTTTCCCATTCGTGGGCTGGCTGCGCCCAGCTCCTCCCCTCTCCCCCACATTACCACGCTCTTCTCACGTTAAAACACATTTCTCGTCAAACCCTGCTGCTTGGCGTTAGGGTAACCCTGAGAGCCAGCGGCTGCAGAGGCTCAGGGGGGTTGTAGTCCCCTCTGGTCAGGCCCATTGAGGCCTAAGATTGGCTTGGCATGGCAGCAGGAATTTTGAAGGTGGACAGGGGAGAGGTGGATCCTAGGACCCTGCAGAGGAGCTAACGGTGGGTAGGAAAAGGGAGTCGTGGCTTTAGGTTGGCTCTTTCTTCATAGACGTGTTTAAAGACCATTCCTGAATCCCGTCTTAATCTGAATCTTACCCTGCAGCGATTTCCACAGCAGCCTGCACCGCAACAGCCCTTGCCCCCAGCTCGAACGGCTGCAATTCCTGGACACAGTATCTATGGAACAAGAGTCAATGTGACAGCAGTTCCTCCAGATCCTCAAGACCTTATTTACATCAGTGCTTACCTCCTCCTGGAACCTGCCTGTGATGTCCTCAGCCCTTTGGACTGTAAGAAGACCTTATCTGTATGACTCCCGGAGCTCTTTCTCAATTAATCATAATTTATGTGCCTACGTATCTCTGATAAGATTGTAGCCTCCAGGGGGGTAGGGCCTAATATCATTATATTCCCAGTAAAACTTGGTACATGCTAGGTGCTCAACTGAATGGGAGTCAGGAGGCCTGGGTTTAATGCCAACCCCTGTGCACTGCACACTCCAAGAATTGATTCATCTCTCAGGATCTGTTTCTACCTCCCAGGGCTCATCCCATGATTTAATGAAATAACAGGTTGACTTGGCGTCAAGACTAACTCAGAGTTAATGCTCAATAGCTACAAATTCTCTCAGCAGCAGGAAGGAATCATGGTATTGGAGTGTCTGGGATCATGGTGGAGGGTGGAGGAGAATGTTAGCGGAGGCTATGATGGGAAGTGTAAGAATCCCCAAGACACAGTCCTGGTCCTCTTTGTCTTTCCTTCTCTCTGAGGCCTTCCTCACAGAGCCCATCCCTGCAGGGCATCAGCTTCTCCCTTGCCAGTAGTCACCTCCTAAATCATGCCTCCAGATTAAAATCTAACTGCCTGAAGGATATGTTCACTTGAATGTCTTGGTTTTAGCTCAAATTCAGTCAGCCTCATACTGACCTCACAATTTATTCCCCAAATCATCTCCCTTTGATGCTCTGGTCTCCATCAGTAGAGGTATCCTCCAGGTCACCAAGCCAGACCTCAAGTCCTCTCGACTTTTTCTTCAGCAGCTCTTGACTCTTAGTTTTTTTCTTTTCCTTCCACAGTCGATCCAATCCCTAACTGCCTCCCACAAGGATGATATTTTCAGATTCCCTACTAGATTCCCGTTCCCATATCTCTTGCCCCAGGCAGTCTCACATTCCATCCCTTATGCCACCACCCAGATTAAACTTAACTTTCAACTAGTCTTTTGTATGCTCACATCCTTTAGAGACTCCTCAAAGAGTAGCCCACTAAAACTCAACTCTGGCAAGGCACTCAAGGCTCCTCACCTTGTCTTCAGCCTTATCTTTGTTGCACCAGGCTAGGGTCTTTGCCTATCTCCCACCTCTGGAATTCCACAGCTGTCTTGGCCTTTGCCTCCCCATGCACCTTGTCTAGCTCACATCACACAAAGCAGCGCTTTGTTATCCAGGGGAGGGGCTGAAAGTTTTAGTTCTGTTATATCATCCATAGCAATCTCACAGAAACACCTGCATATTTGAATGGGCTTTTCACCAGATGATCTCCCCTCCTCCATGTTTTACAGCAGGTCTAGGGCCAGTTATGACCCTCTGGCTTGGCCTCTCTGGTTAGGTCACTTACTGCGAAGCTCCTAGATCCAAAGACACCTAGAATTGCCTTTTGGGTTTAACAATTTTGAATGAACTACATATTTCAGATTTTTATTTTTCAGTCAGTGTTTCTTTCCTTTTGTTATCTGAGCTTCTCTGTCTTACTCTATATACTCATCTTAATGAAAAGAGATGGGTAATCGTAAATGCAGGAGGAAACACGGAATTTTTGGTTCAAATCTGCTTACTTTTCTCCATCTCTATGGCCACCAGCCTAGTTCGAGCCATTATCATCTTTTCTGGACAACTGCAGGGACCTCCACCCGGTCTTTCTGCATCCACTGTTGACCTTCTACTAGCCACTCTCCACACAGCTACCACTGAGCAACTGGAACTCTCATACATTGCTAATGGAAACTGACTGAATATGAGAGCTTCAGAAAACTCTTTGGTAATTCTAGTAGCACTGAATATTTGCACACATTAAGAACCAGCAGCTTTACTCCTAGGTATACATCCAACAGAAATGCAAACATTTATTCACCTAAGGACATTTACAGGGATATTTATAGTAGCATTATTTGTAATAAACCCAAGTTGGGAACTATCCAAATGTCCATCAGTGGTAGTGTGTTTAAATTGTGGTACATTCACACAATAGAATGCATAACAAATAATAAACCACAACTACATGTAATAGTACAGATGAACCTCACAAACATAATGTTGAGCTCAAGAAGCCAGACACAAAAATGCCTATAACGTATGATTACATTTATATAAAGTACCAAATAGGCAATACTAATCTATGTGGTAGAACTCAGGATAGTTGGGACTCTTGCCAGTGGTAGGTAGTGTCTGGTAGGAGGCACATCTGGGATTCTGGTAATGACCTGTATCTTGATTTGAGTACTGAGTATGTAAGTGTGTTCACTTTGTAAAAATCCACTGAGCCGTACACTAAGGATATGGGCATTTATCTGTACGACTTAAATAAAAGTTCAAAAACAAGTTTAAAAAGTTCATTAAAAAAAGCAACAAGTCCTTCAATAGTTTTCTGTTGTATTTATAATAAAATTCACATTTCTCCTGTTGGCTTTCAAGAGTGTCCATGCTCTGGCCTCTGCCCACTCCAGATCTCATCTCATTAAAACTCAGCTGCACTAAGCACCTATTTGATCCTAAGATATGCAAGCCTGGTCCTGCCTAAGGCTTTGGACTGATCAGTCACCCTGTCTGCATGCTGATTCTTTTTTGGGGGAGGGGTGTGTGTGTCTCAGTTCAGACATCACCTCATTGAGGTTTTCTGTGAAAACATTATAAGAAGTGGCCCCTAACTTCACCCTAGGAGCTCTGAATGACAGAGCCCTGCTTTTTCAATTAATTTTTTATTTTTTCTTATTTATTGAATTTTGAGAGAAAGAGAGAGAAACACCGATTTGTTGTTCTGCTTATTTATACATTCATTGGTTGATTCTTATATGTGCCCTGACTGGGGATCCAACCCACAACCTTGGTGTACTGGGAAGACGCTCTAACCAAATGAACTACTGGGTCAGGGTGCTGCTTTGTTTTCTTGATGATACCTACTTCTACCTGAAATCTTGCTCATTTATTTATTTTGTTCCAGTGCCTCTTAAGTGCAATGCATTGGTCTAGGCACTAGCACACAGCAACCAGGGTAATGTAATGTACCTAATGTAATGAGGCTTACAGTCTTGCAACTTTGATACTGTGTGTCTCCCCAGCAGGAACACCAGCTTCAGGAAGAGCAGGAACCATGACTGTGTCCCTGTGGCATACCACAGACCATGTGAATAAATTTGAAAAAAGCCTTCTCAAGACCTGGCTGGTGTGGTCAGTGGATTGAGTGCCACCCTATAAATGGAAAGATCAAAAGATCACAAGTGGCAACCGACAGATGTTTCTCTCACACACATCTATGTTTCTGTCCCTCTGTTTCTCCCTTCCTTCCCCTCTCTCTAAAAATAAATAAATAAGATTTTTTAAAAGCCTTCTCAAGAGTGACTCAGGGCATGGAGGTCAGAGGAAGGCACCCAGGAATGAGCATGTTGCGAGGGCATCCTCAAGGATCTACCCTGAAGCGGGCTGGTTAGACTGTGGGGACATAGGGGCATGATGTGACATTGGGTGAGTGTGTAGGCCTGGGAGGGGTGTGACATCTCAGGGAGAGTTGGGGTCAGGAGGATGAGTAGAGTCCAACAGCTATGAATCCATGTGGAAGGGAGTAGGAGAAAAGACCCCACAGGGTAAGAGAAGATTGTTGGATAAAGGAGAGGAGGTGGACCTATAAAAGAGATGAAGGGGAGACCTCTCAAAGAATTTTATAAGTCAGCTATTCTGAGAAGGGTGGAACTGTGCTGGGTAGAATTTTTGTATTCATCTCATGAAGGCGATAAACTAACTTGACCTTCCAAAAGTTCCCCTAAATGGAGAGCCAGCTGGAGGATGAGGGCTAGGAAGTCCAAGAAATCAAGTGTCTCTTGGTCTCCCACTTTTCCTTACAGCTTCTAGTCTCCAGGAAGATGTAGGAGCACCTTCTCCACCATCCTGACCTAGGTTTGAGTTTAGCTCTGATCACAGAGGGAGCATCCAGAAATGTGGGCTGAGAGTGAGGAGACTTGGAGGCTGGGGAGGGTGACACCAAGCAGGAAGTAGAATGGCTGACCCGTGACTGCTCTCTGGCTCCAGACATTGTCAGAGCACCCCACCCTCCATGCCCATTCTTATCTTGCCCTGATAACCGCCCCCACAAGCAGCTGTTCCTTCTGCTTCAGCCCTTGTAGTGAGGTGTTCCCAGCACCAGCTCAGCAGTGGGGATGGTGAGGGGCAGGTGGGATGCTCTCCCTTCCCAGAAGGGAAGCTGCTTAGAGCAGCGAGGCTCTTTCCTTCCTGTTCCCATGAGGTGTCCAATTCAGGACCCTGGGGCTCCTCCAGAACCTCTACACAGTGCTCAGGGTTTGGGAGCAGACACTGAAAACTCCAGGTCCCCACCACACCACTGCCATCCCTTCCCAGGCAGCTGTCCTTTTCCCTCTCTCCCTCTCCCTCCTGTTCAGAAGCCCCTAGAGTGGTGCCCAGCCCCCAGGCTGGTGCTCCCTTGCTAGCCTCCTCACCATCAGTCCCCCGCCGATGAAGCCAGCCATGAGCCAGACTTGCAAGCTGAGGTTGTTGACGTTGGTCCAAGTGGTCTTCCCATTAGGCACCAGCAGGAGGCCGTTGGCCACGATGCAGACCAGGGAGAGGGAGATGAGGGAGAGCCCCGAGAAGCGGGCACACTTTCCCGTGCACATGGTGACAGGGCGTGAATGAAAGTGAGCCCGAGGCTAGGTGGACAGGAAAACAAGCCTGGAGCCAGGAGCAAAGGTCAGGGAAGAGGTGTGGCAGAAACCAGACAGGCAGGATCGATGATAAGCGAGAGAAGCGAGAGACACAGGCAAAGACGAGGTGGAGGTGGAGGTGGAGGGGCTGCTGTCCATGAGATGAAGCGGAGGATGTGGTGGAGAAGGTCGGGGAGCTTGACACAGAGGAAGTTGCCTGGGGTCAGCGTGTTCTTCCTCTTTTTTCTGCACACATCTCTCCTCAGCCCCTCTGTCGGCTGTTTACCTGTTTTGTGACTTAAAAAATCAGGCCTCTTAATTGCTTTTTTAAAATTATATTTTATTGATTATGCTATTAAGTTGTCCCAATTTTTTCCCCTTTGCCCCCCTCCACCCAGCACCACCCCTACTATCTCAGGCCATACCCACACCTTTGTTCTTGTCCATGGGTCATGCATGTAAGTTCTTTGGCTTCTCCTTTTCCTCCACTGTACTTTACATTCCCATGGCTATTCTGTAACCACTTGCATGTACTTCTTAATCCCTTCACCTCTTCACCCTTTCCCCTACAACCCCCTGCCATCTAGCAACATTTTTCTTAAATAAGTCCCTTTAAGATTTCATGTAATAATGGTTTGGTGATGATGAACTCCTTTAGTTTTTTCTTGTCTGGGAAGCTCTTTATCTGCCCTTCAATGCTAAATAATAGCTTTGCTGGGTACAGCAATCTTGGCTGTAGGTCCCTTTTCATGACTTTGAATATTTCTTGCCAGTCCCTTCTCTCCTGTAAAGTTATGGAACTCCCTGTAGGTAATTAATGCCTTTTGCTGCTTTTAAGATTCTGTCTTTATCTTTAACCTTTGGCATTTTAATTATGATGTGTCTTGGTGTGGGTCTCTTTGCATCCATCTTGTTTGGGACTCCCTGTGCTTCCTGGACTTGCATGTCTATTTCCTTCATTATTTTTTAAAGCAGATTTCCAATTTATTTCTCTTTCTATTCTCCTTCTGGGACCCCTATGATGTGAATGTTGAACCTTTTGAAGTTGTCCCAGAGGCTGCTTACACTATCCTTGTTTTTTTGGATTCTTTTTCTTCTTGATGTTTTGATTGGTTGTTTTTGCTTACTTATGTTCCAAGTCATTGATTTGATTCTTGGCTTCATCCACTCTACTGCTGTTTCCCTGTAAATTGTTCTTTATTTAAATTAGTGTGTCCTTTCTTTCTGACTGGATATTGAGATCCTCACTAAGTTGCTTGAGCATTCTTATAAACAGTGTTTGGAACTCTGCATCTGATAGATTGCTTATCTCCATTTTTTTAGTTTTGATCTGTTTTCTTTCATTTGGCCATGTTTCTTTGTCTCCTATTTTGGCAGTCTTTCTATGTTTGTTACTTTGTATTAGGGAGAGCTGCTATGACTCCATGTCTTGGAGGCATGGCCTAATGTAGTAGGTGTCCTGTAGGGTCCAGTGGTACATCCTCCCCTATCACCTAAACTGGGTACTCGAGGTGCATCCTTTGTGTGGGCTGAGTATACCTGCCTCTTGTAGTTGAAACTTGATTGCTGTTGGCAGGTCATTGAGAGTGATTTACCCAGGCCAGTCAGCTGCAAGGACTGGCTATGACCACTGACCACCACCCTCCACCCTCCATGGAAAATCAACTATGCAGAGGCAGGGTAGTGCTGCTCCGACGTGGTCTGTTGCTGTCTACTGGGTATACAGGCTCTGGGGTTTCCCAGGTGGTGCAAGCCATGGTCAGCTCCCACTTGTTTTCTGCCTGGGGCACCCTGCATGAGCTGTAAGTGTTACAGAGTGAAGGGGGGGTTCTTTCACATGGTGCCTTGGTGTAAAACCCAATAACTAGTGTTGAGGAAAACAGGTCTTTATTTACAGTATTCCAATGTAGGGAGGGCAGTGAGCACTTCAGCTCAGAACCCTGTTCTCCCTCAGGACCCAGCATTTCTTTTGCTCCCCAAAAGGTTGTAAGCCAAAAACATACCCAGAAGTTCCCCATCCTTTATCTGTCAGCTGTCTCCTTCAGGATCTGGGGTACGATGTCATCAGCCTCCGTATAACAGTCCAGGAAAACATGTACTATGTTGCACTGGATCATGCATGGTTCTCTCTCTGTGTCCTTTTCAAAGCTGCATGGAGTTCTTCCTTCCCTTTCCAAGCCACATGGAGTTCTTTTCACCAAAATGCCTGCCACCTATTTTTAAATCCCTGACTGCGTCCTGTGACGCAGTGGGCGTGGTAACCAGTTCTGACCATTTACAGAACCTTACACAGGCTCTGTATGCTCTTTCCTCACTATTTCATAGTCAAAATTTCCTCCCAGCTCCTTGGGGCCTTGTAAGAACCAAAGCCATTTGCATAACTAAGACACTAGCTATCAGCCATAGTTATGCAAAGGCATCTTAAAAGCTGTTCCCTTTTCCCCATCCCCCAACGCACAGGCTCTGGGGATTTTTGGAGACCCCCACTCTGTAGCATAAGCAATCTGAGATGGCTGCTACTTGTGCTGAGCTTGGAAACACCCAGGCAAGGCCAAGCTGTAAATCTAGGCTGGCTGCTGCTAGTGCTTGGCCCGGGGCCACTTAGCAAGAGGTACAGGGGCTAGGGACTTACAGAGGTGGGCTGTTCTTTGTTTGCTAGAATTTAGGAATTTGTGATGCATAAGCCAAGATCAGCCATTCATATGGAGAAGTCACAATTAACAGTTTAGCTGAGCCTATAAATTGGGCGAGATGAGACAGAGTCTCAGGAGATCTCCAGGGTGGAGCAAATAGCGATAGCCAGGTTGATGGAGTCTCGGATATGGTACCTGCCTGCTGGCTCTTTGGCTCTGTGGGAGGAGGGCTCAGAAAAGAGACAATGGCCTCTGCCCACCTTTCTGTCTGGGAGAAAGCTGCTCCCCATCTCTCCCCTTGATGCCAGATACTTCAGTTCCTCCCTGTATGCCACTGGTGACTTTCAAGCTGCTACCCCAGTGTTGGAGCTCAGAGGGAGTGTTCTGAGTAAGTCTGTGTGGGTTTTTTAAGGGGAACTTCTTGGGACTCCAGAAGTTTCTTCCAACAACTTAATCCCCACTGGTTTTTGTAACTAGAAGTAATGGGGACTTATCTTCCTGGCACTGGAACCCTGGGCTGGTGGGCCTGGTGTGGAGTTGGGACTATTTGCTCCCAAGATATCTCTCCCTAATTTTTATTCACCACACACAAGGATGTGGGAACAGCCTATGCCATGTCTCCACCCCTCCTACCAGTCTGGATGGATGTTTCTTTAATTCTGTAATTGTCAGACTTCCATTCAACTCGATTTCTGATGGTTCTGAGTGATAGCTGTTCTATATTTTAGTTGTAATTTTAATGTGGTTGGGAGGAGGCAAGCCATGTTTACCTATGCTGCCATCTTGACCAGAAGTCCCCTTCTCTTTCTTACAAGTATTCTGCTCCTACTTCCAGGAGAGTTCTATTGAAAACCTTCCTGAAGATTCCTTTAAATCCTACAGCAAATATTTTTCAAGAGTTCTGTTTCTTTTGGTCTTCAGGATCATGTGCCCCTTCCCTTATACTGAAGAAAATGTTTAGAATCCGTATAATCTTTAAACATTATTAACATTATTTCATGCATACAGAACTGTATAAAATGTAATATATTGAATACCTATGGACTACCCTCCACTCAGTGTTTTTTTCTCTTTACTTATCCTGAAAAGCAGTACCTATCTCTCAGACTCATTGTTGATGAACTTGTAGGCAAAAAATGTGGCTTGCTCTTGGCCCCACTCTCCATCCACCAGGACAACGGCTGAATGCCTTCTTCAGGTTCAACACTACTTCTGCTGACTCAGCAGAACCTCTTGTCATCTGCGTCACCCAGTATCCAGATTCTCCACTTGTACTCTTCAGGCCTTGTGCTTCTTCTTCCTGTACTGCTTGACTGCTCTCTACACAATTTTCCTATGGCTTCATCTTATTTATGGTTTTAATTGCCTCATGGCTTTTGCTCACTCCCTGCTTTCTTATTTCTCTCAGTTTTGGGTCATCCTTCCCTCTGATGAATCAGGTTGTCTCACAGTCAAGTTTCCCAAGAATAAAGATCCAATTTGTTGATCAGTCATCATTAAGTAGGGTACCTCTGCTAGGCAAAGCTCTTCTCAAGCTACCTCATAGGTCTCTGGCTATAGGTCAGCAACTCATTCCTAGATCAATCAGCTATAGCCTAGATAATGGGGTCTGTATCAGTCAGCTATTGCTGTGGAACAAAATAACCCACAAAGTCTTAGCAACAAATAAATATTTCTCAAGAGTTCTGAGCATTTGTTTCATGCATTCATGTATGGGTTGCTTGGAGATCCACTGACATAAGCTCAGATCTCATCTGGGCCTTTTTCTTGTACATTTCACCTTGCTTTTACCAGTGGGCTAACTTGGGCATGTTCTTCCCATGGCAGCAATGGCGTATAAGCAATGGTGTCAAGTAGCAGTACACAATGCCTAAGGCCCAGGCTCAGAGCTGGGATAGAGTTGCTTCTGCCCACGTTCCATCATGCCATATGGTGGAAGGTACAGCCCACCTCTAGTAGGAGAGACAACAAAATGTCACAGCAAAGAGCATGGAGGATTGAAGAACTAAAACAAATAGTTCAGTTTTTACCACGGGATCACATGGTCATATGCCCATAAGCTATAAAGCTTACACGCATTGAAAATCATCTGTAGAGACCCCCGCAAAGGAAGTTGCAGGAATTATGACACTCTAAGACTTCTCAGAGAGGAGCAGGTTAACAAGTTAAAGGATGCTTTTGCAACACTTACAAGTAACCACTACCAGGATTTACAATATGCCTTCTAAAACACAAAAGGATGTAAAAAACAAATGAACAAAAACAAACAAACAAAAACAACAAAAAACCTCATGATAAGAGACATCAGAAACAACATGGAGCCCTAGCCAGTGTGGTTAGAGCATTGTCCTGCACACCGAAGGGTTGCAGGTTTGATTCTCAGTCAGGGCAGTTTCTTTCTCACATCGATGTCTCTCTCTCCTTCTCTCTCTCTCTCTCTCTCTCTCCTCCCCATCCCCAACCCTCTTACTCTCTCTCTAAAAGCAATGAAGAAATGTCCTCAGGTGAGGATTTAAAAAACAAACCAAAACATGGAGCTCCTACCTGGAGCTACTTCACGGACCATGCTGGAGCAGAGCCCAGCTGGTCGGGATGATTACAGACGTGCAGCTCACCATCTTTGCCAACACGCTGGGCACGTGTTGCTCTTCTTGCTTGTCTTCTCTATTACTATGTGGCTGTCAAGAATCCCAAGAAGCAGGAATGAAAGTGGCAATTTCTCCACCCCAGGGTTCCAGGACATATTCTGAGGCAAGATGGAGGAGCCCTCACACTTTACTTCATCCCTTCTACCAATCACAACATATAAAGCAACTACACCTGGGTTAAGTAAAGAAAATAAAAAATAAACTTTTATTTTCTTAGAGTCTTCCTTAACCTTTTGGAACAAGAAGCTGCCACTGAGTAGAGCCCAGTATAGGAGCTGCTTTCTTTTCTACTCCCTCCCCCCAACATAAAAAGATAGATATTTTCGTGGTCCCCTCCAAAATTGAATTCTTTTAAAAAAGCATTAAACAATACAACGGAAGCAAACAAAATATCAGGTATTACAATAACTGTCTATGAATTAGAGAGACAGTTGGTGGAGGTTCAAAGTTTTTTTGTTTGTTTTTTTTCAAGTATCCTCTGATTCATAAATAGCAGCTCTTCTGTCTCATAAATAGTAAAAATTCCTCTAAGTTTCTGGCATTCATTTTGAGGGTTGAGGTGGTTTGAGTGGGCTGCTAGGACAGGCTGGAGCAGAGGCCACTGGCTGGATACCGCTTTCTGTGTGGCATTGCCATCGGGTGCCTTCTGAGGTCCCGCAGCACTTCCTGCCGTCCTCATCTCTTCTGTGGCACCACCACACCCTACGTGGGCCTTCACTCCCCTTTGTGCTCCCAAGGCCCATATCTGGGCGTCATGCATACAACTTGGAATCCCCACAGTCTCCAGAGCAAGACCTTGTCCACAGCAAGGGCTTAATGAATTAATCTCTGTGTCAAATAGGACTCTACATTGTAGTTGACAGAAATACAATTCAAACTGGTTCTCATAATCAAAAGTTCCCAAGGGATGATCAGACTTCAGCCATAGCTGAATCTGCACATTCAATTGATGTCATCAAGACTTAAGTGTCTTTCCATCCTTTGATTGTTCTTTCCTCTGATTGACTTCACTTTCCAACAGGCAATATGCTACCAGCAACTTCAGCCTCCCAATAAAAACAGAACTTTCACCTCAGATTTACCAACAACAAAAACCAGAAAGTGACTCTCGGGGGACTGGCTTGACTCATGTGGCCATCGCTGAATCAAACACTGAGGTCGAGCAACAGATGCTCTAATTAATCAGGCTTTAACCGAGAAACAGGTGGTGGCTTCAATAGGAGGAGGGTTTGATAAACAAATACAGAGAAGAAGAGAGAGAACAATGAATTTCCACCACCATCTTCTTAGTTTCTTTCCAGAAGGAAACCTCCATCATTAATAGAAATGATGAGGCCACCATACACCTGGTTACTACATCCTAGTTTACAAAGTACAATTGTAAAAGTACAAAGTACTTATAAAGTACAAAGTACAAAAGTACAAAGTACTTCTCACATTGTCTTATTTAATCCTCACAGGCAGTCCATGAGTCAAGTGCCCCATTATACCCTTGATACAACTGTGACAACTGAGACTTAGAGAACATAATAAGGACCTCAACAGCATAAAAAAATCCAGTCAGACATGAAGGATACACTAATTGAAATAAAGAACAATTTACAGGGAAACAACAGTAGAGTGGATGAAGCTGAGAATCCAATCAATGACTTGGAACATAAGGAAGCAAAAAACAACCAACCAGAACAATAAGAAGTAAAAAGAATTTTAAAAAATGATCCGAACTATGAACAATAAAATAGCAATAAATACATATCTGCCAACAATTGACTCTAAAAAACAAACTAAGCAAACAAGAAGAACAGAGACAGAATCATAGATATAGAGAGGATTTTGATCGTTGCCAGATGGAAGGGAGCTGTAGGGGAATGGGGGAAGAGGTGAGGGGATTAAGAAGTACAAATAGGTAGTTACAGAATAGCCATGGGGATGTAAAGTACAGCATAGGAAACGGAGTAGTCCAAGAACTTGTATGTATGACCCATGGACACGAACAAAAGCATGGGGATTGCCTGAGGGAATAGGGGTGGTGCCTAGTGGAGTGGGGCAAAGGGGGAAAACTGGCAGAACTGTAACAGCATAGTCAATAAAATATAATAAAAAAAATAGACAGAAAGAAAAGGCTGCCCTGGCCAGATAGCTCAGTTGGTGGGAGCACGATCTCAATATGCCAAGGTTTGGGCTCCATCCCTGATCAGGGCACATACAAGAATCAACCAATGAATGCATAAACAAATGGAACAAGAAATCAATGTTTCTCTCTCTCTCTTTCTCAAAAATCAATAAATAAAATTTAGAAAAGATTGCTTAATTCCTTATTAATGTGGTGTATCTTCATTTCAGGGGAGACTAGCAAGAAGGAATCCTGAGCAGGAATGCACTACTTCCTGCTAAATGTCATCTAAGATGCATCAGTCACCATATCCTCATTAGGGACCACTGAGTGGCAAGGAAGAGCTGCCAGCAGATGGCAGCCCAGCAGGGAACACATAATGCTCTGTCCTCTCTGTTGGTTCCTCTAGAGAGGGTCAGGACAGACATTCCGTGGGAAGATGAGAGGGGTCTCGCCACATGGTCCCCTTTTCTTTGAGTTATTTTGGGTACTATGTTAGTTTGCCAGGGCTGCTGCAACAAAGTCCCACAGACTGGGGGCTTAAACAACAGAGATCTCTTCTCAGAGTTCTGGAGGCCAGAAGGCCGAGATCAGTCAAGATGTGAGCAAGGCTGGTCTGTGGCTTGTAGATAGCATTCTTCTTCCTCTGTCTTCACGTGACCCTCCCTCTGTGCGTGTTGTGCCCAAATTTCCTCTTTTTTATAGGGACACCAGGTGTTTTAGAGGAGGGCCCACTGCCACGACCTCACTTTAACTTTATTTAAAGAACCTATCTCCCGAAACAGTCACATTGGGGGTTAGAACTTCAAAATATGAATTTCTGGGAGCCATAACAAGTGGACAGATCTTCCTCACAACCATGAGGCCAGATTAGAACTATGATCATCTATATCTGTAATCCCCGGGTTAATCGACATTATCTGAGGAGTGGAGGAAAGGGATATGCTCAACTTCTTGGTTTAACCGGGGAGAGTCATCACATGTTATTTTACTCTTGACCCCCAAGCCAAGAAATACAAATTAAAGATACTTCTAAAAACATTAAAGAAAAACATTAGAGAAATTAAAAATACATCTTCCAGAGTACCAGAAAAGATATAATGGAGGAAAACTTAATCCACACAGCAGAAGATAAAGCATCAAGGAAGCATAAAAAACAAAAAGTATAAAATAAGATGACTATACCAAATGTATGAGTCAAAACAAATCATGTAAATATTTTAAATTCCTCTACGAGAAAAATTAATGTTTTCATATTGAGCTAATCAGCAACATTCTATTAGGAGTGATTGCCTCAGAGAGGGGGTGGGGGTGGGGAGGGTGGGGGGGATGGGAGTGATGGGAAGGGGTGCGGGGATGGGAAACAAGAGAAGGAAAGTTACTTTTCACTTCTGCAAAGATATTTTTATATTTTTGCATTTTATTATTATGTGTTGCTTATCCAAAAAAGTGCATAATAAACTCACACCATATTGTATAGACAGTGTTTTGTTCGATGGTTACTGTATACTGCTCTGGGGCAGCAATTTACAGCCGGTGTACTGCCACACACTGGTGCGCCACAGAATTTTTAAAATATGAAATACCAGACTATTTAGTCAGGGGCACTGACCTCTTTTCCCTTAGATTGTCAAATAAAAAAGTGACAACAGCCAACACAATAACAGCTATCCAGTGTGAATGAACCAAAATTATACCTATTTTTTTGTCCAATTGGTAAAAAAAAATTTTTTGGTCTGCCACAGAACTTTGGTAATTAGTTTATGTGTGACATGAGATGAAAAAGGTTGAAAATTGCTGATATAGGGTATATTTACAATGAATCTATAATAGCAATAAAACCTTCAGGCACTAAATCGTATTGCATTGAAATATACTCGTATACAGGCAAAACTGTTAGGAATACACAGGGAAACTTTCAGAAATTTAATCATAGCGGGAAACTGTAATATAATTCACTGGTCTTTGTCAGATGGAGTAAGAAAAAATATACAAAGGTATCAAGAATCTAAATAATAATAAAGTGGATTGACTTATTGGCCAGTCATTCAACAAATATTTATTGTCTGTGATGTGTGCCAAGCCCTTTGCCAGATTCTAGGCATACAGCAGTGAGCATAGATAATCTGCACCCTAGAGCTTGCATTCAAATGATACTTATTGAACTTTGTATCTCATAAATGAAGAGCATGCCTTTTTCAGTGCCAATAAAACATTTACAAATATTGATCCAATATTAGGCTATGAACGAAATATCAAATTCCCCAAACCTAAAATTATACTGGCTGCATTCTCTGACCACAATACAATAATCCAGAAATTTACAAATGTTTAAGCAACAAAACCTAACCTCTTAAAAACCCACAAACAGCCCTAAATAATTCTTTGGTCAATGAGAACATCGAAATTGCAAGCGCAGATTATCATAAACAGATAATGAGAATGTATCCTGGAAAGACTTGAAGAATGGGTATAAATAACACCAGGTTATTAAGTACTGAGGATTAGCCAGGCTTGATGTTAGAGACTTATCATACCTTAACTTATATAATTCTCATAACAGCTGTAGCCTAGTGCCCGGTTGTAAAGTAGGCCCTCAGTAAGTATTTGCTGAATGAAAGTAAGAGGCCCAGAGAGATTAAGTAACTTTCCTAAGACCTCCCAGCTGAAACCAGTCAAGCTGGGACTTGTGCTCAGGCCTGTCAGACTCTAATTCTTGTTCATGTAAGTACTGTGCTGCATGATTAAGGAGATCGATGAAATGTGAAGAGGGGAAGAGCTAATGATTTAAGCAGGCTTTAGGCAAAACTGGTTTGTCGAGGCTTTTTGCATATCTGCTTGTTATTTCACTCCTTTTTTCCTCTCTCCTTTTCTTTCTTTCATACAACAAAGACTTGTTGAATTATACCAGGCCTTGTTCAACATGCTGGGAATTCAGTTGGGAGAGGGAGACAGTAAACAAGTAAACAAATGAATATACAACTTCAGGTAGTGATCAGTGCTATGAAGAAAAATGAAACAAGTTAAGAGACTAACAGGTATTGAGGACTGTTTTAGTTAGGGAGGTCAGGAAAGGTCTCTCTGAGGCAGTAATGATCAGGAAGGAAGGAAGATTTGGGAGAAGACTCTTTCAGTGATGCCCACAGCAAGTGCAGAGGCCCCAAGGGAATGAATTTGGCCTGCTGTAAGAACACAAAGAATGACTGAGTGGTTGGAGCTTGGTGAGTGGGAGGAGAAGAGCTGGAGAGGTGATGTAGGGCTCTAACCCGTGGTCATGGTAAGCGCTTGAGTGCTGTCATAGGCATCATGGGGAAGCCACCGGAGAGTTGGGAACAGTGGCTGACATGAGTTGATTTAGGTTCTACTGTTACCCTTTGTTACGAGAAGAAAGGGCTGTAGAAGGGCAAGGCTGGATGCTGGGAGATTAGGAGGTTATTGCAGCAACCCAGCTGAGGGGTAGACATAGCCTGGACCAGTGTGGTAATGATAGAGATGGTGAAGAGTCACCAGCTTTGGAATACGGTTTGAAGATCCAGCTGTTGGGACCTGCTGAGAGTTTGCATGCTGGATGAATCCTAAGGAATGGACCCAGTGGTGGGGTGGTTGGTGCCATTAATAAACATGAGCAAGCACTTGGAAAGACAGGTGTCTGGGGCAGCAGTGGGAAAGCAAGTGTAGTCAGAGAACAGAGGGTAGAGGATAGAGAAACTGGTAAGAGGAGGAGGAGCCAGCAAAAGGATCCCCTGGCAATGTGGGAGGAAAACCAGGAGAGTGTGGGGTTCTGGAGGCCAAGACAGCGTTTCAATAAGGGAGTGACGATTCCATTACATGTGCTAGGAAAGTGAGTACTGTCCATGGATTTGGCATTATCTTAATAAGGGTGCTTTCTCTGGAGTGATAGAGATACGAATGAGGAAGAAAAACTGACTAGACGTTTGAGGAACACACTCAACATGAAAGAGCAAAAAACAAATAGAAAAAAAGAAATTTGCAAGAAATACACATGAGAAGCAGCCTGGTGGAAAGACGAGTAACTTCTTTCCTGGTTGCTTCTTTCTCCTCTATAAAATAAAAATTAAGATCACTAGCTGAGGATGGGGGGCATGCCATTTGAGGAGAGAAGGTATATGAAGCCATCATTTCAGAAAGCAGGAGAGAGAACTATGTAGGGAAACCACAGGAGCCTACTTGTAATTTATTATAAATTCAAAGTGAGATATGCCAGCATAGATGTTTATCTCCAGCTATGCTGAGTGCCTCAGGGAAAGTCTCATTTGTTGGTGAGTTTGGTTTAATCATTCTTTCAGTTTTGCAAGTAAGATGGAACGAGGACAATAGAATCAGAAGTGTATACAAAGGAATGATTATAGTAACGAACAGATTAAACTGGGTGAGGTGGAACGTGAAGACATGAAGAGGGTGGCGGACAGTGAAGATGAGCACTGGTCAACAAATGAAGGAAGCCAAAGTGTTGGAGGATTGTTGAACTGAGGGGTTCCAGAGAGGGGACTGAAAAGTCGGGTGCTTGCAGTCAGGGGATTGGACGTGGTGCAGTTACTGAAAATGACAGGGTTCTAGGGGTCGGCCAGTGGAGAGTGTTGCTGAGGCGAGTGGAGGAGATGTGTGCTGGCTGCAGAGGACGAGGAGCCGGGAGGCCGGGTGGTTGGATGGATTGTTTAGGTGGGTGTCTTAACTGGCATGAATGAAATCACGATTAATGGTGAGTAAACGGAAGCCAAGCACTTAAGATGATCGAAGATGATTGTAACAAGAATGGGAAATGAGCGACATACATGGTCTGTTGGCACATGCTTCAGGGAGTCTGAGGTTTTGAAGGGAAGAGAAATGTTTGGAAACAACAAAGGGAGCAAGAAAGACACCTGCCTCACCTCAGGGTGTGTGGAGTGTGGGAGGAAAAACAACTACCTCTTCAAAGGGTTCCCAGGGAGCAGTGGCTTTGCAGCAGAGCCTGAGTTTCTGTGAGAGCAAGGAGGCAAAGGGAACCTGAGAAAAGAGATCGATGATTTGGGGATTTTGTTGACCTTAAGTTCCAGAGGATCCAGTGAAAGAATTGGGGCAGGGTGGGAGGAGGTAGGAAATGGAACCCAAGAGCAGATGAACAGAGTCATTTGGAGATAGGTCAAGGTGACGATGGATGTCCTGGCAAGTGCAGACTTCTGGCATGCCTACAATTAACAGGGATGTAAGGCATGGTCTTCTCTTTGGGAAAGGCAGAAAGTTAGTGTTACTTGTCATCTCTGGTTTGGGATTGGCCTCTTAGGCAGTTTGCAATAATAATAATAACATAATATTTATTGAACTCTGCTGAGGACTCTTCTAAACATTTACACTTATTCACTTCCTTCATTCTCACGACAACCCTATGACTGTCTGATATCGTTTGTAGGTGGGGAACAGACACAGAGGTTGTGTAGCTTTCCCAAGGTCATAAGCTAGTAAATGGGGAGCCTGGATTTACACTCAGGCTGTCTGACCCCTAAGCCTTGTCTTTTATTTTTTTTTAATTTTAAGAGTATATTTTATGTAACCTAATACATCCAAAAATATTATCATTTCAACATGCAATCAATATAAAAAGTTATTAGTGTGACATTTTACATTCTCTTCTTCATAATACATCTTCAAAAGCCAGTTTGTGTTTTACATCTGAGGCACATCTCAAGTCACACTTGCCACAGTTCTTGTGTTCAATAGCCATGAGTGGTGAGTAATACTGTATTCATTTGTAACTCTTGATTTTCTTTGTTTTTAAATTTTTAATTTTTAAAAATATTTCTTCCTTTTTAAAAAAGATTTTATTTATTCGTTTTCAGAGGGAGGGGCACAGAGAGAGAAAGAAAGAGAAGCATCAATCGGTTGCCTCTCACACACCCCCTAACCAGGGACCTGGCCCACAACCCAGGCATGTGCCCTGAATGGGAATTGAACCTGTGACCTTTCAGTTTACAGGCCAGCACTCAACTCACTGACCCACACCAGCCAGGGAATAAACTTTGATTTTCATCCTCTTCTATTCCACCTCTCACTGTAGGGCTGAGGTAATAGCATTGAGATGGAGAAGTAGTGATCTTAGGAGGAGCTCATGAATCTATCTTTGTGGGTTTCCCTTAAATCCCTCCACGTGTTTCAAAGACAACTTGCCGGAAGTGTTTCTTTCTTTATCTGGCCAATCATTAATGAGAAAAGGGCTTTCATAGAAAACCTTTCCATCTGTCTGGGAAATCATGTCATTTTCCAAGAAGCATGGTGTAGAGGTTAAAAGGACATATTCAGGAGCCAAATTACCTTTTTTTGTTTGTTTCCAGGCTACTCTACTTGACCTTGGTTAGGTTAGTTAACCTCCCTGCACTTCAGTTTCCTCATCTATAAAATATTAATACTAACAATAATAATACCTGGCTTGCTGTGAGGAGCAGAGTGCAGAGGACACAGTCTGGCACAGAGTAAGCACTGAGTGCATATTTGTTCTTTGTACTTTCTGTGCCAGGTCAACTGAGTGAACCTCAGAAGAGCTTCTCCGCAGCTCTGGATCTAAATCAGCCTGCATTTAAACCATGTTTGTCTAATTCCATAACCCATAGCCTACCTCTTAGCAACTGATTGAACAATTAGACAGAAATTCACAAGCATACAGAAGAGCTCAACAACACCATCAAACAACAGGATGTAATCCATACTTATAGATCACTTCATCTGACAAGAGCAGAATATACACTCTTCTTAAGCACTCATAGAACATGTACCAAGATAGACCATATCCTGGGCTATAAAACAAACCTCGGTACATTTAAAAGAATTGAAATTATACAGAGTGCGTTCCTGACCACAATGGACTCAAACTAAAAATCATTAACAGAAAGTTAACAGGAAAATCTCCGAACTCTTGGAGAGTAAACAAAACCATGTCCTCATTAGCATGTGAGTACTAAATGGGGCCTTTCAGGGCACCAACCTGTAGCTTGCCGGCTCTTGTCATGGTCTCAATATGAAAGTGATGGCTTCCAAACCTGCCAGTCATTCATGTGCCAGGGCCATTGTTTTTGGTTCTTTGGAGTTCTCAGTGCCCCTGCAGGTGCCCGATGATTGCCTCCAATGCACCTCCCTCTCACTTTTGTACTGGGAGCATGACACAGGTGAGACAAGAGCACGTGACTTCGTTTCCTGGGATCCAGGTGTGGTGCTCACTGTGTCCTGTGGCTTTGCAGAGGTTCCTTTGGCCTCTGCTTATGATTACAGTATGATTAAAGTTCTCAAAAAATATTTACACTCTTACAGAAGAGACCGTAAACAAACCAAAATGGTGATCACGGTTATCTCTGGGTATTGGGATTTAGGGTCACTTGAAGTTTCTTTTTAGTGTTCTCAGTATATTCTATGTTGCCCCATTATTGCCTCCCTCTCACTTACCTACTCTCTCAAGTCTGCCACCACAACTCTAGGGAAAGCTCTTGTGTCCTTGTTGCCAAGTACGAGAGCCACCTACTCACCTTGATCTTACCTGAGCTGAGCCACAGCTGACACAGCTGACTTTGCTTTCTTTGTTTCTGAACTCTCCTGGGTTTTCCTGCTACCCTCAGGGCGTCTCCATGTCCTTGCTGGCTCCTCCTCCTCTGACCCTGCTGATATTTGTATCTTCCACAGGATTCTCTTTTTAAGGCCTCTTCTCACGCTCTCTGGGTGCTCTCATCCACCCTCCTAGTCGTGTGTGTTCCACCTCACACATCCACTGCCTACCAGAGTCTCCACCAGGAGTTCCCACAAACATCTGAAACTTACCAAATCCCACCCTGAATTCCTTACCTTCCTCTCCCACCTCCTTCCAACTACTCTAACTCCACTCCTCTTCTTGTGTCCCTACTGTGAGCAGATGGCACTTCTTCTACCTACTTGCCTGAGCTAGGAACCAGGAAGTCATTCTTCATCCCTTCACTCCTTCACTGCACTCCCCTTGCCCCAATATCTATTCATTGACCACCACCTGTTTTTTCTAACTC
Organism: Furipterus horrens; assembly: GCF_987537825.1. Lineage (NCBI taxonomy): Eukaryota > Metazoa > Chordata > Mammalia > Chiroptera > Furipteridae > Furipterus > Furipterus horrens. Next base: position 55,190,113 of record NW_028327181.1, on the reverse strand, counting down.
CCTAGGATACACCTATTTCCAACAACGCGTGCCCGTTATATTACCAAAACCTCCTAGCTGATCTACCTCCTCAAGTCTTACCCTCTCACAGTCCATCTTTCCCCCAGGATAGCAGGTATATTTTTCTAAAATTATTTTAGTAAATGCTGAGCAGCTATTCTATCCTAGGCACTGTGCTAGGGCATAGTTATAAACAAAGCAGACAAGATCTCCTCTTTCATGGAATTTACTTTTTATATTTATGTTTTTTTAAAGGTTTTCATTCATTTATTTATTTTAGAGAGAGGGGAAGGGAGAGAGAAAGCAAGGGAGAGAAACATCAATGTGTGGTTCCTCTAGAGCGACCCCCAACTGGGGACCCGGCCCGCAACCCAGGCATGTGCCCAGACTGGGAATCGAACTGGGGACCCCTTGGTTTGTAGGCCTGTACTCAATTCACTGAGCCACACCAACCAGGGCTGGAATTTACTTTTTAGTGTGTTGGAAGAGAGGAGGTAATAAACACAAATAAAAGGGTGAGATAAAATAACTGTGTTAAGAGCTCAAAGAAAATAATGTGGTAGAGAGTGATTGGGGTAAGGGAGCCTCATTTCATTCTAAACTCCAAACACACTGAACATCTTATAGTTTCTCCCCAGTACCTTGCTTACTTTTGCCCCAGGGCCTTTGCACATGCTATTATTGTTTTTCCTCTTATTTACCTGGCTAAGTTGGCTTTCAGGTCATTGCTTAGATGTCATTTCTTCCAGGAAACCCTCTCTGACATCGTGAGGCTTTCTTAAGTGCTTCTTGTATGTCTGTAAGACTCTCAACTCTTTCATCATCACACCGATCACATTGTACTGTAATTTTTCTGTTAGTTACTTCTCTGTTTTTTTCAGGTCTCCCCCAAGCTGGTGACTTCTTTTTTAGATGTTTTGACCATGGTCTAGAGTAAGAAATACTTTTTCTCTGAAGGGCCTGTTAGTAAATATTTCAGACTCTGCAGGCTATATGGTTTCTGTCACAAGCACAATACTCAAACCCTGCTTTTTGTGTCATGAAAGTAACCACATGTAATACATAAAGAGATGCTTGTGGGTCTATTTTAATATACATTTATGGATACTGCAATTTGAACTTTATATAAGTTTCACATCATGAAATACTCTTCTTTTGATTTCTCAATTTGAAGGCCATACAAAAACAGTGGCAGGTTGGATTTGACCAAAGGCCATAGTTACTGACCCCTGCCATAGACATTAAGTTTTGCAGAGGCAGGGACCATTATCTGTCTATTTCCCCCATTGCTCTTTAAGGTCCAACACAAAGCCTTGTGTGCACTCAATCAATATTTAATAAGTGAATTATTAAAGAAATAAATTTGTAAATTAAACATTTTTTATTACAAACATACTGTGTGTTCATGGAAGAAAAATGAGCAGTACAGCTAAACAAAATGAATAAACAAATCCTTAGTAATCCCACCACTCGAAGACAGTCATATCCTTTCATATTTTTATGCAGTAGATGGCAAGAATTTAGGAAAAGGTTATTTTCTGGCCAAGGGAGTGATGAAAAGTTCTATTTCCCCTCAGTCCACCAGGAACCTAAGCTCCCTTGTTGCAGCTGTAGGGAACATACACCGCTCTGGGAGGTCTCAGCAGGGGGCTCTATCCTCATCTGGGGGTTAAGAAAGTTCTCCCTCTCTAAGGAAGTGACAGTTAGGCCCAGAAGGAATTAGTTGAGCAAGAAAACAGGGAAGTTCCACAATGACAAAATATGGTGTTTTCACGCAGAGGCGTGTGGGTGGCGAGCAGAGAGGGAGCAGGAAATGGCGTGAGATCATCCCAAGAGGCTGGCAGGGATTACACTAAAAGGGCCTTATCGTCTACATCAAAATCCTGCTTTACAGGAACTAAAGAAAATAAGTGAACAAATTTAAAAAGTACCCTGAGGAAGTAATCAGCCAGATCTAGAATGAAGCCAAATGATTCAGTTTCTCATCTGATCGGTGGCGTGAAAATTAAAAAGAAAGAAGAGGGAGGTTAGTTAGACAGAATGGCAACTTTCAGGTGCCTTATACGTGGAGAAGAGAAGGAAAACTCTGACTCCAAAAAACCTCCGCTGCCTTGCGGCATACCTCTTCAGGGGAAAGGCTAAGGGAGTAAACCCCGACAGAAAATCCGGAGCCGGAGTCCCTAAGGCGGTTTGACGTTGTAGTCAACACCGGCAACTCCTGCGGCGCACCTGAAGCCAAGCTGTATTGACTCCGTCTTTCCCTTGGATCCTTCAGCTGCGAAGAGAGGGGGGGTCTGCTGCATGGGCAACAGCAGACCCTCCATATCACCCTGCCCAGGCTCTGTAGCTTCAGCGTCATCACAAGATGTCGATTCAACACGGGAGGAGACAGATACCATGTCACTCCCGAGTCGGACTGCACAGCCATTCTCGGCGGTGCAGATAGACTCTTAAGAAGCTACACCATCGTCTCTCGAGACGGACGGCTGCCGACGACGATACGTGGAACCATAAACTCTGTAGAGTCTTCCATTTCAATTTTTAATATATTTTTTGCTACTGTAAAAGAAATAAAGAAATAATAAAAAAGGGAGGTTGGTCTGTTACAGAATGAAAGAGACTTAAGAGACATAACCAAAAGCCATGTATGGATCTTGGTTTGGTTGGTCTTTTAAAAAGACTGTATTTATTTTTAGAGAGCCGGGGGAGGGGGGAGAGGGAGAGAAAGAGAGGGAGAAAAACATCAATGTGTGGTTGTGTCTCACACGCCCCAACTGGAGACCTGGCCCACAACCCAGGCATGTGCCCTGACTGGGAATCAAACCGGTGATGTTTTGATTCCCAGGCCAATGCTCAATCCACTGAGCCACACCAGCCAGGGCTGTTGGTTTTTGATTGGAACAAACCAACTATAAAAGGCATCTTTGAGTTAACTGAAGAAATTTAAATATGACTAAGTATTATAAGATCTTAAAGAATAATTATTAATTTTATTGGGTATGATAATGGTATGGTGGTTACATTTTTAAAAGCCCTTATTAGTTATGGGTGCATATAAGTGAGATGACTGATGTCTAGGGCGTGCTTTAAAACACTGGGGAAAAATTGTGTGTTTGTGTGATACTGTGATATAATAATAAATGTATATTTGGTCCTTGTTCCAAGTTCCTGGCATTAGTACTAGGAAAACCCTTGGAATTTCCTGAGTGATAAGGGTGAGAGGAGTGTTTTTGTTATAACAAGCCCCTTTCAGCCATACCTGCTTTTTTGCTAATGAGGTGGTAACTCTTTTTTTTTTAAAGTATATTTTACTGCTTCTGCTATTACAGTTGTCCCAATTTTTCCCCCTTTGGCCCCTTCCTCCCGGTACCCCCCTTTTCCTCCAGCAATCACCCCCCGCCCCGGTCCGTTTAGTTCATGTCCATGGGCCACACATATAAGTTCTTTGGCTTCTCCATTTCCTATATTCTTCTTCTTTTTTTGTTTTTTGTTTTAATCTTTATGGGCACTTTATTCGATGGTCTGCCATCTGAGAAGACAGTGGGTTTGTACCCTAACAGACTGTCTTAAATTCTTTTGTAAATGGACCCTTTTTATAAGGAGAAGAAAAGTGTAGGTAAGGGGTTTGGAATTCAAGGAAAAGGTTAATTTGATAAAAGCTGCAGCAGTCTTTCTTCTGTGCCCTGGGCAGTGGTCCTTGTGCCTTGGTTGGTGGTCTTTGTGTGTTGGGTGGTGGTTGCCTCACCCTGGGGCATAATGGCTCAGACACCATCCTGATTGCCTGCAGTCCTGAGGCACAGAGGTGGAACTGCTTACGGTTTCCTGGAATCATGGTGGGTCATACCTCAGTTCCTGAAACAAGAGCTGTGGAGGGGGTGCAGGCACATGTCTGTTCCCCTCTGTGCTGCACCCTGTGGCAGGGCTGGCCAGTCAGGGCAGCTGGTTCTCCATTGTTTCTCAAAATTTCAGCCTCAAAGTTCTCTGGGCTTCTCACAGAACTCCTAGCTTCCTTAGAACAGACACAAGTGCTGATTCTTTGTGAGGATTAACTGATCTCTGGTGTGCATGGCACATGCACTCCTGAGGGACAGCAGGGGCCTTAGGGTCAACCTGCCTCTCTGCAGATGATCATGACTGGTTACTGCATCAAGTTCAAGGGTTTGGCTCCTTCTTTGCTCTGGTGAATTCTCTCAACACATCCTCTTATATTATTCTTAACATCCTCCTGTCTATTTCCTACCTACCAATTATGCTTCTTAATCCCCTGACCCCTCCGCATGGATAACCCTTCAAATGATCCCCGTATCTATGATTCTGTTCCTCTTCTACTTGTTTGCTTAGTTTGCTTTTGCTTTTTAAATTCAGTTGTTGACAACCGTGAGTTTGTTGTCATTTCAGTGTTCATAGTTTTGATCTTCTTTTTCTTAAATAAGTCCCTTTAACATTTCATATAAGGGTTTGGTGATGATGAACTCCTTTAGCTTTACCTTGTCTGGGAAGTACTTTATCTGCCCTTCCATCCTAAATGATTGCTTAGATTAATCTTGGCTGTAGATCCTTGTTTTTCATTGCTTTGAATGCTTCTTGCCAGTTCCTTCTTGCCTGCAAAGTTTCTTTTGAGAAATCAGCTGACAGTCATATGGGAACTCCTTTGTAGGTAACTCTCTTCTCTTGCTGCTTTTAAGATTCTCTCTTTACCTTTAACCTTTGACATTTTAATTATTATGTATCTTGGTGTGTTCCTCTTTGGGTCTAACTTGTTTGGGACTCACTGTGCTTCCTGGATTTGCAGTATTTCCTTCACTAAATTAGGGAAGTTTTCTTTCATTATTTTTTCAAACAGATTTCTAATTACTTGCTCTTTCTGTTCTCCTTCTGGAATCCCTATGATTCGGATGTTGGCACATTTGGAGATGTCCCAGAGTCTTCTTATTCTTTGTTTATTCTTTCTTTCTCTCTTTTTTTCAATCCTTGTTTTTTCATTCTGTTCTGGTTGACTATTTATTTCTTCCTTATGTTCCAAATTGTTGATCTGAACCTTGGCTTACTTCCCTTCACCATTGGTTTCCAGTGCATTTTTATTTCACTTACTGTAGCCTTCATTTTTTCCCCTTATGCTTCTGCCCTACTCAATGAGTTCTCCGAATATCCTGATCACCAGTGTTTTGAACTCTGCATCTGATAGTTGGTTATTTTTGTTTCATTTAGTTCTTTTTCTGGGGTTTTGTTCTATTCTATCATTTGAGCCATATTTCTTTGCCTCTTCAACGTGGCAGCCTCCTTTTGTTTGTTTCTGTGTATTGGGTAGAGCTGCTTTGACTCCTGTCTTGGTGCACCTGTTACATTGTATGGGGCAGAACCTTAGGTAATCACCAGGGGTGGGCAACTAGCTTCATCACTTTGTGGCTCTGTATATGGGGGAGGGGTCGGAGAGGGGACAATGCCACTGCCTGGCTGCTGGAGGCTTGCTCGGCAGCACTTACCCCATTTCCAGTCACTTCACCCACTTGCCATATGTAACTGGCACCCCTCTAGCTGTTGCCCTGGTGGTGGTTCCCAGAGTGGGTGGTTTTGTGTACGTTCTAGGACCATGTGGTCCCTTTAAAGGGACTCTCCTGATAGACTGGCAGTTTTTTCTGCTGCCCTACCCCCCACTGATTTTTACAGCCAGAAGTTATGAGTCTTTATTTTCCCTGTGCTGGAACCCTGCGCTGGGCGGTGATCGCTTGATCCACCACACGTGAATGTGGGACTGCTCTTTCATCTGGCCACCACTGCCTTGCTGCTATGGTACTGTGTCCTCTCTACCCTGGCTCCCGGTCCCTGCCCCTTCTACCATCTGGATGAATATGTCTTCTTTAAATCCTTGGTTGTCAGACGTCCATAGAGTTTGATTTTCTGGCATTTCTGGGTGTTTTTTGTTTTGAGATTAGTTATGATCCTTCTTATGGTTGTGCAAGGAGGTGAAGTGTGTCTACCTACGCCTCCATCTTGACCGGAAGTCCCAATGTGGTGACTCTTAGTGGGCCCCTAGATAGTTTTGAGATTATGTCTCAGGAATAACCTCCTGTGTGTCTGGATTGTGTACAGCCATCTGTGATTGTCTACTAGGCACCTGTGGGTCCTGTATAACCAAATATGCTCTTCTTCCCTGCAGCATTTAATACCAAAGTTATTGTTCCTAAATTATTCACTCTCATGATCCATTTTAGTAAAGATTCTTCAGGAAGCTGATGATACCAATCTACAGAAATGAAGCAACTGCTTCACATAATATCCACTGGTTTTAGTACTTGTGTGGTTTTGTCCTCCCTCACACTGACTACCTTCTTGGTGACTGGAGTCCTTAGAGGTACTCTCTGCTGTCCCGAAATGTTTCAGCTTTGTGGACAGGCTATTGGCTGAAGCTTAAACTGGCCACTATCTGAACTTAGTCTAGCATCAAAGTCCAAACCAGAACTCTTTTTTTTAAATTTCATTTTAGCTATTACAGATAATTACCAAGGAATTGCATATTTCACTTCTTTTCTTATTAGTTTGTATTTCATTGTGCATCCAGTAAACCAACTCCTGGGAGTCAGATCCAATTTTAAATTCCATTTGTAACTTTTACCTTCAGTTAATGTTTTCAGCACAGCCGCTGCTTCATACCAGTGGTGACCACGTGACCACCCAGGAATCAAAGCTTCCTTATCTCCACCCTTTCATTCTTTCTTTTCCCAAACTCACATAGAAGAGGGGCATAAGGACTATATAAATTAACTGAAGTCAAACAAAGTTAAGTCAGGGGCCTGCTCCACACTGCCTGACACGAAACTCGGCTGACCTGATATTCAAGCGGATCACTAATAGCCTCCAAACAAAGGAAATCCCTGGGAAAATTGATTAATATCTACTCACTCTTACCTTATCATTTATCCTTACCATGAAGGGAAAAGAGACCACAAAATACACCTTGTAAAGGTTAAAGTTAATCCCAACATGTTTTTCCACTATGTATTTCCCCATACCAGCAATTTCCCTTAGAAATTGTAAATAGATATAAGCTCAGCCTCTAGAGATGGTTGGGGTCTCTTCCTTCTCTTGGGAGGAGAGTCTGCTATTCTGTCTATGGGGTGGTTTTTCTTGCTTGTCCCTTCTGCTCAATAAAACCTGCTTTTCTACTTTAACATTTTGCCTGGCTCAAGTCTTAAAGTCTTAAATTCTTCCCTACAAGAAGCAAAGAGCCCTCTTGGCTTAGGGTGTGAGTCTCCCCTATGGACTTGCCCCTTCCTCATCAAAACCACATATTTCTGTGAGCCAGGGCCAATCTAGCACATCTCACTTCTGACACCAACTATTAACTGTTTTACTACCAGCACTCCTGACATCAAATTTGTGGGTTATTTTTTTCCCGTCACCAACCAATACTCCAAATATTCACATACCAACTGTGTGTCCTACAATTTAATCAGTTCTGACACTAAACACCCAGAGTGAGCTTAATCCCACAAGACTGCTCTCCACTTCAGATGCCAATCGTAAGTCCTGGCCTCCCATAAGTCTGACCAACTGACTATAAATTGGGGGTTCCCATGATCTCCTCCTCAGGTTCACTGATTAACTAAAATGGCTCAGAGAACTCAGGAAAAACAGTTTACCAATACTGGTTTATTATAAAGGAAGAGCCAAATGGAAGAGATGCATAGCGCAAGGTATAGGGGATGATGGTGTGGAGCGTACATGCTCTCTCTAGGTGCACCGTCCTCAGCACCTCATTGTGTTCAGCAACCCATTGGGCAGGAGTAGGGGTTTTCATGAATATTCCATCATGGAGGTATGATTGATTAAATGTTTATGATTAACTCAATCTCTAGCCTCCCCCCCACTCCCCGCCACTTCTCCCTGGAGGTTGAGGGGTGGGCTGAAAGTTCTAGCCCTCTAATTACATGGTTGGTTCCTCTAGCAACCAGCCCCAATGTGAAGTTAAATATGGGCTCACCTAGGGTCATCTCATTAGCATAAACACACTCATATGGTTGAAAGGAGTTTATGAATAACAAAAGACACTCCTGTCACCCCTATCACACTGGAAATCCCAAAGGTTTCAAGCCAGGAACTCCAGAAAGACCAAATACATATTTCTTACTACATCATAGTATCCCAGGGGGTAATAATAAAATGAGGAAAATGTTGATAATTGTTTAAGTTGAGTAGTGGCTTTTGTGAATATTTGGAAACTTGAATAATAAAATATTTATAATAAAAGACAGCAGCACTTTATAAACCATAGCAAGGAGTCTGAACTTGATTTTTTTCTAAAAACAGATTTTGTTTATTTATTTTTAGAGAGAGGCAAAGGGACAGAAAAAGAGAGGGAGAGAAAGAAACATCAGTGTGCGATTGCCTCTCGCACGCCCCCAACTGGGGACCTGACTTGCAACCCAGGACTTGCAACCCAGGCACGTGCCCTGATGGAATGGAATCTGTGACCCTTTGGTTCACAGGCCAGTGCTCAATCCACTGAGCCACACCAGCCGGGGCTGAACTTGATTTTTAACTTTTTATTTTGAAATAATTTTAGACTTTTAGATTAGTTGCAAAGAGAATAGAGCATTTCCATATACCTTCTCCCCATCTTCCTTTAATATTACATCTCATATAACCATGGCATATTTATCAAAAGCAAGAAATTAACACTGATGCAATACCATTAGCTAAACTACAGACTTTATTCAGATTTCGCCAGTGTTTCCACTAATGTCCTTTTTCTATTCCAGGATCCAAGTCAGGATACTGCATATTTAGTCATCATGTCTCCTTAGTCTCTTTCAATCTGCCAGTTTCTTGGTCTTTCCTTGCTGCTCATGACTTTGACACTTTTGAAGAATAGTGGTCAGGTATTTTGTAGACTGTTCTACAATTTAAATTTGTCTGATGTTGCTCATGATTAGATCGAAGTTACAGATTTTTGCAAAGAATACTACAGTGGCGAGGTGGCCTTCTCATTGCACCATGCCAGGGAGCATAATATGTTAACGTGACTCATTACTTTTTTAACCCTGATCACTTGGTTAAGATGGTGTCTGCCAGGTTTCTCCACTATTTTTTCTTTTCTATACTCAGTAAGAGTCACTAAGTTCAGCCTACATTCAAGGGGACTTTAAAAGCAGAGTGAAGTCACTGAAGGGATTTGGGGGCAGGGGTAACATGTTTGGAGGTCTGCTTTAGGAGAAAAAGGCCGGCTGAAATGTGGAGATGAGTTTGTAGTGGGACTGGACACAAATTGGTGGATTTGACTGACTTCAACAGTCTGACTCTATGGCGTCCTCCCCAAAGAATCTAATTAATTTAGCAACCTAATTAGGTTGCTAAATATTTGACTTAGGGAGTATATTATGGAATATTTGAAAAGTCACCTAGCGGTGGAGAGAAATGCTGTAAGCTTATAACAGACCAGTAATTTAAACTGATTTTCTTTTGGCCAGATTTAGAGGCAGAAATGATTAAAGAATTTGTGTAGTGGGTCAAAGTGTGCTGATTATAAGTAGGGCTCCCACTTAGGAGCCTGTCCCTGCCTGACAATGATCGGGAAAGCCGACAGGGCTTTCCAATTTTTTTTTTGCCTTGCCTGAGCTGCTTCCTTAAGACAGTTTTCTTTCTTTCTTTTTTTTTTTTAAATAGGAGTAATAAGGCATTCATCATAATTTAAAAAATTATAAGTGTAGATTGCTGAATTAGTTAGATTCTTTGGGGGAGGACTCCATGTCGGGCACCAGATAAGGCTGTCTGCCTCCAATGCCCTGGATCGGTTGGGAACTCCCTGTCCTACAGAGGTTTCGGGATCACGGCACAGTGAACAAATTTACCCAGGATACTGTATTTTGTCTGGAGTGAGGAGAGGTGGCAAATCTCTCTAGTGGAGAAGTGCATTGAATACTTTCTCCTGCTCCCTTTTATTGAGGAGAGGATTCGGGAGATACAAGGGCAAGACTTATGAATCATCAATAAGTTTTCAGATGCTTGGGTTACAGTTGACAGTTACTGATTACAGGTATCAATGTAAAGAACACGGTGACCAGTCTGCGTCAGGGCCTGCTAAACATCCCGACGCCATGCTGACATCAGGTGCAAGGCTTCATACTTTTTTAGCTACACACTGTTTATAGTTAACTAAGCGATAAGAAAAGCAGAGCAAGCTCTAAAGTATAATATGCATTCTTTAAATCCAATTCTCATGAGAATCCTGAGTGGCCTTCAATCCTGTCTGCCTCTGCCTTCCCGATGTTCCAGTCCAGTCTGACAAGGCTCCCAGCAGGATCCTGGCTTGTGGCTTCTGGGCTAAAATTCTTGAAACCACACAGACCGGTTCCCTACATGACTCAGCAGGAGTTGGTTCTTGATTGGACACTTGTGATGAGAGAAGGTGAAGTCAAGGCTGGCCTCCAGGTTTCTAACCTGGGTAGTGGAGTGGCTGGAGCCTTGCACTGAAGGTAAACCAGGGGGTCTGTGTGCCCCTGGAAGGTTGTGTACTTCCCCTGACCCCCAGTGAGAAGCTACTTTCTGTTTCTTGGTCTTGCTTTGGGGCAGGTCCCCGAGGTTGCTAGGGTGGGGAAATGGTCTACCCACATACGCACTAGGAGAGGTTTGGGGTTACCAAGTTGGATTAGAGTCTCAAGTAAGAAGAGGTGGGGACAGCCACCGAGGGACTGGAAGAACCTGGAGGAAAAGAAATCACCCCTAAATCCTTTTCTCCCTTCCCTGTTTAGAGACCCAGTTATGAGCATATGACTCAGTGGTTTCAAACAAGAATTTTATTTACCTTTTCCGTGTTCCACCAACCGGCCTCCCTCTCAGCCTCGCGTGTTTGTGCCCCTTTCGGAGGCCCCTTTGGGGAAGTGTGGGGGGGCACGGCTACCTCTCAGCCCTCACCTCCGCCGGCGGGGGCCCCGCCCAGCTTTCTTTTCTCCTCGGCGCCTTCGGGTTGGGGCGGGGGCGGGGGCGGGGGCGGGAGGAGCGGCCGGAGCTGGGGCTGGAGGCCCGGGGCCCGGCCCCGGGCGCACCCCGCTGCCCTGCGGCGGCTTGTACACCAGGTGGAAGATGAAAGCGTTGCAGTACCTGAGGGGGTCGGCGCCGTCAGGGGCGGGCTCCCGCCGGCCAGAGGGAAGCCGAGACTTTGGGGTGGGCGGGCCGTTGGAGAGATTTGGGGAGTTGGATCTAAAGAGGAGTGTGTTGGGGTTGCCGAGACCCGCCAGGGGGGTGGTGAGCAGTCGGGGCAGAAAAGGCAGGTTGTAGGGCTGGGGCAACGAGGTCCCAGGAGAGCAGGGGCGAGGGTAGGGGTGGGCCTTTTAGGGTGCGCAGCCAGAGAGAGAGAAGTTAAGGGTCACGGGGAGGGGGGCGGGCCCTTACCAGGGCATGCAGTTGTCGGCCGCTCTGAGACGAAAAGGGGAGCGGAAGGGGTTGGGCTGCGGGGGGCTGGTGCCCCCTCCTGTGGCCACTGCCATGGTCTGGTCGTCCATCACGCAGCCGTACTCGCTGCTCTCCGTGAAGAAGGCCGGCACTCGGAGGGACTGGGGTGGGGGCCGGCCTCGGTCACTCTCGGGCTGCCCCCTCCCCCAGGGACCTCCCGAGCAGCAAGGGTTGTAGACTGGGTTGCAAACTGAGGACCCAGATAGAGCGGGATGGAGGAGAGACATACGAGGCAGACACGGGGAGGGGCAAGAGGACCCGTGGGCGGCCCGCAGGTTTGTGGACCAGAGAGATGATGGAGAAGCAGTGACTTTCAGGACAGGAGGAGGGGCTACCCCTGGCTTACCTGTAACCGGGGTAGCAAGCTCAGCCAAGTGTCCTTGAGACCAAAACCAGAGTTAAATCCTGTGGACCAGAGGAGAGCAGGGAGAAGCTGGCTCCCATGGCTTTATTCTTGCACCTTCTCCCACTCCTACCCCAGGTTCTTACCAATAACCAAATCAGGCTTGGGCCCCTGGAGCAGGTGGTAGGGCCGTGCAGACACTTTGATCTGCAGGTCCCTTCGGCCCCCTTTCTCCTTAGCTCCAGAGCTGAGCCGTGCTGATATCCCCAAACCAGGGCGGACAGATACTTCAGGGCCCTCCTGAAGTGTGGTGGAGAAACCACTGGAAGTTAGGGTACTGGAGGATGCATCAGGCAAAACAGGAGAGGGGAGGGGGGAGCAGAAGGGCACGGTCCAATAAGGAAGACAGTAGGAGGGTCAGGGCTGAAGAGCAGGGTCCCCTCAGCCCTCACCCTCTGCAGGGTAAAATGCTGCTGGTCACTCTCAGGGGGCAGGTCGTCTCCCACAAACTGTAGTTCCAAGGCCACATGGGGGAGCAAGACCAAGATCTCCTAAAGGACAGAGAGGACACATCTGGGTCCTACCCTGCATCCATTTTCACACCCAAATGCCCAACTTTTGGGCCCAGAGGGACTCACCCAAAACACCATGACAAGGTCAAACTCCTTTCCAGCCTCCACCACATGGATTTTCAGCGACTGTTTGTTTTGGATGTTGAGCTCAGGGACTGTGTGAGAAGCTAGCCATGTAAGGATATGGTCCCTCTCCTCTTCCCTCCTGTCCCCCACCTGCTTCCTGTTGCCCCTTGTCATGCACTCCTCCCCCCGCGTCCGCTCTCCTTACAGGACAGGGGCACCAGGTGGGTGATGATGTAGTACACAGTCAGTGGGTAGGTGAGAAGCACAGCCATGGGGGAGTCCAGGTCGAGGCCCCGCCATGTGTAGTAATCCTGCCACGAGCCTGGGGAGAGTGTGTTAGGGGGGACCTGGCCCCAGATCTGGGCCCCAACACCTCCAATCTAATAGTCCCCTTTATCTCAGCCACCCAGACTGCTGGCTCTCCAGTGCCTGTCCCTATCCCTAGTTCCTACAGGGCCCTTCCAGCTCACCCAAGAGGCCCCTGGGTGGATCTGGAGGCACAGGAGGCATCAGGGCAGGTCCATCCCCCTGGAGAAGCTGGTAGGGATCTCCTGAGAGGAGGAAAGAAAGAAAAGGAGCCTGGTGTCAGGGAGACCCCCACCTGGCATGTCTCTCTCTCCCTTCCAAAGAAGCTTCATTACTTGAGGACCTGGAACTGCAGCAAGAGGAATGTGGGAGGGGGTTGCCTAGGGATGGAGTTTCTGATGGGGAGGGCAGCAGTGACTTAGAGGGTCAGGAAGAGGACTGAAATGGCCCCAGTAGTAGTGATAAAGTTTAGTGTGTATATGGAGGGGTTATCTGGGACTCAGACAACTTTATTCTCTCCCATCCTTTCCTCTAGTTTGAGAGGCCCATACCTGAAGAAAGGCCCCACGCACCATTGAGAAGAAGGCCAAAAGATGGTGTGCTGCCCCGGGGGTGCCTGGGGGTCCCAGGGCCTGGAATCAACATGCTGATCTGGGTCCAGTAGCCATGAGTGAGGCCCCGTGAGGCCAGGAACGCCTCCTTATTGAAGGTTTCACTGGTCACCTCTGGAGAAGGAGGAGAAGGGCTGAGGGCCTGGTGGCTAGAATCCCAGACTTCAGCTCTCCTCACCCCGGGTCTGAGTATGGTGCTAGATGGGGAGGGAACTAACATTTCCGCATTTCTACAGTGTAGCAGGCATCCAGTCTACGGAATTCTTATAATAATTCCCTGGGAATATTTGTTAGTATTCCTGTTTTACAGATGAGGAAACTAAGGCACTAAGAAATAAAGCGATATGTTTAAGGTCACCAGTTAGTAGTGGAGCTGGGAAGCAAGTGTTCAAATTGATAGTTCCCAGTCCCTTCAGCTCTTTCAGGGACCTGGGTGCTGAGTCTTTAGCTCCAGAGACCCTGTCTCCAGCCTCAGGGGTCTAGTTCCCAACACCCAGCCCTAATTCCAGGGATTCAGACTCCAGCCCCAGGCACTTAACCTCCAGGACCCTGTTCCCAGATACCCAGGCCCCAGATGCAAAGACGGGTCCCAGTTTCCCCTCCCCATCCTGACTTCCTTACGGTACCTGCAGTGTAGGTAAAAGGCAGAGCTGCCAGTTCCCCTGTCCGCTCCATGAAGGCTGCAAGCCTCGGGCACCAAAACCTGTGGCTCACGTCATCTGGACATCGCCGCCAGTCGGCCCGGAGACAGGCCTCTCCACAGTACAGGACAGCACTACACTGGGGGCTGGGGTCACAGGGAGTGTTGGTCTCTAAGTCCTCTGTCTGCTGACTGTCTGCCCTGCTGCTGCCCACATGCTTGTTTGTATTCTCTCTGCCGGTAACAGCTTGTTTTTATCTTATTTCCCTGTCCCTCACTCGGTGTGTCTGCAGGGACCCCGCCAGTCCGCTTTCTCTCTGTTTGCCTGACTGTTGGGATCTTCCTTTCTCTCACTTTATCTCTGTGGGCTGCTCACCAGGGTGTCAGCTTCACTTCAAAGCTGTGCTTGTGACAAACATGGCAGGTTCGAGCCCGAAGAGAGGCGAAGGTGAAGCCTGGCTGGGGACCCCATGTCCGCATTGGGGCCTTGGTTAACTTCACTTCCAGCCTTGGGACCAGACTCTCCAGCTCTCTGAATGGGGGTGGACAGGGCATCAGGCTGCAGGGTTCAGAAGTCCAGGCCCCCTAGGCCTTCCCCCACTCAGATACCAGGTTTCTGTACCGATGTAGCTGGGCATCTCCCACAGTAAGTTGTTGGGGCTTTCGAGGGTCTCCAGAACCCATGGGGCAGGCCATGCTGTGGCAGAGGAGAGCATAGGCCCGAGGAGCCAGGTTCTCTGTCTCTGAGCCCTTGCCCTCACTCCTCTGGGCTCCCTCCATTAGCAGGTCAATGCCCAAGATGGTGCCATATTCATCTGTCACCAGTAAGAGGCAGGAAAGGTGCAGGGGGGCAGCCTCTGGAGAAGAAGGGAGAAGTTGGAGGTGGGTGGTAGGCAAAGCTGATCAGGGTCAGGGATACCAAATTCAAATACCTCCAGGGGCTAGACAAGTAAACGAAGGCAGTAGTGGGAACTAGGGAGAGAGTGCATGCCTCGAGGACCTAAGGGGGGCAGCTGCTACACAGCACCAGCAGTTGCTGCCCTGCAGAAATGCTGCCTGCTGTCAGAGCTCCGGTTTTTCTTAAGAAGGTATAACTCCAGACTTCAGGAGTTTTTTTTTTTTACTTCCAATGTTTAAATGTTGGCTCAAATTTCAAAACAAAAACAATGTGGGACAATGAAAACACCTTTTCAGGCCACATTGATCTACAGCCACCCTTTTGTGTGTGACTCCCAGCTGGGTTCTGAGTGGTTAGTGGGGTTCAGAGGGGGAGTATGTCTGAGCAGGGGCGTAGGGCAGGGCCAGCCCGAGGTTCTTACCCTTCTGTCTCTTCCTCCTCTCCGGCCAGGTTCTGTCTTCTGCCCTGTCCTCTTGGCAGCCATCCTCGCCACCTCCTGCCTCCTGCTCCGCCTCCTCTGGCTCCCCTGGAGGATTTGCTTCCTGGGGGGACCCTCTGCTCACATGGGCTGGCTCCCTATCATCCTCTGGTTCTAACTTCTCTGTACTTGCATTGTCCTCTCCATTTTCTTCCTCTTCCTCCTCCTGCCCTTCCTCCAAACTCACAAAGCTGACATAGGGGCTTAGGTCTTGAAGGTGAAGTGGGGGTTCATCTCCCAGCAGCCAGCCTGGTCCAGGACCTGGCTCTGCCCCTTGCCCCAAGCTGATGCCCACACTACGGTTGGGCAAGACATGGAGCACCCAAAGGACAGGGTCCTGGGGCAGCCTTCTGATCTGAGCCTCCAGCTGTTGCCAGCGGCCCTTAGGGCTGGTCTCCACAGCCCCACGCTCTGCCACGAACTTTCGGAACCAGCCAAAGAGGAGGGCAGTGAAGTCAAGGAACTCATCTCGGTATCCAGACACAAACTCCATTGCCGTCAGCGCACAGGGCCTGGGCCCAGACTGAGCAGAGGAAGGCGTTATATGATGAGGAAGAGGGTGGTGGTGAGAATTTGGGGCTGGGTCCCAAAGTGTGGGAGTGTGGGTTTAAGGGTCACTTAGGGTGGGATCTATAGATAAGTATTACGAGCTGAGGATAACGTTTTCAAAGCTAAAGATGGGAAGCCGGGGCTGAGAAGGGGGCCGGGGCTAGACTTGAAAGTGAACCATTAGGGTTAAAGATGTACTCAGGGGTGAGACAGTGTTTGAGGCTTAAACCTCAAAAGCAGGGTTCGGGTTGGGATAGAGATGAGGGAGGGCTAATCCTCTCAGGAAGGGTTTGGCTAGGAGGAAAGAATTTTGGATCCGTCCGTGGGGAGTGGGAGGAGGGACACCCCTTCAGCTTGGATGGCTTGGCCGTGAGCCCCAGGAGACCTAGCCTCTCCCGGCCAGCCGTTCCACTACTCCGGTACCTGCAGCCGCCACCACTTTTCGAAGGTAAATACCTCGGGGGGTGGGGGCGGGCGTGACGTCAGGGCTGCGGAGCCCACGGCCCGCTCCTCGCGGGTTGGCAGCGTGTGTCCCGGGGGTTCAGGTCAGTGTCCGAGTGGCCCAGCACGCGGACTTCACGCGAACTTCCCTGCGGGCCTCACCCCGGCCATGTGACTGGATCCTGCAGCGCCAGAACCCCGCCAGGGAAGTGAAAGAGTTTTGGAGGAGGAGGCGGGGTGCAGACTCTCACCCGAGTCGCAGATCCCTTGGAGGACGGGCAGTGGGCGAGCGGACGGGCGGGGCTGGCATCGCACCGAATCAGCCCGTTGGGCCGCTGCCCGCCTGCCCCGCCTCGCCGCAGCCCGTTTTCTTTCTTCGGACATTCCCCGGCCAACCCTCGACGACGGCTCTGGCCCCGCGCGGGACGCGGGCGAAGGAGCTCCGCTTCCCGGGGTTCCCCAGCCGTGGGAGGCCGGAGTCCGCGCGCGGGGGACGGTACTGACTGCGCTGTCGGTTCGAGACGCTGCGAGCGCCGGAGGGACGGAGGGCGGTGAGCCATCTCGCGCCCCCTTCCAGGCCGGGACTGGGCGCCCACAGCCTGTGTCTTTCCCTGCATCTCAGGCAGACCAGGTGAAGGAAAGAAAAACCAGCCAACGTCACTCTCCGTAGGCTGTCGGGGAGCCAGACTGGGCCAGGTGGCCCCGAGATGAGGAGTGACTGGGCGTCCCAATCCTTCGGTCTCCTGTTCCTGCTAGAGGCGCTGACTCTGCCAGGTTAGTCAGGAGTCGGGCTGGGGCGCAGATGTGCGAACCCGGGAAGGGCGTGAGTGTGTGCGTGCGGGTGGCGCTGGGGCCTGGGGATTGAGTAAGTGGGGAGCCAGGTGTGCCAGGATCCCCAGGGCCACCTGGGCAGGGAGAGGGCCAGCTGCCTGGAGCTGGGGTCAGGCTGGAGGACACCTGAGTGCAGGTGGGATTACGAACGTGTTTGGGGATGTGATGTGTGGGTTGAGCCTGGGGATCAGAGCCGAGGTCTCGGGGAGAGGCTGCAATGGGGCAGTGGGCTGGAGGATAAGTAACAGCTTGCCTGGCACCTTGGCCTGGGAACCTGTGCTCGACCACCTCTGTCCTGCTCAGGTGATGGCAACGAGGGCAGCAGCGCTGGAAGTTGTCACTGTGATATCAGGTTTCCTCCCGCTTCCCCTCCAACGGCTCAACAAATGAAACACCTCCAAAAACATATGAAATGTTATGATATCTGTACTTCCTCGGTCAGGTAATCTCACCCACCCTAAGAGCGCAGTGCCTGGGAAATCCCTCCTTGCCGGGTGCCTCCAGGACCCTCTCTGGTCAAACTTTGAACTCCTTCTGGGAGGACCTACCCCTTCTCTGGATTATATTTGCCTTAATTCTCCAGCCTTCACTTTCTTATTCCGTCTTCCTGGGAATTTCCCAGTTGTTCTTGGTGGTGACCTCATGTGTTTGGCATGAGGAAAGAGCTGGGAAACTGGGGTGCACCCTTGAGAAGCTGAGACCAGGTTCTTCCTCAGAAGGTTCAACCTACCTCGACGGACCGTGTGTGGGGGCAGCAGAGACCTGTGGGTGACTGAACTGATCAGCGGCTTTGAGGGCAGAGGTGAGAGCTTTCCCCCTCCCCTCCAGGCTGTGTCTCAGCAGTTAATGCCTGCACCTTACACCCCACATTCCTATTCTGAAGATGTCCAAAGCACTGGTACTTTCACTTAAGTTCCTGTTTACCAAACATCATTTACCACCACTTTCATGATTTTTTGCAAGTTCATCCTGTGCTATAACTAACTTACTTAATATTTTTCTTGGAATCGAGGCTTTTTTTTTTTTTTTAATGTATTGATTTTGAAAGAGAGAGAGAAAGAGATCAATTTGTTGTTCTACTTATTTATGCATTGATTGGTTGCTTCTTGTACGAGTCCTGACTGGAGATCAAACCTACAACCTTTTTGTACTGGTACAATGCTCTAACCAACTGATCTGTCCTGCTGCCAGGGCTTAAGGCACTATTTTTGTTTCCCATTATTTTATGGAAATTTAAAGACATACACTATACAAAAGTTAAAATAATTGAACAGTAAACATTCATAGACCCACCACCTAGATTCCACAATACTTGATTTTTGTTTATATTTTACATGTTTTTATGTATGTACATAATAAAGCAAATATATTTTCTATTTTACAATACTGGGCTTATAGCACTTTAACTATATTTTCTTTATTGCGCATCCATCTGTCTATCTATCCTCTATCATCAATCACGTTGTTTTTTTGATGCATTTCCAAGTAAGTTGCAGGCATGACTATACCCCCAAACATTTCAGCATGCGTATTATTAAGTAGAACTCATTATTTTGTTCCTTTTTTCTTCTGTGGTAAAAATTACACACAACGAAATGAAAAATCCTAAGTGTGCACAAGCCACTTTTGGAAAATTTAAATAGCAACTTGTCCTAAGCAATAATACCTATGAAGTCACAAATTTAATGCACTTTTGTATTTTTCTCCTAAAACAAATACACAACCATTAAAATGCAAATTATTTTTCACGTCCCACCTAAATTTGTCTCGTGTAGCATCAGAGGTAAGCTTACTGTCCTCTGGGCTCCAAAAGCCTTACCTTATTTCATTTAATCCTCCCAGCTAACCTGGCACTTGGTACTAAAATTATCCTCACTTCACAGCTGAAACAAATGAGTTCCCTAGAGGTTAAGACACAAGGGCAAGGTCACACAGCTACTTTGTAGCAGAACCAGGGTTCCAACCCAGGACTCTTGATTTCCCAGGTCAGGTGCATGCTTGTTGGGTTGGTTTCATGTTGTGCTTGGCTCATTTCCTTCTCCTCCACCTTTTACCTCTCCCCCTGCTTTTCTTTCCTGGCTTCAGCTGTTCCCTTGATGTTCTCCTTGACCCATGACCCTCCCTCTATCTACTTCTTCAACGTGTCCCCTCATATTCCTGATTCTTCACCTCTTGCCTCTCCAGAATGTGGACGTGTTTACTCTGGGACAGAGGCAGAGGCCGATCAGCAACATTTACCTCTCCCAAGCAGCCAGGTTCCTGAATCCACAGAAAGGGCACCTGCAGTCACAGGCATCTCTGCCCAGACGTACCTGCCACCGACCTTGCAGCCTACCCTACCAGATGGAGCACTGTCCTTAGACAAAAAGCTCACTCATGTCAATGAAACCAGTACTTCCTCTGTGGACCACAGTCTGGAGGCTGGGCCTGAGGCTGGGGAGAACAAGCAGTTGGAAGACAATGTGGCTCCTACAGCTGGGACATCTGTCATTGTGCCAGTGCTGTCCCTCTTGGCCATCTTCATCCTCACTGGAGTCCTCTTCTATGTGTTGTGTAAGAGGAGAAGCAAGCAGTCTCTGCAGTACTCTCCAGGCCAACTGGACCTCTGAACCCCTCCATTAGGAATCAGGTCTCCCTGGCAAGGATCCTGACCGCAGTATCTTCTAGGTATATGGAAACCCGCCCCAGGAAGACAAATATGAAGGTTATCTATACCATGGAGCATAGATCACAAGAGAAGAGTTAGCCAAACCACAGAACAGGGAGGAAGGGAGGCCACCATTGGCGCAGGGACCAGTACTTGGCCTTCAAAAGCCAGGCAGTGCTTGGAGAAACATCAAGATGTCAGCTAGGTGGGAACCATCCATTTAATTCACAACTCTTTACTGAGCAACTACTGGGTACCAGGGTTGTATGGTTAAATGTTTTGGAGTCTGATTCTGCAAGCTATCACCCCTACCCCTACCCCCACCCCCACTTCTCTTGTTCTCAGAGCTCATCTCTCAATTTATCTTTTTCATATTTGCAACTTTAATATATATCTGTGGCACTAGATTCCCAACACACTTGGGCTAGGAATGGAAGCCTGTGAGGGTAGAAATTGTGATTAAGTATCATGCATAATACTTGAGCAGCCCTGTCTGGTGTGGCTCAGTAGACTGAGTGCTGGCCTGTGAACCAAAAGGTTGCTGATTCAATTCCCAGTCAGGGCACATGTCTGGGTTGCAGGCTGGGTCCCCAGTTGAGGGTGTGCGAGAGGTAACCAAACACTGGTGTTTATTTCCCTCTCTTTCTCCCTCCCTTCCCCTCTAAAATTAAATTTTAAAAATCTTTAAAAAAGTACTTGAACAATCTCTCTGGTACATGGTATGCACTCTGTATATACATAAATAACCAGCTACTGCTCTCCCTTAGACCTTCTGCTGTTTTTTCTATGCTATAATGTAAAATCCATCTTTAATATGGTCAAATTCTGGACAAATTATGTATGTATAGTTTTTTTATTAAAAAAATATTTTTATCATTATTGATTCTGTATACATTGGTCTCATGCCTTTGCCCCTTTACCATGATTCCTGGCTTCAGCTTCTTCGCTGATGGTCCTGTCCTCACCCCCCCCACTCCCCCCGCCAAGTTTCCCTTCTCGCTACAGCAACTTCAGCTCTCTTTTGCTTCCTCTCCTGACCCCACACTTAAGGCCTGGGTTTTCCCACCCTCCCTCAGCAGCTGCCATACAGACTGGTTTTATTTCCTCAATCCCTTGAGTCACCCACATATGTCCCAGTGATAGTCTGGGCTCATTGTTCTTATTGTTACTGTTTTTACTATTAAAACCCTTAGTTCTTGTTTTATCTCTTCCAACAAAGAAGAATGTGCTTGGGACAAGGACATGAAGTATATGAGGAAGTGGGTTGGGTGTCTGAATCTCCGTCTCCTGTCTGAGCTTGTTAGCACTTTTGTGAAGTGCATGTAAAACAGGAGCACCCGCCTGGAGGAGCCAGTGCAGAGCTGAGGGCAGGCTTGGTCTTTAAATTTCTCCATTCCCACCTTTTACCTCACTGTCCTCATACATTCTGACCAGCAATGCATGCATGGCAGCCTGTCCACCCCATCCTACAGGTCATTAGGTTCTGTGCCGGGGTGCAGGTGGTGGTCTCCTTCCAAGCTGTCTCTCCACCTACTTGGCTTAGTTTTCCAGCATCTGCTCACAGGTTCGGGCCACATCACTGAGCTTGAGGCGAGCATAGTCCACTCGCTTCAGGGCCATCTGACAGTCCTTCCTTGAAGAGTAGCTGGAGCCCTCATGGGGCTGCCCTGTGGCCACCTACAGGACATTTCAATTAGTCAATGAAGCACCCCCCTCCATGCCCATTTCCCCAACAGGGCATCATATCTCTTGTCTCATTTCTTCCCTGAGTTTGAATCTATTATGCCTCATGGTAACTGGATCACCTAGAGCAAACCACTTAACTTCTGTTAACCTCATCTGGAAAATGGGGGCGACAATAACTAATTCCTAGAGCTGTACGATTAAATAAGATAATGTTGAGTGTCCCGCACATTGTAAAATTTTGGTAAATGGTGGTTGCTATCGTAATGATTTCAGAACCCTCTCAATTCCGTCCATTTCTCAAGATGTAGTCATCTGGGGTTTCACGCCTCTGAGGTCAGGTCAAGTTTCTAGGGGCAAAGTCCTTTGGTTTTGTGGTTGTTTACAAGCCTTCTCCCAAGACTTCCTCATCTAGAGGTTCTTAAGATGAAGCCCAGTGAAGTAGGCGGGGCCGCTTTTCTTTCTTTTTAGAGGAAGAAACCGGCCCTGGAAAAGAGGGGTCCTGACGGGGTCATCTGGACTGGTGCCGGTTTGGACGGCCTAGGCCAAGGCTCTCCCTGGGCCCTCTGAAGGCTAAGACTAAGGCAGAGAGCTGGGTGGGCACACCGAATCTCCTACCACCCACCCACCTGGGTTAGGTAGCGAATCTGAGCCGACAGCTCCGCCTCTACGTGTTGCACCGACGCCGTGAAAGCTGCTGCTTGCCGGTCTAGCAGCCGTTCATTGGTTTTTTCCTTGGAAAGTTCCAAGATTACTGTACCTGCAGGGTCGGAGAGGGCAGGGTTACTCAGTGAGCGCCAGTACAGCCCCGCCCACGGGCCAGCCCCTCCTACCCCAGCACTCCTGCGCAAGAACATAGGATCCCTCCCCAACCCCGATCCCATTCTTGAGTTGGCGCACGTGTACACGGCTCGCCCTCGCTCTCCGCCTTCCGGTCATCGTATCCCGAACCTGCATTCTGAAGAATCGCGCCGATTTCCCGCTCGATGTCTTCCAGGGCGCGTAGTCGCTCATTTGCCAGACTGTAGGTTGCCATTGTCACTGGAAATCGAAGGGATTTTCTTTTGCGAAATGCGACGCTTGAGCCCGGAAGAGACACTGGTCTGCGCCTGCGCAGAGAGCACTCTCTAACCGACACTACAATTCCCAGGATGCTCCGCGCAGTCTCTCCTTTCTAGGCTCACCTGGTGAACTACACCTCGCAGGGAGTTTTGCGCATGCCCAGGGCTACATCACTGCCACGGGACTACCTGTGTAGGAGACAGTGTGCAAACTCTCTCTAGTCAAAGGACTTTCTGACCAGTCCACTTTCACGACGCTAGTTAATTTCTAATCCAAGAATTTATTAAGCGTCTGTTGGTGCTAGATGATGATGGTGGGTGTTCTGGGGTGTTTCTCCAGACCACACGGCCCTGGAACCTCTCTCTCTGCTTACCCGGCTCCGCCATCTGTTGGGGCCTTGGAAAATGCTTGACTTGGTGAGTGTTAACGTTATTCGCCCTAGCGCTTGCTCCTGCACAGGAGCCCAGCTGAAACACAGGCTGTCAATCTAGTTTCAGAAGCTGGTTTATTTCAACGTTTTTTCCTTTCCCTTTCTGGTTTTCTGTTACGTGATGGGCACTGGGGATACAAAGATGAATGAGATGGACTCTCCCGCGATAATGGGATAGGCGATATGTTAGAGATGTGCACAGGGTGCATCACCAGGAGCACAGAGAAAGGATTATGGGAGGAGGTGCTGCTTGAACGGATTCTTCGGGGTAACCAGGTGTCTACCTGGTTGAAGAGGAAAAGGGAACTGGCATAGGCAACTGCATGGTGCTTGAAGGGGTCTAGCACATTTGAAGTACAGCAAGGGGTTCAGTTTGACTGGAGTGAATGGAGTGTGGTGGTGGTCAGGTGTCACTGATGAGTCTGGAGTGGGAAGACACATCAGGAAAAGGTTTGCAAGCTAAGTAATTTGGACTTTGTTCTGAAGGCATTTGGGACCTTTTAAGGATTTTTAAGAAGTGTATTATGACAGATTTACCCTTTTCGAAAGGTCAGTGTTGACAGTTTATGGGAGATTGTGAATTAAGCCAGTTTGCACAGGGTTAGCAAATGAATGGAGACCTTCACTTAAACTTGAGGCATCTGGCATTTAACTTCTCCATTCCTAAATCCTAATAAGATAACAATAGGGTATTTTATAAAGGTCAAAAAGAAAGGAGATAATAGCAAAATTTTAGATAGAACCTGGAAAAGAGAAAGATAAGTGGCAACTGATTTAGCGGTGAAGTGGTAACTAAGACAGCAGTGAAGAAAGTTTAGAAGCAACTTGGTGTATCCTTGAATTAGTGGCATCATGTACAGCTGGGGTGTAGGTGGTACTTAGACGCCCCCCATCTCCTCCTTTACTCCATATATCTGGGCAGCTGCTCATCCTCAACCCATCATAGGACTGGAGGTTTCTGTGTTGGAGATGGAAAACAGAGGGTCTTTAGCATGGGGGGCAGGTGTATTGAAAATAGAAAAGTGAAAGTTTATTTACTCAGTGGTGGTTTTTCCAACTCTCACAACCAGATCAGAGACTGGAAGGCACTTATCTGGGTAATTTGACTAGTCAGAGAAAAGACCTCAGAGCATTAACTGCAGGAGTTCTCCAGCAGAGCAGGGAGCCTGTTAACCTGGGGTGAAACCCACAGTCGGGAAGTCCCAACTATGTCCGTTGACCTTCTAGTCAAACTTCTTATTATCTCACCCTTACATATGAGCAGACACAAGGCAAAGGAGTCTAGATATTTGAAGAAACTTTCTAACATGAAAGGCAGAGAACAAAATAAACAGGAAAAAATAACACGTTAAACGATGTAAAGTAAAACTTAAGGAAAAAAGAAAACTATTGACACTTTTACATAAGAGATACTGTAAAAAAAGGATTGAATCCAAGAAAACACACTTGAAAAGTAAAACCATGAGGGAAGGAGTGAAAAATATAGCAAAAAGGTTTAAAGAGAAATTGAGGAACTCTTCCAGCAAGTAAAGCAAAAGAAAGGACATGGCATATAGGAAAAAAACAAAGGTGGTGGTGGGGATTAGAGAATCAGACCCCAGGGCTTAGAGATCAGAGAAGGGCCCATTAAGTGCCCAGCATCAAGGCACCTCATGAAATATCAAAACACTAGACTCAAAGAAAAAAGTCATGCAAAGGCTTCCAGGGAGAAAACAGACCAAATGCTAAGTATTAGCAATTAGAATGGTGCTGGGCCTCATAATAGTAATAGTAATCCTCCAAAGTAGAAGACAGTGGGTCATGCCTTCAATATTTTGGGGGAAAGTGATTTCCACTCTGGAATTCTGCACTCCAGCTCTGCTAGGGTGAAGGCTAAAAATGCAATGACTAAACAAAATAGGACTTTTTATTTATTTATTTATGTAAAAAAAAAGGTCACTGTGGGTAGTTCAGTGTGCTCCACAAATCATACAGAGACCAAGGCAAGCAGTGCAGCTCTGTCATCCTTTAGGGTCGTATACTGAAAAATGTGGTCTGCAGGCCAACAGTATCAGCTTATTATAAATGCAGAATCTCAGGCCCTACAACAGACCTAATATCTGTGCTTGAAGATCCCCAGGTGATCTGTATGCATAGTAAAATGTTCGAAACACTGCTCTAGGGTGTCCCTGTCTGCAGTGTGAAAACTACATTGCTGCTGTCCCTTGGTCGCAGCTGGCAGGGAGGGGGAAGAAAAATATGTAGAGTTACTCCTATCTCAGAGGTCTGGCTAGGAAGTGGCCTGTTTAATTTCTACTCACATTCCATTAAAGAAAACTTAGTCATATGGTTTCAACCAACTCTGGGGTTCAGGTAAATCCAGTCCTTACCTATGTGGCCACTATTGTCCTAGCACCATGGAAGAATAGATTTTAAGGGATATCTAGAATCTCACTACAGCCAAACTATCAACCATGAAGATAGAATAAAGATATTTTGATATGTATGGGGTCTCATTTTTCTCCCATGTACCTTTTCTCCGGCGGTTATTAGAATTAGACCCAAATTAGATGCCTCCTGGAGAATTTCTTCAAGGAGATTAAAAAGATGAACATCTGCTTTGTTTTGAATGAATTAAGAGCATATGTATAAACGTTTGGAATAGAGTATAGGGCAGAATTAGTGATAAATTCAGAGAATAAGCAGATTTTTAAGTGACATTCAGAGAAAATATAATTATGCAAGAGGAGCAAGGTAATCAATATCACATGACTTAGCTAAGAATAGCATTTGCATAAACATAATAATGTACATACTGAATGTTAATCTAACCCAAACTGATAAAGTTCTCTTGGGAGTCAGGGATGCAGGGGCAGGATGGAAAGTGCTCCATGGTGGGGCAGAGGGAAGTAAGGGAGCTCAGTTTTCACCTTTCGTGGAGGGAAGCCAGTGGATCGTGCTTAAAACAAAAATTAAGAAATAGCAAAATGAACATGTTTAGAGATACAGAGGGAAATACCAAAAGAAACATCTGAAGGATGTGGAAGTAGTTTCCTCTGAGATGGAAATTGGAGAGGAGAAGGGTCTATTCTTTATTATAATAGGCCTAGTAGTCCTATCTGACTCCTTAAACTATGTGCATATATAACTTTGAAAAATAAAAACAATTTAAATGAAAGGTGAGGGAGGAAATAGGGATGCATTTTACTGTGAAAGAGAAGCACAGAGAAATGTTTTTTTCTTTGATTTCTTTACTCCCCCCCCCCTTCCTTTCTTTAGTGGAAGAGACTTACATGGATTTACTTACCATGGTGGAAGAACCAATAGAGAGAGGCAAAGGTTGAAAGGAGGGGAGCGGGAGGGGAGTGATCTGAGCACAGGTGGAGGAGGGATTAGCTTTGAACTGGAGAAGGCATCTTAACCTTGGTTGTCTAGGAGAATTGGTGTAGATGTCAGTGTTTGTTGGTAGGAGGTAGGAAGTTGAAATCATTCATTCCTAATAGCTTAATCTCTGTGAAGAGCAGAAGTCACTATGAACATGAGGAAGGTTTGGAAAATTAATGAGCAAGATGGGAGCAGGAGAGGGAGGTGACCAAGGACTTGGAGTGAGACAAAGGGTTGTCAGGTATTGCGGGCCCAGTTAAGGTCAGAGACCATAAGTTTGTAGTGGCCCCCAAATCATATTTAGCATAGTGCTGGCACCTAAGATGTATTAAAAAATATTTGCTGCCCTGGCTGGTGTGGCTCAGTGGATTGAGTGCCAACCTGCGAACCAAAGGGTCACCGGTTCGATTCACGGTCAGGACCTATGTCCGGGTTGCGGGCCAGGTCCCCAGTTGGGGGTGAGTGAGAGGCAACCACACATTGCTGTTTCTCTCCCTCTCTTTCTTCCTCCCTCCCCCTCTCTCTAAAAATAAATAAATAAATTTTAAAAATTTGCTTAATGAACAAATAAATATGTTGTGTGATCTTTCTCTGCAGCGCTTACAGCCCAGTGTTGGAGTGGAGAAGGGCAGGGTGGTAGTTGACATGAGCCGGGGTGGGGTTTGAGAGCAGGTATTGTGAAAGGACCGGAGTCGAGGGTGCTGATGAGATAGTGATATGATGATATTGCACTTAGTGTGGAAAGAAAAGGAAGTGTCGAATTGTGAGGAAACAGAAGGGTCAAGAACTTGGTTATAAAAAAAGAAAGAAAGAAGCCTAAAAAAGCATGATTATAATAGGATAGATTAAAATAAAAAACATGACTTATTAAAAATACAAGAAATAAAATACTTTGAAACTAGAAGTGTTGATTGCACAACATTGTGACTATACTAATTGCCACTGCATTGTACACTTTAAAATGGTTAACTTTATGTTATATGAATTTGGACTCAGTAAAAAGAAAAAAAATTAGACACATTCAAAAGACAACAAAGTGGGGAAAATATTTGCAAAATTTATGACAAAGTGCTAACTTCTTTACTACACAAAAAGCTCTTAGAGTACATTAAAAAGATAACATTGTGGATCTAGAGAGAGAAGATACTAAGAAGGGCTTCTGGTGGCTAACTGTGCTCAAATTTAAAAAAACAAAACAAAACAAAAAAAAAACAAACCCAGAGCCTAGCAGTTGTTTCTGTCCTGGCGTCTCTCATGCAAACTGCACTTCAGGGAGAAGCCTGCACTGAACTACCTGTCCCCACTGTGTTCCTGCTGTCTGAATCAGCCCTTCCAGAGTTCTTGGAATCCTATTTCAACCATAGGACTAAGGCTTTCCCCATCCAGCTGGGGCTGCACAGCTATATCCTTCATCAGCTTCTTCACCAACCAATAAGAGCCTTTCCATTCTGGCCAATCAGGACAGTATCTTTTATTTTCTTTTGCCTTTTTAAATTGTTGTTCTATTACAGTTGTCCCAGTTTTTTCCCCATTGCTCTCCCCTGCCCTACCCCTCACCACAATCGATCCCCTCCCTGTTGTCCATGACCATGGGTCATTTTCACATGTTCCTTGACTAGACCGTTTCCCTTCTTGCCCTCCTTCTCCCCTTTCTGCCTCCCCTAGACAGTATCTTTTGGACCAATCAAGTTGTGAGAATTTGAAGTCTTCATTTGCACGAGGACAGATGGGTCAGGGACCAGGGCAGGGGCTTCTGCTTATGTAAATCGGCTCCCCTCTGGCTGCTGTGAGCGTTGGCTGTCCCTCTCCATGTCCGTGGCTGGAGCTGAAACACTGTAGGTGTCTCCTCAGAGCAGATCAGCGAAGAGGAAAGCAAAGCTGTCCAGCCCGAGAGGGCCCCACGACCTCTTCACAGCTGTGCTGTATAACAAACAATTGAGCTGTTTTGCACTGAATAAAATTTTCTTTTTCACCGTACCCCAAATTGGGGATTCCAGTTGGCATTGAATTGGCGCCAATGATCATTGGTTGACAACATCAACGCAATAAATCTGGTTCATTCTCCTAAACGAAAAGTTCATCCTCACTCCTAAACAAAAAAGTGCAAATTGAAACTAGAACGTCACATGTCACTTGCTTGATTGGTAATGATCAAAAAGATGCTCACTGTCATTAACAACTCTAATTTTAAGAACTTGCCCTACAGATATACTTTATGTGGGCAAAAGGACATATCTTCAAACATAATTATAATACTGTTTGAATTAGCAAAAGAGTGGACATCCTTCTTGTCCATCGATAATAAATTGGTAAAAATAAATGACATGTAGACAATGGAAAGCCATGCAGCTCTTTAAAAGACTGAGGTAGGTCTATATGTGTTAAAGGAATGCTTTCCTAGCCACATTTTTTTTTAAAAAGCAAGGTGTAGGAGTATTCATAGTCTGCTTCTATTTGTAGTTAAAATAAGGGGGAAATAGATGAGTATGACTGAATTCAAAGAATATCTTCGGAAGAATAATGAAAGCACTGGTGATAGTGGCTGCCTCTGGGAATGAGATATGGGAGGCTGGGAATCAGAGGCAGGAGGGAGCCTTTTCACTGTTTACTGTTTGAATTTTTTTTTTTTTTTAACCAGAAGAATGGTTTTTTTTTTTACTTAAAAAAGCCAGAAGGAAAAAGGTACTGTTTCTTGAAGTGTGTGCTAATTCAAAATGCGGATTTCATGGATTCTTTCTGGGACTACTGAATTGGAACCTGGGAAGGTAGAGCCTGGGACTCTTGTCTTTATCTTGCATCCCAGAGGATTCTGATTCACCTGAAAAAGTTTGAGATCTTGGGCTGAGAGCTCAGAGGTCAAGGAGCAGGTTCGTGGGAGTCAGAGGGATGCTGGCTGTTCCTGCGTGTGATAAAGACCAGGGTGTGCAGGGTAGGGTGCTACTGTGGAAGGGTGAGCAAGCTCATTGGCATTTTGGCAGCGCTTAAAGCCTGTGGGTAAATAATGATTTGATTAGAGGTCATGAGCCATAATAGGCTCGAATGGGCTGTCCCATCTGCCTTAGCAGCCTCATCTGGAGCTGCTTTGCCTGTGGCTCTTTGTCAAAGTCCCTCTGGCCTCTTTCAGTCCCTGAAATAAGCTGTTCCTTTCTGCCTTCACACGTGGGCTTGTTATTGCCTGGAATGCTGGAATTCCGCAAGTTTCGTTCCTCTGCTCAAAGGTCACTTCCTTCAAGGCAATCTTCCCCAAACCCCAGCCTAGGTCAGAGCTCCCTGTCACATGTTCTCATAGCTCCTGTACTTCTCCTTTGGGGCAAATATTATAATTAAGGAAAGATTTGATGTTTGTTTTGGTCACTGCTATGTCCCTATACTATGCTTGGCACATAATCAGGGCTTAAAATCATGATTGTTCATGGAATGAATGAATGAGCCTTAAATAGGAAAAGGAGAGAAAGTCTGGTCTACAGCTGTGGGGATGGGTGGTGGAGGAGAGGCAGGTCAGTGGTGTTAGTAATCCCTCCGGCTCAGCCTGGGGCTTTGGCCGTCTCCTGGAGTCTCTGATGAACAGCCGAAGAGCAGCAGCTGGATGTAGCGACTCAGACTTGCCCACAGCAGCATAAAGCCATGGCTTCTGTGTAAGTCCCAGGCTCCACAGAGCTGTTGTGTGACTTCTGTCCAGTGAGGCTACAGCTGGGTTCCACTGAGCCCCAGGAATGGACTGCTTGAACCACCATCAGAAGCAGTGGAAATGAACACACCAGGTCAGAACAGGCCGTCATGTGATCATGTGTGGGGGCCACAACAAGGAAGAGTAAACTTTGTGGCTTTTCTGAACCATACCCTTGGACTGGACTGCCCAAATTAAGTTTCAGTGTTTACCCTGGAACACAGGTACAGCCCAGCCGTCCAATAAACATTTATTGTGCCCTGTGGGTAGAGGGGATAGATTTAAGTCCTTACCCACAAGCTAACACTCATGGATGAGCACATTCCTCAAACGCTACATAGAAAACACATACACTCATGCCTATTAAAAGTTTATTCTTTATGCTCGGAAATAAAGAAGTGGCCTTGCCCCTGCAAAGGGTCTCAGCTTGAAGGGATGGGAGGCAGACAGTGACAAGAGGGAGTGTTGGTGTGAGGCTGAATGTGGCAGTTCTTTCTTCCCCCTTTTCCTACTATCACTCCTTCTTTTCAGTGTGCCCCTCTGGAAAATTTAGCTATGAACACAGCTTGCCACCCATTGGAGGGTTGGGGAAGCACAGCTGTAGTCAAAAAATTAATGCCCATGTTCAACAAGAGATGGGTCCAGTGCGTATCTGGTGGGGATGGGGGAGGAAGGGAGGGGAGGGGTTGGTTGAGGAAGCTGCTGGGTGGAGGGGAAGGGAAAAGAGGCAGGGACCCACTCCCCAGTGGCCGTGGGAATCATGGTCCTGCCCCCACCTCCCGCAGCACCATCCACTCCCTTCTCCCAGCCCCGCCTCCTAGCAGAACTGGTCGTCGTAGTCCTCGTCCTTCATCCCCTTCAGCCGAAGCCGGGCGAAGTCTTCAAATACGATATCGTCATCTGTGGCATAGCTTGGTGGTGGAAAGGAGGGGGTGAGGTGAGGGCTTCAGACCTGCATCTCCACTTCCCACTCCCCTCCAGAGACTGAGGTGTCAGAGCAGCAATGGGATGTTGCAGGAAGGGGCAAAGAAGGGGCAGCAAGAGGCAGTTCACAGGCTATCATCTTGCTCTGATGCTTCCACCAAACCTCCCCAGAAAGAGAAAACGAGGGTAGAGGGTAGATTTGAATGTTACAGGAATCCTTGTCCAAAGAGTCAAAGGTAGGAAGGGAGGGGATGAGGCTCTTACTTGGTATCAAATTCAATGAGGTTGGTGTCCACAGGGGCATCTGTTTCAGGAGCAGCTGAGGGAAGGAGGAAAGCGGGGGGGGTGGGTGCTGGAAGGACCAGCTCTTCTCCAGTGGCGTGGCTTCAGGCCCTCCCTTCAGGGGCTTGGGGTGGGTGGCATGCTTACCTGACTGGGGTCTGGGCAGGGTGATGTGGTCATGGGGCTTGGGGTGCATAAGAACAAAAGGCAGCTCCACTGAGACATCCCTGGGGAGGGAGAGTGGCGGCCTGAGATGACAATGCAGAGCTGGAGGGAACCACTGCGAGCCCCCCAGGCTGCCCCAGCACACTCACCCACCGCGAGACACCACCAGCTTCACCTTGACCCTGTATGACACCAGGATCCCCAGCACCTCCTTGTTGGCACCCTCTTTCACGCTGCAATCAGGGGAAGGAGTTGGATCATGGCCCACACTTAGGGCTCCCATCAGGCCCCTGGGCAGGACCGCAGCCTTGCAGCAGCCCCCAGGGCCCCAGCAGCATAGGCCGTGCTGTTACAGTAAAGCAGCCCCCGCCAGGCGCCTCCCGTGGCTTCTCGTCTCACAACGAGAGCTGAAGGCCTTGTGACCTCACAGCCCTGCACTGCCTTGCCCTCCACGAGCCCTCTGACCCCACCTGCTGCTCCTGACCTTGCAGTTCATTCCCACCATGCTGGCCCGTAGGCCTGCTCTGTGTGGTCACGCAGTGTGTGCCCTGAACCAAGGCACCAGTGGGGTGAAGTTCAGCCCTTCCTTTGTGAAGCTCTTACTCCAGGGCTGCTCTGGCCCAAAGGCACAATGGCGCCACTGGGGCCAACAGCGGCTCTGCCGGCCTCCTCAAACTTCCTCAGACACACGGGCCGGGCTCATCTCTGGGTCTTTGTGTTTGCTGCTCTCTCTGCCTGGAACACTCTCCCTGCATGTCCATATCACCTACTTCCTTTGGGTCCTTACTCGAAATTCACCTCTGGATCATGTCTTCCCTGGACACCCTATTGAAAGCTAACACACCGTGTCCCTCTCTACGTCCTCCCTTCTCTGCCTTGCTTTTTCTCCTTAACACCGGTCACTAAACATGCAACATATAGGACTTATCTCTCCGCCCTCCCCTAGGATGCGAGAGGCTTTTTATCTCTTCTGGTCACCGATAGCGCCCTGGCACCTAGCACAGAGCCTGGCATACAGCTGATATGGACCGAACACCTGTCTCCCGGGCTGCAGAACTCCCGAGCCCGTACTCAGCCCCACTCTCACATGGTGCTGGAAGCCAGGTTGGTGTCCTCATGCTTGAGCTTCCCATCCAGGGCCAGACCACGCTTCTCCCGGTTGTCGCTGAGCAGTGGGGTTACGGTGTACACCTTGCAGAACGTGGAACTGGGAGATACCTGGTCACTGGAGACCACAGGGACAAGAGAACAAGACTATTGGAGGGGCCAGGATGGGCGAGGAACAGCTCCTGCCCCCATCACTAGACCTTTTTCTGGGCACAGGTCACAAGGGAGTAGGTTTTGGCTCAACCTGCTCAAGAATATGCATAGCTCAGAGCCATCTGACAGGAGGGAATACCCTGGAAAGCAGAGATGGTTTGGGAAGAACTGAAACCCCACCTCGCATCCTTCCGGGCCTACTCTTTTCCCTGGAGGTTGGGGCCCAGGGCTGTTGTGATACTCACTCTTGTTCAAGCTGAGCCACAGGACACTTGTACTGGGCGGTGCTGAAGAGGCAGATGTCGGCATACTGTCTCACTGCGGGGCGGGTCAAGCAGCTCTGCACCCAGCGGACTGGTGCCCCGGCCCAGACCCCGGGCCCCAGCCCCCACCACGCCCACCCCTTGGCGTCCCTGGAGCAGTGAATGCCTGGTCTCTATCTCACTCTGGGATGGCCTAAATTCTTGGAGCCCTGGTGGGTGTCTCGCACTGGGGTATGTCCTTGGCTGAGATCCTGCCAGAAGCCTTGTGTGCAGCAGCTCCCTCCCTGCTAAGACCCCCTCCCAACCCCCACCTACCAGAGACTTTGATCTTCTTGACCGTCTTGGTGGAGTTGTTGGTGACATGGACATTGACACAGAGGGGCTCCCCATGGTAGTACAGCTTTGGAGGGGAGGAGGGTCAAGTTAATTGGTTCTGTTTTCACTGGTCCCATTCATTGTCAGTGTGCCCCCAACACAGACATGTTGCGTGGCCTCCTCCCTCTAAACCTAAGCCCACAGCCACTTTCCACAGCTGGCTAAGACAGCCTCCTCTAAAGACGCCATCTTGACCTGTGGTTTCACCCGCCCCCAGGGTCGGGCCTGCACTGTAGCATCATCACCCTCTCACACCACACCTCCTTGTCCAGGGAAGCCTCAAGGTGCAGGGACCGATCAGACATGAGGAAGTGGCGTGTGGTTTCAGCTGAAGGCTGGGGGCCAGGTTTCTCTGGGGCAAACTGCACCTTTCGGATCACCAGACGTACAGAATTCCTGGGGGTGAGAGGGTTCAGCCCTCAGACACCCAACACCCACTCCCGCCCCCCATGGGACTAGGATTCCTGGGAGCTGGGATGGAATGGGCAAACCACAGAGGAGGTGACTTCCCTCACCTTTTGTGGCTTTTCTCTTCTAGTGATTTGGCACAGAAGGCTCGAATCTCAAAGTCTACCCCGCAGGCCTTGGGAGGGGAGAAAAAGCGGGTCTTACCCAAGGCCCCTCCTGCCACCACCACCCCTGCCCTCCCCGCTCTCCTCAGTCTTGGGTGGGACCCATGCCCCATCCTGGTCTGAGGAGTGTAGGGCCTGGCCCCTTCTCCTCTGCCTGCTTAAGGCCTGGCACCTGGCAGAGGGCTTCGGCCTGGCTGTGTGAGGTGGGCCCTTACACCCAGGTATGTGCAATACAGGTCAAGAGCAAGAAGCAGGGTCACACGTGAGCAGTGACCATCCCATGCGCACCCCACGCCCCCTGGGAACATTACACTATCCTTCATCCCTCTCTGGCTTCTTGGCAGTCCACCCCCATCTCATGTGCCTGCTGGACCCTACTTGTCTCACGAGTCCTCAGAACCATTTCTCCAGTACCTTCCCTGTGTCCTCTGGGCCTGGCTGCAGGGTGACAGAGCAGGGTAGATTCTGGGGTATCTGTGGCAGAGGAAAGGGGAGACTTCAGTTCCTCCTGAAGCCCCCAAGTCTTCCTCCCCACCTCAGTTGAAGAGGCTGGAGAAGAAGACCTGGGGATGAGAAAGGAAAAGGAAGGGGCCCCAGGAAGGAGGCAGAGAGGCAAGTGCTTCCTGAATGAGGGGTGGCCCTGAAGGGAGGTGGTCTAGGGTCCCTCCTTACTGTTTCTTCCAGAGCAGCCCATAACATGTGCTTCACACCCCAAACAGAGTCCCAGATCCCCTGCCCCACAGAGGATGGGGGTGGGGGGGCATCCTCACTGTGAAAAAAAAGGGGTGAGCATGCTGGCCCAGTTTTCTCAGCAGCCGGTCCTGCAGGCGGGTGGGGGGCCGGGGTGGGTTGGGCATTGGGGGGAAGGCCTGGTAGGTGGCAATGAACAGGTCTTTGCGGAAGGACAAGCCCAGCACATCCAGGTCTTCGCGGCCATAGCGGAAGGCGCAGGTGAGGGTCACAAACACTGGCAAGGGAGGGCAAGATGAGATGGTCAGGAGCTCCCCTTCTCTAGTCCCCCCAGTCCCTAGCAGCAGCTGCTTCTCCTCGGCAGTGTAAGACTTGTCTGAATCCTCCACCTGGCTTCCGCCTCAGCCCTCATGTTCCTGGTCTCAACGCCAGCCCATTTCACTTCCCCACTTCCCACTGGGCCCCTGGAGTTGGGGGCCAGTACCTTTGCGGTCCTTCAAGTAGTCAGGGTCCACAAGCACCACGCCATCTAGAAAAGGGACACATGAGCTCATTTCCCGTCAGGGCTTCTACTCTGTTCCTGGGTCCAGGAACTTTTCCTCTCGGGGGAGGGGACGAGGTGCCCCTTTCTGGGCACACTTACCTACAGGATCCACTTTGTCCAGGTGATCTACAAAGTCCCGCTTGCCCAAATACACAGTGAGCTGAGGATGGAGAGGGGTCAGAGGGAAGATTGGGTAGGAGGGTGGTAGGGCGTCAGAGCCACACATGGACTGCCCTGCCCCTGGTCTTCCCAGGCTGGGGTATCCAAGATTTCTCCTGGTTTCCTCCCAGTAGGGCTGGAAGGGGAGGGTGGTAGGGCTTGGCAGGCTGCCCAACTTTGAGGCTTTTTAGCCTCTCTAATATCTTTTCACACCTCAGCACAGCAATCGGATGTGTGTGTGGGTTTGTGGGTCACAGTCGGTTAGAGAGGGGATCTGCAGTGAACAGGCCCCAGCATGGGGCTGTTAACTGTCCCCAGCAACAGGCACCCTGGGTGGGTCCTAAGAGGGATATAGGCATGGGTTTCTGGCTCCTCCCCCTTGGTCTTGCTTAGGGAACAAGGCCTGTCCCCACCCAGCCCTGTGGGTGGCTCAGGTGAAGCAGCCTTTGTGGCAAGGGGCTTCTGGAGGGCAGGAAGTCTGTTGTTAGCTGTCACAGGAAGTGGGCAGCTAGGGGTTGGGGATCGCCTAGGGGCAGGCTGGGCCTTGTCAGGGCCCAGGGAGAGTCAGGAAGAGAAGCACTGTGGGAGACTCACCTTGCAGTTAGGGCTCGACTTCTTGAAGACCCTAACAAAACAGAAAAGGAAACCCCACTGCCTCCCTCAGACTCAGCAGGAACCTGGGCCCCAGGACCTTGTCCCTCCCCAGCCTGAGAAGCAGAACTCACCCAGCATTCCTGCCTGGAGGCTCTAGGGCTTTGTCCAGGCCTACCCCCTCCCACTTTTTCCCCAGAAAGAAAGGTAACCACAGGTCCTTAATATTCCCAACTTGGCAGCCCCTCAAAGCTGGTTGTCATGGCAACCACCTCCATCCTCAATAGTTCCCCTCCTCCATGGCAATGGCCACTGGTTGCCACAGGAACTACCCTGGCTCTTCCCAGAGGACCTCGCTGAGGGGGATCTGAACGCACAGGTTGCAGTATTGTCTGCGTAAATCCTATCTGGTCTCCAGCTCCAAAGACAGCTGGAGTACTTGAAACAGTAATGACCTTGGCCTTTGCCTCTAAATGGTTTCTACTATAGGCACTACCTAAGTGTGACCCTACTCCATTAACTTCCAACTCTCCCCATCTCTGATCTCAGAAGCTTAAAAGCCTGTTTGTCTTTCAACGTCCAGCTCAGATATCACTTCCGTTAAAAAGTGGATCATGCCCAGACCCCATCACTCCTTTATTTTTGGTTCCTGCCACACCTTGTTTGTTTTATTTGTGGTCTGATACCATGCAAGGGCAGTTAGCTGTGTATCGTCTGCTGCACTAGATAGACTGTGAGCATCAGAGGCCTTATTCATTTCGGCGTCCCCAGTACAGTGCCAGCCACACAACCATGATAATGTTAACATTTACTGGTTGCGCACTGTACACCCAGAACTGTTCCAAGTGTTTCATGTGTTATTTAATACTCTTAATAACCCAATGATGGAGATCCCAGTATTCCTATTTTATAGGTGAGGAAACTGTGGCACAGGAGAGGTCAAGTATTTTGCCTAGGGTCACAGTATAAATGGTAGACAAACAGAGGCAGTCTGTCTCTGAGTCGACGCTCTTGGTCACCAAACTATTAAATTACCCTGCCTCTGTCCTTGGGATTAAGTAGGTTGAATTGAAAGGGATTCACTTCCCAATTACTGAAACAGTCTAAACCTGTACTCCACCCACAGCTGGAAGAGTTGAGGAGTATCTGGCAATTCCAATGCTCAGGCCACTTGTGGGCTTGTCCTTTGCTGCACCACTTACATCCCTTCCCAATCCATTCTGCCTCAGAAGTGAGCTCCACGAACGGTCCCCAGACAGAAGCAAATGAAATCCTGCCAACTGGCCCATCCTTCCTCCCACCCCACCACCTGTTTCTGCTCTAATGACTTCACTTGTTCTTTCCCAGAAAGCCAAGCTATCCAAAGGTCATTGGGCAAAGGTAATGGAGGTCTCTGGGTACCCCCATCCAATAAAGGAGCCTAAACATCTATATGATGGCAGCTGGAATAGGCACCCCACCTCCTGTCCTTTTGATTGCTATGGAATCATCCAGCTCTCCCTCCCCTTTGCTTGTTTCCCTCATTGTCCCAGTGTTTCTTCCTATTACGAGCCCTGGCAGAGGGCTGCGACACCCACAGTCAGAGGGCCAACTGGAGTATCGCTTTGTGGTAATTGCCCTGGGGCGGCTTCAGGGCACCTGCCCTCTAGATCCTGCTAGGCTAGGGAGAAGCAGCATGTGTCTACTGAGGCTGGCCAAGGAGGTGGAGCCTGAGGGTGACTGGGAGGGGGGGTGTTGGGCAGAACCAAATGCCCCCTCACACTTCCTGCTATTCTCTTCATTTCCTGTGGCCCAGAACTTGATAGTTGGAGGAATTGTGACAAGTCAGCAACCCCTCTTTGGTCCATCCTTCCCCCTGTCCGAACCACTTAACGGAAATTGGGGCCTCCCTCAAGTCAGCGACTTCCCCTTTCTCTGGGTTGTTTAACCCCAAATCCAGGACACCAATCTTTCCTGTGATCATCTTTCTCCAATAGTGGTCAACTTGGCACACCTACTTTGTGGGTAGGGAGGGGTGGGTCTGATATGATAATGTTTTGCAGAACAAGTGACAGCTCAGGACAAGGCCCCCATTCCTGATCCCCTCTGGATAGAGGCATACAGCCCCAATCTTTTCCTCTTTTGCTCCTGTTCCCAAGGGACTCAGGCATTTACCCACTGCCTCCTTGGGGGTGTTGGGTCACAACAGGAAGTGCAATGTGCTAGAGACCAAAAAAGAGAACTCGGGGTGCTGGTGTAAGGAAGGAGCCTCGACTGCACATAAAACATCCGGGGAGTGGATGTTGTGCCCTGGGCAGATACCTCCTCCCTTCATCCACAAGGAAGAGGGTTAATTAAGGCCCAAACTCGGGGACGGTTGCCATGCACCCTGCTCCCTCAAGATGAGGCTGTTGCTCCTAGCAACCCCGGGGAAGACATAAGTTTGGAAGCGGAGCTCCCGGCCCGTGGGACAGGTGGGGGCAGCCCCACTGCCTGTGGGGTATTAAACAGGAGGTTTTCCAGTGGCTAAGCACGAGTCTATGGGGGATCCCCTTTCCAGCATCCAGTCTGCCCATACTCTACCCCTGGGGACCGGCCACCTGCTCTTCCTTCCTCCGCCCCTGCATCACAGCTTGCAGGGGAGAACCTAGTCGCCCGCCCCCCACATTCCTGCGTGAACTCAGACGCCGGTTTCCTGATCCCCTTCAGCACTTGCTTTCTGCAGGGACGCTGGCATACGTCTCCCTCATTATCCTCGAGGCGTGCGGCCCCAGATGGCTGCCCCCCCAGGGACCCAGGCGTCCGGCTCCCGATTCTCTCCCCGGTGTCCTTGTCTGGAGACAGTCTATGTACCCGCCCGAAGCTGCAGCCCAGTCCCGCCGCGTGGCCTCACCTCCCTTACCTGGTCCCGGGTTTCTCCCCCATGGTGCGCGCGCGCCCGTCGCCCGCCCGCCGGGTCCAAGGCTTGCTTGCAGCCTCCCAGTCCGAAGCTAGGTCCCTGCTCCTCCCCACGCCACTGCGCACGCGCGCTCTCAGCTCTTTCTCTTCTTCCCCCTCCGCTCTAGGTCCCCCCATCTCCACACCCCCCCCTCCCCGGTCCTGGGGAACCGGGGCCAGATGCGTCAGCTCGGATCGCGCGCGCCGCCGAGCAGCCCGCCCTCTCCTCACAAACACAACAACTGGCTCCGCCCCCACCCTCTCCAAGTCCTACCCCTCCCGGGGGACCCTTCCCAATTCCCTGCTCTTCTCGCCCATTTCTCCGCCCCTCCTCATCCCCCTTAGGAACTGATTGGACTCCCTTAAACGAAGGCTCCCGCCTTCAGGAGATTAGAGCCCTCTGATTGGCTCTATGCATCCACAACCCGGCAGGGGTCCCCTCCCCTTTGCTTGCTCAGTGAGGGTGGTGGAAGGGGTGGGGGGCTGCAGAATGAGCTTGAGCATGGTCTGGGAGGGCGGGTGAGGGGATGCACACGTGGGTGAGCGGTTCCAGTTGAGGGATGCTTGCTTTGGTGCGCACCTTTCACCCGCGCACCCTAATGCTTGCGGCCTTTTTTGGCCAGCCTTCCCGTCTCTTTATTGTGGTATGTCAGCTCCCCCTGGTGTCTGTCTTTGATCTTTGCAGGGATACTTTGCGTAATTTCTCTACTGCTCATCTGCTCTCTCCGCTCATCGCAGATAACATTCATCCATCTATCCATGCCTATTTTGTGCCAGTCACTATGCTAGAGCATGAATTAACAGACAGGAATTTACCATGGCCCCTGCCTTCCTAGTATACTTGAGGAGACACATACATTGGTATTATCCCAGGAATGCTATACGTAATGGAAGTATGACCCAGAAGACAAAACAACTATAAGCATTTTGTTGGGGTGCAGGTGGAGGGAGGGTAGGCGGTCCAGAGCAGGGAACATTTGAGGACAATCCTTCTGAATTGTGGGCAGAAGTTGAGAAAGGGTATTCCAAAGAGAGAGAAAGGAGAGGCACATCCTGTTCTGAAGTGTTTGTGGGGTAAGACAGTGGGAGAGAGACACCTGAGGAGGAAGACTGGAACAGAGTGTGAAGGGCTTTGTGTACCAGGTAAAGGATTGAGAACGAGGCCCTTCTTTGGAGGAGGATACATGGATCCAGTGGTTTTTTTAAGCAAGGAAGTGGCACGATGAGATTTGTCTTCTAGGAAGATAATTCTGGGCCATGTGGAGGGTGGAGGGAGTGGGGCAAGGCTGTTGTAGACTAAAACTAGTCAAGGGGAGATGATGAACCAGAGAGTGGAAGGGAGATGGGACAGGATGAAGAGTCATTTCTAGGGCAAAATTGACTGGACTGGGGAGGATGACTCATGGCTGACATTTCAGATTTAAGGAGCTGCAGTATTTTCTTTTCTTCCATCTCTTTTCCCATACTCTCCCTGTATTCCCCAAATGAACCAACTTCACACTACTCCCTCTACTTTTGTATGCAGCAAAAAACTAACATGCACACAACACAGTTTCTGAGGTCATCTTTAAGATTCAGTCACAGGCCTTGCCCACCAGCTGCCACCTCTCCACCTTTCAGTTCTATCACCACCATCTAAGCTCTCTCTTCACTTCTTTCAAGATTTAAACATTACTTTTAGACTCATGAATAACTTTTGTCAAAGGATCATGACCAGAAGGTAATGAGATCTTTGTTACTACATATCTAAAGTGCTTTTGGAACGGAAAAGGAAGTGGTCTGCATTGAATGGAAGCTACTGCATTAAAAGATACTCATAGAAAGACAACTTAAGAAAGATATTAAAGGCCAGGAAGAATGGAAAAGATATACCCTATTCTAGGTGAGAAAACACATCATTGTAAAGATGTCATTTCTCTGAAAAGAGTCTATAAATTTAACATCTCGTCCAATAACAATGGGACTTTTTTGTGCACAAAGATAATCTAATAATTTGAATTTAATAAAAGTCCAATCCAAAGGTCATCTCTTTCCTTCTCGTACTGTCCTCTATCTAATCCTTCTTCAAGTCTGCCTCCAAAATACACTAACCCATTGGGTTATTTCTTTATTTCTCCATCTCCAATGCCACTCTGGTCCGAGACAATTGTCTCTTACCTGGCCTATTGTGATAGCCTCTTACAATGGCTTCTCTATTGCTCTCCTCGCTTCCCTCTTGGCCCTCTAAGTCCCTTCTCCACACAGCAACCAGAAAGATCTTTGCAAATATGTCAGTTCTTGTCACTCCCCGCTTAAAGCCCTTCCGTGCCTTCCATATATGGTGTGAATGAAACCCCATCTTTTCACCTCAGCCTACTAGAATCCACATGATCTGATTCATACTCACCTCTGACTTTAACACATACCACATGTATCAACCACTCTTCCTCTCTTTCTCTATCTTTGAGCCAAGCTAGCCTTCTTTCTGTCCTCCAGCAAACCCGTTTCCTCCTAAGAGCCTTTGCACATGCTGCTGCTTCTGCTTGGAGAAGTTTTTCTATGATTCTGTATGAACAACACCATCTTGCCATCTTCAGAGAGGGCCTTTTTCCCCCAAGTCCCCATTCCAATCCACGTCACCCTCTAGCACATTACCATGCTTAATTTTTAAAATAACTTTTAAATAATACTATCCAAAATTTATCTATTTTCTTATTTATTTATTGACCATCTTTTCTGAAACCCTTTTTTCCTTTGTGTGTGTGCTCTGGACCATGCTCTAACCAACCCAACCACCTGACCAGGGCTTCTTCACTATTTTACTACGATCACTTAGAATGGTGCTTGACACCTTAAAATGTGCTCAGTAAATATTTGTTGGGTGAATAAATGAATAAGTGTCAGACGAAAGAGAATACCTATTTTTAATTTTGGCAGGAACTGGCAGAATTCCATCTAGTGACTTGGGGTGGTGAATACACAATATAGTGTACAGATGGTGTGTTGTAGAACTGTGCAGCTGAAACTTGTATCACCTCAATAAATTAAAAAATAAATGAAAATGCCGTCTAGAAAGGTTGCATCAATTTAATTCTCTGCCAACCATGTACAGAAGTGTTCTATGCCTTATAGATCATCCCAATACTAGAGTTATCTTTTTAAATTTGCAAGGTTTGTGTTGTGTCAGTGCTGCAGCTACATATGTAGTAAAAAAATGTCCATGATTTCAAATAATGGGCCAGTTCCTTAGGCATCAGTGCTGCCTAGAGCTAAAGTGTTGGAGACCCTGTTTCTTTAACGGATACCTTTCGGACTCCGGCGCCTTTTGTCCTGACCACGTGTTCTTTAAGCGCCCCTGGCCCAACCCTGGCCCACCCCCATCCTCTAGCCATTCACAGCCAGGGAGCTAAACTCCCGCGGCCCCGCTTCCCGGCCCTCCGCTTAGCGCATGCTCCCTCCCAGCCAGAGCCCGTAGCCCAACCTTCGCGCGCCCATTGCACCAGACCACAACCCCCTTCTCGCTCCCTCTCCCCACGAGGCGTCCGTCGCTGTGTGTTTGCGTCATCGCGCCACGCCACCACTAGAGCCCAGGTGAAGATGGCCGCAGCCGTTCTTAGTGGGCCCTCTGCGGGCTCCGCGGCTGGGGTTTCTGGCGGGACCGGGGGTTTTTCGGCCGTGGGATCGGGCCCGCGTCTCCGAATGTTGCTGCTGGAGAGCGTGTCCGGGTTGCTGCAGCCGCGAGCGGGGTCCACTATACCTCCGGTGCATCCCCCAATTCGTTCGGCTCCACATTTGCCCGGGCTCATGCGTCTACTGCGGCTGCATGGGTCGGTGGGCGGGGCCCAGGTGAGTCAGTCTCCCGCACTCCACCGCCCTGTTGGAAGGTTGGCGCTGTAACTGTGCGCCAGGTTCACGATCAACTGCGGCTGCACTAGAGAGGTGGAGGGAAGCGGAGGTGGAGGGCAGGAGAGCTGCGGGCATAGGGAGAATCCGGGGATATCAGCCTGGACGAAAATCACGCATTTCTTCTTTATCAGCCACGAGCAGAAACTGGAGAATATGGGGCCTCATTACCTCTGTTGCTAGGCTACTGGTAGGCATACACAAATGGGTTCCACTCCAGCCTCGCCACTCACTAGATCTATGATCTTTATTTTCTTTTTCCTCCGGCAGTTACCTGTTTTGGGGAATTTTTCTACTGAGTGAATGGACGTATTCAACAAATGAATATTTTCTGAGGGCCAAGTACTGGAAGCTTCAGTTAGGTGTAGAATGCGATGGCAAGGAACAAAATGTTATAAAACACTATGAGCGTTGTATAGTAGGGACTTCTAACCTGATCTGGAGAATTAGGTTAGAGGTACCGGAACTGAGGATGAGACCCCCGAGGATGAGTAGGGGTTGGGTAGGGAGAGAAAATGGGAAGGGTGGTTCAGTCAGTGGGGCGCTCATGAGGGAAGGCCCCGTGGTAGGAAGGAACTGAGAGGGGCATTGTGCTTGGAGCTTAGGTGGAAGCAAGGAGAGGGCGCTGTGAGGCTGGTAAAGTGGGCAGGTCACCCAGAGGTTTTTAGTCTGGCTTTGAAGGGTTCTTTGGGTATACTAACGGTAGAAACTAATATCCGTTTTGTTCTGTAATTAGAAACCCAAATGCCATCCATCCTCAGCACTTTTCTTCTTGCTCACACATCTTCATATGCGCTCTGTCAGGTCCTGTTGATTTTATTTATCCTCTGAGTAGTTTTCAGGCCTGTCCACTCCTTTCCATATCTTTGTCATTGCTTCCATCCCAGCTTGAACCCCCATCTTGCCCAGGTGAGGGCACTGATTCTAAGAAGACATAACATGTCTAACCTATGGTAGATGTTCTTGTAATATCTCTTGCCCTCCATACTTTTCTCTAGTCCTCCCACAGACTCCCCGTGCTTCAAGACTAGTGTACCTGAGGTCTTCCTTGTCCAGCCTTTGTTACTGGGACCTTCCTAGCGCTATGCTGCCTTCCAGCTAAGAGGGTTGTCACAACCTACTGGGTGGTTCAGTTATCTTAGTCTCAGATTTATGAGGGGTATAACCTCATTTATTACTTATATTAGCATTAGTCTTCATTGTTGAGGGTGACAAGCGTGCGTCTGCTATCAGCCCGGTTTCAGAAGCAGGAGCTGATGATCTGTTTTCCTTCTAAATCCTCGTCCTCTGATTCATGTGATCCCTAAGTTTTTGTGAAATATCACCTATTCTGCCTGCAAATGTGATTTCTTTCATCATCTCTTACAAGTCTTCCTCTCTTCCTTGAGGTGAGCTACATGAACTTAATGTCCTGTTCATTTTCTCATAAGTGTCTAAAGACTAGAATCTTGAGTAAAGAAGCTAAGGGTGATGTGGAAGCTATAGATTCCTTCCTTTAATATTGCCTGTACCCCATTTTGGGATATATCTACTTATGTCTGTGGCATTGGGTCTTCAATATATGGAACTGTATGATTCCCTTTGCTTTCCCATAGACTTTCATTCAATGAACATTTATTGACTATCTGTTATATGTTAGCTACTATTCCTTATCTAGGTAGATAAAAATAAGGCAAATTCCTGCAGAGCATTTCTAGTCTAATGGAGATGGGTAATGAAGGTAAGTAAATAGGCTTGGAGCTTGAGAGAAAAAGAGATCGACTG
This sequence comes from Furipterus horrens, assembly GCF_987537825.1. NCBI lineage: Eukaryota > Metazoa > Chordata > Mammalia > Chiroptera > Furipteridae > Furipterus > Furipterus horrens. The sequence continues at coordinate 55,145,691 of NW_028327181.1, read as the reverse complement.
ATTGGTCCATCTCTCTAGGCCTAATCACCAACAGTGCTTTCCAGTAGGCACTGTGAATTCATTAGTTCCAAAATGCAAGTACCTTAGCACAATTTCTGGCTTGGTTTATCTTAACAATCTCCTAACTGATTTCCTTACCTTCACTCTTGATCTTTTTAATCCATTTCTCACACAGCAACTGGAGTGAACTGTTGATAGGAGAATTCTGATCATGTTTGCTGCCTTTTAAAATCCTTCAGTACCTGGGCTTTCTTCCCTCCGGGACTTTGCATTTACTATTCTCTGCTTGGAATCTCTTCCTCTGCTGCCCTGCTTCCCAAAATCTTTTCAATTTTCTGCTTATTTGTTACTGCCTATGAGAAACCTTCCCAAACCAGCTGTGATTAGCTGTTCTTTATTACACCACATTGAAATTATCTATTCACTTCACATGTACATATAGCCTTCCTCCTCCATACCCCCACAACTTGATTTTGATTTGTTTTATTTTTTTGTATGTAATTAAACAACTTATGGAAATTTTCAGATTATACGAAAGTGGAAAAAATAGTATTTTGAACCGTTTCACCCTATGCTGTCCTTATCACCCTAATTTAACAATGAACATTTTACCAGTGTTGTTTAATTCCCACCATCCCAACTCTGCCTAACCCCCCGACCCCCAACCTGGAGCATTTAAAGCAAATTTCAGATCTCATTTCCCCTATAACTGCATGTGCTTTGAGGGACTTGTTCTGCCTTATATCCCCAGGGCTTTGTACTGTCCCATTCTCTAGTTAGTAGGCAGTGATCTTTTTAAAAAAATCAGTAAGATTACAGTATTCTGCTTAAAATCATACAGTAACTTATTGCATGAGACCCTGTGTAACGTGGCCTCTGCTTACCGCTTGACCTTATCTCATGTCACTCCCTGCCTGTCTTAATTGTACTCCAGCTGCCCAAGCAAATCTCTTTTCTGGAGCATGCTGAGGCCACTGCTCATCAGTTCCTTCACTCTTCTCCGGGAAACTCATGGAAAGGTGAGCTCTTTTAGGTCTCAACTTGCATGTCACCGTTTCAGAGGAGTCTTTCCCGATCACTCCTTAAAATAAAGCAGTCCTTTCTCTTCCAGTCATTCTCTTTCACATTATCCTGTTTTGTTTCTTTCCTAGCATTTATGACTGATTGAAAGAAATTAACTAATTTATTATCTGCCATGTTGTCTCTTCCCTTCTTTTCCAGTTTAAATTGTAATCACTTCCTTATCCCTCTCCCTTCATTGAACTTGCCTGGCAATACCCTGTCTTTGTTAAATCCCACTTTGTTTATTCTTGCCTGCACCTGCACCGCCCAGGATAGCTGGAGAAAAACGTATCTTTGCTGACTGGTCAGCATCATCTTTCCAAGTACACCTTTAGTGTTGCCTAGCAATCCGGTTACATTTCCGCCTTCCTGGACAACCTCTGATTACTCCCCTTCATCTTGGCTCTAAATGGATGCCCTTGTTTCCCATTTCACCTAGAAAGTAGAAACAGTAAGCCGAAAATTCCCATGAGCTCCCACTGCTATGTATGCTAGCTTCACTGCACCCATGCCCACATGCCCTGCCTTCCCTCCATGACTCGGGATGAACTGATCCATGCCTCTGTCTACGGCCAGCCCTGTGCTTGTGCACCAGATTTATTCTCCACTTACATGAGTACATTGCTCCAGAGTTCTCCCCCACTTCCCCATCATCAGATTTTCACGTCTGTTGGGTCATTTTTATCAGCATACAGCTCAAACCTGCTTTAAAAAATCCTTCTTCACCTGACTGCTATGGCTCAGTGGATTGAGCATCGGCCTGCAATCCAAATGTCGCTGGTTCGATTCCCAGTCAGGGCACATGACTAGGTTGCACGTCAGGTCCCCAGTTGGGGGCGCGAGTGATAGGCAACCACACATTGATGTTTCTCTCCCTCTCTTTCTCTTTTTGCCTCTCTCTAAAAATAAATAAACAAACAAATAAATTATTTTTAAAAAAAATCCTTCTTCAGCTCCTTTCCTATTTCTCTGCTTCCCTTTATGGCAAAACTCAAATGAGTTGTCTGTACTTGGCTGTCTTTGATTCTTCTCCCATTCTTCTTTTTTTTAAGTAACATTATTTTGAGAAAATTTAAAATTTATAGAAAATTTGAAAGAATAGTTCAAAGAATTTCTGTAAACCCTTCACTCAGTCCCCAAATGTTAACATTTTAAGGGCATATTTGTTTTACCATTACCTTTGTATATTTTTTCTGGATCTATGTAGGAGTAAGTTGCAGACATAATGCCTTTTACCTCTTAACTACTTAAGTGTGTATTCCCTTAAAAACAGGGTATTCCTTTATATAACCACATTCTGTCATCAAAATCAGAAAATTAACATTGATATTTAATCTAAATTGTCCTAAAGATGGCTTATAGCAAAAGAAAAGTTTCTAGTCCGGGATTCAGTGTAGAATCACACATTACATTTATTTGTCATGTCTTTTTAGTTTTTTTTAATATTTTATTTACTTAGGAAGGGAGGCAAAAAGAGGGAGAGAAACATCAATGTATGAGAGATACATCGACTGGTTGCCTCTTACACACACACCCATCTGGGGACCTGGCCCACAACCCAGGCATGTGCCCTGACTGGGAATTGAACCAGGGCCCTTTCAGTTTCCAGGCCAGCGCTCAATCCACTGAGCCACACCAGCCAGGGCTCTTCAGTTTTCTTTAATCTGAAGTATTTCTTTAGTCTTTGTCTTATCTTGACATTTTTCAAGAGTACAGGATAGCTAATATTATACAAAATATTTTATTTATATATATTTAGAGAGAGGGGAAGGGAAAACGAGAGGGAGAGAAAGATCAATGTAAGAGAGAAACATTGATCGGTTGCCTGTGCCGCGCGGGGCCCCCCCCACCCCCCCCTTCCCCTGGCCAGGAATTCAACTGACGCCCAACCAACTGAGCCACATCTGTCAGGGCTGATCACTCCCTTGCAAAATATTCTTCACTGGGCTTCTGGGATACCACTCTCTCTTGATTCTGTTATTATGCTGGTCACTCCTTTCTAGTCATTTTACTGTTTCCTCCTCACTTTTCTGACCTCTTAAAGAGTCCTGGTACTGCTTTGGTTTCACTCCTTGGTGAGCTGATCCAGCTTTGTGACTGACAACTCCCAAATTCATACTCTAACCAGGACTTATCCTAACTCTAGACTCACCTACCTAACACCTATTGGCATCTCCATTGTGTTGTTAATAGATGCCCCAAAAGGAACTAGTTATAAATAACCCATGGGCATGTACAATGAGGTGGGGATTAACTGTGGAGGAAGGGGTGGGCTGGGTGGGTGGGGGAGCAAAGGGGGGGAAAAGTGGGACAACTGTAATAGGAAAAACAATAAATAAGTAAATAATAGATACCCCAGATTTAACATATCTGAAACTGAACTGATTCTCACCCCCAGAACCTACTCCTCCTGTGGCTTTCCTTAGTATATAGGTAATTGCTCAAGTGAAAAACCTTGGAATTATCTTTACCTTTATCTCCTACCCATCCAGTTTGTTGCCAGATCTTGTTGGCTTTACCTTTAGAATATATCCAAAATTTGAGGCTTTGTATCCCCGCCATTACCACACTTTTTTAATTTAATTTTTAAAAATTTATTTATTTATTTATTTATTTATTTATAGAGGGGAAAGGAGAAAGAGAGGGAGAGAAACATCACTGTGTGGTTGCCTCTCACTCACACCCCCAGCTGGGGACCTGGTGTGCAGCCTAGTCATGTGCCCTGACTGTGAATTGAACCAGGACACTTGGCTCGCAGGCCGATGCTCAATCCACTGAGCCACAGGAGCCAGGGACATTACCACACTCTTTAAGCTGCATCATCTCTTTCTTGTGTTATTACAATAGCTTCCTGCTTCTACCTTCTCAACAAGGGAACTGATATGTTTTAAAAAATAAATCACAAGTCAGACAGTATCGCTCCTCTGCCCCATTCCTCTCCCTGTGACTTTGATCTTACTTAGAGTAAAAGCCAGCAGTTGCCTATATGACTACAAGGTCTGGCTCTGCTACTGGGACCTTCACTTTTTATTACATACTCCCCCCTCTTGCTCACTTTTCTCCAGTGACGATTCCTTGTCAGTCCTCAGCTGTGCCAAATGTGCTGTCATCTCACAACCTGTCCTCTTTTCTCTGCTTGGAGTAGTTTGCTTTTTTATTGTTTGTTTTTGGTTATCAATATGCTGTGTGTTTTTTTTAAACCAGCTTTAATGAGATGTGATTCACATACCATACAATTCATCCATTTCAAATGTACGATGCAGTGCTTTTTAGTCTTATGTGTAGAGCTGTGCACCCATCACCACGATCAGTTTTAGGACATTTTCATCCCTTCAAAAAGAATCTGTAGCCCTGGCTGGTGTGGCCCAGTTGGTTGGGCTTTGTCCTACAGACTGAAAGGTCCTGAGTTCGATTCTCAGGATGCATGCCTGGGTTGCGGGTTAGGCCCCTAGTTGGGGCATGTGCAGGAGGCAGTCAATTGATGTTTCTCTTTCTCATCGATGTTTCTCTTCCTCTCCTCCCTCCCTCCCCCTCTTTCTAGAATCAATGAAGTAATTTTTTTTTAAAGGAAACTACCCATTGGTCACCTCCCATTACTTCCACTGCCTCCCTGTCCTTCAGACCTAGGCAACCGCTAATCTACTTTTTGTCTCTATAGATTTGCGTACTTTTACCATTTCATGTAAATGAGTCATACAATGTGTATGGCCTTTTGGGTCTGGCTTTTTTCACTTAGCATAATTTTTTAAAAGTATATTTTATTCATTATGTTGGTACAGTTGTCCCAATTTCTTTTCCCTTTGTTTCCCTTTGCCCAGTAACCCCCTTCCCTCCAGGAATCCCACTCCCCTTAGTTCATGACCATGGGTGGTGCATATAGGTTTTTTGGCTTCACCCTTTCCTATATTATTCTTAACTTTCCCCTGTCTATTTTGTACCAACTAATCATGCTTCTTAATCCCTGCACCATTTCCCCATTTCTCCCCCTTCCCCCTCCCAGCTGAGAACCCTCCAAATGATCCCCAAACCTATGGTTCTATTCCTAATCTGGTTGTTTGCTTAGTTTTTGTTTTTATTTTTTTTGGTTCTGTTGTTGATAGTTGAGTTTCTCGTCATTTAAATGTTATAGTTTTGATCCTCTTTTTCTTCTTCTTTTAAAGAAGTCCCTTTAACATTTCATATAATAATGGCTTGGTGATAATGAACTCCTTTAGGTTTACCTTGTCTGAGAAGCACTTTATCTGCCTTTTCATTCTAAATGATAGTTTTGCTGGATAGATTAATCTTGGTTGTAGGTCCTTGCTTTTCATCACATTGAATACTTCTCGCCAGTCCCTTCTTGCCTGCAAAGTTTCTTTTGAGAAATCAGCTGATAGTCTCATAGGCACCTGCACCCCTTTGTAGGTAACTCTCTGCTTTTCTCTTGCTGCTTTTAAGATTCTCTCTTTAAGCCCTGGCTGCTGTGGCTCAGTGAATTGAGCATCAGCCTGCGAACCAGTCAGGGCACATGCCTGGGTTGCATACCAGGTCCCCAGTTGGAGGCATGTGAGGGGCAACCACACATTGATATTTCTCTCCCTCTCTTTCTCCTTTCCCCTCTTTAAAAACAAATAAAATAAAATATATATATTTAAAAAAAGATTCTTTATCTTGAACCTTTGGTATTTTAATTATGTGTCTTGGTGTGGTCCTCTTTGGGTCTAGCGTTTGGGACTGTGCATCCTGGACTTGTACGTCTATTTCCTTTGCCAAATTTTGGAAGTTTTCCATTATTTTTTCATACAAGTTTTCAATTTCTTGCTCTTCCTCTTCTCCTCCTAGCACCCATATGATTCGATGTTGGCACGTTTAAAGTTGTCCCAGAGATTCCTAAGCCTCTCCTCATTTTTTTCAATTCTTGTTTCCTCATTCTGTACTGTTTTTCCCTTCCTTATGTTCCAAATCATTGATTTGAACCCTGGTTTCCTTCCCTTCACCATTGGTTTTGTGTGAATGTTCCTTCATTTCACTTATCTTAGCCTTTACTTCTTCCTTTATGCGTTTGCCGTATTCAAGCATATCTTTCAAGTTTGTGAGCATCTTTGTCACAAGTGTTTTGGAACTCTATGTCTGTTAGGTTGGCTATCTCCTTGTTACTTAGTTCTTCCTCTTTTGAACCATATTTCTGTATCCTCATCTTGACAGGCTCCTGTGTTTGCCTCTGTGTCTTAGGTAAAACTGTTACACCTGTTAAATTTTAAGGGGCAGAGCCTTATGTATTCGTCAGTATGGGGCGACATGTTTCACCATGTTGTGGCGCTTTGTGTGGGGGAAGGGTGCTTGCTCAGCACTCATCCTTTTTCCAGACACTTCTTCTGCTTCCTGTATGGGACTGGCGCCTCTCTAGTTGTTGCCCTGTCCGTGGTTCCCAGAGTGTGTGGATCTGCAGATGTTCTAGGACCATGGGGACCTCTAAACAAGTGGACTCTGCTGAGAGACCGGCAGTTTCTTCCTCTGCCTCAGCCCCCACTGGTTTTCATAGTCAGAAGCAATGAGGCTTTATTTTTTCCAGCTTTGGGACTATGAGCTGCGCCATCTGGTCTGGTGCTGGGAGCACTCCCCAGGTGTCCCTCCCAACTTTTTTAATGTGTGACTGTGCTTTCCACTGGCTGGCCACAGCTGCTGTCACCCTGCAGCTGCCACCTCCACACCACATCCTCTCTGCCCCGGTCCCACCCCTCCTACCTGTCTGGATGTGTATTTCTTCTTTATATCTTTGTTTGTTGGACTTCCATGCAGCTCGATTTTCTTGAACTTCTGGTTGTTTTTAGTTTTGAGGTTGTTGCGGTGGGAGATGCAGTGTGTCTATCTATGCCTCCACCTTGGCTGGAGTGTCCAGCATAATGTTATAAGGTTCATCCATGTCTCAGAACATCATTCCTTTTTATGTCTGAATAATAACCCATTGTATGGATGTACTACATATGGATGCATTCATCAGTTGATATGCCCATTTTTTGCTATTATGAATAATGCTGCTATGAATGTTCCTGTACAAGTTCTTTCAAGAACATATATTTTCATTTCTTTTGCATATACAGTATTCCCTCACTTATCACAGGTATTACGTACTAGACGCCCCCCGCAATAGGTGAAAATCTGTGTAGTAGGAACGTTACATTTATTTTAATATTTGTGTATGTTTTAAGGCTTTATAAACCCTTCCCACACACAAACCATTCCCAGTCCCTTATTAACCTTTCCCACTCCCTTACTAACCTTTTCCACACTTTTATAAACACTACTTATGTTCTTAAACATATTCTACACTCTTAAACCTACGTAACTTTAACAACATACGTATAGAGTACCGCAAAATCCTGCAATATAGCGAAAAATCCGCGATAAATAATTAAATATAATATTTTAAAAAATCCCATGATACAGTGAGGCCACAATAAATGAACTGTGATATAGAGAGGGACTACTGTACTTCGGGTGGAATTACTAGGTCATATGGATGACTCTATAACTCTTAAAAAAAATTATTTTTGTTACTCATTTTAGAGAGAAAGCAAGGGTGGGAGAGGGAGAGAGATATCAATTTGTTGTTCCTCTTATTTATGCATATGCATTCATTGGCTGATTTTTGTGTGTGTTCTGACCATGGATCAAAACACAGCCTTGACATATTGGAATGATACTCTGACCAACTGAGCTACCTGGCCAAGGCTCTATGTATAACCTTTTGAAGACTGCTAGACCGTTTTCCAAAGTGGCTGCATCTTTTTACATTCTTCTCAACAGTGTGTGAGGGTATCAGTGTTTCTTGCCTTCACTCTCCTTTCGGTCTGTTCAAATGGCCTGTTTAGAGAGAGCTTTTGTGGCCAATCTACATAAAATATTTTCTCCCCTATTCCAGCCTTTCCTTCCCTTTCTTAATCTACTGTATTCTTTCCTATGGCACTTAGCACCATCCAACTTACTGTTTATTATTTGGTCATTTGTTTATTTTATGTCTTTTCTAATTAGAATATAAGGTCGTCATCCCCCCTCAGCATCTAAAACAATGTCTCACATGAAATAGTTGTTAAATAAATACATATTGTATAAGTGAACATTTCCCTTTAATTCCTTGTTCTCTCTCTTCTCCTTCTGGCACCCCCATGAAGCAGATGTTGGTTTCCTTGATGTTGTCCCAGAGGCCCCTTAAATTAACCTTGTTTTTTTGGATTCTTTTTTCTTTTTGCTGCTCTGATTGTTTTTTTCTATCTTCCAAATTGGCAAATTGCTTGTTTGATCCTCTGCGTCATCTAATCTACTGTTGATTCTCTCTAATGTGTGGGTTTTTTTTTTTTTTTTTCATTTCAGTTACTGTATTCTTCATTTCTGAATGGTTCATTTTTATGTTTTCCGTTGCTTTGTTAAAGTTCTCACTGAGTTCATTGAGCAGCCTTATAACCAGTGTTTTGAACTGTGCATCTGGTAGATTGCTTGTCTCCATTTTGTTTAGTTTTTTGTTTGGAATTTTGTTCTGTTCTTTCATTTGGGGCATGTTTTTTGTCTCTTCATTCCGGCTGCTTCTCTGTTGTTTCTCTGTCTCCCCATCTTAGTAAAATGGCCTTAATGTAATAGGTGTCTTGTGGGGCCCAGCCCTGGTTACCTGAGCTGGGTGCTCCAGATGTGTCCCTAGTGTGGGTTGTGTGTTCCTTTCCATAGTCAGCCTTGATTGCTGTTAGCATGTCAGTGGGATGGATTGATCCTCAGGCTGACGGGTTGTGGGGACTGACTGTGACTATAGCAGAGGAGCTGTTGTGCATAGGTTGACCCTGTGGAGCAGGATTTGCTTTATTGGGGCTCTGGTGCCTGTCAAGTCTGCCTTTTGAGTATGTCATTTCTAGAGGTGGCTGGGTGGTGCTCTGGTGTGGTCTGAAGCTGGTTACCAGGTATGTGGTTTTGGGTTCTCTTGGGGGGTGCAGGCCAAGGTCAGCTGCCACTTGTGCCCTGCTGGGGCCACCGGGTATGAGCTACAAAGTGATCTGCAGATTGCCACTTGCACTGGGTTTGGAGGTGGCTGGGAGAGGCTAAGCTGTGAACTGCCTCTAGTGCTATTCTTGGGGATGCTTAGCCAGATCGGGCACATTGAGGCCAGGTGCTGCTTACTTGGATTTGTGGACCTTTGCAGGATTTTAGGCAAGTTCAGAGCATGAGCCTAGACAGCCTGTTTGTATGGAAAAGCCACTGGAAGCCACTTGGGTGGGTTGGCAAGTTGGGTGGGGCAAAATCAGGGAATTACCAGGGTGGGGTGAACAGTGTTAGCCAGGTTGATGCAGACTTAGATGTGGTGCCCACCTGCACCTGCAGGGAGAGGGCTCAGCAAAGGAACAATGGCTTCTACCAGCACTTCTCTCTGGAAGAAGGCTGCCCCCTCAGCCCTTGTCCCAAGCCAGATCAGTTTTTCCCTGTACATCCCTGGCACCTTTCCAGCTGCTGCCCCAGTGCTGGAGCTCAGAGTGAGTGAGTTTGAATAAGTCTGTGCACGGGCCCTTTAAGAGGAACACCTGGGACTCCACAGCCCTCCGTCTCACTCAGCCACTATCTCTGCTGGTTTTCGAAGCCAGAAGTTATGGGGACTTCTCTTCTCGACGTTGGGACTGGAGAGCCTGGTGTGGTGCTGGGACCCCTCGCTCCTGAGGGGGAACCGCCGCAGCTGAGATACCCTCCTGATTTTTAACCCCCACAGGTGGGTGTGGGACCAGCCTGTTCCACATCTCTGCGCCTCCTGCCAGTCTCGATCTGGCTTCCGTATATCCTTAGCTGTAGGACTTCTGTTCCGCTAGATTTCAGGCTGTTCTCAGTGATGATTGTTCTGTAGTTTAGCTGTAATTTTGACGTGGTTATGGGAGAAGGTGAGTACATTTACCTACTTTGCCATCTTGACCAGAAGCCTCCCTTGGCATTCTTAACAGCTCCGAAGAAGCCAGGGATGGGAGGAGGGAATTTGGGTGTGAAGGAGGGACGGCAATTGATGAGTTCAGTGTCCTTTCAGCAAGCATTTGTGAATTTCTCCTCTGTGCTAGGTGCTGCTCAGGGACACATAGGCAAAGCAGACCTGCCTTTGAGGTCTGGAAGCTGGGATGAGCTGGGCTGTCCTCTGCGTAGCACTCACGTGTTGGGTGGAAAGAGGGAGAAGGGGTCAAGCAAGACGGGACTTGAGGAAACCTGTGGAACAGGCTGCTGTGTGTGTCACCTGCTGAAAAAAGGACAAAGGCCGAAGGCCTCTAGAGGAATGGTCTTTTTTCCTCAAAGGAGGTGTGACATCAGAAAAGATTTCATAGGTCCTGGGACAGGGAAGGGCTTAGAGAAATTCTGCATCGTTAGCATCCTATTCCTGACTCACTTCGTGTTTTCTTTCTTCTAGAGCCTTTCAGCTGTTGGGGCCTTGGTGGGTCTCAGTAATGCACGTCTTGGTTCTATCAAAACTCGGTAAGTCTTTAACCTTGTTTTTTCCTCCAGGGGGATGTTTCCTTAGGAAGTGAGCTATACATCTATCACTCATTGTCACCACCCCATGGATTCAAGAGATTTCTCCATTCCCAAGAGGCTGGGGCATGTCATTCTTTTCATGACCTCACTTGAGTTGAATATCACCTATTCCAGCTTCCAAGTTTCTTATGCCCCCACCTGGGATGATCCCTCTTCCCTTCTTCCCCTGCTGCCCGCACCTCACTCCAAGTGTAAGTATTCAGGAGTTAGAAACCCTAGTGACCTGGAGGTGAAGTCTTGCTGTAGTCCAGTGAGAGCAGAAGAGCAGTAAATAGCTTTCTCTGAAGTCTAGCCTCCGCCTCCATGTTATCACTCGCTTCTTTCTCGTAAGGTTTGAGGGCCTCTGTCTGCTGTCCTTGCTGGTGGGGGAGAGCTCTACAGAGATGTTCCAGCAGCACTGTGTCTCCTGGCTTCGGAGCATTCAGCAGGTCTTGCAGGTAAGGATCCAGCTGCTGCACCCACCCCGCCCCTCCTCCAGCCGTTCCTTGTTCTCCGTTCTGGACGTGGTTATAGTCTTTGTGGCTTGGACATTTCATTCTGAGGACAGAATAATTGAAGCAGTTTTCTGATAGTAGGGGGATAAGCTTCAAATGGAAATCCTTTGCAACTTTTTGATATTTTTATCTACTAGGTTAATTTTAATTCATCTGACTTTTCACATACCAGAACTTCCGACTCTTTCACTTCCTCATTAGCTTTTTTTTTTTCCCCTTAAGATTTTATTTATTTATTTTTAGAGAGAAGGGAAGGGAGGAAGATGGAAAGAAACAGCAATTGGTTGCCTCTCGCACACCCCCAACTGGGGACTCATCCTGCAACCCAGGCATGTGCCCTGACTGGGAATCGAACTGGCAACCCTTTGGTTTGCAGGATGATGCCCAACACACTGAGCCACACCAGTCAGGACCCTCATTAGCTTTTCTAATGAGTGACATCTCTAAAGCGCATTTTTCCAGGTGTTTGATTTTTTTCTTGCCTAATCTTTTCTCTGCTTTTCTTTTTTCTCCTTTCTCTTTTAACATTTTGATTATTTCCCCCTGCTTTTACATTCTTGGTGGCATCACTATTTAGTTCTTCGACTCTCATCTTCTGAGCACATGTGGCAGGCTGTGTGCTAAGCTCTGGGGAGACAGTGGTGAGATGGACTTGGACCCTGTTTTCATTCATGGTGCTTAGAGCCTAGCTCAGGGGATGGAAAACTTTCTATGAAGTAAATGCTTATAGATAGTGAATCTTTTAGGTTATTATGAATCACGTTTGGTTTCTGTTGCATGTTGTTTTTTTCTGTTAGTTTCCCAACCCTTTAAAAATGTAAAAATCATTCTTAGCTTGTGGGCCATGGAAAAGCAGGCACCCCAGATCATACTTTGCTGATTCCTGTTGTAGTGGAAGAGACTTTAACTGACTAATAGACAGAGGATTGTGACATGCTAAACTGAGGGAGGTGCTGTGGATGTAAAGGAGACGGCCCCCCTGCGAGCTTACAACCAGGGGAGCTGGCCCAGGCTGAGTGGTGGCGATCAGGGCAGCGATTCCGAGAGGCTGCTTCTGAGCCGGTGATGAGGGGTAAATGGGGCCAGGAAAGTGTTCTAAGTGGGCACAAGCCCCGAGGCAGGATGGCTTTGGCCCATTCGAGGGCTTGTAAGCCAGCTGCTGTGCCTGGGGCTGATGACATGGGACTGGGGAGGTAAGAAGGTAGGGACCAAGCCATGTATGGTGGTGTAGGTGTGTTAGGAGCCTGGTTTTTATTTTTGGCACGGGAACCTCAGGAAGGTTTTAAGTAGGGCTGAGGAAGAGGTGGCGGTGTGGTGGCATGACCAGGTTTCCATTTGAAAAGAGCACTCTGCTGTGGGCGAGGGGTCGCAGGGCGTGGGGAAGCAACAGGGAGAAAAGTAGGACAGCTGTAATAGAAAAACAAACAAACAAAAAGTTTTAGTGGGGGGAAAAATAAAAAAATTAAAAAAAAGAAAATAGCACTCTGGCTGCTCTGTGAGAAGGAATTAGAAAGGAGGCAGAATGGAAGCAGAAAGACCATGTAGAAGGCTGTTAAGTAACCTAGGAGAACATTCACAGTAGCTTGGACCAGGTTGATATTGGCAGAAATCACAAGTAGATGAGTTCAAGAGAGATTGAGAGGCACAGTGGACAGGTCCTGGGGAGGGGGTAGGGCCAGGGAGAGGATGTGACCGGGAGAACTTCTAGATTTCAGGACATTAGAAGACAGCCAGGTTCAGAGGTGAGAGGTGAGTATGGCCTGGGAATAAAGTAGAAGGCTCCTTAATAAGCACCCCCCTGATCTGGTGTGGGTGGGTGGGGTGCCTCAGTCAGTATGTTTTACAAAGCGGAGAAGTGTTCAGCATTTAGATGGCAGTTGGAGGTGAGGAAGAAAACAAGGTGATCCAAGGTATGTCCTTGCACGGATTGGATTTTAAGCCACTCCACACTTACCGGTCAGGTAGAGAATGATGAGCTTACTAAGGAAAATGAGACAGCAGCAGCAGGATGACACCCAGGAGTGTGTTTGGGTGGGATCCAGGGGAAGCTCCTTCTGTTTGTGCCCCTCTGAGGCAGAACAAGATGAGGACTGAAAATTGTTGATCAGATTTAGCAACTCAGTGGCTCTAAGACTGTAGTCTTTAGAGTGATTTTGCTGCAGCGGCCTGTACCAAAGCCAGAGTGCCTGGAATGAGAAGTGAGTGGGAAAAGGAGTGGAAGCAGGGAAGGTAGGCAGTCCTTTCAAAATATTCAATATCTGACTCAGAGGGAGAGAAATAGCTGAGGGTGGGTGAGTGAAGTACAGACTAAGGAAGGATTTTAAGAAGGGGAAAGATGAGCATGTATAAACGTCAGTGGGAAGAACCCATTTAAGAGGGACTGGTTAGTAATCCAAGGGAGAGGGAGCAGTCAAGAGTTGTAGTGTTCAAGTGCTCTTAAAGAAGGGAGGAAGCCCTGGCTGCTGTGGCTCAGTGGATTGAGCGTCGGCCTGCGAGCCAAGTGTCGCTGGTTCGATTCCCAGTCAGGGCATATGACTAGGTTGCATGTCAGGTCCCCAGCTGGGGGTGCAAGTGAGAGGCAACCACACAGGGATGTTTCTCTCCCTGTCTTTCTCCTTTCCCCTCTCTCTAAAAATAAATAAACAAACGAACAAATAAATAATTTTTTTAAAAAAAGAAGGGAAGGGCAGTCTCTGAAGCACAGTGGAAGGATTATCTTGAACAGGAAGGGACCTAATTCCTCTAGCGTGACAAGAAGTAGGGCGAGGATGAAGATGGAGTTTTCAGGTTTGATAGTAGGAAGCTGAGGGGGTGCCCATCTTTGTTCAGTTTCCTCTGTGAAGTTGCAGGTTAGGTTCTACAGAGGCAACAGTGGTGGGAGGAGGTTTGGGTAGCAAGGGAGTGACCCGGAGAGGAGTGCAGCGGGCTTACGGGCCAGTGCTGGGGGCCCATTTGTAGTTGGTAGGCCCACCTATTCTTACTTTCTTAACAAGTGTTTTTGTCTCTAACACATGACCTTCTCTGGTCTAGTAGGAGATAGGTGCTGAATGCTTTTTCCTGAGATACATGTTAATTTTCTAGGGAAGTCCTTCTAAATCCAAACCATTTTTCCCCATGAGTCCCAGGGTAGGCCTGAGCCAGCTTGGAGAGATGGGGCTGAGACACTTTTTTTTCAGCTTGAGCGTATTGTTCTCCATTTCGTCCTAGGGAAGTTTAGAGTGAGAGAATCAAGGTCTCAAGATCTTCCAGTTAGGTCTTTAAGGTGTGGCTTTGTTACTCCACCCCCCAAATTCCTAGGACCCCAAATACACCTAATACGAAAATGTAAACACATGTCCTTTCTGTAGACAAATATGTTACTTTTGGATGCTCCGTATCTCCAATGCATTCTATTCCCAGTGGATCTGTTGGTAATGTCATTAACCGTGGTGTTTCTCGGAAGCCCCACATTGGCCAAGGTTGGAAGCATGGAATGTTGTTGCTTTTTAGTCCCAGGACCCGCCCCCCACAATGGATTTGGCTGTGGCTGTACTGAGGGACCTGCTCCGGTATGCAGCCCAACTTCCTACTCTCTTCCGGGACATCTCCATAAACCACCTCCCGGGCCTTCTCACCTCCCTGCTGGGCCTCAGACCAGAGGTGAGTCACCTCCCCGTCCCTCCACCCCGTGGCCCCTTACAGTGCCTCCCTAACTCAGACCCCTTGGATTAAGGAATGTGATGGGAAATGAGTGGGGAATAGGATCAAAGAAATGAGAAGAAGGAAGGGCCAAGAAAAAGCATGTGGAGGAGGGACCTTGAGGGGCTGTGGGGTTGAGATGGCGTCTGTGGGGGCACTGGGCTCTCACCTCTTCCTTCCTTTGTTTTTCCCACAGTGTGAGCTCTCAGCACTGGAGGGAATGAAGGCGTGTATGACCTATTTTCCTCGGGCTTGCGGGTCTCTCAAAGTAAGTATTTATGGAAATTCCTCTTCCCACCAAATAAGACTTGTTAGCTATCATACCTCAGATTCCATTGCTGAGAATTCTAAGCATCTCCCTTTTTGTTTTTTTAAGAGAGGGGAAAGGAGGGAGAAAGAGAGGGAAGGAATCATCAGTTGCTTCTCATACATGCCCCGACCAGGGACTGAGCCCTGCAGCTTAGGCCTGTGCTCTGACTGGGAATCAAACCCATGACCTTCTGCTTTGTGGGATGATGCTCTAGCCATCTGAGCCAGGCTGGTCAGGGTTAAGCACTTGTCTTCTTTTCTTTTTTTAAGTGTATTTTATTTTTTATTTTAGTAAAAGGCGAAAGATTTATTCATTTTGAAAAGAAACCAGAGCATAAGTGTATTTTATTGATTATGCTATTACAGTTGTCCGATGTTTTTCCTCTTTGTCCCCCTCGGCCTGGGACCCCCCCCTTCCCTCCAACAATCACCCCCTCCCTTAGTTCATCTCCATGGGTCATGCATATAAGTTCTTTGGCTTCTCCATTTCCTATACTGTGCTTTACATCCCCCTGTTTAATTTGTACCTACCAGTTATGGTTCTTCCTTTTCTTTTTTTTAAGTATATTTTATTGATTATGTTGTTACAGTAGTCCCAATTTCTTTTCCCTTTGCTCCCCTCTGCCCAGTATCCCCCTTCCCTTTAGCAATCCCACCTCCCTTAGTTCATGTCCATGGACCATGCATATAAGTTCTTTGGCTTCACCCTTTCCTATATTATTGTTAACTCCCCTTCTGTATTTTGTACCAACCAATTATGCTTCTTAATCCCTGCACCATTTCCCCATTTCTCCCCCTCCCCCCTCATAGCTGATAACCCTCCAAATGATCCCCATACCTATGATTCTGTTCCTATTCTGGTTTGGTTAGTTGGATTTTGTTTTTATTTTTTAGATTCTGTGGTTGATAGTTTTGAGTTTGTTGTCATTTTAGTGCCCATAGTTTTGATCTTCTTTTTCTTAAGTAAGTCCCTTTGACACTTCATATAATAATGGCTTGGTGATAATGAACTTCTTTAGGTTTACCTTGTCTGGGAAGCACTTCGTCTGCCCTTTCATTCCAAATGATAGCTTTGCTGGATAGAGTAATCTTGATTGTAGGTCCTTGCTTTCCATCACATTGAATACTTGTTACCAGTCCCTTCTTGCCTGCAAAGAAATCAGCTGACAGTCTTATAGGCACCCTTTTGTAGGTAACGCTCTGCTTTTCTTTTGCTGCTTTTAAGATTCTCCCTTTATCTTGAACCTTTGGCATTTTAATTATGTCTTGGTGTGGTCCTCTTTGGGTTTAGCTTTTTTGGGACTCTGTGCTTCCTGGACTTGTATGTCTATTTCCTTCACCAACTTTGGGAAGTATTCCTTCATTATTTTTTCAAATAAGTTTTCAATTTCTTGTTCTTCCTCTTCTCCTTCTGGCACCCTTATGTTTTGGATGTTGGTATGTTTAAAGTTGTCCCAGAGGTTCCTAAGCCTCTCCTTGTTTTTTTCCATTCTTGTTTCTTCATTCTGTACTGGTTGACTGTTTTTATCTTCCTTATGTTCCAAATCATTGATTTGAACCCTGGTTTCCTTTCCTTCACCTTTGGTTTCATGTGGATTTTCCTTCGTTTCACTTACACCCGCCTTCATTTCTTCCCTTCTGCATTTGCTGTACTCAAGCATATCTGTGAAGTCTGTGAGTACCTTTATCACCAGTGTTTTGAACTCTGTGTCTGTTAGGTTGGCCATCTCCTCATCTGTTAGGTTGTCCATCTCCTCATTGCTTAGTTCTCCCACCAGAGCCTTGATCTGCTCCCTCTTTTGGGCCATACTTCTCTGCCTCCTCAACTTGACAGCCTCCTGTGTTTGGCTCTGTGTCTTAGGTAGAGCTGTTGCGCCTGTTACTTTGTAAGGGGCAGAGCCTTTGGTATTCATCAGTGCTGGGTGACCTTGTGCTGTATTTGGGGGTGAGGTTCAGAGAGGAAACAATGCTGCTTGCTCAGCACACTCCCTCTTTCCAATCACTTCATCAGCTTCTGGCTTCCTGTATGCGACTGGCTCCCCTCTGGCTGTTGCCCTGGTGTTGATTCTCAGAATAGGTGGGTTTGCATATGTTCTAAGACCGTGCAGGTTCTTTAAACAGACTCTCCTGAGCAATTGTTGTTTCTTCCACTGCCCCAACCCCCACTGGTTTTTATAGCCAGAAGTCTTTAGGCTTTATTTTCCTCGTGCTGGAACCATGGGTTGTGTGGTCTGGCCTGGGCCTGGATTCACTGAGTCCACTGCATGTGAATGTGGGACTGCCCTGTTCCACTGGCCACTGCCACTGCCTTACCGCCTCACCATCGCCAAACCACGCCCTCTTGGCCGCTGCTCCTTGTCTCCGCCCCTCCTACCCGTCTGGACGAATACGGCTTCTTTAAATTCTTGCTTGTCGGGCTATCATACTGTTCGATTTTCTGGGAATTCTGGGTGATTTTTGTTTTGAGGTTAGTTGTGATCCTTCTTGTGGTTGTGCAAGGAGGCGAAGCGTGTCTGCTGTTACTCCCATCTTGACTGGAAGTCCCAAGCACCTGTCTTTTGATTGTTGTATCATTGATGTCTACGGCTATAATTATACCACTTTATAGCCCTATACATGTGTAGATGAAGAAATTGAAATTAAATAACTTGCCTTAAATCAATAGATATGGGGAACTATATCTGATGCCAAATCCCAGGCTCTTAACCATGAGCCCTTCCTCTTTCTGCCCTCTGTACCTCTAGAGTACCCTGCCTCTTTTTCTACCATTCAATCTTACTTTGTCCCTGAAGCTCTTGTAATTTCCTCCAGGAAGCCTTCCTGATATATTACTTCCTTGTAACAACTTCTCCAACACATCTCCTTATGTTCTTGACTAAACTCCCTTTGTTACTTCCCCATCTTTTGCTCCAAGCTGTCATGACCTTTACAAGATGGCCGTACAGCAGAGCCTCATTAGGTTGAACAGGTAAGGTGTACATGGGTGAGTCGCGAGAGGTCAGTGAATGAGTTGGCTTTGTTTTCCAGGACCTACATTAACAACATCTATTGTTTACAGTATAATCAATGCCAACTAGTACCTCAGAATAAATTGGTGATCTCCTGTAGATTAAATGTTCTCTCTTGCTTTGTTATACTCATCATTGTTTGACAAACCACTGGACACCCCCTTACTCAAAGGGAAGCACAAATCTGCATAGAGAACTGGAACTAGCGCCAAATTGATAATTTTTTTGTATAACCAGTGTGGTTAACTCTATCAGTATTATCAGTTAAGGTGGAGTTTGCCATTCCAATTATCTTGAAAGTAAGATCACATGGTTCTATGACCAAATCAAGGGAGTAGAAGAAAGGGTAAGGGAACTGGTATTAGGTACCCAGAGTGTGCCAGGCCTTTTGCCGAGTGTCTGAGATGTGTCATCTTGTTGTATCAGTAGAGCAGTTGTGTGGAGTTGGTGTCCCCAAACTCACCAGGAAACAGGCCCGCAGGTGTGTAACTAACTTAACCCAAGGTTTTGTATGTGGTAGTTGTAAAACCAGTGGGAGCCAGATCTGTTTGCCCTTAAAGCCTGTGTTTTTTTCCCACTTAATCAAATTCCCTGAAGCTTTTAAGAATATAGACAGGATTGGCAGATAGGCTTCAACACTAACGCCAGCCCTTACCAGCTGTTAGTGGCTTGAGAAGGGTTGTGAGCCCCTCTCGGAGCTCCGTGGGCATCCTTGCTGGGACGGGGGTGGGGTCTGCAGCGGCTTCAGCAGCTGGTTGCTGGCAGTATTGGAAATGTCCCTGAGCAGATGATACTCCTCAGAGAACGTGGAGCTGGGGTTCTGATTCTTTGTTTTCACGTGAATGCTACTAATGGCCGGTCATAGAATCTTTGAGTAGGCAGAGCAAAACTTTGGTCAGAAAGGCATTTGGAGTAACTCATGGGTTTTACTAAGTTTAGTAAAAACTGCTTTTCTTCTAAAACGTTCTGTAAGTTAACTTACCAAATTACACAGGCTAGGTAGATCTTTGTCCCTGACCCCTCACAGGTCAAAGTCTGTGAGGTGTGATGGTGATTCTCCTCTGTTTGGGGTTATCTGTATCTACATGTGTCCCTCCATGAAAGTGGGGGGAGAAACGAGTGTTACCTGTAGGGAGACGAGAATTCCAAGTGTGTCCTCTGCTGCTGCCTCTTCCTTTTCATTGTGAGTGGTCAGGAGAATTCTTCTATAGCTTATGGCTTTCCGTCAGACGTGTAGTTTTGAATTTGTGGCCTGCATTTTGAGTATTCTTTCCAAACTGACAAAACTTTCATATGTAGTTAACAGGGTATGTGTGCCTTTATTTCTTTAAGAATGGAGTGTCATGTGAAGAACTCACTGTTGAAGATTTTTGTCTTTGTTGCCAACATGTCAGATAAGAATCTGTTTTGTACAAAGGCCCCAGGGGCAGTTTGTACTTAGAAAACCTCGCAGCCCAGTGCTTAGGACACCAAGAATCAAGTTCTGGAATGTTTATCTGTCCTTTGTCTCATCCGCCAGGGCGGGTGCAATGTGAAAGCTTAGGATCACTCCTCCCGAGTGACGAAACTCCAGCATTCTGAGTCTGTGAAGTCACTGTGGAAGCTTTGCTTCTCTTCGCCAAATTGATTAGTAATTCCTTGGAGGGAGTGGGAAGGCCAACCTCACTTTTGAGAGATACCCTGGATGGGCATATGCGCTTGTATTTCCAGCAAAACGCTCCCAGGGAGCCATTGCTTTAGTTTGCTTTGTGGGTCCCCTGGGGCAGACCTGTGGTCAGAGCCATGTCCCTGTACTCTGCTTTATTTCAGTCACATCAGCAGACTTCTTTTGGCCTCAGCCCAGCTTTTGGAGTCTCAGGAGAAGTGTGAGCTGTAAGTTGGCCGAAAGGGCTGAGTCCCGCTAAAGTTGGGGCTTTGGCAGCTCTCTAAGAAACCTTATCCTTGGAGAAGCTGGTGAGTTAGGAGACATGTGGATGGTTACTGTATTTGGGTTGAAGTGTTCTGAGTCCTGCCACATCAGATGTGAAAGTGCTCTCTAAGTCCCGAGGGAAATGCTTCCTGGTCTCCTTTTATTCTGGCATCAGCTATAACAGTACTTGCGTCATGGTCAGTAGAATCCTGAAGTGTAATGTGGGTAGTTAAATGGTCCCCGCCCCAGGGTAAGTGGGAGAGAGTCCTTGGGTTGGCTCTGAACCGCACACTGAAGGGCTTTTGCGTCTGCTTTGCTCCTGTAAGTCCCCTGTCTTGTGTCTGGTGCCACTGCTGATCTCTGCAGGCTTGTGTGTGATGCCCTGTCCTCCCTTCCCCCAAAGTCCGTCCTTTCTAGGATGGGATTAAGGCCTCAGCCTGCTTATCTGTAGCATCTTCTGGGTTTGTAGCTTTCCTCAGTGTTTCCCCTTGCTGATCTCATGGGGATTCTCCCCTTCTTTTAGCCCAGCCCAGTGCTGCCCTCCCTGGCCCTGCCGCCCAGCATCAGTCCCTCTGGACCATCCCTCTGCCCTCACCTTGGTACAGGGCCAGTGCAGGGTCCCCAGTGTTGTTTTCCATAGACTTGTCTGCTGACTAACTCGCATGCCACTAAAGGTGGAAATCCCCTCTCATTCCTTTCTGTAGGTCCACGTCAGTGTTCTTAACTCCTTTTATGCCATGGACCCCGCCTCAGAATGTTTCTTAAAGATTTGTATTTATTTATTTTTTAGAGGGAGGGAAATGGAGGGAGAAAGAGAGGGAGAGAAACATTGATGTGTGGTTGCCTCTTGCGTGCCCCTAGCTGAGGATCTGGCCCGGCTCGCAACCCAGGAATGTGCCCTGACTGGGAATCGAACCAGCGACCTTTTAGTTCACAGGCTGATTGATGCTCAACCCACTGAGCTACACCAGCTGGGGCTCAGAATGCTTTTAAATTCATAAAATAAATACATAGAATTTTAAGGGAAACTGGTTCTGTTGAAGTATATACAATATTTTAAAAAATTGTGATAGAGTAGTACATGCTTTTTCATTAATGTGTCAAACAACAAGATCTAGCAGCAGGTCTCTTAACTACTGAATTTGAAATTAGTCATACATGTAAACATTTCAGGATACATGTTAAGAATTATAATATGAAATGAAAACAACTAATTTCTATTGGTGACAGCCAGAGGTACTGCTAATATTTACTGTGGCTTTTTATAATTGAAAGAAACACTGCCTTTTATTTACAGGTTAGTGAAAATGATGTAACTCCCCCCTACCCCCATGCGTTACACGGGCCCCTTTGATTCTACCCCCAAATAAATTGTGGCCCCGGTTGAACAGCCCTCTGCCAGTACCTTCACATAGCAGGCTGAGCGAATGTTTGCTGCCTCACAGGTCACTGCTCTGAGATGTGCTGTCTCAGCTCTTCTCCAGAGGCCTTCCCTTCTCTCTTGACCTTGACCTGCCCTCACACCTCTGGTTAGTGCCTCAGCTCCCAGCTTGGACCCTCGCTTCTTGTCTAAGCTGGTAGGGAGTTGAGTGTGGGGGTGGGGGTAGCTGCCTTTCAGTACTCTGCGTCCTTTTGGCGTGAGGGAAAATTGGCAGCAGGGAGCCCAGTGTCTGTGGGGCAAAGGCCAGACCCTTTCCCGACCAAGCAGCGAGGCTGAGGAAGGAGCTGACATCCAGGATGTCTTTCTACCACGGGAGCGTGTCTGCCCCCAGGCGTGATGCCCTGTGAGGGCTTTGCTCCCTGTGTCTGCAGGAAAGAAAAAGGCTAGGGCTTAGATTCTGCTGCTGGGGATGAACAGGGTGAATGTGTCTGGCCCTTGGCATTGACTCATCAGCTTTTTCCTCTTTTCCACAACACAGGGCAAGCTGGCCTCATTTTTCCTGTCCCGGGTGGATGCCTCGAGCCCTCAGCTCCAGCAGGTAAAGGAAAAGGAGGGAGATGAGCTGGAGCTTCTCTTATCCCCATTCTTTGCATTTCTCCTTGTTCCTGCTTGGTCCACGTTCACACTTCCCTCCCTGTTAACATACTCAAGAGGCACAGGCATGACTTCTGCCTCCGTGTTTCCATCTGTGTCCGTCTGCTCCATTGCCCCTTTTCAGTGTCCCCTAAGGGCTCTGTGTGAACTCCATTTTTCTTGGCATTGGTGGCACTGGGGGATTCCGGCTGGCCTGGAGGCCCGTCTGACCGCGCTTCTGACCTTTCTTCTGCAGTTGGCGTGCGAGTGTTACTCCCGGCTGCCCTCCCTGGGGGCTGGCTTTTCCCAGGGCTTGAAGCACACCGAGAGCTGGGAGCAGGAGCTGCACAGCCTGCTGGCCTCCCTGCACAGCCTGCTCGGGGCTCTTTATGAGGGAGCAGAACCAGGTAGGGACCATGGCTGGTAGTCAGTGGCAGAGTGGTTGGGGAACATGGCAGGAGAGAACCAGGAGGGTGGCCCAGAGGGGTGGGACAGTTGATTTCTAGCAGAATGGTGGGTCATCCCCCAAAAATGAAAAGGGAGGCGTGGCAAAAAGCCCTGGAGTGTGATGGTGTCCGGGTGTGTCCAGCTCCTATGCAGTATGAAGGCCTTGGAGTGGAGATGCTGTTCTCCCCCTCAGAAGATGGTGATGCCCACAGCCTCCTCCGGCTTCGGCAGAAGTTTTCTGGGCTGGCCTGCTGCCTGGGGCTCCTGCTCAGGTGAGTGAGTGAGGGTTGGAGGGAGCGTGGGCCCTGGTGCGGGGGCTGGCATGGGGGTGTCTTCCACATCATGAGGAAGGAGATTGAGGGCAGGTGTGGAAACACTCTGGGAACCTGTGCTGAGGGTCTCCCTGCTCTTGATTCTATTTAGGTCTGAATTTGGGGCCCCTGTGTCCATCCCTGTGCAGGAAGTCCTGGATGTCATCTGCCGGACCCTCAGCATCAGTGCCAAGAACATTGTAAGTGGCGTTTATCGTCCATTCATAGTCCTTTCTCAGGACCCAGGGCAACAAGGAAAGCGGTACGGGATCTGCAGGTCCCCGGACAGTTGTCCTGGGCAACCAGTGCCGTTATTCCTTGTGCTTCTTCCGGCACACCTAGTGCGGGGACACCAGCAGCACCTGCCTCTAGGGGAGGGCAAACTTGAGGGCCAGCTGAGTCATTGCTGGGAGGTTCAGCCATTGCTCCTCTCATCCTCCTTCAGGGTTTGTTTTGTAGGGTGGGATTTGGTCTTGTTGGGAGAGCACACACCTGCTCTGCCTCCAGTGCTCACTCCGTCTCACTTTCTCCCCGCCTCCTTTTGCCACCCGTCCCCTGCAGAGTTTGCTTGGAGATGGTCCCCTGCGGTTGCTGCTGCTGCCCTCTATCCATCTTGAAGCCTTGGACCTGCTCTCTGCGCTCATCCTCGCGTGAGTGGGGCTAGGCGGAGTGTGATGGAGGGACTGGGACGTGCTGGGAATGGAGGTCACTGTTGTGTCTTCGCCCCCAGGTGTGGAGGTCGGCTCTTGCGCTTTGGGGTCCTGATCAGCCGCCTGCTTCCCCAGGTCCTCAGTGCCTGGAGCATTGGGAGAGATACTCTTTCTCTAGGCCAGGAGAAGCCTTACAGGTGACTGTCCAGGGCGGGGATAAAGAGGAGGGGGTGGGTGAAGTGATGCAGGTGGACTGGGGGTTCCAAGGGGCTGGGAGTACTGAGGGAGGAGAAGCAGCATCTGGCATGTTGGCTTCCCTTTGAAAAGCTGCCCTCTGCTCACGTCACAGCGCCATGCGGACCAAGGTATACTCTGTGTTAGAGCTGTGGGTGCAGGTGTGCGGTGCCTCGGCAGGAATGCTTCAGGGAGGAGCCTCAGGAGAGGCCCTGCTTACCCACCTGCTCAGTGACATCTCTCCCCCAGCCGATGCCCTGAAGGTGAGGCCTCTGCTCGCCTCTCCCATGCCAGGACTCTCACCCTCCACCCCTTGTCCGAATGAGCCTCCCCACCCAGCAGTCTCCTGACCGTCCTACCTTCCTGTGAGCCTATGAACGTGATTTTTATTTTCCTCCACCACCAGCTGCGCAGTCCCCGGGGGAGCCCTGATGGGGGCCTGCAGACAGGGAAGCCCAGTGCCCCCAAGAAGCTAAAGCTGGACATGGGGGAGGCTGCGGCCCCTCCCAGCCACCGGAAAGGGGACAGCAACGCCAACAGCGATGTGTGTGCAGCTGCACTGAGAGGTGGGTGAGGCCTGTGCCCTGCACCTTCAGGGCGCTGGGCTGGCCCCGGCTACAGCCCATACGAGTTGTTGAAGGAGAGGGTGCAGCAAAATGCAGAAGCAGCTAAAACCCTGCAGACGGGATCCAAGGAGCAGAAGCAGCCCCGCAGCAACCAGGGCTGCAGGCAGAATCCTGGATCCTGCTGTCAGGTGGGCTTTGGTCATTTACACTGCCCCAGGGTGTCACCTACCTGGTTTGCACATGCCCGGCATGGTTGTGGCAAGGCGGAAATCCCTGCCCTGTGCAGTTTACATTCTCTTCAGGCAGGCTGCTCAGTGGGGTTTCCTGCTTCCAACAGTCGCCGATGTGGATGCGAAAGTACAATTACTGTGAAGTTACTGGGTAACTTGCATTTGGGTCCTCTATACCAGCAATTCACTGCCCGCCACCCCACCCCATGTCAAGAGGAGAGCCAGTGCTCCTCAAATGTATAAATGCACACTTATAATGGACCGCCAGTATCAACAGCCCTGTTTAGTATGATGACCCCCATTTCATAGTGGAGGAAGCAGACTGAGAGCCGCTAAGTGACGTGCCCATGTCAGGGCCAGCAGGGCGCGCCCCTGAACCACGTGCTGCGGAAGCGCTGCTCTGAGTCCCTTAGCAGCCTCTGCGCCGCCACTCTTCCTCCCCAGGCCTCAGCCGGACCATCCTCATGTGCGGGCCTCTCATCAAGGAGGAAACGCACAGGGTTAGTGCAGCCTGGTCCCCAGGGAGGTTGGGGTCGGGTGGGGGTCGTGCCCCCAGAGGGGGTGCATTCCAGCTTGGGAGGAGGCCCTGGAGAAGGGTTGGGTCGTCTCGGTGGGGTCTCTAGTTGTGCCTGTGTCCTTTCCAGAAACTGCACGATCTGGTCCTTCCGCTGGCCATGAGTGTCCAGCAGGGCGAGGTCCTAGGCAGCTCCCCATATGCCAGCTCCTGCTGCCGCCGTGAACTTTACCGCCTGCTGCTGGCTCTGCTGCTGGCGCCTTCTCCTCGCTGCCCTCCTCCTCTTGCGTGTGCCCTGCAAGCCTTCTCCCTCGGCCAGAGAGAAGACAGCCTGGAGGTAACTGCTGCCTGGGGCCAAGTCCGCCTTCTCGGTTTCAGGGTTCTCTTATTCCTGATGCCGGGGGGCTCTCTGGTGCCGTGAAACCCTGTGTTCCTGAGACTGGCACTTGCTTTTTCTTCCTTCCTCAGGTCTCTTCTTTCTGCTCAGAAGCCCTGGTGACCTGTGCTGCTCTGACCCACCCCCGGGTTCCTCCCCTGCAGTCCATGGGCCCCACGTGCCCCCCACCTGCTCCAGTTCCTCCTCCTGAGGCCCCATCTCCCTTCAGGGCCCCACCCTTCCATCCCCCAGGCCCCATGCCCTCAGCGGGCACCATGCCCTCAGCTGGCCCCGTGCCCCCAGCAGGCCCAATGCCCCCAGCACGCCCTGGACCTCCAGCCACAGCCAACCACTTAGGTCTCTCTGTGCCAGGCCTGGTGTCTGTACCCCCCCGGCTCCTTCCTGGCCCTGAGAACCACCGGGCAGGCTCAAACGAGGACCCCATCCTTGCCCCTAGTGGCACTCCACCCCCTGTACCCCCAGATGAAACCTTTGGGGGTAGAGTGCCCAGGCCAGCCTTTGTCCACTATGACAAGGAGGAGGCGTCCGATGTGGAGATCTCCTTGGAAAGTGACTCTGACGACAGCGTGGTGATTGTGCCCGAGGGGCTGCCGCCCCTGCCACTGCCCCCCCCCTCGGGTGCCACCCCACCCCCTGTTGCCCCAGCTGGGCCACCACCAGCCTCCCCTCCTCTGCCTGCCAAGGAGGAGCCTGAAGAGCTTCCTGCAGCCCCGGGACCTCTCCCTCCACCACCACCCCCTCCGCTTCCGGGCCCGGTGACACTCCAGCCACCCCAGTTGGTCCCTGAAGGAACTCCTGGTGGGGGAGGACCCCCAGCCCTGGAAGAAGATTTGACAGTTATTAATATCAACAGCAGTGATGAGGAGGAGGAGGAAGAGGAAGAGGAAGAAGAGGAAGAAGAGGAGGAGGAGGAGGAAGATTTCGAGGAAGAAGAAGAGGATGAGGAAGAGTATTTTGAAGAAGAAGAGGATGAAGAGTTTGAGGAGGAATTTGAAGAAGAGGAAGGTGAGTTAGAGGAAGAAGAAGAGGAGGACGAGGAGGAGGAGGAAGAGTTAGAAGAGGTGGAAGAGTTGGAGTTTGGCCCAGCAGGAGAGACAGAAGAAGGAGGACCTCCACCCGCCAGCCTGCCTCCAGCTTTGCCCCCCACCGAGTCCCCCAAGGTGCAGCCGGAGCCAGAGCCGGAGGCTGGGCTGCTGTTAGAAGTGGAGGAGCCAGGGGCCAGGGAGGAGCCTGGGGCCGAGATCGCACCCACACTGGCCCCTGAGGTGCTCCCCTCCCAGGAGGAGCTGGAGAGAGAAGCGGGGAGTCCCCCAGCAGGGCCTCCTCAGGAGCTTGTTGAAGAGGAACCCTGTGCTCCCCCAACCCTGCTGGAAGAGGGGACTGAGGATGGTGGTGATGAGGTCCCACCCCCACCAGAGACGACTGCAGCAGAAGAAACGGAGCCGGAGCCAGAACCAGAGGTGGAGACCCCCGCTCTGCAGGAAAAGGTGAGTGGGCAGGTTGGGGGCGCAGCTCTGGGGGGAGGCTGGGCGGGGAGAAGATGTTGCAGCTGCCATGTTAGGGAAGAGGTTTATCCCCAGTGTGACCCACTTCAGTGTATGTGTGGGAGGTGGTCTTGAACCTTGTGTCTTTGTCCCTAAAAGGAGCAGGATGACACAGCTGCCATGCTGGCTGACTTCATTGATTGTCCCCCTGATGACGAGAAGCAACCACCGCCTGTCACAGAGCCTGATTCCTAGTTCTCTCCTCCGCCCCACTCACTTCCAATAAAGTTATGTACTTGGATATTGGCTGCTGCTTCTGCCTTTTGCCACAACTGTGCCCCCAGCCAGAAACCCCATGGTCTGCGGGGCTTTTCAAGATATCCGGACTGTTCTTCAAGTGTCTCCGTAGCTGTCGTCGTCTCCACTGTCAATAGGAGGAACCATTGACTTAAGGAGTTTAGTCATTGAATTCTGTGACATTTGAACCTCGGGCCTACAAATGAAAGGGGCGTCCATAGTGCGTATGGGGCGGGGCGGGGGGGGGGCTCTATTCTGGGGCTGGTCCTTCCAGTGACAGCATCCCAACGGCTTCCTGGCAGGAATTTGCCAAGCTCACCCCAGGCCTTCCTACCCATTTTTGAGACTTGGACATTTCCCAGCCAGTGTCTGATCCCTTTAAGCAGTTCTATTCACTCTAGGCCTTGCTGGGATGCACGTGTGCGCATGAACCTAGTGGTGTGTACTGGAGAGGGTATCGAGGTCTGTGGGCTTGAGGTAAATGCTCCTGATTCTTCGCTCAGTTCTTGAAGGATGAACATAAGTAAAGGACCTGGGAACTGCAGCGGAGGGAATAACTTCCCAACTGCATGATCCTGAGGGGCCTCTGAGGAGTGACATTTGAGCTAATTTTGGGGAATGTAAGGGTTTTAAAAAATTTTCCCCCAACTTGTTATTTTCAAGAATTTCAAACATGCAGAAAAGTTGGAAGAATTGTACAGTATAATACCTTTGCCTAGATTCATCAATTGTTAACATTTTCTCATGTTAACTTTTACCTCTGTAATGTCTGTATCTCCATATAGACATGTATTTATATGTACATAAATCTGTAATCAATACATATTTATATGTACATACATTTCCTTTTTTGTGGGGTCATGTGTAAAGTACCTTGCACCTCTGACTTCTTCAACATTATCTCCTAAGGTTAAGGACATTTTTCTGCGTAATGACAAACCACCATCAGACCTAAGAAAAGTCACAGTGATAAAATACCATGTGTGCTGTATTGTGATACTCAAGTTTCCTATTTATCTAAAATGTCTTTGATAGCTGTTTTCTTCCTCTGATGTAAGTTCAAGAGTGTTTTTTCCTAGGTGCAAAGGGCCACTGGAGGCTTTGGGGTCACGGCAGAGATGGGTGCAGCAAGGTGATAGCTCCTGCAATAGCGATTTTTCAAAAATGTAAAGGACCTGAACTCTGGCAGCTGTAGGTAAAGGTGACATTGGTCCCGAGGAAGAGGCTAGAACAGTAAGTTTAACGTTTGAATGGTACTGTGAACAGATAACATTCACGTAGTTCAGAGCACAAGAGGTACAAAGTGTTCCTTGGAGAGTTCGCCGCGTTCTCCCGTCACCTGGAGCAGCCAGTGATGGGCTTTTACTTCTCCCAGAGGTGACACGTGCACACAGAAGCAGTTATGTGTAAAACTCCTTCCCTTCGTTTTCCTCACAAGTGACAGTATATTATCACTCATTATAAATCACTTAATTTCACTAAGTCATGGCATTTATTTCACAAATATTGTTGGGTACTAGGCACTGTCTTCTCATACGTAGTTAAACAATGATTGGCGCACAGGAGGCTGCAGGTGGGGGAGGGAGGGGGTGATGGGCACCCTTTACCCTGTTTCCCCCAGTGGTTACATCTGGTGTGATTATCGTACAATATGAAAACCAGGAATTTGGTGTCTCTACGGCGATAGGCACTTGTTTTACAAGAAATAGAGTCGTGAGTGAAACAAAAACCCCTGCTCTGCCCCCAGTGGGGTTTAAATTCTCTCATGGTGTGTGGGGTAGACAGTAAGTACGATGGATGTTAGATGTTAGTGCAGTGGGGAAGCGGGGACATTGGTTTGTGCGGGTGTGTGTCAACGTTTTGAAGAATTTCAAATCTTACGAAAAGTTGAACACCCACATTTCTACCATATTACTCCATTTGTGTGTGTGTGTGTGTGTGCAATTTTAAGTAGGACGGTCTGGCTGAGAAGGTGACAGACAGTGAATAGAGACCAGGAGGAGTTGAGGGAGAGCAGTGTGGGCTTCTGGGGGGAGGGTTTTCCAGGCAGAGGGTGCCAGCGAGGAGGAGGGTCAGAAGCAGGGGCACTTTGGGGTGTTGAAAGCAAGCAGGGAGGCCAGTGGGGTTGCAAAGGGGAAGCAGCCAGAGGGACAGGCTGTGAGTAGGAATGAGGAGGCGGTGATGCAGGGCCTCGGGCTTCTGCTCAGTGCGGGAGGAAAGCACTGGGGGGATTTGAGCATAGACTTGGCACCGTGTGGTTTATGTCCGAATAGGACCTGACTGCTCGTGGGAACTAGATGAAGGCGAGTAACTGGTCGCTGAGACACCAGTTAGGAGGCTCGAGCCAGGAGAGGCGCTGGCTTGGGCCAAGCAGGGGTTGGGAAAGTGGCTGGGTTCCAGATAATTCTCTTTTCTAGATAATTTTTAAAGTCAGATGGCAGAATTTGCAGATTATTCCATACAGTGCTTCTTCATTCTTTTAAAAATACAACTGTCTATGCCCTGGCTGGGATGGCTCAGTGGATTGAGCCCCGGCCCATGCCTGGGTTGCAGGCCAGGTCCCCGGGTGGGGGCATGCGAGAGGCAGCCAACTGATGTTTCTCACACATGTTCTCTCCCTCTTGCTCCCTCCATTCCCCTCTCTCTCAAAATAAGTTTTAAAAATCTTAAAAAAATAAAATATAGCTGTCCAGAATTTCACTATACCATAGTTTATTTAACCAGTCCCGGAACAATTTGATTAATCCCCTACCTTTTGCTGCCAAAAAACAAGTGAATGTGTACATGTCTATGGATAACATGGACACATGTCATTTTGCACATAAGTGTGTAGGATAGATTCCTAGGAGTAGAACTGCTGAGTCTTTTCTTGGATGTTGTACCAGTTTTTGCCCCACCAGGAGTAGGAGTGTTTCCTCAAACTACTGCCAATGTATGTTAACAAACTGCCATCTTTGCCAATATGTTAGATGGAAAACGGCACATCAGTGTATTTTCATTTAGAGCTTGAGCTCTTCATATGTTTAAGACCTCTGAATTTCCTTTTCTATGAAATGTCCTTATGCTTTTGCTCATTCAGTTATTTCCTTGTTCCATAGCTTTTTATATATTAGGAAAATTTGCCCTTGTCTATAAATGTGTTGCATTTTTTGACAGTCTGCTTTTGACTGCTAGTAGTAGGTTTTGCCATGTTGAAATTTTTTATTTTTATTATATTTATTTATCAGTCTTTTTAAAGCCCTGGGTTTTGAGAAATCGTTTTAAAAAGCCCGTTGGAAGCTGGTGTGGCAGCGCTGCGATGTTTTGTAGTGAGGACCTCGCACAAAGCTGGCCCCGGAGGTGGTGAAACGGAAGATGTGTGAGGATGCGGTTTCCTCCACACGGAACTCCCTCATCTCTGTGGCCCTGCTGCCGGTCACTCCTTTTGTCTTAAAGAAATTGGACAGCATTGGACATCACATGTGAATGCATGATCTGAAGAACCCGGTTACAGTTTCTACTCTGTAAGTCAATCTGCAAATGAAGAGACCCAGAAAGGTGTAAGAGACTTTGATTGAATGGACATAACACTTCTGCTTGTTAAGAACAAGTCTGGTCATGGTCACTGACCTTCATAACTAAAATAGAAAACTATTTGGGAAGTATGAAAAGACATTTCTTATACCTGTGATATTCAGCCTCCATGAATGTTGGTATAATTGTAAATAATGTCAAATTCCATTTTCTAGCAAGTATTAATTATATAAGAGAATTATATCTGCAGTAAAAAAAAAAACAAAAAACCCTCACCATTCTGAGATTGTGAGAAGGCGCTAACATTTTTTTCTAGTATTTTTATGGTGCCATACTTTTATTATACTAATTCTTTCATGGTTTTAGTTTTTACATTTATATCTTTCATCCATTTGGAACTTAACCTAGTGTAAAGCATGAGGTACAGGTCCAACTTCACTGTTTTATCTAAATGTCATTTATTAAGCAACCCATCTTTCTCTGATTTGAAATGCCACCTTTATTATATCCTAAATTCCTCTATGTACTTGGATCTATTTATTGACCTTTTGTTCTATTCCACTGATCTGCCTGTGTATACTTACGTATTGTGGTTTTATGATATATTCCAGTATCTGGTAGGAAGCATAGGCTAGGTTATTCAGGTGGGTTTTGGCTTGACCTTGGGAAAAAATAAATTGATTGGAGCCAAAATGGGTCCACTGTTCAGAACAGGGCCTGTCAGATAGCTCTTCTGGGTTTTAGATTGATAACGGTGGGGATGGGAGGGCTCTTGCCTTCACAGACTCTCCAACACTTGCAATGAGAATGTTGGCTTAATACAGGGTGGAGCAGAAGTAGGTTCACAGTTGTGAGTATGCGAAACATTTTATTCTTGTATTATTTTTATTAATTACTGTATAATTTTCCATACTAATAACTATAAACCTACTTCTGCCCCACCCCGTATTACGACACAATAAATTATTCAAGCAGTTAATAACCATACCCAAAGGTTAACAGATCAAGGCTATTCTGGAGATTTCTTGCTCCAGACCTAGCTCACAATTACTATAAGTAACTTGGATGTGGTTCTGTTTATTAAGTTTTTATGGGACACAGTTGGAACACTAGCATATATTTTGGGTTGTTTACAAGGATTTTTAGGAAGTTGAATGGTAGAATTTCAGAGGAATCAGAATATGGTTCTTGTTTTTGGGCTCTGCAAACAATTGCATAATACAGGAAGAAGATGTAGCTTAGCAGAGAGAGGGGATTCAGAGATGGGTGGGGACTTGGGAGGGTCTTTCTCCCTCAGGTTGCTTCAATCAAGAGCTAGAGCTGGGGCTGGTGGTCGTGCAAGGAGCACTGGGGGTGTGGCTGGACGGGTTTGTGGGGGAGGCCTTAGGAAGATGTGCTCAGGGGTTTGGGCTTTTGTTCTCTAGGTAGCAGGGATTCCTTTTCAGGTTTAACCTTGTGGAGGAAAGTGACTAGTTCTGTTTTCTATCAGCGTTGGCAGTGTGAGGGGGAGAGCTGGAGCCCAAGAGGTCAGAGAGGTGATGGTCTAGGCAGTAGCCATGATGGGGCTGGGAGGTCTGGCTACTCTGGATCTAAGGGTGCCCTTGGTCTGCTGGCTGGGGCAGGGCTGCTATGTAGTTTTTTTTTTTTTTTAAGTCTTTATTCATTTATTTTTAGAGAGATGGGAAGGAAGGGAGAAAGAGGGAAAGAAACATTGATCAGTTGCCTCTCACGTGCCCCAGCCAGGGACCAGATCATAACCCAGGCGTATGCCCTGAACAGGAATAGAGCTGGCAACCTTTCGCTTTGTGGGACAACACCCAACCCTCTGAGCCCTGCTGGTCAGGGCATGTAGTCTTGAACTGCTTCAGTTTGGGGGAATCCTTGCCAAAGGCTGGGTGGGCCTCACCTGTGAGCAGCCTCGAAGTCGGTCTGCTTTCCTCAGGAAGAGCTAGCTGGCTGCCTGGCCCAGGCCTTTAGTCCTCTGTTGTCAGTATGAGGTGTCAATGCCTTTATTGCTTATACCACCGTCCCCACCCAACCCCCACCCTCAGGTGGGGCTTTGAGAGAACAGCTAGCTGGAAACTGAAGATAAGCCAAGTGGCAGGGCCTGTGGCCCAGGTAGGAGTCGTTTTGGGGTTTATTGAATGCTTGTGGTGTACAATCAGAGTACCAGGCATTAGGGGAAAATAATACATTAATTAAGACCTTTCTCTAAAGACATTCACTGGCCGGCAGTCATTTCGAACGTGTAAGCAGCGGGATATGTGGGGTTTGGAGCTCAGGAGCGGGGTTCAGGGCTGCAGAGATCTGGGAGGGGCAAGGCACCCAGGAGATATGACTGGATGAAAAGAGAAGTGGGCTGAGGATGGAACGCAGATAACACCAACATTGTAGGGTCCAGGTGCCTTTAAAGAGCGTGAAGGGAACTTGGAGAGCGGCTGTCCCAGAAAATGAGAGGAGAGCGTCAGGCAGGAGGCGGAATCTCAGTGCTATTGAGATTTGTCAGCGATCAATGGGCTCAAGGAGAGCAGTCTCGGGTGGTGGGGGCAGAAGCCAGTGGGAGGGCTGGGGGGCCAAAGATTCCGCCTGTGATGAGAGGAGATGTGGTGGTGGTGACACCGGCCCGGCTCTGCGCCACTGCCGTCTCCACCCAGGGGCTGTGGCCACCTTGCTGCCTCTGCAGCCACCACAGACCCTTCCTGCTCAGTTCCCGCATGTTCTCTGAGTGGTTTTTCTGCCAGGAGGGGTCGCTCTTCCGCCTCTCCTCAGCCCGGATGTGGCTGCTGTCACAACTTTCAGGGAGAGGCAGAGCACCCCAGACAGATGTCAGACTCTGGGCCTGAGCCATCCTTAACAGAGACAGATTTGATGTTTTCAGAGAGGCTTTACTTGGCCCTGCTATCAAAAAGCATCCCTCCTGCCTCCTGTCTCCCATTATTAAGTCCTTATCCAGCCCCCTGACCCCCGCCTTTTAGCACTTATCACCGCCTGATATATATTATTTGATATGAATTTGTTTAGAGTTTGTCTCCTCCCAAAAGAATGTTAGCACCATGAGGGCACTGTTGAATCTCCAGTCCTAAATTCCTGGTTCACAGTGGGGGGCTCAGTTCCTATTGAATGAATGAACACAGGAATGGCTGAATGAATAACAAGAATTCCTGCTGAGCCCTGGGAGGTTATAGATATGGGTAACAGTGGCCCCCTATCAGTTCCTTGTGGAGCCAAAAGTGGGAGATCAGCAAACCTTTCCCACAACTTGATAAGCTCTGCCAGAGATGGGCAGACTCCCTCTCCCACTGATGGGAGTGTGTTGCTGGCAGAGATGGAGAAACTGAGTTCAGCAGAGTGTAGCTTGTCAGACTGAAGCCATAAAGCTATTCTTCCCTTAACCATCTCCTGCAGCATCCGGTCTGGGCCTCTCCCCCTTCAAAGGTGGAACACAACAACACAAGTATGGGCTGGGGCTGTGGGGTGCCCCTGGGACCATCTGGCCCCCTGCAAGCCAAGGAGATTCTCTGACAGGGAACTCTCAGAGCACAGACCCTGTGGAGCTCCCAGGGCGCTGCTTCCCTGGCCTGTGTCTCTCCAGGGGCACACTGCTTTCCAGCCTCTGTGTCTGGTCCCCTCTCCCATTTAGTCCGTCCCAACCTGCCCAGGTGGAAATCTGTTTTCCAACACCTGATGAGTGGTCTTCCTACAACCAGACCCATGAAACCCTATGAAGGATTTCCTTCATAGTTACTCATCTGTAGCGCTCTCTGGGCACTCCCTTCTCACTGTGGCTCCTAGAAAAATGCTTGGCCTAGAGGAGTCGTTAGTAGATGATGAGAGGGAGAAATGTTCCTGTGTGTGACCCAGTTAAGAGGAAGCTGCCTGTTTTCAGTTCTCCTTACACTCGATCTCCCTGCTGCTGTTGTAATGTCTCCCACTACTTTAATTTCATTTTGCCCAGTATCTTCGCCTCCCTGACCCCGTCCAGTCTACCTTACCCTTTGTTTCTCCAGCTTCCATGTGGTAGTATAGTGCTTAAGCCGTAGTTTTGGGTCTCAAGACACCAAGAATCTAAATTCAGTAACACTCTGATCATTTCAGTCCCTGTCCACCAGCCTGGAGGTTACTTGCTTTCATTTGTCATATTCCACCTGCCAACTGTCTGTCTATTCATCCAACAGGCCCTTCCTTCAGTCAGTGCTCCCACAACGTATATACAGTACTAAATGTAGGCCGCTCATTGTGCTGGGTACTGGAGGGCACAAAAGTGAAAATTACAGTCACTGTCTCCAAGGATATGTCAGTTCCCTGGGAGAGAGAAAGGCAAGCAGATGAATGTAATGCAGTAAAATTGTTATGTTGTTATAGAATACAATGGGAGCCCCCAAAAGAGAGCTGTTGGGTCCCTGAAGGGTGGGGGTAGTGGGGAGACAACAGTGTCAGGAGAGCTCTGGACAGAGCCATACCTGTTGTCTGAGCAGTCTGGGGACTGACATTTGGGATAGAAGAAGGGTGGGGAACTCCACCAATCCTAAGTGACTGGAACCGAGAGGCAGGACATTTTGACATTCACATTATAGCTAAGTTTTTTGTATTTTTTTAAATTTAAGCTTCCTTACTTAAACTTTTTTTTTCAAATCTGTAGGAAAGTTAACAGAATAGCAGTACAACAGACACTATATATCTTTCACTTAGATTAATCAAATGTTGATATTTTACCATATTTGCTTTCTCTATATCTGTATTTTTCCCTTTAAACCATTTGAGAGTAAGTTGTATTGTCCTGCTTCTTTACCCTTACATATTCCACACCTCTATATTGATACAGTACTTCCTAAGATAATGACACTCTCTTACACAGTTATGACATGCTTTGTCAGTCAAGAAATCTAACAGAACACTGTTACCTAATATATTGCCCATATTCTAATTTACTCAATAGTCTTGCTAACATCCGTGATAGCTGTTTGTGAGTTTCAGCTTTTTAATGGCATCAAGTTCCAGGTACCCTTGTCCTCTCTGACCTGAATGCTGTCCCTTGTCCCGTTTCTGAGTCTCATCCCTTTCCTGACTCCCACCTAGGCCCTTAGACGGATCTCTATGGCATGGGTCTCCTCTGTCACCTCCTGCTTAGTTGTTAAAGCATGAGATTCTAGATTTAGTATTTGCCTCTTCCTTTCTCTCTAGTCAAAAGCATAAATAACCCCAAGATATTTATAACTTTTAACTAAAAAGAAGCCTGTTAAATGTGAATGCTGAAAAGTCCAGGCATTGGCAGAATTGGTAGACTATCAGGTTCCCACCAAGAATTTCTCTCCTCTCATCTGACAACATAGTCATCAAGGGAGGAGCCCTTGGCCACTGGAATGCAGACACACACACACACACACACACACACACACATTTAACCTAGTCTTACACATTTAACCTAACCTGCTTGCGTCACTTCAATGTCTCCAGAACACTGAGGCTAGTACCCCAAAAGACCTCTGAACTACAAGTCAGGCTGAACAGGTGATACAATTGATGTTTTAACAACACAGTTGGCACTCATATTTTTGTGCAATGAGTGAAACGTAAAGGAGTGGTTGGGGTAGTCAGGCATTGACTGGACAGCAGGCAGCAGGAAGAGAAATGTTGGAACTTGTTATAGCAATGTCATTATTAGTTGACAATGCAAGGGGGAAGAGTATAAAATGGTAAGATTAACTAATGTCAAACAGAGAGGATTTAATGGGGAAATTTATCTTATTTCTTATCTATAATAACTTAAAATATTTCTATACCTTTTTTGAAAGATTTCATTTATTTTTAGAGAGAGAGGAAGGGAGGGCAAAAGAGAGGGAGAGAAGCATCACTGTGAGAGAGAAACGTTGATCGGTTGCCTCTCACATTTTCCCCTACCAGGGACTGAACCCACAACCCAAGCATGTGCTCTGACCAGGAACTGAACTGGTGACCTTTTGCTATGTTTCTATATCTTAAAATTTTAATTTGTATTTTAATTAAAGTAAAACTTTGTCATTCATTCATTATTGGGACGTACTTCCTACTTTACTCTAGATTGTTCTGTAGGCCTGCCATTTAATTGTTATTCTGGAACTTTCCTACATCATCATCCTTGGTTATTCTCTTTGCCTCTCCTCTGATTCCTAGATCCCATCCTTTCTCTTTCTTGGCTTATTCCCTCAGTTCAGTGATGCACATCCTCCAAGAGCTTCTTGAGAAACGGTATTACAGGAAGTAAAATGGTTTACTTCTTGCATGTCTGAAAATTAACTTTATCCTGACATTTGATAGACAATTTGGCCAGGTATGTGGGTCTGAATTTCCCTCAAACTCTTGTAGGCATTGTCCCAGATAGTTCCCACTTTTGTTCTCACAAGACTCAGACTGAGCTGAAGCACCAGTGTGATCCCTCTAATCTATGGTCCATGAGCATAGAAGGGAGGTATCTCAAGAAGAATCAGAGCATTCTTAACCAATGTACCCTGCGCCCCTCCCCCGGTGGGGGTGCGTGTCAATGGCCACCAGCGCGGGCCTGTAAACAGAGGTAGGAAGAAGACAGCGTGCCCCAGGTAGGAGGCCAGGACACACAGACTGGAAGATACCTGAAGCTGGACAGTGACCGGAGACCAGCAAAACCACCTATGTTTACGACACTTTTGGGTGGAGAAGAAGTTCCTGGTGCAACTTTGAACTGAGCTGTCAGAGAGTGATGAGGTGATTTTTCTTTGGGTGTCTTAGAAGAAATGGGCTTTGAAAATTGTTAAATGAAATATTTCTTTCTTTTCCACTGAACTCTGTCCTTGAAGTTTTGCCTGGTAGGCGGCGTGCGGTAGGACCCTCCCTTACTTGCTGAGTTTGGCAACAGTTGTGCACACTAGGGATTTACCCAGTTTGGAGTCTCTTGACTCCCTGGAGAGCTGTTTCCTTTCACCAGCAAAGAATTTAAAGGCAGCTGATGCCTCGAGAGGGAGAGCAGGGTGAGTTCCTGAGATAAGGAATTCTTGGCATCTGCTCGGAAATTCCTGCAATTTCTGCCATGAGGTCAGCCTGCCACCAGCAGCTCGGACCTCAGCCCGGGCCATCCTGGCCTTACCGGGGTTCACATTGTCCCAGCTGAATAGCCCAAAACTGTAACTGAATGCAGGTCTGGCTGCCTGCTGCTTGAAAAGCCAATACTGGAGAGACAGGTGCTGATGTAAAGAGAAGTGGTTTATTTAGGTGCCAGCTAGCTGGGAGATGGAGGACTCTCATCTCAAAGCCCATCCTAGCATCTCAGGTGTCCTGACTAGTTTATATAGGGGAACCATGGGAAGAGGGGAACTAAGGAATTTCTGGCGCCGTCAGTTTCTCAGCTCTGCTCTTGGGTGGTTTCAGTGTCATCTCCTGTGTACATCACTGTCTAGTTTCATTGTTCCATCTGCAGCTTCACTGCTGATATCTGGGAACAGCACATGCAGGCTGCATTTCTGCTGGTTCTCATATGAATTTCTGATGCTTGCCCAATTTCTTGTGGTCAGGGTCATTGCTTAAGCAGAAGCTGCAACTGCTGATGTCAAAAAAATACAAGAAAATTTATAATACATGAATCTTCTATGAGTTTGTTAGTACAGCCTATTCTATAACTACCATTTGATTGGTAGATTATGTTAACTTCAATCACTGTTACATTGTCTCTTAAGAGTTTTATGGCTCACAAAGGAGACTTCTGGCCAAGACAGAGGCATAGGTAGACACACTGTGTTTCCCTCCACAACTAAGAAGGAATACAACTACCTCAAAATTGGGGACAACCAGAAGTTCCAGAAAATAGAGCTGCATGGAATTCCAACAAGCAAAGATATACATAAAGAAGAAATACTCATCCAGACAGGTAGGAGGGGAGGAGCCGAGGCGGAGATGACACAGTGTGGGGGTGGCAGTGGTGGCAGAGACAGAGGTTGTGGCTGACCCACAGAAAGTGTAGTCACACATTTAAAAAAGTCAGGAGGGACACCTGGGGAGTGCTCCCAGCACCAGACCAGACTGTGCAGCTCACAGTTCCAGTGCCAGGGAAAGTAAAGCCTCATTGCTTCTAACTGTGAAAACCAGTAGGAGTTGGGGCAGTGGAAGAAACTGCCGGTCTCTCAACAGAATACATTTGTTTAGCGGGCCCCATTGTCCTAGAATGTCTGAAGAAACACCCACCCTAGAAACCATGGCCAGAGCAACAGCTAGAGGGGTGCCAGTCCCATATGGGAAGTGGGGGAAGTGCCTGGGAAAGGGGTGAGTGCTGAGCAAGTGGCATTGTTCCCTTTAAGACCCCTCCCCCACATACAGTGCCACAATGTGGTGCAATGGTCACCCTGTACTAACGAATACCTAAGGTTTCGCCCCTTACTACGTAACAGGAGCGAGAGCTCTACCTAAGATGCGAGACAAACACAGGAGCCTGTCAAGTTGAGGAGACAGAGAAGTATGGCCCAAAAGGGGGAATAGATCAAGATTCTAGTGGGAGAACTAAGCGATGAGAGAATAGCCAACCTAACAGACTAGAGTTCAAAACATTGGTGATAAAGATGCTCACAGACTTGACAGATATTTAAGTACAGCAAATGCAGAAAGGAAGAAGTTAAGTCTAGACTAAGTGAAACAAAGGAAAATCCACACGAAACCAATGATGAAGGGAAGGAAACCAGGGTTCAAATCAATGATTTGGAACATAAGAAAGAAATAAGCAGTCAAACAGTACAGAATGAAGAAATAAGAATTGAGAAAAAAAAAATGGAGAGGCTTAGGGACCTCAGGGGCAACTTTAAGTGTGCCAATATCCAAATCATAGGGTGCCAGAAGGAGAAGAGGAAGAGCAAGAAATTGAAAACTTACGTGAAAAAATAATGAAGGAAAACTTCCAAAAGTTGGTGGAGGAAATAGACATACAAGTCCAGGAAGCACAGAGAGTCCCAAATAAGCTAGACCCAAAGACGACCACACTAAGACATGTCATAATTAAACCAAGGTTAAAGATAAAGAGAGAAACTTAAAAGCAGCAAGAGAAAAGAAGAGAGTTATCTAAAAAGGGGTTCCTATAAGACTGTCAGTTGATTTCTCCAAAGAAACTTTGCAGGCAAGTAGGGACTGGCAATAAGTATTAAGTATTGAAAAGCAAGGACCTCCAACCAAGATAATCCAGCAAAGCTATCATTTAGAATGGAAGGGCAGATAAAGTGCTTCCCAGACAAGGGAAAGTTAAAGGAGTTCGTCATCACCAAGCCCTTATTATATGAAATATTAAAGGGACTTATTTAAGAAAAAGAGGGTCAAAATTATGAACATTAAAATGACAACAAACAACTATCAACAACAGAATCTAAAAAATAAAAACAAAAAGAAACTAAGCAAACAACCAGAACAGGAACAGAATTATAGGTATGGGGATCATTTGGAGGGTTATCAGCTGGGAGAGGGAAGGGGGAGAAATGGGGAAATGGTGCAGGGATTAAGAAGCATAATTGGCAGGTACAAAATTAACAGGGGGAAGTTAAGAATAATATAGGAAAGGGTGAAGCTAAAGAACTTATATGCATGACCCATGGGCATGAACTAAGGGGAGTGGGATGCTGGAGGGAAGGGGGATACTGGGCAGAGGGGAGCAAAGAGAAAAGAAATAGGGACAACTGTAACAACATAATCAATAAAATATACTTAAAAAGGGGGGGTTGTTTTATGGCTCAGGTTACCTTATGTAGAACCTGAGGTGGTTTCCAAATTCCAGTCACAGATTCATGATGTCCTATGAGTCAAGCTTCTTACTTAATCCTTCACTTTTAAATCCACACCCTCTATTAAGTCCAAAGTCAATGAACTGGACTGAAAACATCTAATTCCTTTTAATTGTTTGCATGATTAGGTGTCATTTTTCAAATGACACCATATCACTTGGAATTTCACTAGAAAAGTTTCTAGCTGCTAACTCTTTTCTCATGTTCTGGAGTTTCAAAAAAACTGTATGTCCCCTTTCCAAGTCTCTGATCCAAGATTCTCAGGAACTTTGTTTTTGCAATACATTACAGCCAAGTTTAAGCTTATTACATTATCACTTCCAAATGATCAAAATTCCAATAACTTCATTCAGAGAACATACAAGGTTTGAGCCAATATAACAAGTAATTCTTGCTTCTAAGAATATATATACTATACACACAGAGACACATGGATTTTATTCAGTAGAGTCTGAAAGAAAACAAATTAATTTATTGAATTCTCTATATTGAACCATTCAATTTAAAGACAAAATTAGTACGACAAAACCAAAATTAATCTACCCCATTTATTGCATTCTTTCTTTGAGGTACTTAATATTTTATTCAATCTATTTCTGTAAACATAAAGTTATCGATGTTTTTTAATTTAA
The DNA here is from genome assembly GCF_987537825.1 of Furipterus horrens. Classification (NCBI taxonomy): domain Eukaryota; kingdom Metazoa; phylum Chordata; class Mammalia; order Chiroptera; family Furipteridae; genus Furipterus; species Furipterus horrens. Next base: position 55,104,656 of record NW_028327181.1, on the reverse strand, counting down.
CCAATTGACTTATCGTTGCTTTTAATTTAAAATCATTCAAAAGTTTTTTATAAGGCATTTTTTTTATATGTAATAATTTCGTGACTTTACTCTCATGTAAAACACTTGGGATTTAAAAAGAATTATGGAGTTCTGAAATTAACAATTACATCTTCCTCAGCCCTACCCCGGCGATGGAGTCCTGGTTGCCTACAGCCCACAGACCTTTGGGTATTCTTGTTTCTTTAAAAATCTGATGTGATATTGACTGAAAAAGAATTGGAGAGTCTTGGGAAGCTGTGGTTCCTTGTGAGTCTTGAAAGCTCTTCATAATCAACTGACCATGGAAGCCCATTGAAGAGCTGTAGGAGATTCAAGCAGTAATCAAATGATGAATTTGTCACTGCCTTCCTTTCAAGGGACACTCTGAATCCACCGGATGCACCTCTACACACACCGACCAGACTATGGAAGCCAGGTTTCTGCTCTAGTTTGAATTTTCCTACATTTTTGGATTCTGAATGAAGAATTTTATTTTGCCTCAAAGTTTGCCCACCAAGATTCATATCATGCTAAAAGTTTTCATGTTGAGTTTTCCCATTAATTTAAAAAATACCTGAGCATCTTTGCTTGGCACCTGATTATTTTCCTTTAAATGTATGATGATTTTTAAAATAAGTGGTCTTCACTAATAAAATACAAAGTCAGATAATTTTATTTTATTTTTATTTAATCCTCACCTGAGGACATTTTTTCATTGCTTTTAGAGAGAGAGGAAGTAATTAAGAGAGAAGCATTGATGTGAGAGAAAAGCGTTGATTGGTTGTTTTTGTATGTGCCAACCAGGGATTGAACCTACAACCTAGCTATTTGCCCTGACCGAGGATTAAACTTGTACCTTTTCGTTTATGGCATGATGCTTCAACCAATTGAGCCACACTGGCCAGGGCCAGCTCATTTTCTTTTTACAATCTCTATATCTCCTTTTTTTTTGGCAAGAGACCCAATCATGAGGTGTCAGCTTTAACTCTCAGCTTAACATCCTGTAGGTAAATAGTTAACTCACTTTTGATTTTGAAAGATTTTGAGCTAAGAGTATCTTGAATTTAAAACAATAAGTGTATTTTCCAACCATAAAAATTAAGATTGGGAAGGTGTCAATAACCGTGCTGTAATTATTTATTAATTCATCTGTTTATTCATTTATTTAATTTGTGGTCTATACATAGCCTTGTTACGGAAACAGGGGAGTCCAAAAATCCCCGGAGTTTGCGGCTGGGAGATGGGGAGAAGGAAGCAGCTTTCAGAATGCCTCCACACGCCTGAGGCTGGTGGCTGGTGTCTTTCATTATGCAAAATTGCTTGGATGCTTCCAAGGCCTCAGGTGGATGGGAGGAGTCTTGAACCAGGGGACGGTATGGAAAGCACACAGAGCCTACGTGGGGTTCTGTGAATGGTCAGAACTGTTGGCAACACCCACTGTGTCAGAGGACGCAGTCAGGGTTATATAGGCAGCTGCGAACACTTTGGACAGCGCGCGCTGGGGCTGTCTCCCTGGCTGGCGGGTGTTCGCAGGGGTGCTCTGGAGAAGGAAAGGAGATCCATGCAGTTTACAGAAAGAAGACAGTTTGCAAGGAGGCTGAGAATCCCGGCGGTTTTGTATTGAGAGCTGAAGGGCACCACAGCACAGAAAGGACCTCCCCAATCAGATTGAATGATTGGCAGCCGCTGGTAAAGCTGAACTGTGTTTGGGAAGTAGGGAAACCGTGTTTCTGACCTTCCTAAAACTGGCTAGGTTTGGTAGGGGGGAGGCAAGGATATGTGTAACTGTTAAATAAACAATTTTCTTTTCACTAAACTCTGGTATTCAGAGTTATAATTCTGGCGGCGGGCAATCGGGCCCCTAACTAAACAGCTCGTGGGTTCTGTTTCAGTCGGAGCAGCCCAGGGGTTCTGTAACAGCCTGGAAGTCTGCTGTAACCTCCTGGTTTCTTGTATTTTTGGTTGTAATTTTATGAGCCAACTTCCAAATTCCAAGGTTTGGATATATGTTCAAAGCTCTTTTCAAGATCTCTTTAAAAACCTGTGGACTTATAGTCTGACTGTACTCTCTTAAATAATTCCCTGTGATGAATTCACACAGCTGCCCAAAGAATAAAATCTTCACCTGTTTAACCTGTTACATTCTCTCCTGGGGTAGGTGAGGAGACAGAACACAGTATTTACTTGTGACCCTTGGACCTAATCTGTCTCAACCCACTACTGCCCTTCTTTCCTCCCAAAGAGTTGGACAGAACCCTTCTCTGAGGCCCATTTTGGGGTATTATTTCCTGGTTCTTTCTGGTTGTTCAGATACGGTTTAAAAGTTTTCAACTCTTCTCCATGACTCCTCTGCAAAATCTACACCACTGCCCTCAACATGTATTTTTGATGGGAATATATATGTTTATGCTGGATTGAGGCTGGAAAAAAAATCAGTTAAGGGTGACTAATCCAGCTTGCTTTTTAAAATCATATTGGGTTTGCCAGAGGTGCCATATATATTTTGACATCCACAAAGTAGAATGCCATTGGTTGGACACATGGGTGAGAAACACTCACAATAAAACACCGAGACACAGGACTTCAGCAGCAAAGCGAGGCGTTTATTCACGAGTCTGCAGAGTCTGTCGTACAGCCAGCCAGGGGCATGCACGCACGAAGAAGACAAAGAAAACTGGTTTTACAATAATGCAATTAGCTCCCCCTCCCCTCTCCTTCTCCTCCATTTCTCCATTACTGGTTAATCCAGGTTCACAATCTAACGAGATTACCTACTTAACTCAGGGTGTGATCAACTAAGGGTAATCTAGTTATAGGTCTCTCTCCAAATTATTTGCAAAGTTATCTAGCTACATCTTCCCATTTCTCTGTGTTTAGTGATGACAATCTTCCTCCTTTTGATCCCAGAGATATGTGTGAGGAGCTGCAGAGTGTCATTTGCTTGCACCTTTTCCATGATTCATCTGTTAATTATCTCCTACTGGTTTGAGAGTCACTGGCTTCTTTATCCCTTACACATGTAGTTTGTCCCCCATATGCCATGCCTGTATAGTTCTTTCTCTTATAAAGCAAGGGGCCTGTCACCTCTGTCCATCCTTTTTGCTACAAGGTCTGGGTGAACTCTTCTTTCCAGGCCTCCTTCTTCCTCTCCTTGGTTTCTGCATGTTTGTTCCAATTATCAGTTGTGATAATGAATCATCCCCAAACTTAGTGACTTAAAACATTATCATTGTATTATCTTTTTAAAGCATATTTTATTGATTATGCTATTACATTCGTCCCAATTTTTTCCCCTTTTGCCTCCATCCACTCAGTAACCCCCTTCCCTCCAGCAATCCTACCCCTCTTAGTTCATGTCCATGGGTCATGCATATACATTCCTTGGCTTCACCCTTTCCTATATTATTCTTAGTTTCCCCCTATTTTGTTCCTACCAATTATGCTTCTTAATTCCTGCACCATTTCCCCTTTTCTCCCACTTCCCCCTCCCAGCTGTTAACCCTCCAAATGATCTCCATACCTATGATTCTGTTCCTGTTCTAGTTGTTTGCTTAGTTTTTATCTTTGTTTTTGTTTTTGGATTCAGCTGTTGATAGTTGTGAGTTTGTTGTCATTTTAATGTTCATAGTTTTGATCTCCTTTCTTAAATAAGTCTCTTTACAATTTATTTCATGAAATAATGGCTTGGTGATGGTGAACTTTTTTAGTTTTACCTTGTCTGGGAAGCACTTTATCTGACCTTCCATTCTAAATGATAGCTTTGCTAGATTGAGTAATCTTGGTTGTGGGTCCTTGCTTTTCATCACTTTGAATACTTCTTGCCAGTTTCTTTTTGCCTGCAAAGTTCCTTTTGAGAAATCAGCTGATAGTCTTATAGGCACCCCTTTGTAGGTAACTCTCTGCTTTTCTCTTGCTGCTTTTAAGATTCTCTCTTTATCTTTAACCTTTGGTACTTTAATAATGATATGTCTTGGTGTGTTCCTCTTTGGGGACAACTTGTTTGGGACTCTCTGGGCTTCCTGGACTTGTTTGTCTATTCCCTTCACCAAATTAAGAAAGTTTTTCTTCATTATTTTTTCACATAAGTTTTCAATTTCTTTCTCTTCTCCTTCTGACATCCTTATGATTCAGATGTTGGCACTTTCGGAGGTGTCCCAGAGGGTCCTAAGTCTATCCTCAATTTTTTGAATCCTTGTTTCTTCTTTTAGGTCTGTTTGAATGTTTATCTCTTCCTTATGTTCCAAATTGTTGGTTTGAATTCCAGCTTCCTTTCCTTGTCTGTTGGTTTTCTGTGAATTACTCTTTATTTCACTTTGTGAAATCTTCATTTCTTCCTTTATTTTTATTTTTGTCATACTCAAGGGGTCCTCAGAGCATTCTGATCACCAGTGTTTTGAACTCTGCATCCGATTGGTTGGCTATCTCAGTTTCATTTAGTTCTTTTTCTGGGGTTTTGTTCTATTCTTTCATTTGAGCTGTATTTCCTTGTCTCCTCAATTTAGCAGCCTCCCTGTGATTGTTTTTTGTGTATTAGGTAGAGCTGCTTTTACTCCATGTCTTAGTAGTGTGGCCTATGTATAAAACACACCTGTAAGTTGTGTGTGGCAGAACCTTAGGTATTTGCCAGTATGGGGTCACTCTCTTCACAGCTTTGGACTGTGTGGGGAGAGCTTGGAGAGGGGACCATGCTGCCACCTGGCACTCGCTCCATTTCCAGTCACTTCACCCCCTTCCTGTATGTGACTGGTGCCCTTCTAGCTGCAGCGGGTGGGCTTGCGTACATTCTAAGACTGCGCTAGCCCTTTAAGAGGCAAAAAATCCACAGTGTCTTCTCTCATCCCACTCTCTACTGGTTTTTACAGCCAGAGGTAATGGAGGTCTCTCCTTCCAGTGCTGGAACCCTGGGCTGTGCGGTGCGGCCTGCGTCTGGGATTGCTTGCTCCCACGGTATCCCTCCCATCTGTTCTGCTGCCACTGCTGCTGCCACACCTTTCCACACCATGCCACTCTCCACCCATCTCCATGACTCTGCCCCTCCTACCCATCTGGATGAATGTCTTCATCAAATCATTGGTTGTTGGACTTCCAATGGTTCTGGTTGTTATTAGTTTAGGGGTCTGCTTGTAATTTATTTCTATGGTTGCATGATGTGGCAAAGCATGTCTACCTACGCCTCCATCTTAACTGGAAGTAAAACCTTGTGATTTAATAGCTGGCTGTAAATTGCTCAAATTGTTTAGCCTTGTTTAATTATTCTGTCTCAGTTCCTCTTATTCTACTAACCAAGGAATTTCCCTAACTTATTATCCTGCCTCAAAGTCAAGTGGCCTGAACAGACTTATCCAGTTCTGGCTACTTGCCAAGTCCCTAACCCCTCTTGCAACCCTCAGGTTTTATATTTTCTATTTATGTATATTTATATAAACTATATATTAAGTACAAATATCTCCAATGACCAAACAGAAACTGGGGCCTTGAGCCCAGAGTACTTGTGCTGGGCAGGCTCTTCTAATAGCTGCTTTGCCACTCCTCACCAAATTTTAATTTTGAACCATAAAGGGTGCTGGGTCTGGGTGGAAGGAATTCTATTCTCTTAAGCACCCATAGGACAAAATCCTAAAATGCCAAATGCCTGGTTAGTAGCTTTGGAAAGGGGCCCTTATTGAGCATTTTAGAAGAGGTAGCTAGCTGGGTCTTCAGGAAGACCCTATTGTTCACAGGCTCCCTTACGTAACATTAGCTATCCTGAAATTGGTTCTGTTATTGTATCTTCCTACTGATCCCAAGTGACCCAAGAAACTCACACTGTCTGACCTCTGTTCCCCCTCTATCCCCATTCTGCAGGTGGAGATTAGTAGTATCCTTTTTAAGATACTATTTTCATTTTTTGTGTGAGAATATCTATAATAAAATAGTACGTTTTTATACCTCCCAAATCACAATATCACATATATCTATTAAAGAAATTGAATTTATAGTTAAAAGCCTTCTGTGGATGAAAGAGAAATTCTATGGAAAGTAATCCCACAGGGTGATCTGATCATAAATTCCTAACTGGAAAGGTAATGGTGGGTAGTCATACCCCAAGCATAAAAGCTCTTTACTAAAAGGCTTATCTTTGTCTTAAGGAAGCCCTCCATTGTTTCTGGGTGTGGACATTTCTTACATTGACACTTCCAACAATAAAAACTCCAGTCTCAGATGGTTTTGCTACCAAACATTTAGAAGAGAAATGACACCAGTTCTACACTATCTCTTTTGGAAAATAGGAGATTGTAATTCCTGATTTATTTTATGAGGCGAGCCTAGTAATCAAACCCAGGTCAAAACATTACAAGGAAGAAAAACTAAAAACCATGAACACAGAGGGAAAAATCTGTAACAAAATATTATCAAATAGAATTCAGCAGTACATAAAAAAGTAATAATCACATCCAAGTGGAGTTCATCTTAAGAATGTAAGGATGGTGCCTACAACCAAGACACTACTCTTCCCAGCAAGGCTCTCATTCAAAATGCAAGGTTAAATAAGGAGTTTCCCAGACAAAAGAAGGCTAAAAGAATACATCTCCACCAAACCAGCATTGCAAGAGATGCTAAAGGGTCTGCTTTAAGAAGATGAAGAAACAGAGAGAGAGAGAAACTCAAGTATAATACAAAGGGGGAAAATGACAAACAATAGGTACCTATCAATAATAACCTTAAATGTAAATGGATTAAGTGCACCAATCAAAAGACATAGGACAGCTGAGTGGATTAGAAAGCATGACCCGCATATATGCTGTCTACAAGAGACCCAGCTCAGAACAAAAGACCTACACAGACTGAAAGTGAAGGGATGGGAAAAAATATTTCAAGCAAATGGACATGAAAAAAAGCTGAGGTAGCAATACTTATATCAGAAAAACAGATTTCACAGCAAAGGGCATAAAAAGAGACAAAGAAGGACATTTCATAATACTTAAGGGAAAAATCCATCAAGATGATATAACCCTTGTAAACATGTATGCATCCAACATACGAGCACCCAAATATGTAAGGAAAATTTTGAAAGACTTCAGGAAGGGTATAGACAGCAACACATGCAAAATAGGGAACTTTAACACTCATTGTCAACAATGGACAGATCTTCAAAGCAAGGAAACAGCAAGGATATTGAGGCATTGAACAAACACTCTAGGTCAAATGGACTTAGTTGATATATATGGAACTTTTCACCTCAAAGAAGCAAAATATACACTCTTTTCCAGTGCACATGGAACATTCTCAAAGATAGACCACATGGTAGGACACAAAACAAGCCTCAACAAATTCAAGAAAATGGAAATTATATCAAGCATCTTCTCAGATTGCAATGCTTTGGAACTGGAAATCAACCTCAAGGAAAAAACTCAAAAACATTCAAACTCATGGAGAAGGAACAACATGCTATTAAATAATGAGTGGGTTAACAATGACATCAAGGAAGAAATCAAAAAGTTTCTGGACACAAATGATAATGAACACACAACAATCCAAAACCTATGGGATACAGTGAAAGCAGTCCTGAGAGGAAAGTTCATAGCAATACAGGCCTACCTAAAAGGAATAGAAGAATCTCAAATAAAAAATCTAGCCCTACAGCTACAAGAACTAGAGGAACAACAACAAACAAAGCCCAGAGCGAGTAGAAGGAAAGAAATAATCAAAATCAGAGCAGAACTAAATGACAGAGACAAAACAAACAATTCAAAAGAGCTATAAAACCAAGAGCTGGTTCTTTGAAAAGATAAACAAAATTGACAAGCCTTTTACCAGGTTCATCAAGAAAAAAAGAGAGGACCCAAATAAGTTAAATCAGAAATGAAAGAGGAAAAATCACAACCAACAACACAGAAATACAAAGGATTGTAAGAAATTTCTATGAACAACTGTATCACAAGAAATTTGACAACCTAGATGAAATGGACAAATTTCTGGAAACATATAATCTTCCAAAACTGGATCAAGAAGAGACAGAAAGCCTGAACAGACCAATAACAACTAGTGAAATTGAAGTAGTAATAAAAAAACTCCCAGCACACAAAAGCCCAGGACTGAATGGCTCCACAGGTGAATTTTACAAAACATTTAGGAAAGAACTAACTCCTATCTTTCACAAACTATTTCAAAAAATCCAGGAAGAGGGAAGACTCCCAAACTCTTTCTATGAAGCCAGTATTACTCTAATTCCATAACAAGGTCAAGACACAACAAAGAAAGAAAACTACAGGCCAATATCGCTGATGATGTAAAATCCTCAACAAAATATTGGCAAACCAGATCCAGCAACATATTAGAAACATCATACACCACAATCAAGTGGGATTCATCCCAGAGATGCAAGGATGGTTTAATATTCACAAGTCAATAAACGTAATACACCACATAAACAAAATGAAAGGCAAAAGCCACATGATCATATCAATAGATGCTGAAAAAGCATTTGATAAAGTACAATACCCATTTATGATGAAAACGCGCAGCAAAATGGGAATAGAGGGAGCATACCTCAACATAATAAAGGCCATATACGAGAAACCTGAAGCCAACATCATATTCAATGGGCAAAAACTGAAAGCAGGAACAAGACAAAGATGTCCACTCTCTCCACTCCTATTCAAAATAGTCTTGGAAGTTCTAGCCACAGCAATCATACAAGAAAGAAAAATAAAAGGCATCCAAATTGGAAAGGAGGAAGTAAAACTGTCATTATTTGCAGATGACATGATAGTGTACATAGAAAACCCTATAGATAGTGTACATAGAAAACCCTATAGACTCCATGAAAAAAACTACTCAACCTGATAAGTGAAACTGGCAAAATAGGAGGGCACAAAGTCAATATTCAGAAATTGAAGGCATTTCTGTACACCAACAATAAAATATCAGATATAGAAACTAGAAAAAAATCCCATTTACTATAGCAACAAGAAAAATAAAGTACCTAGGAATAAATTTAACCAAAGAGATCAAGACCTGTACTCAGAAAACTACATAACACTGAAGAAAGAAATTAAGGAAGATATAAATAAATGGAAGCATATACCAAGTTCATGGATGGGAAGAATCAACATCATTAAAATGTTCGTACTATCCAAAGCAATTTATAGATTCAATGCAATCCCTATTAAAATACCAACGACATATTTTACAGACTTAGAACAAATATTTCAAAAATTTATATGGAACAAAAAAAGACCCCAAATAGCCACAACAGTCTTGAGGAAGAACACAGTTGGAGGAATCACAATACCTGATACCAAAATATACTACAAGGCCTTGCTAATCAAAACAGTCTGGTGTTGGCATAAGAACAGACATATAGATCAATGTAACAGAATAGAGAACCCAGAAGTAAACTCAGGTCTATATGGTCAACTAATATTTGACAAAGAGGAAAGGAACATAAAATGGAGTGAATATAGCCTCTTTAACAATTGGTGTTGGGAGAACTGGACAGGGATATGCAAAAAAATGAAACTAGACCACCAACTTACACCACACACCAGAATAAACTCAAGATGGATCAAAGACTTAAATGTAAGCCATGACACCATAAAAGTCCCGGAGGGATACATAGGAAAATTTCAGATATCCCACGTAGCAATATTTTCACAGATATATCTCCTAAGGCAAGGGAAATAAAGAATAAACAAATGAATAGACTACATCAAACTAAAGGGTTTCTGCTCAGCAAATGAAAGCATCAAGAAGATGAAAAGAGAACCAACCATATGGGAAAATATATTTGCCAATAATACCTCAGACAAGGGATTGATCTCCAAAATATATAAAGTACTTATATGACTGAACACCAACAAGACAGACAACCCAATTAAAAAATGGGCAAAGGGAACTTCCGGCCAAGATGGAGGCGTAGACAGACACACTGCGTCTCCCTCCACAACTAAGAAGGAATACAACTACCTCAAAACTAGAAACAACCAGAAGTTCCAGAAAAATCAAACTGCATGGAAGTCCAACAAACAAAGATATAAAGAAGAAATACTCATCCAGGCAGGTAGGAAGGGCGGAGCCGGGGCGGAGAGGATGCAATGTGGTGGCAGCAGCAGCAACAGCAGCAGCGGGCCAGTGGAAAGTGCAGTCACACATTTTAAAAAGTCAAGAGGGACACCTGGGGAATGTTCCCAGCTCCTCACCGGACCTCACAGCTCACAGTCCCAGCACCAGGGAAAATCAAGCCTCATTGCTTCTGACTGTGCAAACCAGTGGGGGTTGGGGCGGAGGAAGAAACTGTTGGTCTCTCAGCAGAGTCCGCTTGTTTAAAGGGCCCTCATGGTCCTAGAACATATGCTGACCCACCCACTCTGGGAACGACAGCCATAGAAGCAGCTAGAGGGGCGCCAGTCCGGTGCAGATGTGGGAGAGGTGCCTAGAAAAGGGGAGAGTGCTGGGAAGGCGGCATTGTTCCCTCTTGGACCCGTTCCCCCACATACAGTGCCACAACTTGGTGATATAGGTCGCCCTGTACTGAAGAATCCCTAAGGCTCTGCCCCTTACAATGTAACAGGAGCAACAGCTCTACCTGAGACGGAGAGGTAAAGAAACACAGGAGCCTGTCAGAATGAGGAGGCAGAGAAGTATGGCCCAAAAGAGGGAACAGATCAAGGTTCCAGTGGGAGAACTAAGCGATGAGGAGATAGCCAACCTAACAAATGAGGAGATAGCCAACCTAACAGATGAAGCATTCAAAACACTGGTGATAAAGGTGCTCAGAGACTTGACAGATATGCTTGAGTACAGCAAATACAAAGAGAAGTGAAGGCTATGTTAAGTGAAACAAAGGAAAATCCACAGAAAACCAATGGTGAGGGGAAGAAAACCGGGGTTCAAATCAATGATTTGGAACATAAGGAAGAAAAAAACAGTCAACCAGTGCAGAATGAGGAAGCAAGAATTGAAAAAACTGAGGAAACTTCCCAAATTTTGCGAAGGAGATGGACAGTCAGGTCTGGGAAGCATGGAGGGTCCCGGGCAAACTAGACCCAGAGGGGATCACACCAGGACACATTATGATTGAGATGCCAAAGGTGAAAGATAAAAAGGGAGTCCTGGGGGCAGCAAGAGAGAGGCAGACAGTTGCCTATAGGGGGGTGCCTATAGGACTATCAGCTGATTTCTCAGAGGACATTTTGCAGGCAGGAAGGGACTGGCAAGCAGTATTCAATGTGATGAAAGGCAACCAGGATTACTCTTTACAGCAAGGCTATCATTTGAAATGGAAGGGCGGATGAAGTGATTCCTAGACAAGGTAAAGCCAAAGGAGTTCATCATCACCAATCCATTATTATATGAAACGTCAAAGGGATTTACTTAAGAAAAAGAAGATCAAAACTATGAACACTAAAATGACAACTAACTCACAACTATCAACAACTGGATCTAAAAAATAAAAACAAAACCCAACTAAGCAAACCAGAATAGAAACAGAATCAGAGGTATGGGGATCATCTGGAGGGTTGTCAGCTGGGAGGGGGGAGGGGGAGAAATCGGGATATGGTGCAGGGATTAAGAAGCATAATCGGTTGATACAGAATAGACAGGGGGAAGTTGAGAATAATACAGGAAAGGGTGGAGCCAAAGAGCTTGTATGCATGACCCATGGACATGAACTAAGGGGGGTGGGATTGCTGGAGGGAAGGGGGGTACTGGGTGGAAGGGAGCAAAGGGAAAAAGAAATGAAACTACTGTAACAACATAATCAATAAAATATACTTTTTAAAAAAACAGACCAAATGAATGGAGAGATATGCTTTGTTCATGGATTGAAAGACTTGATATTGTTGACCGTCAATTCTCCTCAATATAGCTATAAATTCAATGCAATACCAATTTAAAAACCAGCAGAAAAAATTTCAGTATTAATAACCTGATTCTAAAAGTTATAGCAAAAAGCAAAGGAAATAGAATAGTTAAAAGTGTTTTGGAAATGAAGGATAAAGTTTTAAGAATCATACTACCTGATCTCAAGACTTACCAGAAAGTTGCAATAATCAAGTCAGTATGGCAGAGGCTAAATGATAAACACATAGATCATGGAAAAAAATAGCTCAAAAATAGACACAAATATGGTAAGCTGATTTTTGGCAAAGATGCCAAGGCAATTCAATGAAGGAAAGATAGTGTTTTCAAGAAATGATGCTGGAACACATTTCCATATAAATATCCATATGCAAAAAAAAAAAAAATCAACTTTGACTCACAAAAACCAACTCAGAATGAATCACAGACCTAAATACAAAATGTGAAATAAAAACTTCTCTAAGAAAACATAGGTGAGAATCTTCTTTACTGTTAGGCATAAGCAAACACAATCCATAAAAGAGAAAAATATATAAAGTGTACTTAATCATAATTAAAAACTTCTGCTTTGCTAAAGACACTGTTAAGAGATGAAAAGACATCCTCACCTCATGAGACCTTGTTTCTTGGGAGAAAAATATTTGCAAATCCTATATCTTATAAATGACCTATCTGGAATATACAGAATGACTTTCAAAACTCAACAATGAGGAAACAACTCAATAAATAAACGGGCAAAAGTTTGAATGGATACTTTACTAAAAAAGACATACAAATGTCAAATAAAGACATGAAAACATGCCCAGTATAATTAGTCACTAGCAGAATGTAAATTAAAGCCACAATGACATACCACTATACATCTATTGGAATAGCACCCCCACCAAATCTCTCCTAAGCTGACAATACCAAGTATTGGTGAGGATGCACAGCAACTGGTATGCTCATACACTGCCAGTGAGAGGCAGAATCTACAAAAGGACAATGGTCAGAATCAGATAAAAATATAGAACTCTGACCTACAACTTCTGGTGCAAGCCGCCACGGAAGCCAAACCACACCTCTGTAGCAACAGTCCAGAAAGCCAAACCACAACCACGACTTCTGCAGCACTTGGCGCCCAATGATCAGCACTTGGTCAATAACTGCCAACTTCCTTAATTTTTGCCCCTGCTTCCAATTTAGGACCGACCAGAGAAGGCCAGAAGTGCTCTCCTAACCAAGCACATAGGATGCCCTGCTTCTGGTTAGCCTGCCTATAGCATTCCCAAGCTAATAGCTTCCAATCAGGAAATACCTAAAGCCCTCCCTTTTATCCTCCCGGAAAGCTTTCCTGCCTACCTCTGAGTCTCTGCCAAATGCAAGTGATGGTGGCTGACTCCCTTGCTATGTAGCAAACTCTTAATAAAATAGTCTCTGTTTGTTTTCATTTGGGTGATCTTTGTTTATTCCCACACTGGTGGGAATGTAAAATGGTACAACTGTTACCAGGGAGACCCAAGTGAGGGGGCTCCTCTTCCTCAGTTCTTGTCTCGATTGCAAGACATGAATTCAGGCGAGAGATAACATATACAGTGAAAGTAAGATAGCAAGTTTATTTATGAAATACACTTGAGCCTGAAGCTGCAAGTGGCACCCAGCTAGTCTGAATGCCCCGACTCTTGGCATTAATATATGGTTTCAAAGGCTTTCTTTCTCAGATAGTGGAAATGATACATATGAAATTCAAGGGCTCCCTTCCTGCACTATCATGGTTTTCCTTGTGATTTTCAGAACACCTGGCAATCTTATCTGACGAGGCTCAGGACTCTGAATTAATGAGTGAGACACGTCTCCCACCCCCTCTCTGCTTGGGTTTGCTATCTATCCTGCCTAACACAGCCACTGTGGAAAACTGTTGGCAGTTTCCTATAAAGTTAAACATATACTTTTCATGTGATCCACTAATCCTACTCCTAGGTATTTACCCAAGAGAAAGGAATACTTATGTTCATACAGCAACTTGTGTGCAAATATTTACAGTACCTTTATTTATAATCACGAAAAAAGGCCTTGGCCAGGCAGCTTAGTAAGTTAGAGCATTGTCCTGATACTCCAAATTTTTGGGTTCAATCCCTGGTCAGGGCGCATACAAGAAGCAACCAACAAATGCATAAATAAGTGGAACAACAAGTTGATGTTTCTTTTACTCTCTCTCTCTCCCTTCCTTTTTTTCTCTAAAAATCAATAAACATTTTAAAAAGGAAAAGAAAAGAAAAGTTTGGGAGTGTGATAGTTGGGGGAGATGCCATGGGCAACTTTAGTTAGGATGTTCAGGGAGGGCTTTCCTGAGGAAGTGATGTTTGAGTCCGACCTTTGCCTAGAGCCACCCTTGCTGTTTGTAGTGCCCTACAATCACAGGAATTCTGATGACCTTATGTGTCTCCTCCCACCCTTATTTCCCATCTCTATAATCATATACACTTATATAGACACTGTCTCTTTTTGACCAAACTTCTCAGGTTCCTCTGAGTTACTTTCCCAACTAAGTGCTGACTTTGGACTTCCATGTCTTTCTTGGCATTGTCCATTTTTTAGCATGAATCCTGCTAAGTCAGTTTCACCAGAATCCCCCACCCTTGTTATCTGATCATCCCTGATAGCTGAGCACATTTCTCATCATTGCCACCATCTACCAGGGAATATCTGATTACTCTGGCCTGCCTTCAGCAAAATTCCTGTTATTCAGTTTAGTAAATGTCAATGTAAGAAATGTTCAGCCCTGGCTGGTGTGGCTCAGTGGATTGAGCACTGGCCTGCAAACCAAAGGGTTGCTGGTTCGATTCCCAGTCAGGGGCATGCCTGGGTCGTGGGCCAGGTCCCAAGCTGGGGGCGCGCAAGAGGCAACCACACATTGATATTTCTCTCCCTCAGTTCCCCTCTCCCTAAAAATAAATTTTAAAACATCTTTAAAAAAAATGTTCAGCTTTCCTGTCGCCAGTTGCGCGGAGTTGGTTTGTGGGTCTCCGAGACCTGAAAGTTGAAAGCGTCTTCGCGTGCAAGGGACTGCACCAGGCCGCCTGGTGGCTGTAACCATGCCACAAAACGAGGATATTGAGTTACACCTAAGCGCTATGGATATTGTTCGGATTACCATGAGGAAAAGAGAAAGAAGGAAGGCTGAAAGGCTCATGAACATTCAAAGAAGGTAAAAAAGATGACTGGTCTGAAGGCTAAGCTCTACCATAAACAGCACCATGCTGTGAAAACGCCAATGAAAAAGACTATCAAGATGCATGAAAAGAGAAACGCCAACCAAAAGAATGATGAAAAGACCCCACAAGGAGCCGTACCTGCGTACCTACTGGACGGAGAGGGACAGTCCCGAGCTAAAGTACTTTCCAGTATGATAAAACAAAAACAAAAAGAGAAAGCGGGGAAATGGGAAGTCCCTCTGCCCAAAGTTCATGCCCAGAGAGAAACAGAGGTATTAAAAGTTATTCGAATTGGAAAGAGAAAGAAAAAAGTATGGAAGAGAATGGTTACTACAGTCTGCTTTCTTGGAGATGGCTTTACTCAAAAACCACCTAAATATGAGAGATTCATTAGGCCAATGGACTTATGTTTCAAGAAGGCCCACGTAACACATCCTGAACTGAAAGCCACCTTTTGCCTGCCAATACTTGGTGTAAAGAAGAATCCCTCATCCCCACTCTATACAACTTTGGGTGTCATTACCAAAGGTACTGTCATCGAGGTGAATATAAGCGAGTTGGGCCTTGTGACACAGGAGGCAAGGTTATTTGGGGAAAGTATGCCCAGGTTACCAATAATCCTGAAAATGATGGATGTATAAATGCAGTCTTACTGGTTTGACAGCAGTTTCATACAAGTAACTTGAGTGTGATGTTTCTTCATAGTACAATATTACAAGGGCTTACATGTCCGCAGCCATGAAGAAAACTATTTATTTTATTGTAAAAAACATTCAAATGGCCCAGTTTTACACACACACAAAAATGTTCAAACCTGTAGATAACTTTTATGAAAGTTCATTTGAGACAAACTGGTGACATATGCTGGAAAGCAAGATAGCTAAAATTCTTTTATGCATTTGAAATTAAGGAGGAGCCCTGGCTGGCGTGGCTCAGCGGATTAAGCACTAGCCTGCAAACTGAAAGGTCACCGGATCGGTTCTGATTCCCAGCCAGAGCATGTGCCTGGGTCGTGGGCCAGGTTTATCTGTTTCCCTTCCTCTCTTTCTCCACCCCTTCCCTTCTCTCTAAAAATAAATAAAAACTGAAAGAAAAATAAAAAGACAGTAATCAAGGAGTAAATATAAAATTATATGGAAGAGGAAAAAAACAAGGTGGGGATTGGATTACAGAATAGTTAACAAGAATATGTGCTTCCTTGAGGATGCCTATGGCTTGTTTCCAAGGTGTGTTAACCTAGATGCCCAGGAACAATAGACAGGGCTGGCTTAAGGCAAGAACAAACCTTTTACTAAAGAAATTATGTGTCTAGGGTGCAATTACATACCATGATACCTCCCAGTTAGGAATTTATGATCAGGTCACCCTGTGATGTTACTTGCCATGGAATCCCCTTTTTCATCAACAAAAAAGTACCTTACCCTCTTAGCAGTTTTCCATCCATCAACAAACACCCCGCCATCATGACCACCACACTTTCCCCACTCTGACTCTTGGCTATAAGTTTCCAACCTTTTCTTGCTGGGAGTTTGGAGTTGGGCCCAATCTCTCTCCCCTCCTGTAAAACCCCATTGCAGTAGTCCCTATAGCTAGCATGATAGTTCTGAATAAAGTCTGCCTTACCACTTTAACAAGTGTCAGAAATAACATTGTTCTTTAACAACACGTAAACTTTCAGAGTTTTGAACTTTTTTTTTAGTATACTTTATTGCTTATGCTGTTATAATTACCCTTATTATTTTCCCTTTGCCTCTTCCTCCCAGGGCCCTCTTCCCTCCAGCAATCCCTCCTCTCTTAGTTCATGTCCATGGGTCCGAAATGTAAGTTCTTTAGCTTCTCCCTTTCTTATACTATTCTTAACATCCCCATGTCTATTTTGTACCTACTAATTATGCTTCTTGATCCCTGCACCATTTCCACCTTTCTTCCTCTTCCCCCTCCCAGCTAATAACCCTCCAAATGATCCCCATACCTATGATTCTGTTCCTATTCTGGTTGTTTGCTTAGTTTCTTTCTTCTTCTTTTTTTTAGATTCAGCTGTGATAGTTGTGAGTTTGTTGTCATTTTAATGTTCATAGTTTTGATTTTCTTTTTCTTAAGTAGTTCCCTTTAACATTTCATAGAATAGGGGCTTGGTGATGATGAACTCCTTTAGCTTTACCTTGTCTGGGAAGTAATTTATCTGCCCTTCCATTCTAAATGATAGCTTTGCTGGATTGAGTAATCTTGGTTGTAGGTCCTTGCTTTTCATCACATTGAATACTTCTTGCCAGTCCCTTCTTGCCTGCAAAATCTCTTTTGAGAAATCAGCTTATAGTCTTACAGGAACTCCTTTGTGGGTAAGTCTCTTCTTTTCTCTTGTGGCTTTTAAGATTCTCTCTTTATCTTTAACCTTGGTTTAATTATGACGTGTCTTGGTGTGGTCCTCTTTGGGTCTAGCTTGTTTGGAACATTCTGTGCTTCCTGGACTTGTATGTTTTTTTTCTTTGCCAAATTTGGAAAGTTTTCCTTCATTATTTTTTCACATAAGTTTTCAATTTCTTGCTCTTCTTCTTTTCCTTCTGGCACCCCTATTATTCAGTTGTTTGTGCGTTTAAAGTTGTTCCAGAGTTTCCTAAGCCTCCCCTCATTTTTTTTCAATTCTTGTTTCTTCATTATGTACGAGTTGACTGTTTATTTCTTCCTTATGTTCCAAATCGTTGATTTGAACTCTGGCTTCCTTCCCTTCACCTTTGATTTCAAGTGGATTTTGCTTCTTTCACTTAGCTTAGCCTTTACTTCCCTTCTGCATTTGCTGTACTCAAGCATACATATCAAGTCTGTGAGCATTTTTATCACCAGTATTTTGAACTCTGGGTCTGTTAGGTTGGCTATCTCCTCATTGCTTAGTTCTCCCCCTGGAACCTTGATTCGTTTCCTCTTTTGGATCATACTTCTCTGTCTCCTCAACTTGACAGGCTCCTGTGTTTGCCTCTGTGTCTTAGGTAGAGCTGTTGCACTTGTTAACACTGTAATGGGCAGAACCTTAGGTACCTGTCAGCACAGGGTGACCCGTTTCACCACGCTGTGGTCCTTTATGTGGAGGAGGGGTCTGAGAGAGGGAACAATGTCGCTTACTCAGCACTTGCCCCTTTTCCAGGCATTTCTCTCCCTTCCCATATGGGACTGGCACCCCTCTAGCTGTTGCATTGGCTGTGGTTCCCAGAGTGGGTGGGTCTGTGGACATTCTAGGACCATGAGGACCTCTAATCAAATGGACTCTGCTGAGAGACCGGCAGTTTCTTCCTCCACCCCAACCCCCACTGGTTTTCACAGTCAGAAGCAATGAGGCTTTATTTTCCCTGGCACTGAAACCATGAGCCATGTGATCTGGTGTGGTGCTGGGAAAACTCCCCAGGTGTCCCTCCTGACTTTTTAAAATGTGTGACGGCTCTTTCTGAGGCCAGCCACAGTTGCCACCGCTGCTGCCACCTCTATACCACATCATTTCTGCCCCGGCTCTGCCCCCTCCTGCCTGTCTGGATGAGTATTTTTTTCTTTATATTTATTTGTTGGACTTTCATGAAGCTTGATTTTCTGGAACTTCTGGTTGTCCCCAGTTTTGAGGTAGTTGTAGTCCTTCTTAGTTGTAGAGGGAGATGTAGCATATCTACCTACATCTCCATCTTATCTGGAAGTCTTTTTCATTATTTTTTCAAATAAATTTTTAATTTCTTGCTCTTCCTCTTCTCCTTCTGACATCCCTATGGTTCAGCTTTTGGTACACTTCAAGTTGTCCCAGAGGTTCTTAATCCTCTCTTTGTTTTTTTCAATACTTGTTTCTTCTTTCTATTCTGGGCAAATGTTATTTCTTCCTTTTGTTCCCAAGCATTTAACTGAATCCTGGCTACCTTCCCATCATCTCTGGTTCCCTGTATATTTTTCTTTATTTCACTTTGTATAACATTCAGTTCTTCCTTTACTTTGTGGCCATACTCAATAATTTCTCTGAGGATCCTGATCACCAGTGTTTTGAATTATACATCTGATAGGTTGGCTATCTCTGTTTTGTTTAGTTCTTTTCCTGAAGTTTTGTTCTGTTCTTTCATTTGGGCCATATTTCTTTGTCTCCTCAATTTGGCAGCCTCCCTGTGTTTGTTTCTGTGTATTAGGTAGAACTGATCTGACTCCATGTCTTGGTAGTATAGCCTAAGGTAGTAGGTGTCCTGTAGGGTGCAATGGCACAGCCTCCCCTATCACCCATACTGGATATTCAAGGTGCACCTTTCAGGTGGGCTGAGCACACCTTCCTCTTGTAGTTGAGCCCTGGTTGCTGTTGGCAGATCAATGGGAGGGATTTACACAGGAGTCAGCTGCAAGAACTGGCTGTGCACACTGACCACCAAGCTCTGCCCTAGGTGGAGGATCAGCTGTACAGGGGCTGTATGGTGATGTTCCAACATGGTCTGTAGCTGTCCCCTGGGTACGCTGGGGTTTCCCAGGTGGTGCAGGCCAAGGTCAGTCTCCACCTGTGTTTTTCCTGGGGCACCCTGCCTGAGCTATAAAGCAATCTTAGGTGGCTGCTACTTGTGCTGGGCTTGGAGATTCCCAGGTGAAGCCAACCTGTGAATCTAAGCTATCTGCTGGTAGTGCCAGGCCTGAAGTTCACTGAGGCCAAGTGTTGTTTGTTTGGTAGGATTTACCTAATTCCAACTTGGAGTGGCTGGGAGCACGCCTGCTCAGAACCCTGTTCTCCCATGGGACCCAGCACTTCCCTTGCTCCCCAAAAGGCTATAAGCCAAAAACATGCCTTCAGGATCTGGCATACAATGCCATCAGCCTATGTATAATAGTCCAGAAAAGCATGTTCCATGTTACACTGGATCATGGTGAAGTCACAGAAAGTCACATGTCCTGAGACTGTCTTCTCTGCCCATCCCGAGTTCCAAGAGTCCAGATAGAGTCCGGGTCTGCAAGGCAGAGTCCTCGGTGGCTTCTGAGCCAGCTGGAACGGGCATGATCACAGCAGCAGCCTACCTGCTTTCTTACTAGCCCAGGCCGCATCGCTGGATCATCCTGATGAACTGCCCAGCTGCTTGTTGCTTCTTCCTTCTTTCTGAGGACCGGCTTCACAACAAGCTACATAGCTGCTACATTGGCTCTCTTCCCACACACCAGACCTCACGGCAGGCTGGTGTGGTCCCTCTGCAGTCTTTCAAACTCTGTGGCCCCCACACCAAATAGCTGTTGCCCTTCCTTCTGCCTGGCTCTTTCCTTTTTTTTTTCAAAACGTCATGGCTCTCTCCCAGTCAGGTCCTCACAGAATCTCACGCAGGCCCTGTAAGCCTTTTTGTCACCCTTCTATGGTCAAAGCCCCTCCCATCTCCTTGGCACTGTGGAGCAGCCATAGTCATTTGCATAACCTGCTATAGATGTGCAAAGGCGTCTCTGAGGAAAATGGCTCTGCTCCACTGAGTCCCATCCCCAACATCTGGGGCTTCTGTCCACTCTCTTACACTCCTACCCTCTCAATAGATGTGGTTTCTGTAATTCTGTAGTTTTCAGATTTCCATTCTACTCGATTTCTGATGGTTCTGGCTGATGGTTGTTCTATATTTTAGTTGTAATTTTGATGTGGTTTTGCCATGTTGGCCTACTCTGCCATCTTGACCCTGAAGTGTTTTATAAAATTATGATCAGATATATTGAGACAGGTTATCAAACCAGGACAAGCGGAACAGGGAAACTGTGACACTTAAGAATAAATGGTTTACACTTCTCCCCAACCAAAGGTAAATATCTTAAATCAATGATCCCCAACTTTTTTGGCACCAGGGACTGGTTTTGTGGACAATTTTTCCATGGACAGGGGTGGCAGGATAGGGACAGGAGACAGAGCTCAGGAGGTAACGCAAGCGAAGCTTTGCTGGCTTGCTCATCTCTCATCTGCTGTGCAGTCCGATTCCTAACAGGCCATGGACAGGGGGTTGGGGACCCCTGGCTTAAATCACCCTACACAGAGAGAGAGAAAACAGAAATCCAGTTAGTGCCATTTCTCGACCACACCCAAGGACAGATGAAGTTAACAGAATAAATCTCATTTTGCAATATCAGCATTAAGCTGATGAATATTCTGTTAAGATCCTCGCCTAAGACCTCCCCTAAACTCCCAGCCTTTAAATCCCTTCAAAACAAAATGCTCATCACGTTCCCCCAACCACTGCCCCCAGGAGCATGCCATGCCTTTCCCTTTCCCCTACTCCTTTTCCCCTCACCACTTTTTCCCCTCACAGGGGTGCATCTCCTAAACCCTAAGGAACCCCACGAGACTTGGCAGCCAGGGAGCAAAGGGCAGCAGCAGCCTGGCCTGGGATAACCCCTGACCCTGGCCCCCTTTCCTCTGACTTCCCGGTGAGCTAAAACAGCTCTGCCTAGGTTCATTTCTTTCCTAAAACATTTTCAGAGAGCCAAAGCAGCCCCGCCTAGGCTCTCCTGTTGCTTCCAATACTCTAAGCTCTTTTCTGTTTCACTGTCCCCAGACTTAATAAACATCCTCTAAAAATCACCTGGACTTGTGTAATTGTTACTGAACAGCATCCCACTGCCCACCGCCATCCTCTAGGCAAATTCCAGAGGTAAAGGCTTCGTAATAAAGGAAAGGAGTCCTAAAAGAAAAAAAAAAGATTTTATTTATTTTTAGAGAGGGGTAGGGAGGGAGAAAGAGAGAGGGAGAAACATCAATTAGTTGTCTCTCGAAAGCCCCCAACTGGGGACCGGGCCTGCAACCCAGGCATGTGCCCTGACTGGGAATCAGACCCACGACCCTTTGGTTCACAGTCTGGTACTCAATCCACTGAACCACACCAACCAGGGCAAGGAAAAAATCTATTCAAGAGCAGTCACTTAAGCCTGTCAAGTCACAGTTTTAATCACTTAAACCTATAATTAAGGCTAAACTCTAACACCTGGGTTCTCCTAGCTTTCCCCCTGTTTTAATTATCTTATTTCTATAGGGTTAGTTTGCAAACTAAAACAATATAAGATACAAAAGCTACACAATTTTGGAAGAATGGCAGGTTTCTGCCTCAGAGGTCGCCCCTCTAGAACACCCAAAGAAGAATAAAACTGTCACCTTCTGCCAGGCCAGCCCAATCCTAGGCTGTGCCTGGAGTTCCTTCCCATCCAAAATACCATCCACTGGGAAACGCAGGCAGCTGCAGTGTCATCATCCAGGCGTCCCTGAGGAAGAAAACCTGAGCCAGAGAGAGCCAGTGCCAGCCCGCCTGAGAGTCCTTCTTTTATTCCAAATCTTCTCTCCCATAATTCCACAAGCTCTGGAGGCGTTCAGCTTCTCAGCCAATCCCCTCCTAGACTGCTTACCATTGCCTTGGGCAACCCCCTCCTTGGCCCGTCCTTACTCCTCCCCAGTGATCTGATCAGATTTCTCTGCATCAAATCTTTCCTGCATGAAGTCAAGAACCCACACACTACCAGCTAGCCCTAAACAAAGCCACTGTCTGGTAATGTTACAGAACCCCTGGGCTGCTCCAGTTGAAAACAAACCCACGGGCTCTTTAGTTAGGGGCCCGATTGCCCGCCGCCAAAATTATAACTCTCAATACCAGAGTTTGGTGAAAAGAAAACGAATTGTTTATTTAACAGTTATATAGATTTAGTTATTTGCGGATTTCCGTTGTTAAGTCTTATGCTCTTTAAAACACCCACAAACACATATCCTTGCCTCCCCCCCTTCCAAACCAGGCTAGTTTTAGGGAAGTCAGAGAAACCGTTTCCCTACTTTCCCAACACAGTTCAGCTTTACCAGCAGCTGCCAATCATTCAATCTGATTGGGGAGGTCCTTTCTGTGCTGTGGTGCCCTCCAGCTCTCAATGCAGAACCACCTGGATTCTCAGCCTCCTTGCAAACTGCCTTCTTTCTGCAAACCGGGTGGATCTTCTCTCCTTCTCAAAACTGCATGGCGAGAGCCTCTTAAAGCAGCCTGGAGACCCCTTCTCCAAGCCACATGGAGAAGGCCCCTTCACCAAGCCACGTGGAGGGAGCACACGAGAGAGCGAGAGAGCGAGCGCGAGCGCGCGAGTGAGAGAGAGTCAGAGTGAGAGCACGAGCGAGAGCCAGAGAGAGTCCGAGTCAGAGCGCCAGAGCGAGAGCCAGAGCCCGAACGAGAGCTTGAGTCCCAGCGCGAGAGTCCGAGAGAGTCCGAGTCAGAGCGCCAGAGCGAGAGCCAGAGCCCGAACGAGAGCTTGAGTCCCAGCGCGAGAGTCCGAGAGAGTCCGAGTCAGAGCGCCAGAGCGAGAGCCAGAGCCCGAACGAGAGCTTGAGTCCCAGCGCGAGAGTCCGAGAGAGTCTCTGCTAAAATGTCTGCAGCTGCTTATATATCCCTGACTGCGTCATCTGACGCAGCGGGCGCTGCAAACAGTTCTGACCATTCACAGACCCCCACGTAGGCTCTGTGTGCCCTCCATACCGTCCCCCGGTTCAAGACTCCTCCCATCTGCCTGAGGCTTTGGATGCATTAAAGCCATTTGCATAAGAAAGACAGTAGCCACCAGCCTCAGGCATGTGGAAGCATTTGAAAAGCTGCTTACTTCTCCCCATCCCCCAGCTGCAAGCTCTGGGGATTTTTGGACTCCCCTGTTTCTGTAACAGTAACATTTTTATTTCTGTAGAATTGGCACCTAGGAGTAGATGGCTAGCTTTGTAATGCTGGCTACCAGCACCCTGAGAACCTAATGGGGGAGGGTATCGGCATTTGTATGTCTCATTGGAAGGATGTAGACTTTCAGTTGCACCCTCTTACTTTTCACAACAAAATACCTCTGCTTTCCCAGTTGTGGCTGATATTTCTAAATCATCTGCCCGACTCAGCTTCTGCAGAGACCAAACACATAGTCTTCCTCAGGGTCGGGGAGCAGCAGTGGCCTGGCTCTGTGGGCTGGTGGGGGGTGGGAGAGACCTGGGTTCCTACCTGCTTTAATTAGTCTTTCAACCAACCCTGTTGCTTTCAGCTTCCCCGCACCCGCTTCAGAGAGACGCAGAGCCACAGTTAGGGCCTCGTCTCCAGGTCCTGAGTGCAAATAGGCTTCATTTGAAAGTCTGCAGCCTTGGATTTCAGCTTTCCCTGAATGAGGAAGCTTTTATTCATCTGCTTTTCGTCTTCTAAATTTTTTTTGACATCTCTCATTTGTTGTTATACTTTCTGCAACTCTCACTGTTCCTCTGGGATTGCAGTTATTCTAATCCTTTCCAGATGTTTTAGTAGATGCATTGACATAAGAGACATCCAAACCTGTAGAAAATTTTTTTAGTTTATTTGAGACAAACTGACAACATATGCTGGGAAACAAGATAGCAAATGCTCTGCAGGATAAGAAGTGTGTGGTTTTTTTTTTTTTTTTAGACTTTTTTTCCTTGATTTTTTATTGTATATTTTCCATTACTGCATAATAAGGGTTTTTGCAGTTTCTTGTATGCATTTGAAATTAAGGAGGAAATGTAAAAGTACATGGAAGTGGGAAAAAACAAGGTGGGGTTGAATTACAGAATAGTTAATAAGATTATGTGCTTCCTTCAGGGTAGTTATGGCTTATTTCAAAGGTGTGTTTAACCAAGATGCCCAGAGACAATGGACAGGGCTGGCTTAAGGCACAGACAAACCTTTTACTAAAGAAGTTATGTGCCTGGGGCATGATTACTCACCATGACCTGCCCAGTTAGAAATTTTTGAGGGTGGGGACCCCCAAAACTGGAATTATCTTCTGGAGGGCAGGCCTCTTGTAGTACAGGTTTCCCCCACTAGGTTCGTGTCCCAGGAACCCACCTGTATGAGCGCACCAGCTGGCGTTGTGGTGAGAGGCTGCATTTGGCTTCAGGGAATTTTTTTAAGACTCTAAATGTGTTTGCCCACTTTATGGTGGGTGATTACAAGTGCACCTGCCCACAGAGCACGGAGGGCTCAGCAGTTCTTAACAAAAAGTGGCACGACTGCCCAAGCCCCACCTCCTATTCACCCATTCTTGCCCTGAGGGACTTTTTCTTCTGTTTCCCTGGATGAAAAAAGCCTGCCAAGGGAAACATTTAGCTGATGTAGAAGAGGTGAAACAAAAAAACAGCAGAAGCACTAAAAGGCATCAAAATCTATGACTCAAAACCATTCTAAGCAGTTGAAAAACATTCTTGATAGGTGTATTGCATCAGGTGGAGAGTACTTTGACTGAAGTTTAAAGATGTAAGAATAAATACACGATTTTTTATAAATAAATTCCATTTTATTTGAGTGACCCCTCGTATAAGATCACCCTGAGGTTACTTTCTATAGAACTCCTTTTTCCGTCCACAGCTGTCAGGATGGAATGGAGATCCCTGTGTATATACAATCCATATTTAACTGGAAGTCACTGATTCCATACTGCAGACTATGTGTATGCATACATTCATTCAACAGTTTATCGAGTATTATCAGGTGCCAGGGATAACTCCAGGTGATTGAAATGCATCAGTGATGTATGCTTATAAAATAAAAGACCTGAAACAAATGGGGCAGAGTAGAGGTTATTGGGAGTATGGGGGTGGGTTAAATTGTAATATTAGAAAGGATGGTGAGGGTAGGCCAGATTGAGAGTGTGAGGTTTGAATCAAGGCTTGAAGGGAGTGAGGGAGTTAGTCATGCAGCTGTGGGGAGTAGTGGGGCAGAAGGAGATCATTCCAGGCAGAAAAGAACAACCATTAGAAAAGCACAAAGGTAGGAGTAAATTGAGAGGAGCTGGAAAGAACTCGGAGGGAGGGAGAGCAGAACTTATGTTGTAACCAGAAAGGAGACCTAGTCCTGAGTTTTCTGTCTCGGGCCGCCAAGTGGTGTGTGGGTTCTTGAATTCGTGCAGGAAAGATTTCACAAGAGGAGTCCAGGTGATTTTTAGAGGACATTTATTAAAGCTGGGGACAGTGAAACAAGGAAGGGCTTAGGATACTGGAAGCAACAGGAGAGCCTAGGCGGGGCTGCTTTAGCTCACGGAGAAGTCAGAGAAATGCGGCTCTTGGGAACAGAGTCAGGGTCAGCCAAGGATGAGCTGCCACTGCCCATTGCTCCCGGTTGCAGGCCTCGTGGGGTCTCTTCGGGTTTGGGAGATGCGTGTCGGTGGGGGAGGAGGAGGAGGAGGGGAAAGAAAAAGGCAAAGGCAAGCTCCCTAAGGGGGAGAGAACAGTCAGGAACCTTAATTTTGAGGGTTTAAGCTATTTACCCTCTGGTAGGGGAGAAGAGCAAACTATTTACTGTTAAGTGCTCTTGGTTTAGGGAAGACGGGATTTACTAAATGGCTGCAAACTGCTTGCTTAACTATCTGTCTGTTTCCCTATCTGCTTGTCCTGGCTTACTAGCCTGTTTCAAAAGCACAGATCCGTATAAAGATTTGTGATAGTCTCAAACTGGAAACAACCCAAACATCTATTTAGAGCTAAAAACAGATTGTGGTGCATCCAGATGATGGAATACTACCCAACAATAAAGAGAACATACTACCAATGCACAGAACAGCATAGACAAGTCTCCAAATAGCGACGCTGAGTGAAAGAAGACAGATGAGATAAAGTACCCACTGTGGGGTCCCACTTATACAAAACCTAGAAAATGCAAACATCTGTGGTGAGAGAAAGCAGATTAGTGGTTGTCCAAGGTTGGGGTGGGGGTGGGGCACTGGGAAGAACAGAAAGGAGGGATTGGAAGGTACACAAGAAAATTGGAGGAATGATTTTGTTTATTATTAAATAGGTGTAGTTTATTGTTTATCAGTCATGCTTTAGTAAAGCTGTAAAATGCTATCACGTACAGGTGACCGTCTCATCCCTGAACATTTCAAGTGGAGAGAAATTCACTACCTCTGAACCAGCTCATCCCACCTCTGGGCAGCTTTGACTTGGAACGTTCTGTGGCAGATGGAGCCCTGTCTCCTTTCTGCGGGGCGATGGTTTGAGCCATGTACACAATGATAACTTTGTGCCAGCTCAGCAAAGCTCTGTGGGTCACCCAGAGCAGATAGCAAATGTGGTGACTCACGTGTGTTCTCAGCGGTCAGACCCAGCAACAGCACGCAAAATTTCCTGGGAGTCAGATGTTGGTCTATGTGGGACAGAAGAGCTTCTACTGAGCTCAAGGTCTTTGTTCTGTGTTGGGACGATCATATTGCCGAACTGCCCATGGCCTAGGGCAGCCTCATCATAATGACCCTGCTCCATCCCCAGCCCTGTCTCCTGTCTAGTTTCTCATGTAGCCACACTCTGCCTTATTCTAGTTGCCCACTCCTCCAGTTATTGTGGCTATAAAGCAAAGCATCCTAAAGCGTAGTGGCTTAAACAATGCAAAACTTAATTTGCCCAAGACGCTAAAAATTGTGAAGACCTTATTCTGTTCCCCTCAGCATCATTTGGAGGGGCTTGGAAGCTGAGGGCTGGAATCCTCCAAAGGCTCGCCCACTCGCATGTCTAGTGATGGATACTGGCCGTTGGCTGAGACCTCAGCCGAGGTTAGGGTAACTGCACAGCTTCCTCCCAACATGAAAGCTACATTCCAAGTAAGTGGAGAGGGAGAGAGAGAGAGAGAGAGAGAGAGAGAGAGAGAGAGAGAGAGAGAGAGAGAAACAGAAGCTGTATCCTTTTATGATCTAGCCCTAGAAGTCACATAAAGTGTATCTTTAACAGTCTGTAATGATACAGGGAGCACATCCACACCCACACATCTTTACCACTCACACTAGAAATCATCTTACTATAAAAACAAATTTCCATTCAAAAGACAATCCACTTCTCTTTTGCTGTTACTATGGAAAGTTGCACTGGCCAGGTAGATCACTTGGTTAGAGCATTGTCCCAACATACCCAGGTTGCAGGTTCAATTCCCGGTCAGGGGACATATAAGAATCAACCAATGAATGCATAAATTCTTCCCGAAAAGTTCCACTATCTTAAGAAATGGAGTGTCTAGAGGCTTGAAAGCACCAGATATTGAGGCCTTCTGCCACCAGTTACTTCATCACAGAATTTTTTAGGCTTGATAGCTCTAAGTTCACATAATGATGTAGACATAGCTTACCACTGAAACCTCCAATTTGAGACTGTGCATCCATTTCCTGAAGGCTATAGGATTGATTTCAATGTAGTCACATTGTCTTTGAAGTGGACTTCCTAGTACCATAGAGACTTTTGTGGGATTAGCATCAATACCGTGGCATAAATTATGCAGAACTGGGCAGAAGTGAGGGGTTTATCCTTGCTCAGGATCAGCACATAGTTGGCTACATCACCTTTGTTCAAACTATCCTGGATGGGACTTCACATATAACTTAATGGTCACTTAGGGACATCCATGTCCTTTACTTCCAGGGAAAACTTCCTTACTCCCCTCCCCAAATTTTCATGGTCTAGAGAAATCTAAAAGTTTCCCCCAGATTTCTGTGGTAGTCTTCAGACTAATAGCCTTATAGCCTCTGATGGCCCTTGAATAAACTTAGATGCAAAATTCAGTTCCTTCACTCAAAATCACATTACATCTAGCATTTCATAACTTTTATGGAAGGGCCAGAAGATTTATTGGAGGAACTACATCATGCAACGTAGAGCTATCGGCAATTTCTTTGCCCTCCCATATCCTGCTCCTTTTCCCCATGACTATTTGGAGCACTGTTTATAATCCATTAAATTACATTGCTGGGCCCCACTTTGATGGAATAATATTCATAAAATACAACATTAGCATAGGGGTTTTTATGGTCCTGATACTTCCACGATTTCATCAGGGCCTACTGCACTTGATCCTCAGTTTTGGATTTCTGAGTTTCAGAGTGATGCGTGAGGACTGGGAGGAGCTATAGAGATTTGTAGGGTCCATATCCAGGGCTCTCTCTGCATTTAGTTTAAGGGCACCATCTGTTGTGAGTGCACAGGAACCACGTGAAGACAGAGGAGGGCACACAGAAGTGACCAGTGGACATCACCTGACCAGTGGACATCACCTACATAGAAAAGTTTTCTGGTTGTCCCAGCCTGTTCCTTTGACTGTAGCTAATGTGCCACCTATTAGCAGTCTTCCCTGAAACCCTGCTTAGCCCCTGTCTGAATGATCTCAAGTGGATGGTTCTACTAATGTCAACATTGTCCATTGCTTTGATGATTAATTTGTTTTCTAACAGCACTTCCGTGGACTTTGTGGTCTTCTTTTTCTTTCTTTATTTTTAAAAAAAAGATTTTATTTATTTATTTTTAGAGACAAGGGAAAGAAGGAGGAAAGAGAGGAAGAGAAAATCAATGTGCAAGAGATACATCGATTGATTACCTCTTGCATGCCCACAACTGGGGACCTGGCCCACAGCCCAGGCATGTGCCCTGACTGGGAATCGAACCAGTGATCCTTCAGTTCACAGGCTGGCACTCAAGTTGTTGAGCCACATCAGGCAGGGCATGAAGTCTTTTTTTTCCCCAAAACTTGAAGTTTCACTCAACAACCAATTAGATGTGCAAGGTGGTAGGAATACCTGAGGACTAATTTTGTAAGTGGTCAGTTCATCATGAATATTTTTAGTTTTACACAAGTTTGTGAGTTCAAAAAATAAGTATGTCAACCATATTTGTTATTTATTATGTATTGCTGCATCACCTCTAATCTCAATGGCTTAGAACAGCAAACATTTATTATCTCACATAGTTTCTGAGAGTCGGGGGATTCTAGCTCAGGTCTTTCATGGGGTTTCAGTCAACCCGTCAGCTGGGGCTGCATCATCTGAAGGCTGGACTGGGGCTGGAGGATCTGCGCCCTCACGTGGCTGTGGGCTGGGGAGCTTGGTTCCTCTCTGGCTGTTGACAGGAGAACTCAGTTCCTATTTGGACATTTCCACACAGTTTCTTGAGTGTCCTTATTACATGGCAGCTGACTTCTCCCAGAAAAGCAGTGAGAGAGAGAGAGAGAGAGATTTTTTAATACCTAGCCTCAGAAGTCACATACCATCATCTCTGCCACTTTCTGTTGGGTTTACAGACCAACTGCAACGCAATTTGGGAGGATACTATGTAAGAGCATGAATATCATGAGGTAAAGGGTCATCAGAGGTTTTGCTAAGGACTAGCTACCACTGTATGCCCTCTGGCCCCCAATGATTCATGTTCCTCCCACCTGCAAAATACCCCCTTCTCAAGGCACCCCAAACTTTAATCCCATTGTAGCATTGGCTTGAAGTCCAGAATTTCACCATCGAAATTAGGTCCAGTTATAGACAACATTCCTCAAGTGCATTTCCTTAACGATAGCTATTCCCTAAGTACACATTTGAGTGAAATTCCTCTCCCTCTAAAGACCTGTGAACAGAAGAGGATGCCAGCTGCTCCCTCCTCCCACTGTACAACAGTGGAGGGGGAACGGGATCACTGCTGTAGATATTCCTATTCAAAAAGGGGGGAGTGGTCTGGGTTCTGTCTCTCCAGGTTGCAACTGCACCATAGCTGAACCTCACTGAAACTATCCGCAGGTTACTGTGAATGATTTTGGGCGTCTTCCCAGCTCTTCAACCACACTCTTGGTGCATAAGAAAATTATTAGGTTTGTGCCATTTCTACAAATAATGAGTTTTATTTGTTACATTTTGATCTTTCTGAATTTCATTTCCAAACCTCCCCCCCTACCAAAACTTGAACTTCAGTTTGGGGCCTCCCTTACAGTGACATATGATTATATTTAAAGCTTTTATGATAGCGTCTGTAGCCTTGAATTTTGTTAAAGATTAACAATTTGAGCAGAACAGCTACCAGAGATGCCTGACATTCTGAGGAGCCACCTGCAGCGCAGTGGAGAGAGCCAGGGACAGTAATACTTGAGATGGATTACAGAACGGTACAGAACAGCACATACCAGGGGTGGGAGTCCAAGTCCAACATAGAAAGACAGCCTCCTTCAGCAACCAAGAGAGTCAACTGTACCCAAGGTGATCTCAGCAGCAGCAAATACCTGTCATGGACTTCCAAGTGCAACTGAGCCAGACATTCTTAGTACCAAGAGGTGGTTAAAGCAGCTCTGGCTGGTGTGGCTCAGTGGGTTGGGGGTTGTAATGCAAACCGAAAAGTTGCAGGTTCAATTCCCGGTTGGGGCACATGCCTGGGTTGCAGGTTTGGTCCCAGTTGAAGACTATTCTCCCTCTCTTTCTCCCTCGCTTCCCCTCTCTCTAAAAATAAATAAATAAAATATCTAAGCAAAAAGAAGTGGTTAAAGCAGTCTTGAACCATCCACAAAATAAAAAAGATTAAAAGGTGGAGAGTACAGAAATAAATCCTGCTTCTGTAAGAAATTAAAAAATTCCAAAGTATGTAAAAAAAAAAAGTCTCTCATTTTCTCCCACTCCTTAGAAATACTCCCTGCTGATCCTTTGGTGTACACCCTTTTATGTAGTTTTCTATGTTTATTGTTGATAGAGTTTATGCACAGTGTTGACAGACAGAGAAACAAACAAACCCTGGTTTGTTTGTTTTTTAAGATTTTATTTATTTATTTTTAGAGAGAATGGAAGGGAGGGAGAAAGAGGGGGAGAGAAACATCAATGTGTGGTTGCCTCTTGCACGACCCCAGATGGAGACCTGGCCCATAACCCAGGCATGCACCCTGACTGGGAATCAAACCAGCGACCCTTTGGTTTGCAAGCCAGCACTCAATCCACTGAGACACAGCAGTCAGAGCAAATGAGGCGGACCACTCCTAATGTCCCAGCTCGGTGGAAACTCTGTCCAGCAGAGGTCTCAGGATCGCAGATGAGGAGCAATAAAGTAACCCAGAGACTGTATTTTGTCTGGGAGGAGGAGAGGTGGCAAATCTCTCTAGGGAGAAGAGCCTCGAATTCTCTTTTCTTGTGCCTTTTATTGAGAAAAGTATGAATGGGAGCGGAAGTCACCAATCAGCTTCAAACGCTTGGATTACTATCAACAACTCCTGGTTATAGATAACAATGCAAGGAACACAGTGAACATTCTGGCATCAGATCAATACTAGGTGCAGGATTTCATATGTTTTCCAGATTTCTCAATGTTATGTTTTGTTTCTAGCTAGCAGGAAGATAAGAAAAGCAGAGCAAGCTTCAAAGCATAATGTACATTCTTTAAATCTAATTCCCACAGGAACCCTCTGAGCGGGCTTTCGGGTCATGTCTGCCTCGGGCCTCCCCGGCCTTTGGTCAAGTCTTACAGGCCTCTGAGAAGGGCCTAGCTTCTGGCCGGGCTATAGTTTCCAATACCACACAAAAGGGTCCCCCACAGGCAAACCCTGGTTTTCTAATGATGTTGGGGAGCCATGGAGCTAACAAACCTAGAGCCAACCTATCTTATGGGCTTCTTCTTTTTGAGAAAGTAAATTTTCCTTATTGGTTGAGACACTCTGAATAGATTTTTTGGTTAACTGCAAACAATAACCAATTAATTTTTTGGTTACTAATTGATACATTTATCTATTTCACTTAACCCTATTTATTATTTAGTCATTGCATCTCAAAAAGTCACAACATAGCCAGTGGGAGCCCCTCGAATGGGACATCTTGCCCTGTCAGAACTGTTTGTGACTTTCTGGAGAGCACCTTTACTGTTTTAGCAACAACAGCATGTTCCAGGCTTATCCTGAGTTTTACCTGCCACCAGGCATGGAGTCAGCTACCGTCTAAGGAGCCCAGGTTTCTTTTAGTGGAGAAAACTATTATAGACCCAAATCTGGGCTCTAAGGAGCTGATGTAGGTAAAAGGACGGTCATTGTTATTGGGACTCTTTTAGTAGTGATAGAGACAGAGAAGGGCTAAGTTTTTATAATATGTAAAGAGTTCTTACAAATCAATAAGAAAAGACCAAAGTCTAATAAAAAATAGAACAGCTAGTTTACAGAAAAGGAAATACAAATGGTTCCTACAAAATGAAAAGCTGCTCAGCCTTACTCATGATAAAAGAGATGCAATTAAATTCTAATAGGGTACCGTTTTCCACCTATCAGACTGACTAATGTAAAAATATTTATCAACACACTATTGGCAAGAGTGAGGGAGAATGGGCATGCTCATACATCAGTGGACTCACCGATGGGGGTGGAAACCAGTACAGCTTCTATGGAGGGCAGTTAAAGCAATTTCTGCCAGTTACACATGCTTTCAGCCCAGAAATTCCATTTCTAGGATTTTGTACTACAGTTATACTTACATATGAAGAGTATATATACCAGGTGATTTTTTTTCAGCAAATTAAAAAAAGATTTTATTTATTTTCAAAGGGAATAGAAGGGAGGGAGAGAAACATCAATGTGTGAGAAAAACATTGATCCGTTGCCTCTTTAAAAAAAAATTTTTTTTTTAAATTTACTTTTAGAGAGAGGGGAAGGAAGGGAGAAAGAGAGGGAGAGAAGCATCGATGTGCAAGAGAAACATATATTGGTTGCTTTTTGCACACCCCTATCTGGGGGTCTGGCCCACAACCCAAGCATGTGCCCTGACTGGGAATCGAACTGGTGTCCGTTCATTTCGCAGGCTGGCACTCAATCTATTGAGCCAAACCAGCCAGGGTGATTGGTTGCCTCTTGCACATGCCTGACCGGAGCCTGAACCCACAACCCAAGCATGTGCCCTGAACGGGAATTAAGCAGAAAACCTTTCACTTTGCAGGATGAGCCCCAACCAACTGAACCACACTGGTCAGGGCTGAGCAGCATTGCTTTTTTTTATTTATTTATAGTTCCAAAAGGTTGCAAACAAACTAAATGTCCACTGGCAACCTTAAGAACAGGAAGCTCTTTAAGTACTGATATGAATGATCTCCGGATTTGTATTGCAATGTGGAAAAACTAAGGTGCAGAACAGTATGTAAAGTTTTCCACCATGTGCAGAAAAAAGACAGAAAAGATTGCTTTGAATATGCACAGCTTGTGGGTGGAGGAACTTGGGTGGCTTGGGGCCAAGAGGGAGGGAGACACTAGTGAATTCCACTTTGTACTTTGAGAACTTTGAATCAAGTGAATGTGCTCCCCCACTGCATACACTCACACACAAAAACTCACAACCCCTCCCCCAAAAAACAATCAAACAAGAAAATATGCATCGCAGACACTTTCCACCCACTTCATCTGTTTCACCGTGCTAATAGTATTCCATACCATGGTGGTTCCAGAGTTTGTTTTACTGTTCTCTTATTATTTACATGGTCTGGGAGTTATTTGTTTGCCTTTGTCTCCTCCAAGAAAGGACTTATTTAGAATTGCTCTTTCAGTTCAGTATGTTTTAGCAAACATTGACACCTGCCAGCCTGCCACTGTGCTAAATCCAGGGTAAACAAAAGTGAGTGATTCGTGTTGGAAATGTGTCCTCTGCCTGGGAGGAGCTCTCCTTGGTGGGGGATATGGACATGCAAACAAATTACTGTAGTATTAAGTATGTAATAATGTCAACAGAAGTTAACACCATGTGAAGAAAGTGCAGAGGAACGCAGATTAGCCCTGCTGAGGGCAGTGGGGAGGGGTGGGATGGCCAGAGAAGACTTCTCTGAAAAACTGGAGTCTAACTAGGGTTTAGAAGGCTGAACAGAATTTTCCAAGAGCAAGGACTGCAGGCAAGCAACATGGTGGGTTCGGGAAACACAGGGTTCCAGTCCAAAGTGGAGAGACCAGTGATGAGAATGGGGTGCAGTGGAGTGAAGTGGAGGAGGGCAGGCCACATGAACAAGAGCCTTGAATGACAAAAACTTTGGATTTTCATGCTGCAGGCAACAGGGAGGCAGGCGCTTCTAAGCTAGAAAGGAATGAACCACAGAGCCTTGCACAGAAAATAGGCAGGTGTTCAAATTCGGTCAAATTAATTTGGTGGTCTTAATGTACCTACATCAAACGCTGGTGCAGACCAGGCCTCCTTTCCTCATCTACCCCTACAATCTTAAGCATGCCTGTAAGGCCAGCCCACACACACACACACACACACACACACACACATCACCTGCTTGCTGGGTTAGGGGTCAGTTCCTTCTTCCTGCATGTTTTCTGCCCAAATCCTCTTCTGCTTCTCCACTCCATCCTCCTCCCACAAAGATCATGGTCTGCACTTGGTAACCTCGCCAGGGCCCCGCCTTCCAGAGCTTGTGTATGGCCAGACCGAGCTGGCTGGAGACCTGCCATCCACACCCCTGACCCCAGCAAGTCTTCCGAGGGGCGGGGTCTTGGGCCCTTTTATTAGACCCATCCACCCCTCTGCCCCCTCAGCAGGCACAGAACGTCTTTGGGCAAGATGGTTGTCTACCGCGTCCGCGTGTCCACTGGGTCCTCGATTTACTCGGGCTCCAAAAACCAGGTGCAGCTGTGGCTGGTCGGCCAGCACGGGGAAGCCTCACTCGGGATGTGCCTGTGGCCGACCAGGGGCAAGGTGAGCAGGCTGGAGCCGGGCGGTGGCTGCGCTCCCCCAGCCCGGAGGCCGTCAGATACCGGGGAGGAGAAGCGTCCCCTGCGCTAACAGCGCTTGGAGACCGCTGGGCAGAGCGCTTGGGCGGAGCGTGGCACACAGCAAGCGCCCAGGAAATGTTCCAGGCACCGGGCTTCCTTGCAGGAGAGGAAGGATGCTCCTGCACGCCCTTTGTTCACAGAACTCGCTCTCTCTTTCAAACTCAGGGAACCAGAAGCAGCTGTGCGTCTCCTTTTTCCTCTG
The DNA here is from genome assembly GCF_987537825.1 of Furipterus horrens. Lineage (NCBI taxonomy): Eukaryota > Metazoa > Chordata > Mammalia > Chiroptera > Furipteridae > Furipterus > Furipterus horrens. The sequence continues at coordinate 55,068,921 of NW_028327181.1, read as the reverse complement.
TTCTTAACAGCTGCTGTTTCAAACCTCCTCTGCTGTTGCTCAATCTCCGACCTTGCGGGTTTTGCCGCCCGGGCGGGCAGGGGTAGGGAAACTAAGGGAAAGAGGTGAAGCTAAGAACTGAAATTCCTGATCAGCTTCTCCTCTCCAATCACGTCGACCTGGTATTTGCCCCTGGCTCCTGTTACTTTTTTCTTCCTCAACTCCCACCCCCAGATTTCCATCGCCCATCTACCTCTCTCCAAGACCCCTCCGGTCCAGATGTCTGTCCCACTTATGCCTCCAATGAGCGTGCCTTGGGGAGGAGGAACATGTCCCACCTCTCACACCTCTCCTCTCGCCTCCCCGAAGTGCCACTCGCCTCCCACGCTGTTCGCCTCAGTCTAACCTAGAATCTATCTCCCGGACGTCTCCGGCATCCGCTTCCGTGTGTCCAACCCACCCCCGACCCCCAGTGTCCCCCTGAGCCTCTGACACCTTCAGCCTCTTCCCCCACCTCGCCGCTTCCTCTCCTGCGCTTTCAAGCCCTTCTGCAGCCAGAACAACTTCTTCCAAATGCATTCCCATCCTTAATACACCCTCCCGCCTAAAACATTTGAATGGCTTCCGCTTGTTTCCCGGACTAAATCCAAAGCCGTGGCTTTACCTTCGAGACTGCACGATTCCGTCATGCTCACCTCCCACACGGTCTGCGCTCAGTCCTCGCTCAGCCTCCACTCTCTCACTTCCTCTCCCTGGCACGCATCTCACCACACTTTTCCTCTCTCACGCTTTCCCTACCTAAACCCTCCGCACCTAGAGGTCTCCCCTTAGACAGAAGGTCCTCCAGGAAGCCTGCCCCCCGGCCAGGTGGGGACCTCTATCGCGCTCAGCCTTGGAGGTGGTGGTGGGGCCCCGGGGTCTCAGGACTGTAACTGCCAGGTCAATAGCGTATCTCCCCGCGCCACTGTGCGCTCGCCCAGGGCGCAGCGCCGGCGATCCGCACTCAGCTCAGCGCTTGGTACAATCAGTGACTACGGGGAGGAAAAAGGGCGGGAAGGGGTGCATCATCCCTCCTCTGCCTCACCCCGGGCTGAAGAGACACCTAGTCGGTGGGCCCCCTTTTTCTCTTTTTGGCTCCTTTTGCGCCGTTTTCCCAGAGGCGCAACAGAAGGGCCTGGGTTGGGGGGAGCTGAGATCAGCCCCAATATCCCTTCCAGCGATCGCCATGGATGCTGACAGCCTCTTCTGTCGCCTGCAGGAGACGGAGTTCAAGGCGGATGTGAAGGAGTATCTGGGGCCACTGCTGTTCGTGAAAACGCGCAAACGGCACCTCTTAAACGATGACGCCTGGTTCTGCAACTGGATCTCTGTGCAGGGCCCCGGGGACAGTGGGGACGAATTCAGGTTCCCCTATTACCGCTGGGTGGTGGGCGATGGCGTCCAGACCCTACCCGAGGGCACTGGTGAGCAAAGACTGGGGTATGAGGAGGCCTCTGGGGCACAAGAGAAGCTGGGGGTGGGGGAGAGGACAAGAGGGGAACAGGGCCTGGGAGCAGAAACCCGAGGGCCGGGTCTTTTCTGCTGGAGGAAGAGGCGGGTTGCTGGAGTTCGAGTGGAGCAGCCTGGAGCCTGGGGAGGGGCATAATTCTGAAGAGTCAGGGCCTCTTCCGCCCCCCCCCCCCCAACGGTGGGCTGAGAAGGCACCCGTGGCAGGCACAGGGCAGAGGCTTTCAGGAGAAGCCTCATCTTCCACCCCTTCCTCCCCATTTACAGGCCGCACATTGGTAGATGATGACCCTCAGGGCCTGTTCAAGAAACACAGGGAGGAGGAGCTGAAAGACAGAAAGAAGGCATACCGGTTAGCCTTACCCCTACCCCGTGGCTCCTCCTGACCTCACCCTGAGTCCTGGCCCTTCCTGGAATCAATGCCTGATTTCATTTCTGCATCACAGATGGGGTAACTGGAAGGACGGGTTAATCCTGAATGTGGCTGCGACCAGTTTATCTGACCTCCCACTAGATGAGAGATTTCTGGAGGACAAGAGAATTGACTTTGAGGCTTCTCTGGCCAAGGGGTGAGGACAAGGGGGACTGGATGAGAGGGAGGTAATCTGGTCCAGTGGAGGCCAAGGGGCTCCTATGGACTGCACAGGGCTGGACTAGCCCAAGGGAGGTGCGTACGGTTGTAATGTGTGATTCTAGGAATAACTCTCAAACACTTTGCCTATCCTTCTCTGAAGGCTGGCCGAACTAGCTATCAAAGACTCTTTAAATGTTCTGGCTAAATGGAACGATCTGGACGATTTCAACAGGATTTTCTGGTGTGGCAGGAGCAAGCTGGCTGGTCAGTATCCCTACCCCAATACCTCTCCCAGGACCCTTACCACCCATCTAGGGACCCAGGGCTGGGAGACCTGAGGTCTGGGTCCCTCTGGTGGGCTGGGTCAAGAGGGGATGGTTTGGTGGGGGTTAGAAGAACCAGGAGCTCAGATCTTACAACGTGCTCCACAACTGCCGTCCCCAGTGCAGGTACGGGACTCCTGGAAGGAAGATGCCTTATTTGGATACCAGTTTCTCAACGGCGCCAACCCGATGTTGCTAAGGCGCTCCAGTTGCCTTCCTGCCCGCCTAGTCTTTCCTCCAGGGATGGAGGAGCTCCAGGCCCAGCTGCAGAAGGAGCTCCAGGTATGGGCAGAAGAGCCCAAAGGAGGCCACACAGTGAAATGGAAGTGCAGTCAGTGTCTGTGCTGCTTCGGGGTCCACTGTGAGCCCAGCTTGCCGCCAGAAGGCAAGAGGGGATTTCTACAGGGGAAATCTTGAGTGATCTTGGAGATGTGCAACCACAGGGCTTTCCTCCTTGAATGAGAGACGTATATCATAGAGGAAGAGTGTGTGATGGGTAACAGACAGTCAAAATAAAGAAACCACTGGGCCTTGATGCTAGGGATTTGGGGTACTGTGGAGTGAGAGAAACAGGTCAAGGGTGGGGTTGTTAATCAGGAGTCAATGCAGATCAATTGAGAGACAAAAATCATGGATTATAAGGTGAGAGAGACTTGGGTTTGAACCCCGGTTCTGCTGTTTATAAACGGTGTGACTTCAGGCAAGATACTCAACCTTTTTTTCTCATCTGTTTCCTCTTTTGTAACACTGGGGCTAGTTCAAGTGCGTGTGAGAATTAGGTGAGGCCATCAGCACATGCGTGACTCATTCCCTGGTACGAAGTAGGTGATGGAGATGAATTAGTTTCTCTCTTTTTCTTCTTCTGTTGGGGCAACAGGGAGGCACACTGTTTGAGGCTGACTTCTCCCTGCTGGATGGGATCAAGGCTAACGTCATCCTGTGCAAACAGCAGTACCTGGCTGCCCCTCTGGTCATGCTGAAACTGCTTCCTGACGGGAAACTCTTGCCCATGGTCATCCAGGTGAGAGGACCTGGGATCCTGCTCCCCCGTGGCTGGCCCTCTCAGCTCAGCCCCTCACTCAGATTCACTGAGGAGTCACTTGTGCTAAGACGCTGGGAGGGGCATCAAAGGAGGAAATGGGCAAAGGAGGAAAGGTGCAGTCTAGCTGGAGAGACAGACTGGAAACATCTAAATCCCCTCCAGTGCTGAGCAAGTAGCTGGAGATGGAGACAGTCTGGGAGGGGTCATGGGAGGCTTGGGGGAGGGGCAGAACCTCCCACAATGGGGAAGATGGGCTGGGCAGAGAGGCTGAGGGGTGAGAAGTTAGATGGGCAGGGGGCAGTTGGGCTGGAGTGGTGGGGAGTAATGTAGGCGAGAGGGCCCAGACTGTGTTGGCCGTGGAGGCCAGATCAAGGAGTATGAACACAGGAATTTGGTGTCGGCTGTTGGGAAAGATGCCACGGGCACAGTCTATGAGTGATTTTGTTTAGGATGGATTGGAAAAGGGAGATGCTAGATGCAGAGATTAGGGTGATGTGCTTACAGCAGTTGTGCAAGATGGGGGTGAGGGGCTCAGATGTGGGGAATAGCTGCGGGGACGCAGAGGAAAGACGAACGGGCATGCAGAGGAAAATTAAACTGGCCTGGACTCAAGGAGAGAAGAGGCAGAGTCAGGCAAGGCACCTGCAGAACTCAGCCAAAAAGGAGAAAAAGATGCTTAGGTGGGTTTTTGTCTGGCCAACTATGAAGGAATGGGGAGACATTTGAATTGTTCCAACCAGCCAGTGACTAGCTGAGAAGTGAAGACAGTCAGCTGAGTATGGGTGGTGTTGAAAGACTGGAGAGAAGCTGAACTTTCTGAAGAAGATTGAGGGACAAAGGAAGAAGAAGGTTAGAATCTTGTCCACACGGAGGGGTCTGAAAGGGGAAGTGGAGGCCAGGAAGTCAGTGGAAGAGGAGTTTCTGCAGAAGGCCAGGGACAGGGCAGCGTTAGCCCACTGAGTGGGCAGGAAAGGGAGGAGGAGGAGAGGGGCTTTGGGGAGCAGCCGCAGTGAGAGGAGGGAGCTAAGCAAATTTGGGGAAGAAGGGAGGGGTTACATGTGAAGAAGGGGGAATCCCTCTCTTCCCCACACTTTCTTTTTAGGGACTTTGAGTTTTTATTGGATTATAATTAGATTATAAAACGTGTGAGGTGTTGGAGAGGGGTGGGGAGGGGTGCTGTTGTGAGGCCCCTGGGCTGTTAGGGGAGTTGAAACACAGGAGATTTCAGTTGGTTTTGCATAAACTGCAGTTTGCTTCAGCGTTATCTTTTGCCTGCAACTGTGGGGGTGGGGCGCGGTCAGTCATGCTCTGTTACTGCTTTCCAGTAATTTCCCGTCCTGTCTTCCCCACACTCTTATCCTTGCTCCAGCTCCAATTGCCCTGCAAGGAATTGCCCCTACCACCACTTTTCCTACCCACGGATGCCCCAATGGTCTGGCTCTTGGCCAAATGCTGGGTCCGTAGCTCTGACTTCCAGCTTCATGAACTGCAGTCTCATCTTCTGAGGGGACACTTGGTGGCTGAAGTTATTGCTGTGGCCACCATGAGATGCCTTCCATCAATACATCCCATTTTCAAGGTAATAGCTTATTGCCTTCTCTCCTGCCTGCCCACCTGCCCCCCTGCCCCAGGGCACAGTCTCTCTCTGTGGAATCTCAGGGTGTGGGGAAAGCCAGCCCATGAAGGACAAATGAGCACTGCATCTTTAACAGGGTGATTTCACCTCCTGAGGAGGTTAAATGATTCATTGGCAAGGTGGGGGTGGGGGAGTGAGAAGTCTTACTCTTTTTAAGTATGAAGCACAGCTAGATGAGTGTACAATATATAAACAGTACACACAAATGACTGCGGATTCCATCCCAAAAGAAAGTCTCAAACAAATAACATAAAAAGATTTTTCCAGCCAGTTTTGACTGGTTCTAAAATAGTAACACATAGAGGCAGGCTCAGGTCAACAATAGTAGTCTGTTTTTGTTGTTGTTGTTTTTAGATATTTTGTTTATTTATTTCTAGAGAGAGGGAGAAAGAGAGGAAGAGAAACATCGGTCAGTTACCTCTCGCAGGCTTCCAACTGGGGACCTGGCCCACAACCCAGGCATGTGCCCTGACTGGGAATTGAACCAGCGACCTTTCGGTTCACAGGCTGGCACTCAATCCACTGTGCCACACCAGCCAGGGCTGTTGTTGTTGTTGTTGTTGTTGTTTTTACAGACATTTGAACCGAGTATTCATTTACTCAGTAACTTTTTTTTCTTGCGTGCCTCCAATGGAGTAAGAACCCTTCTAGATGCCTGTGCTAAGCGAGACAGGCAAGGTCCTGATCTTTGGGATTTTCATTTTCAATTAGGGCGAACAGACAGTAAAGGGTGCATTATGACATATCAGCTGTGGTAAGTACAGTGCAGAGAATCAAAGCAGAGTGATGTGATGTCGAGTTTAGACTGGGTAGTAAGGAAAGGCTCCCTTGATGAGATGCCGTAGATAACGAGACCATGAAGAGCCAGCCATGTGATGATCAAGGTGCACATTGTTCTAGGCAGAAGGACCAGCTTAGAGCAGCGCAAAGGTCCCAAGGCAGGAACAAGCTTATGCCGCCCAGGGGGGTAAAAGGGGGCCCAGGGCCACACACAAACTAAATATGTTTATGTATAAAGCATATATATATATATATGTATATATATATATATACACACACACACACACACAGTACATAACAGATACAGTATATCAGCAGCATTAAAATCTCACGGGAGGTGAGAAGAGGAAGCACATCTCAAAGGGTTCTTTAGAGGACTGATAGTGAAAAATGTTGTGAAATATCGAGCTAGACCTTGAACAGTCTTATATGAAAAGAAAAGGATCACCTCTTGGCCTTTTGGTGAAGATCAAGTGTAGTAACTGTTCTTATCAGTTTGCTATCTGATACGTCCTCTATCCAAGGACATTATATTTAATGGATTTTTGGAGCTGGGAGATGGAATAGCACCTTGCTCTGTCTGCTCTGTGCCCAACCCTGTATTGCAGTACTTCTGGGAATAGTGCACTCTGCCCACCCCCACCCCCAAAAGGGAAAGGGGAATGATTTCTTTCATTTACCACAGAGCAGTAAGTCAATGGTCCGTGGAATGAATTACAAATCAACTGAACACTCTTGATGTCAAGGGGAGACTGAACTTCATGTCTTTGCTTTTCCTGAAGGCCTGGTGCCTTTCCTGCTCTTCACCTCCTTCAGTTTCCTGCAGGGACTTGCCAGAGCTCTCTTCTAACTTGGCCCTTTCCCTGCTCTCTCCCTCCAGCTGATCATCCCCCACCTGCAATACACCATGGAAATTAACGTGCGGGCCAGGACTGGGCTGGTCTCTGACTTGGGCGTTTTTGACCAGGTAAGAAGAGAAAAGGGGGTTCCTGGAGATCATGCTCCCCCGGGCTCTGGCTTCTGGCAGGTGGACTTGCCTGACCCTGCCCATCCTCACTTCTCAGGTGGTGAGCTCTGGTGGGGGAGGCCACGTCGAGTTGCTGAAGCGAGCTGGACCCTTAATAACCTATAGATCATTATGTCCTCCTGAAGACCTGGCTGATCGGGGGCTTTTGGGAGTCAAGTCTTCCTACTATGCCCATGATGCCCTTCGGCTCTGGGAAGTTATCTCTCGGTGAGGCAAGGGGAAGGCAGGGCTGGTGGGGGTGGGCAGGCAGGGAGAGGAGTTGTGTGTTGGGGGGCTGGGAGCCCTGACCTGACCATGCGGGTAAGGAGGAGAGGGACTGGAGGCTGGCTGTGAGCTTCAGCTCTCTTGGCCCAACCCCTTGGCCGGCAGCTATGTGGAGGGAATTGTGAATCTTCACTATAAAACGGACGAGGCAGTGAAACAGGATCTTGAACTTCAGGCCTGGTGTCAAGAGATCACTGAGGTGGGGCTGCGAGGGGCCCAGGCCCAAGGTGAGTTGAGCCCCTGCCCTGACACCTCCAGGGAGCATCCCCAGAATCCTCCTTACTTCTACGAAACCTTTCAGAAGAATGTCCAACCCCTATTAAAATGCCTAAAGGCCTTTTCAGTTTCTTGTGCAATTAGAACCCCTCTAGGTCCCAGCTGCAGTGGGACCAGTAGTTGCTCATAAATGTTTAACAACTGGCTCTCTGGGTAGGGGCGGGGCAGGAGGGGCTTATTCGTAGCATTTGCCCATTTCCATGGTGTAAATGTTTCCACCATAGCTGCCACTGTGAGGTCAACCAGCTTCCTAAGTACCTGAACATTCAATGTAACTGACTCTTGAGAGCCAATGTAAGCCATACCAGTTCCCCATTGAGTGGGGCCCTCCCAGATCTCCCTGTTTCCCCAACCCCCAGCTCACGCTCACGCCCGTTCCACAGTAGTTCCTAAGAGTCCCTGACACCCTTCCTCCCTCTCTTGTTCCCACTGCTCAGCCTCTCTGAGCTCTGCTTCTACTCCTGGCCTCACAGCTTCTAACTCACTTACCCCTTGCAGGGTTTCCCACCTCCTTGGAGTCCCGGGACCAGCTTTGCCACTTTGTCACCATGTGCATCTTTACCTGCACTGGCCAGCACTCCTCAGTCCACCTGGGCCAGGTACTTACTATAGGGGGGCAAAGGGCCTTTGCACCTGGAGTGGGAGACGGGGCTGTGTGCAGGTGGCTAAGGGGGTTTTATTCTTAGCAGACATTGATTGTTGATATCTGCCCCTCCTTAGCTGGATTGGTATGCCTGGGTCCCTAACGCACCCTGCACCATGCGGATGCCCCCACCGACCACCAAGGATGCGACCCTGGAGACGGTGATGGCAACCCTGCCCAATTTTCATCAGGCTTCTCTCCAGATGTCCATCACTTGGCAGCTTGGCAGACGCCAGCCTGTTATGGTGAGAGCCAGGTGGCTGGGTCCCTGAGGAGGGAGGTGGCCAGGTCCCTGAGGAGAGGGTAACTGTGGGAGGTGTGGCATCCCAGCAGGGGCGGGGGGTGTCCCAGGTTCTCAGCTGCCATTCCCTCTCCTCCCCAGGTGGCTCTGGGCCTGCACCAGGAGGAGTATTTTTCAGGCTCTGAGCAGAAAGCTGTGCTGAGCAAGTTCAGGGAGGAGCTGGCCAACCTGGATGAGGAGATCGAGACCCGGAATGCAAAGCTGGACATGCCCTATGAGTATCTGAGACCCAGCATGGTGGAAAACAGTGTGGCCATCTGAGTGCCTCCCACCTTTGGTTGTCCCAGCCCTGCTTCCACCCAACCCACAACCCCATCCCTTAGTGCTCTCAGTCTTACCCTCCCCAACTGCATCCCCTCTACCTCCGCCTTCCCTGGAGAGTCGCCTTTTCCTTGGGAATGCCCACAGTGCATACATTGTTCTCTAGAGAGCCACCTGGGGGCCTCATTTCCCCTTTTCTCCTCCACTTCTCCTATTGTCCTCCCTTCCTCCCTCATCATTGGGGTCTCCCAAAGGGCAGACAATAATCACATTTATATAAATTGTTTCAAGAATGGACTAAGGTAATGATACATACTACTCCGCATTTTTTATAATTTTGAACCTAATTTGAGTTTAACAACAATAAAATGATATTTTAGACTAATGATAGACAAGAAATTAGATCAAACTATCTTAAATCAAACACCGGCAAAAGCATATAGCAAGTCTTTTTAAGTAGATGGAATTTACCATATGTGCTGAAGCCAGACACAGCACAGAGCAAACCATTAGCACAGCAATTCTCAAGATTTTCACTTTGTGGCTTATTTAGAAAGTGGTAAATGGAAGTAAACTGGTTAAAGAGAAGAGGCTGCTTCCAGCCCGAGGAATATGACATTGGGGCTTCAGTCTGAGGGATCCATATTTATATCACATTTGCAGTTTACCACTTGGGAGTCTCCAAATTAAAATCATTAACTGGAAAAATAGTAAAAATCTCATGACTATTTTAATGAGTGACAACAAAGGAACCAATCCAACTTCTGTATCTTATTAAAGTTTTGAAAACATAAACTTGGAAGTCTTGTTTTTTAATATGACCATCTGTGGGTATTTTAAAACAGAAGGTAACAGTACACATAAGTCAAAGTTGTTTATAATACCAACAAAGTTGCTTCTTGACTGATTCTATTTAATTTGGCATAAAACATATGGGTGATGCTTGGTCTGATTCTTGAAGGAAGAATAGGAAACAAACAGCTGAGAGGTGGGGGTAGAATTTAAAGCTGGGATTTAGGAGAACCCACAGGAGCATGCAACAGTCCTCACACCAGAGATCACACACTGACGCAGTTTGGCGAGTGGTGCAGTGGGGGCAGCAGTGGGGTTGCGAGGGAAGTGGTGAGAAGGGGAGTCTCGGGAAGAACATGTTTCCTACTAGGGAATTAGACATGACCTTTGAGAAACAGGCATTGAAGGATTTCAAGGGCACGACAGGGTTCTGAAAGTCAAACCCAGGGGCATCTCCTTTTGCTTGGAGGCCACACCCTCTTTCTTCTTAGAGGCCACACCCCTTCTCCTTCGAAGGCACACCCTCTTTTTCTTGGAGGCCACACCTCCTTCTCCTGAAGGGTTGCACCTTCTTTATTTGTTCCCCGCCAAATACTCTCATTCTGAGGGCATTTCTCCTCAGTCCCTGACAGAGAAAACATCAAATCCCATTGCTTTCTGGAAATGCATCTGTAAGAGCTCCAGGTTTTTTTTTTTTTTTAATGTGTTTTATTGATTACAGTGTTACATTTGTTCCAATTTCCCTTCCCTCTGCTCCCCTCCACCTGGTGGCCCCCCTCCCTCCCCTTGTCCCCCCCTTTTAGTCCATGTCCATTGGTTGTGCATATAGTTCTTCTCAACCTCTCTGTTTATTCCATTCCCTCCTACGATGTTTCTTAATTCCTGTACCATCTCCCTCCCTCTCCCCCTTCCCCTTCCCTGCTGACCTCCCCCCAATATGCTCCCCATACCTATAGTTCTTTTTCCACTCTCGTTGCCTGTTTAGTTTGCCTTTGTTTCGATTCCCTAGCTTCTGTTGTTTCTTGTGATGCAGTTTTCATTTTAGTGTTCATAGTTTTGATCCTCCTTCTTCTAAACCAGTTCCTTTAACATCTCATATAACAGTGGTTTGGATCTAATGAACTCTTTCAGTTTTATTTTGTCCTGGAAACACTTTCTCTGCCCTTCTATTCTGAATGACAACTTCACTGGATAAAGCATTCGTGGTTGTAGGTTTTGGATTTTCATTACTTTGAATATTTCTTGCCAGTCCCTTCTTGCCTGCAGGGTCTCCCTTGAGAAATCAGCTGATAGTCTAATTGGGACCCCTTTGTACATGATCCTTTTCTTCTCTCTTGCTGCTTTTAAGATTCTCTCTTTAACTTTAACTTTTGACATTTTGATTATAATGTGTCTTGGAGTGGTTCTCCCTGGGTCCAGTTGTTTTGGAACTCTGTGCTTCCTGGACCTGTAAGTCTATTTCCTTCCCCAAGTTTGGGAAGTTCTGCTTTATTATATTTTCACTTAATTTTTCAATTTCTAGTTCTTCTTCTTCACCCTCTGGCAATCCGATCATCCGTATATTGGATCTCTTATAGCTGTCCCAGAGGTTTCTGATCCTCTCATCATTTTCCTTGCTTCCCGTTTTTTCTCTCTGCAGTGGTTGACTGTTTGTTCCTTCTCTATGTTCTGGTTTGTTGATTTGAACTCTGGGTTTTATTTCCTCACCATCTGTCTCGTATGTGGTTTTGTTCTTTTCAGTGTGAGTGTTTTTCAATTCTTTCTCATCTTTTTCCAGATCTTTTGTTAATTCTGTAAGCCACCTGATAACAATGGCCCTGAACTAAGCCTCTGACAGGTTTCTTATTTGTTCATCTGTCAGGTTCTTCATCTGTTGCCTGGTGAGCTGCACCACTGGGATTTCTATAGTTGTCTGCCTCATTTTGACAGATGCGTTTTGTTTTCTTGGGCCGGCTATAGGGGGCAGTGCCTGTGTACTCATCACGACCCAGTGACCAGCGGTGATCCGCAACCTTTTTCGCCGCACTGTGGCCCTTTGTCATCACAACCCAGCGACCAGCGGCAGACCAGCAACCTTTCTCGCCGCGCTGTGGCGCTTTGTGTGGGGGCGGGGGTCCAAGATGGATTCCTGCAGTTATTCCGCTAGGAGACTGGGATCCGTCCTCCTGCCCTCTGGGCCTCACTGTTGGAGGTGATGCGATGGCTGCTTTTCCCAGCGTTGGGGTCGCAAGCTGCCGGGGTTAGACTGCAGCTGAGACTGCTCTCCCTGCCGCTGTCCCTGGTGCTACCGCAAACAGCACCGCCCCCTTTCGCTCTTCTTACCTGCCCAGAGAGCGCCGCTGGTTTATAACTTCATACGTTGGGCTTCCGTGTAGCTTTATTTTCTGGAATTTCTAGTTATCTTTTGTTTTGAAGTAGTTGTATTCCTCTCTAGTTGTAGAAGGAGACCGAGCGTGTCTGTCTAAGACTCCATCTTGGCCAGAAGTCTCACAAGGGAGTCAGAGCTGCAGGTTTATTACAAACAGGCTTGTAGGGAGAAAACCAAGATACACACAGTCCTGATGTTCTCTAACATATATCCCCTAAGTTCCAGAGAAGATACAAAATGAAAAATGAGGTCATAGTGGCCTGTATTATTGTAGGTGTATAAACTCCATTTCTTACAGCAGACATATTCTAACAAATATATTTTTTAAAGTATGTTTTATTGATTATGCTGTTAGAGTTGTCCCAATTTTTTACCCTTGATCCCCTCCGCCCAGTACCCCACTTCCCTCCAGCAATCCAAACCCCTTAGTTCATGTCCATGGATTGTGCATATAAGTCCTTTGGCTTCATCCTTTCCTATATTATTTTTAACTTCCCCCTGTCTATTTTGTACCAACCAATTATGTTTCTTAATCCCTGCAGCTTTTCCCCATTTATCCCCCTTCCCCCTCCCAGCTGATAACCCTCCAAATGATCCCCATACCTATGGTTCTCTTCCTATTCTGGTTTGCTTAGTTGGGTTGTTTCTACTTTTTTTTTAATTCAGTTGTTGATAGTTGTGAGGTTATTTTCATTTTAGTGTTCACAGTTTTGATATTTTTCTTAAATAAGTCCCTTTAACATTTCATATAATAATGGTTTGGTGATGATGAATTCCTTTAGCTTTCTCTTGTCTGGGAAGCACTTTATCTGCCCTTCCATTCTAAATGACAGCTTGCTGGATAGAGTAATCTTGATTGTAGATCCTTGCTTTTCATTCCTTTGAATGCTTCTTGCCAGTCCCTTCCTGCCTGCAAAGTTTCTTTTGAGAAATCAGCTGATAGTCTTATAGGCACCCCTTTGTAAGTAACTCTCTGCTTTTCTCTTTCTGCATTTAAGATTCTCTCTTTATCTTGAACCTTTAGCATTTTAATTATGACGTGTCTTGGTGTGGTCCTCTTTGGGTCCAGCTTGTTTGGGACTCTCTGTGCTTCCTGGACTTGTATGTCTATTTCCTTCACTAAATTTGGGAAGTTTTCCTTCATTATTTTTTCACATAAGCTTTCAATTTCTTGCTCTTCCTCTTCTCCTTCTGGCACCCCTATGAGTCAGATGTTGACACGTTTGAAGTTGTCCTAGAGGTTCCTAAGCCTCTCCTCATTTTTTTCATTTTTTGTTTCCTCATTCTGTACTGGTTGATTTTTTTTCTTCCTTATGTTCCAAATCATTGACTTGAACCCCAGTTTCCTTCCCTTCCGCATTGGTTTTGTGTGGATTTTCCCTTGTTTCATTTAGCACAGCCTTCACTTCTTCCCTTATGCATTTGCTGTACTCAAGCATATCTGCGAAGTCTGTGAGCATCTTTCTCACCAGTGTTTTGAACTCTGCATCTGTTAGGTTGGCTATCTCCTCATCTGTTAGGTTGTCTATCTTCTCATTGCTTAGTTCTCCCATGGGAACCTTGATTCGTTTCCTCTTTTGGATCATACTTCTCTGTCTCCTCATCTTGACAGGCTCCTGTGTTTGTTTGCCTCTGTGTCTTAGGTAGAGCTGTCGCACCTGCTATGTTGTAAGGGGCGGAGCCTTAGGTCTTTGGCAGTACAGGTGACCCGTTTCACCACGTTGTGGGGCAGTATGTGGGGAAAGGGTCTGAGAGGGAGCAATGCCACTTGCTCAGCACTTACTCCTTTTCCAAGCACTTCCCTCATTTCTGTACGGGACTGGCGCCTCTCTAGCTGTTGCCCTGGCCATTGTTCCCAGAGTGGGTGAGTCTGTGGACATTTTAGGACTGTGGGGGCCCTTTAAACAAGTGGACTCTACTGAAAGACCAGCAGCCTCTCCCTCTGTCGCAACCCCCACTGGTTTGTACAGTCAGAAGCAACGAGGCTTTATTTTCCCTGGCACTGGAACCGTGAACTGTGCAGTCTCATCTGGTGCTGACAATGCTCCCCAAGTGTTCCTCCCTACTTTTTAAAACATGTGTCTGCACTTTCCACTGGCCTACCACTGCCGCTGCTGCTGGCGCTGCTGTTGCCGCCGCCACACCACATCCTCTCAGCCTTGGCTCCGCCCCTCTTACCTGTCTAGATGAGTATTTCTTCTTTATATCTTTGTTTGTTGGACTTCCATGCAGCTCGATTTTCTGGAACTTTTGGTTGTCTCTAGTTTTAAGGTAGTTGTATTCCTTAGTTGTGGAGGGAGATGCATCGTGTCTGTCTATGCCTCCATCTTGGCCAGAAATACAAATATATTTTCTTATGACACATATCAGTAAATGGAAATTACAGTAAATTAATGAAGCATAGACTCATGAATGAGGGTTATGGAACATAGGAGTGAGTAATAAACCCTTGTCAGGATGGCTCAAGGGAAATTCTTGCAAACAAACCTGCACTAGACAATTTAGAGATAATAAGCAATAGAATAAGTACACATCTGGTGAAAAGCAACCTTCATCCCAACCTGGTTATTGTTTATATTCTTAGTGTCTTCAAGGTAAAAGTCTGACAAATACTCTCTAGATTTACTTTCATCCAACAAAACATAATTGCTAGCTCAGACATAGTTCTTTCACAGCCTTTGTGTTAAGTACCTGCATTCGTTTCAAGGTTCCTCATTCAACTTCCCATTGAAACTGGAGCCTCTGACTTTTTATAATTTCCAACTAAAGTGGGAATTTTTTTTTAGCTCATCAGAGGACGTTTTATTCATTGCTTTGAGAGAAAGAGAGAGAGGGAGAGAGAGAGAGAGAGAATCAGGAAGTTAGCCGTAGAAGCAAAGAGAGAGAGAAACCAGAGGGACCAAGATAACCAAAGGAGACAGATGTTATAAAGAAGTAGAAGCCACATGGCAGAGAAAAGACATGCTGAACCGAGGGAGAAAAAGTAGTTTTTTTTTTTCCAGTGGGAAACAGATGGACTCAGAGGTCAGCCCATTTTATCCCATCTACATATATTAAAAACCCATTAGTAATCTGATAATATTTGCTGTCAACCACCAAAATATTTAATAATTCATTAGGAGAGTAATCGTCTATCATATTTGCCCAAATATTTAAAATTTCTGTTGTTCTCCCTTTGTTACTGGTGTTCCAAATTTCCTGCTCATATCATTTCCCTTCAGTTTGAACCACTTCCATTAGCGATTTTTTTTTAGAGCAAGTTGATTGGCAATGGAGTCTCTTTCTCTTTTTTTTTTTCCTTCATCTGAAAATGTCTGTATGTCACCATAATTCCTTCAGGATATTTTGCTGGATTTAGAATTCTGAGTTGATAGTTTTTTTCTTGCAGCAATTAAAAAATACCCTACTTCCTCCCGGCCTCCTTTGTTTCTCATGAGAACTCCAGTCATTGGTATCATTGTTTCTCTGTAGGAAACATGTCACTTTTCTCTGGCTGCTTTCGAGATTCTTTTCTTTGTCTTTAGTGTTCAGTGGTTTGTGATATACCTGCATGAAGATTTCCGTTTGTTTTATCCTGTTGGTGATTTGCTGAGCTCTTTAATCTATAGGCCTTTGTCTTTTAAGGAATTTGAGAAGTTTTAAACCATTATTTCTTAAAATGTGTTTCCTGCTCCACACTTCTTTCCTGTCCTTGGACTCTGACAACATGATGGTCAGACCTTTTGGTATCGCTCTACATGTCCTTGAGGCTATGTTCACTTTTTTCAATCTTTTTCCCTCTGTATTGTTCAAACTGCTTACTTTCTATTATTTATATCTGAGTTCAATGAATCTTTCCTTTGTCATCTTCATCCTGTGGTTGAGCTCATTCAGTAAATTTTTTAAAAACTTTACTTGTATTTGTCAGTTCTAAATATTCTTTTAGTTTTTCTTTATATTTTAATTTATTTCCTGAGAGTTTCTATCTCTTCATTCATTTTAACAATGTTTGTCCTTAATTATTGAAACATTTTATAATTATTCCTTTTAAATCTTTGTCAAATAATCCCAACATCTGTGTTATTTTCACATTGGCATCTGTTGTCTCTTCTTTTTTAAAAAGAATTCATTTATTTATTTTTAGAGAGAAGGGAAGGGAGGGAGAAAGAGGGAGAAAAACATCAATGTGTGGTTGCCTCTTGTGCATCGCCAATTGGGGACTTGGCTTGCAACCCAGGCATGTGCCCAGACTGGGAATCAAACCGGTGACTACTTGATTTACAGGCTCGCACTCAATCCACTGAGCCACACCAGTCAGGGCACCTCTTCTTATGTGAGTTCAAAATTTTCTGGTTCTTCATGTTATGAGTAATTTTGAATTACATTCTGGATATTTTGAATATTATGGTATGAGACTCAATCTTGTTAGCGAATGCTGATATTTTGTTTTATCAGGCTGTTGAGCTGGTTTGGTTCAGGTAGTAAATTCCTATTCGTCTTCCGTGGTTGTGGTTTTAGGACCAGTTCTGTTTTCCAGGCCCTTGTAATGCTATTTGAATGTATCTCATGTGTGCCACCTAGTGGCAAGTCTGGAACCTGGGTGGTGGCTTGTATTTTAATTCTGTTCTTGAAAGTCTTTGGGAGTCTTTTTGTGATATGACCTTTACGTGTGCAATTTGGGAATGAGCACAGGAGTTTATAAACAACATTCTGTTTATTTCCTAAACTCTCTCTCTTTGAACTCTCAGTGCTTCCCTGTTCCCTGGCATTTCCCTTTTTGATCCTCCCGGCAGAATGTTGGGACTTAACCTACCCTGCTGTGTTGCACACTTAACTGCACCTGTGCCCTTATCTGAATTCAAGTGGTAAGAGGACAGAGAGAAGAAAAAAAGCAGTGGGTGTTTCCCCTATCTTCCTGGGACCACGCCTCTTCTGATTGGAGAGGAAGGTTCCCTAGTTCCCTGCTGCTGCTGTCATTTCTGGAAGAACCCTTTCGCACTCCGTAAGCTAGACCCTGAGCTCCCCCTGAAGCCTTCCTCGTCCATGCCGATGTTTACTTCTGGGGTTCAGGCTGCCCTGAAGTTAGCTTAAGAGTTTTTCGAGGGGAAAAAACAGCACGCTCCCCTGGTTTGCACTCTGGTCCTTTCCCCGTCCCTCTGCTGCTACTACTATCAGAGTCCTTAAAAAGCTGCTTCATACGTTCTACCCATGTCTTTAAAGCTGCGTTCAGTGCGAGAGAGGAACCAGAATTCCTGTCTTTAAAAAAGTTCTGCGGATTATAAAGCACAATTATTTTACCCTGGCATGTTTGTTTTGATCTCCCTACATGTTACCATGATCTTGCATCTCAAATAATTCCTATGGATTTATTTTTCTTCTTTTTTTCTCAGAGCACATTCTTGGAAGTTTTCTTTATAGCCGAATTTTAGAAGTAAATTTCTTTATGTAAAAAAAATTGAAAACATGTTTTAGTTTCGATGGATTCACATTTCTTGGTTCACTAATACTTTCTTTCAATAAGCCAAATATCTGATTCTACTGCTTTCTGGTTTCCGTTGTTGCCATTACGTCTCCTTAGGCTCCTCATGGCTAGTTTTTCAGACTTTCTTTGTTTTTGATGACCTTGACTGTTTTAAGAAATACTGGTCAGGTATTTTGTAGAATGCCCCTCTACTGGGATTTGGCTGATGGTTTTCTTCATGTGTTCTGGGGACAAAGATAACAGATGTATAATGCCCATCTTATCACATCATACCAAGGGTAGATATTATCAACATGACTTATCACCATTGATCACCTGGCTGACGTGGTGTTTGTCAGTCTTATCCATCATCACGTTATTCTTTTTTCCCCTTTTCCATATTGTACTATTGGAGGGAACTCACTAGGAACAACACATGCATAAAGAATGAGGTGTTGTATCCACCATCTTAAGGGCATAGTATCAACATAAATTATTTGAAATTCTTCTGCATGAAAATTTGTATCTTCTTACTCACTTATTTATTTGATCATTTAATCGTATCATGATATTTTTATACTTTGGGGTATAATCCCAATACCACTTTACTTAATTCATTTTTCAAATTGTTCCAGCTTTGGTCATTGGGATCACTTTCAGTAAGTTTCTGTGTCCCTTAAACATATCCTCATCACTGTGGTTTTGTGTGTGTATGTGTGTGTGTGTGTGAGCATTTCCTTTTTTTTTTGCCATTACAAGATTCTCCAGGCTCATTTTGTATAATTTCTGCTCCAGTCCCAGAATCAGCCACCTCCCTAAGGAGCCCTAATGCTATTTATTGGAGAATGCTATTTATAGCCATACTCTGGTGTGTTCATTGCTACTGGGGTGGAGTGGCATTGTCCTAGGCCCTCTCAGCTGACATGTACATACATAGATACACACAAATACATAGTTCTATATGTAACCACATGTATCTCTAGTAAGCTAAACATGAGCTCATACTAATATCTCAATCTCTAAACCATGACCTCCAGTCCTTTTATTTTTAACATTTCTGATTAATTTTGTTTTAGGTATATTTCTTGTATACAGCAGGAAAGTATTTTTTAGAGCCAATATAGACACATTTTCTAGCAATTTGTATAAGTTGATTCATATTTACTATCATATATCTTTGTCTCTTGTTCTGTTATATGACTTTATTAATATATATTTGTTTATATACATAGATATCTTAATTTTTTATGTCTGTACATGGGTAGGCAAAAGTAGGTTTACAGTTAAATACAAATAATATTATAATTAATAAATAATAATACAAGAATAAACTCTGTTTTGCGTACTCACAACTGTAAACCTACTTTTGCCCCCATATATCTATTACACTCTCACACAC
This sequence comes from Furipterus horrens, assembly GCF_987537825.1. Classification (NCBI taxonomy): domain Eukaryota; kingdom Metazoa; phylum Chordata; class Mammalia; order Chiroptera; family Furipteridae; genus Furipterus; species Furipterus horrens. The sequence goes on along the minus strand of NW_028327181.1, from coordinate 55,050,310 downwards.
ACCCATACATACACATGCAGCCATAGAGATATTTAAATTATTATACTGTGTGGCCTGCTTGCTTTGCTTTTCATTGTAGTTTTATATATATTCAGGAGGATTTGTATTTTTGTCCTAGTAGTTACTAGTATATTATATCTTGATTAATTTAGCCACTAGTTATGTTTCTTTCTATGAGCAATGCTCATATTTTCTCCACCACCCAATTTTAACTAATATTAAATTTTTAGCCCTGTCTGGTGTGGCTCAGTGGACTGAGCTCTGGTCTGCAAACCAAAGGGTCATGGTTGGACTACCAGTCTGGGCACATGACTGGTTTGTGGGCCAGGTTCCCAGCTGGGGGCGCTCAAGAGGCAACCACACATTGGTGTCTCTCTCCCTCTCTTTCTCCCTCCCTTCCCCTCTCTCTAAAAATAAATAAATAATCAAAAATATTTAGTATTTATCTTTAAAAAATATGCTTATACTTTTACTGCTTGAGGCATATTCAGCTTTCCAACTTCTCACCCCGTTCTCTTATTTCATTGATTACATAATTTCTACATTATCATAATGAAATATTTACATTGTATTCTGTGATCTTTATATCATCATTGTTTTCATTTTCATTCTGCAGTACATATGTATTCAACACTTACCACCAGTCCTTTTGGCAAAGTTTCTCTGGGTTGGCTGCAATTTGTCCTCTGGTAGTTTCCACAAGAAGAGCTAACGAGAATATATTCCTTGATTTCTCATTTGTTCAAAACTGTCTATTCCTGGCTGGTGTGGCTCAGAGGATTGAGCACCGGTCTGCGAACCAAAGGGTCACAGGTCCAATTCCCAGTCAGGGCACATGCCTGGGTTGTGGGCCAGGTCCTCAGTTGGGGGCGCATGAGAGGCAACTGTGCATTGATGTTTCTCTCCCTCTCTTTCTCCCTCTCTGCCCCTCTTTTTAAAAATAAATAAACAAAATCTTAAAAAGAAAAACAAAAACCTGTTTGTTGCTCTTACCCTAGAAATGCAACATAGTTGGATATAAAATCCTTGACTCATTTTTTCTTTTCTTACATATCTTTAATTGTTTCTCAGTGTATTCTGGCATGGGATTCTGATGTGGAGAATTATAGTGATCTGATCTTTTGGTATAGTTGGCTAAATGAGTCTATCTGTATATTAAAGTCCAATAAGGTTACTAGGCTCTATCTTGGTGCTTACATGTTGGGTCAATTTGACCTGGATCATGACATGTCCTTTTAAAATGTAGATTTGAGTGTTTACTTAAAGGTGCATTTCCTTAAATTATATTTTAAAACATTGATTATCTTCCAATGGATTGTGCCATGGTTTCCTCTTCAGGGACTTTAGTTGTGTGTATGTGGGCAAGCTTATATTTGTTTTATACCTTAGTCCTGTTAATCTGCTAATAACTTTCTTAATTTGTTTGATTTATGTTTACTTATCTCATTTTTATCTTCTACATGACTGTGCTTTCTGTAATATCTGTTCCCCATTGTACTTCTTCTAAATTTGTCTTCATTCCTGTGGTGATTTTGCTTTTTCTTCTTTTTTTCTGAGTTCTACTAAGTCCTGCTATTGTTTGGTCAAATCATTACTGAATTATTATATTTTCTACTTTGCAGTGTCTTTAAAAAAAAAAGATTTTATTTATTTTTAGAGAGAAGGGAAGGGAGGGAGAAAGAGAGGGAGAGAAACATCAGTGTGTGGTGCCTCTTACACATCCCCACCTGGGGACCTGGCCTGCAACTCAGGATGTGCCATGACTGGGAATTGAACTGGTGACACTTTGGTTCACAGGCCAGTGCTCAATCCACTGGCCACACCAGACAGGGTGCAGTGTCTTTTTTTTTTTTTTTTTTTTTTTTAAGGTTCTATTTATTTATTTCTAGAGAGAGGGTAAGGGAGAGAGAAAGAGAGGAAGAGAAACACTGATGTACGAGAGAAACATTGATCGGGCTGCCTCTTGCATGTCCCCAACTGGGGACCTGGCCCACAGCCCAGGCATGTGCCCTGACTAGAAATCAAACCAGGGACCTTTCACTTCTCAGGCCAGCGCTCAGTCCACTGAGTCATACCAGGCAGAGTTGCAGTGCTTTTTGTCCTTATTAGCAATCACTTCTTATTTTTAGGTTCATGGTGGAATCTTGGGATATATATTTTTATCCAACTCATGAAAACATGTTTTTATAGAAATTATTTTTGCTGTTTTTATATTTAAATATATATACTACCTCTATTTGAATGCTGTATTAATTACTTTTGTAAATTTATACTTGAATGAGTTAGATTTTTCTCTATCAGTTATTTGCAGGAATTTCCTGTTGTACTGGGTTATGGAGGACCAAGAATAGCCTTTTATGGTGTGCAGCTCAAGGGTTCCCTTTCCTGTTTCTAGAGAGATGGGTTGTTTCTTTCAAATATGGTGCTCTTATATACCCATACGGCCCAAACCTAAGCAAGTTCAAGAGGGCTTGGGCTTTTCACTGAGCACTGCAAAGGGACACAGCCAGTGTCTTTCAGTGCCATCTCCTCACCTTCCAAATGGATTATTTCTGAACCCTGCCTCTCATAAAACCCTATATACATTGCTCCTGCTTCCACAGAGCTCTGATCAATTCTTCCTACAGAGCTATTCTGTGCAGCTGTTTTGGTATCAACTGCTTTGGGACACATCTGCACATAGCTTTGAATTTGAAGCCTTTGTCTCCTAGATGACTGAAAATTAGTTTTTAATTCCCTTTGTTGATTATTGTTATTTATAGTCTCAAAGAGGTGAAATTGGAATATATATGTGTGTGTGAATACATACATGCACACACATATGTGTATCTCACTTGAGATCCTCAGTTAAGGAACTACTGAAAGATGTGTACTTCATTGAGAAGAGATAGCATCTCAGAAGGAAGAAAGTATGAGATGCCAAGAGCACAAAAATAGATAATTACGTTGTTCAGTTTAATTACTTTTTGCTTAAGGGATTTGATCATAACTATTTTTGTATTAACATAAGATGTGACTTAAAACTTTAGACAATAAAATTTTGCTTCCTTGTTTGGTAGGGAAAACAACTATATATATAACACTTTTAGATTTTATAGAAAATGTATAGTTCCAGTCAAGATGGAGATGTAGGAAGACATGCTTCGCCTTCTCATGCAACCATAGAAAGAATTACAACCAGACCTCCAAAAGAAATAACAACCAGAACCATCAGAAAATCTAGCTATATAGAAGCTCTACAACCAAGGATTTAAAGAAGCCACATTCATCCAGAGGGGTAGGAGGGGTGGAGTCACAGAGAAATGGAGACAGCAGTGGAGGAAACACTTTATCTGCCCTTCCATTCTAAATGACACCTTTGCTAGATAGAGTAGTCTTGGTTGTAGGTCCTTGCTTTTCATCATTTTGAATACTTCTTGTCAGTCCCCTCTAGCCTGCAAGGTTTCTTTTGAGAATTCACCTGATAGGCTTATGGGAACTCCTTTGTAGGTAACTCTCTGCTTTTCTCTTGCTGCTTTCAAGATTATCTCCTTATCTTTAACATTTGGCATTTAATTATGTTGTGTCTTGGTGTGGTCCTCTTTGGGTCTAGCTTGTTTGGGACTCCCTGTGCTTCTTGGACTTGTATGTCTATTTCCTTCACCAAATTAGGAAACTTTTCCTTCATTATTTTTTCACATAATTTTTCAGTTTCTTCCTCTTCCTCTTCTCCTTCTGGCACCCTATGATTTGGATGTTGGCACATTTAAAGTTGTCCCAGAGGTTCCTAAACCTCTCCTCATTTTTTTCAATTCTTGTTTCTTCATTCTGTACTGGTTGACTGTTTATTTGTTCCGTATGTTCCAAATTGTTGACTTGAACCCCAGTTTTCTTCCCTTCACCATTGGTTTCATGTGGATTTTTCTTTATTTCACTTAGTATAGCCTTCACTTCTTCCCTTAGACATTTACCATATTCAATCATTTCTGTGAGTATGATTATCACCAGTGTTTTGAACTCTTCATCTGTTAGATTGGCTGTCTCCTCATTGCTTAGTTCTCCCACTGGAACCTTGATATGCTCCCTATTTTGGGCCATACCTCTCTGTCTCCTCAACTTGACAGGCTCCTGTATTTGCCTCTGTGTTTTAGGTAGAGCTATCACATCTGTTATGTTATAAGGTGCAAAGTCTTAGGTATTTACCAGTGTGGGTCAACCCGTTTCTCCACCTAGTGATGCTGCATGTGGGGGAGGGGTCAGAGAGGGAACAATGCTGATTGCTCAGCACTCACCATTTTTCCTGTCACTTCACACTCTTCCCGTATGCCACTGGTGCCCCTCTAGCCATTGTCCTGGTGATGGTTCCTAGAGTGGGTGGGTTTGTGTACATTGTAGGACTAGGGGAGCCCTCTAAACAGGTTCTCCTGAAAGACTGGCAGTTTCTTTCACCACCCCAACCCCCACTGGTTTGCACAGTCAGAGGCAATGAGGCTTTATTTTCCTGGCACTGGAACCATGAGCTGTGCAGTCTGGCCTGGGACTGGGAGTTCTCCCCAGGGTCCCTCTCAACTTTTATAATGTGTGATTGCTCTTTCCGACAGACAGCCACAGCCACTGCCTTGCTGCCACCGCACCATGTCCTCTCTGCCCCGGCACCCGATCTCTGCCTCTCCTACCCATCTGGATGAGTATTACTTCTTTATATCTTTGTTGGACTTCCATGCAGTTTTATTTTTGGTAGTTCTGGGTTTTTGTTTTGTTTTGTTTTGAGGTAGATGTAATCCTTCTTATGGTTGTAGAAGGAGGCAAAATGTATCTACCTATGCCTCCATCTTGGCCAGAAAGTTGTTTTCTATGGATCACTGGAAATTTACCCATTTTTAATTTTGAGTGATTATGTGAAAACCTCAACAACTGAGCCATTTCCCCTTCTTATAGTTACAGCACCAGCTTTTTTTAGTTATTACGTGAAATGAACTATATCAAACACACAGAAGAGTATAAGCATTTTATATAAATCTCACAAGAGATCTCTTCTATCTTATACAATATTATACTGAATGACTCTTATTTTTTCCATTTAAAAGATTTGGGAGCCCTGGCTGCTGTGGCTCCGTGGATTGAGTGTCGGCCTGCGAGCCAAGTGTCTCTGGTTCGATTCCCAGTCAGGGCACATTACTAGGTTGCACATCAGGTCCCCAGTTGGGGGCGCGAGTGAGAGGCAACCACACAGTGAAAAAAAAAAAAAAAAAAAAAGATTTGGGAAGCCGGGCAAAGACAAATACTACATGGTATCACTTACATATGTGGAATCTAAAAAAAAAAAATTTTTTTTTAAAGTTGAAACAGACAATGGAATGGCAGGTGTCAGGAGCTGGAGGTTGGGACAAATGGGGAGAGGTTGGTAAAAGGGCACACATTTTCAGATATACGATGCATAAGGTCGCCCTGGCTGGTGTGGCTCAGTGGATTGAGTGCCGGCCTGCAAACCAAAAGCTGGCCAGTTCAGTTCCCAGTCAGGGCTCTTGCCTGGGTTGTGGATCAGATTCCCAGTTGTGGGTGTGCAAGAGGCAACCAATCAATGTATCTCTCGCACATTGATGTTTCTCTCCCTCTCTTTCTCCCTCCCTTCCCCTCTCTCTAAAAATAAATAAATAAAATCTTTAAAAATATATGAATAAGGTCTGAAAATCTAATATATAACATGGTTATTATAGTTGATAATACTGCACTGTAAAATTAAAATTTGCTGAAAGAGCAGAACTTAAGTGTTCACACCAAAAAATAAAAGGGAAGTATGTGAGGTGATGGGTGTGTTAACACGATTATAGGAATCTTTCCACAATGTAAAAATATACATCAAATCGTCATGGTATACACTTTAAATATATTACAAATTTATTTGTCAATTATGCCTCAATAAAGCTGAAACAATTTGGAGGCCAAAGTACTTTTACGGGGGTTAGCCACTTCCATACATATCTTATTGTGGACAACATGTCCACCGTTTTCTTTCCTTTGTATACTGACTGTGGCATGCTAGTAATAAAGGTATATGTCTATTGTAGAAAATGTAGGTAATTTGAATAAATATAAAAGAAGAAAAAATAATATTAAAATCATCCAAAATTCTACCACCCGAAGATCTTATCTTTTTGTACATTTCCTTTCTGTGTAACCAGGGAGACCTACCATGCTTACTTCTCCTTTCAAAGGAATTTACCCTGTTAGAGCCCCTGCTGCTACTGCTGTCTAAATTTATGCCATGTAATCCCATTCCACAAGTCACTCAGATTAGACCAAGGATGATGAACACCCTACTTGTACTAGTCAGGGTGTGTAGTCAGGAAAACAGACACCACACTGGGTTTTCCAAACCAAATAAAGGAAATCGGTTACACAGGAAATGTAAAAGCTGACAGGCCAGACCCACGATGGTAAGGCCACTGAGAGATCAGCAACAATTCTCATCAAAAGACACTTCAAAGACACTGAGAGAGAAGCCACAGACTGGGAGAAAATATTTTTAAAGCATATAGCATCTAATAAAAAGTTGTATCCAGAATGTATAAAGAACTTTTACAACTCCATAATAAGAAGACAAACAGCTAATAAAACAAAATAGGCCTAGGCTAAATATTTTAATAGACACATTACCACAGAAGATCTATGAATGGCAAATTAGCACATGAAAAGATGTTCAACATCATTGGTCACCAGGGAAATGCAAATTAAAACCAGAATGACTAAAACTTAAAAGACTGTCAATACCCAATGTCGGTGAGGATAGAAAGAAACTGGAACATTGTTGATCAGAAAGCAAAATGGTACAACTACTTTGGAAAATAGTTTGACTATTTCTTATAAAGTTAAAGGTATAATTACCAGATGACACAGCAATTCCACTTCTAAGTGTTTATCCAAGAGGAATGAAAACACACGTCCATACAAAAACTTGATGATACATATTCATATAAGTAGTGAATCCAGGAAGGCCTTTGTATTAATGGAATAATTCTGTATCTCACTTGCAATGGTGTTTACATAAATCTACACACAGTAGGGCACTGAATGATATACACTCTTTGTACCCTTATCGATTTCCTGGTTTGGATATTATACTATAGTTAACATTAAGGTATGCATGGGACCTCTTTGTCCTATCTTTGCAGTTTCCTGGGAACCTATAAATATTTCAAAATTAAAAGTTTTTAAAAAGGAATGAACCACTAAAACCAATAATAATGTGGATAAACCACAGACATTATGCTGAGTGGATAAAGCTAGATGCAAAAGAGTATGTGATGTATAATTCCATTTATATATAACTCTGGTTTGGCTCAGTGGATTGAGCGTCGGCCTGCGAGCTAAGTGTCGCTGGTTCGATCTTCCAGTCAGGGCATATCAGAGAAGGAAAACTCTGATTCCAAAAAACCTCTGCTGCCTTGCGGCATACCTCTTCAGGGGAAAGGCTAAGGGAGTAAACCCCGACAGAAAATCCGGAGCCGGAGTCCCTAAGGCGGTTTGACGTTGTAGTCAATACCAGCAACTCCTGCAGCGCACCTGAAGCCAAGCTGTATTGACTCCGTCTTTCCCTTGGATCCTTCAGCTGCGAAGAGAGGGGGGGTCTGCTGCATGGGCAACAGCAGACCCTCCATATCACCCTGCCCAGGCTCTGTAGCTTCAGCTTCACTGGAGAGGACACTCCAGCGTCATCGCAAGATGTCGATTTAACACGGGAGGAGACAGATACTGTGTCACTCCCGAGTCAGACTGCACAGCCATTCTCGGCGGTGCAGATAGACTCTTAAGAAGCTACACCATCGTCTCTCGAGACGGACGGCTGCTGACGACGAATCTGTGGTGACAGAAAGCAAACTCGTGGTTGCCTGGGGTCAGTGAGGTTGACTGACACAGGGAACAAAGGAACATTTTGGAGCAATGAAAACATTCTATATATTTATGTGGTCATAAGTATAAGGATGCACATATCTGTCAAAACTCATGGGAATGTACATTTATTTTTTTATTTTATTTTATTTTTCATTTCACAAGCATTTTATTCATCAGACCGCCATCAGCTCGCTCAGCCCAGAGAAGTAATTGTAGCCAAGAGCTTTCTGGAAGCCAGGGGCCGGCTCCCTGTGCCCCCTCCGGGAGTCCGGGTCTGCACGGCATCAGCTGAGTCCCTTCTGCTGGAAGAACGTGTGACAGGCAGACGTGATCGCAGCCACAAACACTATGAACTCGTTGAAGTCCACGGTGGCGTCTCCATTGGCGTCCAGGTCCTTGAGCAGCTTGTCCACGACCTCCTTGTCTTTTCCACTCTGCAGGAAGCCCGGGAGCTCCTTCTCCAGGAACACCTTCAGCTCGCCCTTGCTCAGGCTCTGCTTGTTGCCGACCCCGCCTGCGCACCGGGCGAACACCTCGATGATCATGGCCATGGCTGCCTCCAGCTGTGACATGGTGCTGCAGCGGTTCTCGTCCCTCCTGGCGGTTGGTGTGGCTGAGGAAACGTCATGGGAATGTACATTTAAAAAGAATGCATTATATTGTACATAAACTGTACCTAAAGTTGATTTTAAAACACTTCTTAATAAAACAAAAAAATCATTAAATCATATTTTATTAATAAGAAAAGAGCAATATTTTCATATACAGTAAAATATTGCATTGTACATTTTTTGTTATAAATATGGCTTTCTTGGCCATTTGGGTATAAAACAACTAAGAAAGTCAAGTCTACTTGTAATGCTGAATACATACGCAAAAACCTTGCTAACATTGACACTTTGTATATACCCTCCAAAATAATATTCGTAATTATATACCCTCGTAATGTCCTCAAAGACTGTTAAGTGGAACCATCAAGGCCTATTTGTGTTGATCAATTACTTCACTAATCGATAGTAGCATATCCCACCAGAAATTAGAAAGTAACCATAGTTGCACAAATGTAATGAAGGGAAAATGATTTTTCAATAGCATTTTCTTGATATAATCCACTCAGATTATAAGAGAGCCTGAGATCCAGCTACTGCCTGAAATATTCTATTTGGCCAGTGTACAGAAGACAGGGTCACTACCACATAACACCAGAGAAAACTCCAACCTAGAATATTTCAAGCAAAATTCAAAATATTAGTGACCCATTTTCTGTACTATCTTCAAAATTTTCCTGTAAATCCTAAACCATTCTAAAATTTAAAGTTTAAGAGAACCTATTTGTTTGTAAAATAAATCACTAACTCTTGTTTTGAATGTTGGTGACACTGTGGCCTGAGCAGAAATCGTGACATTTCTGGAACATGCTTTGGTGAAGCCTCCATGATGTCACTGTCTTTACATTCGGATGTCAGGTGGAGACCATAGCTGCTCACAGCTGAGTGCTTCAGAGTGGATTTGTGGAAGGGAGACCTAGACAACCGCACCCAAAACACACCCCCCAAAGCATATTGGTTAACTATTGCCACCACTCACAAAACACTTCCAGATGCCAGGAACTATAGAAAAGGTGCGTAGTATGATAAAATTAACTTAAGTGAGGTGGCCAGTGGGCAGGCACTCCCTATTCAGTGATGGAATTGGAATATTATCTGTGAACAACAAAAAAAATTGAGTAGAAGCCAAATGGAGGTGACCTACTTTAAAATATCCCCCTCTTGGAAAACTGGTGGACAGAACTGTCTTGCCACCCCTTGAACCTTTATACACAGGCACCAAGACAAAACTCGACCTTGAAATAAACAATTCTCCAGAAAAAAAAGAAAAGAAAAGAAAAGAAAGAAAGAATCCAACTACATAGGGGAAAAAAATTAAATAGGAAGTCAAAGTGAAAATATGAAGCCAGTCACTGGGCAATCTTCCCATACCTACGCAGGCGCAGCTCCCTGTAAAGTGGCTGCGCAGAGAGGTTCTAGAAATATGAAAAAAGCCAGGAGATGCCAAGTTCCCGCCCCTGAGAGATGTTTCTAGCTATTAAGAGAAGGGTACCCTCTGGAGGAAGTCAGCGGGAAATTCACTCCATATCCAGACGCACTCACACAGATCCTGGGTGCCTGGGAGAACATCGCTTACAAGTTGGCACTCTGTCTTAGGTCACCGCCTGCTGGACCCAGATGTAGGTGCCCACGTGCTCCAGCCTAAAAACTGTGCTGCTGCGTTACCCCTACCTTATGTATGATTCTTTGTTCACGTGGAACAGAAAACCAATTCAAAGTGGCTTTTTAAAAAGAAAAAATATTTATTGGCTCCTATAAATTCTTTTATTTTTATGTTTTTATTGAATTTATTGGGGTGACATTGGTCCACAAAACCATACCGGTTTCAAGTGTACAACTCAACAAAGCGTCATCTGTGCACTGCATCATGGGCTCAGTGCCCCAAGCAGTCTCTCTCTGTCCCCATTCCGCGCCCCCTTGGCCCAACTCTACCTACGGCCACCCCTTTTCCCTCTAGCAGTCACCACACAGTTGTCTGTGTTTACGTGTTATATATATATTTGCTTAATCCCTTCACATTCTTTAATCCAGTGCCCAACGCCTCTCCCCTCTAACAGCTGTCAGTCAGTCCCATGTATCCATGCCTCTGTTCCTATTTTGTTCATCAGTTTATTTTGTTCATTAGATTCCACACATCAGTGACATTATATGGAATTTGTTTTTCTCTAACTGGCTTATTTCACTTAGCGTTATAATCTCCAGGTTCATCCATGCTGTTGCAAAAGGTACTGCCTTACTCCTTGCATTATTCATGATTTTTTGTTCACACGTAACAGAAAATCAATTCAAAGTGGCTTTTTAGAAAGAAAAGACATTTACTGGCTCCTCTAATTTAAAAAGTCAGGGACAGCTGGACCAAGGAATTCAAACAATATCATCAGGACTCAGGCCCTTTCTCTTGCTCCATGACATAGCTTTGCTCGCCTCTGTGTTGGCTTTATTGTCTGATAACCTTTCTCCACATGCAGACATTAGAGTCAACAGGTCTATACAGGCAAACCTCAGGGATGTTGCAAGTTTGGTTCCAGACCACCACAACAAAGCAAGTATTGCAAGAAAGAGAGTTACAATCCTTTTGCCAGTGCAGAGTCATGTTTTCAATTTGAAAAAAAAAAGAAAGAAAAGAAAAGTAACATCTGTGAAGCACAATAAACTGAAGTGCAATAAAATGAGATCTGCCTGCAGCCAACAAGCCTGGCAACCAGGGTGGAAACACAAAGACTTCATTCTCTTTCCATCAAAGTCGCAGATGTAAGCCTCTTTGACTCTTATTAGTCCACCCTGGGCCATGCATCCTCCTCCTGACCAATCAGTGTCCCAGATGATGTAATACTCTCATTGGCTGGTTTTCACTGAATAATTAATTAATCAGGAAACAAGGAGCAAACTCATTAGGCAGCCTGCGATTCACTGGCAATACCACATATGAGTAAAAGCAACAAAAGCAAAAAAAGGAATCTCCGGAAGTCTGAGGAAGTTTTTAGATTTTGTTTTCCTAATGATAATAATAACAAGTACTAACCCATTAAACTTAATACGCTTCCCTGAGTAGTCTGGAGTTATTATAAGTCAATATATGTAAAAAATACTTAGAAGAATGTCTGGCCCAAATTAAGTGCTATAGAACTGTCAACTATCATAACTATCCTCATGGAAGAAGGACCCTGGAAAAGGAATAAGAACATATCCTAATAGGCAGGGCAGAGATACGGAATCCTTTGTTTAATCTAGACATTGAAGGGAGTGTAACTGAATTTTGTAACAAACTGGTGAAACAGGCTCAATTACTTTTTGCTTTTTTGATTCACAGTTTAAGAATGCCAAGACTTTTAAAATATCTTTTCAGTCACAATAGAATAAATACCCAATAATGATTACAAGACATTGAACTGATAGATACTGGAATACACCCTTCTATACCAAACTCCAACCATACAAACATTAGGAAGTATATTATAAGTATATAATAAACTAATAACTATTCTCCAAAACTAAAAAGTGAATGCTTGGTGGAATAGAAAGAGAGAACTAAACTAAACAAAACAAACAAAAAACCCACAAAAATAAATAAAACTTGCTAAAAACAAACACCCTACTGGATTAGATTAAAAGGGAGAATTGTGGCCCAGACCGTTGGCCAGACTGTATAGGGAGGACTATTTCTCTCCCTCGGAAGGAAACAAGACCCATGCCCAGAGGCGTGGTGGCCACATGGAAGCCATGCAAGCGAATACGGAGCAGTCACACCCTGCTTTCCAGCTTCCCATGTACCTCACCGGCAGCACAGACCATCCACTTCCAACCTTCAGGGAAAAGTAATAGACTGCAATCCTGACAAGCGTGCCAGCCGCTCTCCCCGGCTGAGCAGTGAAAGCCAAGGCGGCAGACAGTCTTTCCAAAGGAATGGGCGGAGATCCCCAGAAAGACTGAGGAATTGGAGCCAATGGTTCCTGAAGGTAGGGGTGCAGGTGAGACTGAACACAGTAGAATTGGTTGAAAATCTGCATGAAAAGCAAATGGCCCCCATATTCCTTTATCAACCCACTCAGGCAATTCTTCCTCCTCCCCAACAAAAGACTAAAACTTGAACCTCTGATAGAGCCAGGGGACTCTGGACTTGGGACATCAGGTGGATGTGTCCTATTGAAAACAGAAAATCTAAGTAAAAACCAGCACACTAAATAGTGAGCTCCCAGTTCTCTTTCTCCAAATGCTACCAAGAACGCTGATGGCCAGGCTTTAACACCCCGAACAGGAAAATGAAATGTCAGCCTCTGGAGAAACGAAACAAGACAATAGGAACGACCTGAAGATGCTGATGCTGAGCCTGCCATCCCAAATGACCGGACCTCTGCCTGTTCCTTTGAAAAACCCTGCCCCCCACTGCCATGGGCACAACCACCTTTTTTGGTGACTCTTTAAAACTTTTTTTTCAATTACAGTTCACATTCAATATTACATTAGGTTCAGGTGTGCAGCACAGTGGTTAGACATTTATTTATGTAACTATGGCGTGATCCCCCTGGTAAGTCTATCACCCACCTGACACTGTACATTTATTACAGTACTATTGACTATGTTTCCTGTGCTGTACTTTACGTCCCTATGACTATTTTGTAACTGATAATTTGTACTCCTGAAATTTAGTGCCTCCCTCTTAAATATGAAGAGAAAATCAAATGGCTGATGAGACATTTGAAAAGAGAAAGGGTCTCAGGAAAAGAGGAACAGTGCAGGGATAGAATTTTTTTCTTTAACCATAATTACCATGTTCAGAAATATTAGAGATTTAGCATCTGACAAAGTGTTTTCTAAAAGTAACAAAGAACAAGACAGAAAAGATTCAATAGCAGAAAAATTTTAATCCAATAGAAGAGTGTAGAAGAAGTTGAGGAAATCTCCAAGAAAATACTGAAAATACTGCAAAAGAGCTGGAAATTAGAAGAGAGAGTATAGGAACTATCAATCAGTTGTTTAAGTCACCCTCTTGTGAGGTTTCTTTGTTACGGAGTCTAGCCTATACTTTCACTAACAAGAATACCTTCAAAATTCTGAGGGAAGCTTATTTCCAGGATTCTACTCCTAGGCAAGTTTCCAATCAAGTGTGAATTGAATAATGACATTTTCAAGTACGCAAGAGATCCAAAAATGCACCTCTTGAGCACCCCTTCTCAGGAAACTTCCAGAATGAGTGCCCATGCCAGGCCCACGGGCACTGGCTGCATGATAGACACATACGTGAGCGCTGCCTCACTAACCACTATTCCCCACAGTCACCGATAAACTGCCCTCCCTCACGTGGGCCATGAACGGCGTGATACACTTTTAACCAGGTTCTCATATAGGTAAAGAGCCTGCAAACACTGACTTACCTGAGACCCTGTACCTCCCAAGGGCAGTCCTCGTCAAAGCAAAGGAGCCTTGACAACAATGGGCACACACAGGGATTGAAGGGTGATGAGGCCATAAATAAGATTTGGGTGTGAATTCATCGTGGTGGTGAGGACAGAGGATTACACTGAGCGACAGAGAAAGGGTCGTGAGAATGTGAATAAGGCCTGTGACACTGATGGGCTAGTCCGCCCTTTCTTCTCCTGGAGCTGTGGGGCCCTCGCTCACAAAGCAGGGATAAAAATATCCACCCGGAGTTTTACAGGATCAAAGTAGACAGACACAGTCACTCTCTTTTCTCCTACGCACACAGCTGATCGTTAGCCACTCGCCAGGTGTTTTTTGGAGATGGGGGTGGCAGTGCATGAATCTAAGAAAGTCAACCCCTGCTTTCTTCATTTTACAGACACTAATAAAAAAGACAGTGATGCCTAAGAACTAATTTTGAAAGATCATTTATTTATGTTGGTAAAGCAGCAAAAGTCCTGTTATTTACAAAACACCGGACGAGCCATGTTGGCTTTGTTAAGCCAGGAGGCAGAACAGAGCGAAGGAGATGAGACTATAAGAAATAAGTTGTTTTACACAGTAAAATATGAATAATACTGACTTTCCTCAAGTGCACCTTTGCTGGGGAGAGGATGGAGGTAGGGAGAGACGAGACAGCCTGGCAATAAACAAAAAGAAAATAAAGTAAGATATTTCCACAGCAAGGAACCTGGGTTAGACATGAAGGTGCTGGGGGTCAAGTCAGCCAGAGAGAAATTTCTTGTAGCAGGAATGATTGCAAAAAGTGTTAAGAATATAGATGGCTAACACTAACCCTTACAAATGATTCTGTCTTCATTTAAAACTTGGGTATTTTGTTCATCATGGATTTTTACATTAATTTTGATTTTTAAAAATTTTGCATAAAAATATCATTTATCTTGATTACTGGGTTTTTTGTGGGGCCCCGTAAGCATTGCACCTGAGGTTCAAGACCTCACCGGCCTCACCGTAGTCCCTGTCCTGGCTATTACCTTTTCAAACCTCCAGTACAAGTCTGTTAGGTGGAACAGCGCTGGGTCAGTGATAGCTTTTAAAAGTGGTTCAGCACAGGGTGGAGCAAGACCAACAGCAGGCAAGCCATAAAAATTATCTAACATCAGTGTGAATAAGAAATTTGAATAATGTTAGCCCTGGCTGCTGTGGCTCAGTGGATTGAGCGTCGGCCTGCGAGCCAAGTGTCGCTGGTTCGATTTCCAGTCAGTGCACATGACTAGGTTGCACGGCAGGTCCCCAGTTGGGGCCGCGAGTGAGAGGCAACCACACAGTG
This sequence comes from Furipterus horrens, assembly GCF_987537825.1. Taxonomy (NCBI): domain Eukaryota; kingdom Metazoa; phylum Chordata; class Mammalia; order Chiroptera; family Furipteridae; genus Furipterus; species Furipterus horrens. Next base: position 55,035,121 of record NW_028327181.1, on the reverse strand, counting down.
ATGTTTCTCTCCCTCTCTTTCTCCTCCTTTCCCCTCTCTCTAAAAATAAATAAACAAATAAATTATTTAAAAAAAAAAAGAAATTTGAATAATGTAGGATTAACAGGTAAACATCAGAAAGAGAAAGAGAAATAAGGTTTGGGATGGTTAGGGGTGTTGGCAGGGACCCCAGAGAAGGAATGGAATTTCTGTCCCCTGTCCCCTCTGATGGACCATACAACTCACCTGTCCTTTAATCTTTACTTCTCAAACACTCAGTGAGCCCTGGCTTGTGTGGCTCAATAGATTGAGTGCCAGCCTGCGAACCAAAAGGTCGCTGGTTCAGTCCCAGTCAGGGCACATGCCTGGGTTGCTGGCCAGGTCCCCAGTTGGGGGTGTGTGAGAGGCAACCAACTGAAGTATCTCTTACACGTTGGTGTTTCTATCCTTCTCTTTCTCCCTCCCTCAACCTTCTCTCTGAAAATAAATAAGTAAAATCTTTAAAAACAAAGAAAACAAACAAACAAAAAATATGGCCCTGGCTAGTGTGGCTCAGTGGATTGAGCACCGGCCTGTGAACCAAAGGGTTACAGGTTCGATTCACAGTCAAGGGCACATGCCTGGGTTGAGGACCAGGTTTGTAGTTGGGGGTGCACAAGAGGCAACCATACATTGATGTTTCTCTTCCTCTCTTTCTCCCTCCCTTCCCCTTTCTCTAAAAAGAAATAAATTAAATCTTAAAAAAACAAAAACAAAACAAAACAGAGTGAGAAGCCCAAGATACTATAGGTCTGGACTTGCAGTTCAGTCCTGAAAAGAGAGGCAGGGGGTGGATGCTGGATCCCCAAGGGACACAGATTCCAGTTAGGGCTGGAGGGAGTGACCAGGGTTAACCTCTCTACCTCTTCGCAGAAACACTGAGGAGAGCCAGCTTCAGAACAAGTAAATCCAAGTCATTTAGAGATGCCAATCTCATGGCAAGGGGGTTTAGGAGGCTTATCTTGACACGTTTGTTTAAAAGGCAAACAGGTAGCATATAGGAACGAAGCCTGGTGTTCATGCAGACTCCATCACCGAAGTCGGGAGGCAGGAACGAGGGAGGGCTCAGTCGGCCTCTGCGGGACAGCGCCTCTGGATCCCCGTCCCACTCCTTAATGTTTCGGATGAATCCAACCTTTCATTTGTCTTGGGTCACTAACCAAGCACGGCGTACCGCTAGGAAATCGCACCCTGAGCCATGCGTCTCTACCTTTTTCCCATTGTTGCCCCCTTGCAAAGTCTTTTCTTTAAATTTATTTTTTATTGTATTTTTCCCCCATTACCATTTATCCTCCTTATGCCCACTCCTGCCACAAAGTCTTTAAGGCATGTTTTTCTTAATCACTCTCTGCTCTGGCTCAATTTAATTCTAATAGGTTAGCGTGTCTGTTTATGCGCATGGCCCCTGGAAGACCACAAACCACTGTAATAACTAAGAAGTGGTTGCCCCACGTTGACAGTGTACAATCTAAGGCCAGTTGCTTCTCTCATTTTCCAGATTCCGTCTACTCCCTCAGGGTCTTCTCTTCCTCACCCACCCTTGTTCTCCTGCACCTCAGCCTCGCCCTCTCACTGGCCCTGCTGGCTGCCCCCTTCCAGCTATGGCCTCTCCCTGTTCCCTTCCTGGCCTTATTTCTTGAAAGGCATGTTGCACTCTGCTTTGCACTCCGCCTCCATCTCTCTATTGAACCTGTTCTCCATATCACAAATGAACCGTGCCCCTCCCCCACCGCCACTTGCCAAGCAGACAGCGAAACTGAATGCTGAGTGTTCACCACAACTGCTTCTAGCAAGTTGGTGATGTTAAATAACCATGGATATTGAGTAACGCTGGTATGACTAACCCTCAGTGCACCTCCGACTCTGTCAACTAGAGAACAACAGGACTTGTTTCAACCAACTGTGTACAGACCTGTGTGGTCAAGCCAGCCCCTCCACGGCACCCCCTGTAAAAACCCTTGACTTACCCGTATCCGTGACAACTCAGTCAATGTCTTGTATGGTGTAGTCCTCTAACAAGTAAACATGGTCAGCTGTATTGTTTTCCTTTTATTTGTTTGTTTTACTTTGTTACTGTTGTTTTTAAAAATCCTGATAACCTTGTAAGCTTTGCACCCTTCTCTTGGTCTCTAACCCACAGAAATAAAACCATTAGGTATATAAGGATGTAAGTACACACATGCCCTTTGTCGCATTCATCATATGTCAGAAAAGTGGAAACAACTGAATGCTCACCCACAGAGGAATGGCTGAGTGTACTGTGGAGCACTGTGCAGCCATTTAAAAGAATGTGGAAGAAGTATAACTACTGAACATCAGAGGTTTCCAAGAGACATATCTCTTAAATAAGCAAAGCAAGCTTTCGGAAAATGTATACAGTGCAGCACAAATTTTTTAAAGTATATTTTATTGGCTATGCAATTACAGTTGCCCCAATTTTCCTGCCTTGCCCCCCTCCACTCAGTACCACTTCCCTCCAGCAATTCCCCATCTCTTAGTTCATGACCATGGGTCATGCATATAAGTTTATTGGCTTCTCCATTTTCTATACTATTCTTAACATCCCCCTGTCTATTTTGTACCTATCAGTTATGCTTCTTAATCTTTGTACCTTTTCCCCCCTCCCTCCACTTCCCCCTTCCCCGCAGATAACCCTCCAAATGACCCCCGTATCTATGATTCTGTTCCTGTTCTACTTGTTCGCTTAGTTTTTGTCTTTGTTTTTTGGATTCAGTTGTTGATAGTTGTGAGTTTGTTGTCATTTTAATGTTCAGTTTTGATCTTCTTTTTCTTAAATAAATCCCTTTAACATTTCATATAATAAGGGTTTGGTAATGATGAACTCCTTTAGCTTTACCTTGTCTGGGAATCACTTTATCTGCCCTTCCATTCTAAATGATAGCTTTGCTGGATTGAGTAATCTTGGTTGTAGGTCTTTGCTTTTCATCACATTGAATACTTCTTGCTAGTCCCTTCTTGCCTGCAAAGTTTCTTTTGAGAAATCAGCTGACAGTCTTATGGGAACTCCTTTGTAGGTAACTCTCTTCTTTTCTCTTGAGGCTTTTAAGATTCTCTCTTTATCTTTAACCTTTGGGATTTTAATTATGACATGTCTCGGTGTGGTCCTCTTTGGGTCTATCTTGTTTGGAACTCTCTGTGTTTCCTGGTCTTGTATGTCTAGTTCTTCCACCAAATTAGGGAAGTTTTCTTTCATTATTTTTTTCAAATAATTCTTGCTCTTCCTCTTCTCCTTCTGGCATCCCTAAGATTTGAATGCTGGCCCTTTTGAAGATGTCCCAGAGTCTTCTTATACTCTCATTTTTTTTTGAATCCTTGTTTCTTCATTCTATTCTGGTTGAAAGTTTATTTCTTCCTTTTGCTCCCAATCATTGATTTGAATCCTGGTTTGCTTCCCTTCGTTGTTGGTTCCCTGTGGATTTTTCTTTATTTCACTTAGTGTAGACTTCATTTCTTCCCTTATGTTTTTGCCATACTCAGTCATTTTTCTGAGCATCCTGATCACCAGTGTTTTGAACTCTGCATCTGAGAGGTTGGCTATCTCCATTTCATTGAGTTATTTTTCTGGAGTTTTGATTTATTCTTTCATCTGGGCCATGTTTCTTTGTCTCCTCATGTTGGCAGCCTCCCTGTGTTTGTTTCTATGTATTAGGTAGAGCTTCTTTGACTCTGTGTCCTGGTAGTGTGGCCTAATGTATTAGATGTCCTATAGGGACCAGTGGCACAGTCTCCCCTATCACCCAAGCTGGGTACTTGAGGTGCACCCTTTATGTGGGCTAGTACACCCTCCTCTTATAGCGAACCTTGGCTACTATTGGCAGATCAATGGGAGGGATTTGCCCAGGCCAGTCAGCTGCAAAGACTGGCTATAAACACTGACCACCAATCTCTACCCTCTGTGGAGGATTAGTTCTTCAGTGATAGGGTGGTGGTGCTCCAATGTGGTCTGTAGCTATCTACTGGGTGCGCTAGCCCTCGGGTTTCCCAGGTGGTGCAGGCCAAGGTCAGCCCTAACCTGTGTTTTGCCCAGGGATGCTCTGCCTGAGCTAGAAAGCAATCTGAGATGCTGCCACTTGTCCTGGTCTTGGAGATTCCCAGGTGAAGCCAAGCTGTTGAATCTAGGCTGGCTGCTGCTAGTGCCAGACCTAGAGCTCACTGAAGCTAGCTGTTGCTTGTTTGATAGGATTTAAGAATTGTGAAGTATGAGGCAAGACCAACCATTGGAAAAAAAAAAAAAGACCAGCAATTCATATGGAAAAGTCACGGTTAACAGTTTGGGTGGGCCCGTAAGTTGGGTGGGGCAGAGTCTCTGCAGATCACCAAGGCGGGTCAAACTGTGTTAGCTACATTGATGGAATCTCAGATATGGCACCAGCTTGCTGAGTTTAACACAGGGACAATGGCCTCTGCTCACCTTGATAACAGAAACTTCAGTTTTCCCCTGAATACAACTGGTGCCTTTCAAGCTGCTACCCCGGTGCTGGAGCTCAGAGGGAGTGAGTCTGAGTGGGTGAGTCCATGTGTGGGTTCTTTAAGAAGAACTGCTTGGGGCTCCAAAGTTTCTTCCACTGACTCAAACCCCACTGGTTTTTGCAACCAGAAGTTGTGGGAACTTATTTTCCTGGCACTGGAACCGTGGGCTGGGGGGCCCGGTGTGAGGCTGGGACTCCTTGCTCCTGAGATATCCCCCCCAAATTTTTATCCACCACATGTGGGTGTGGGACCAGCCCGTTCCGTATCTGTGCCCCTCCTACCCGTCTGGATGGATGTGGTTTCTTTAGTTCTGTAGTTGTCAGACTTCCACTCCACTTGATTCTGATGGTTCTGAGTGATGGTTGTTCTATATATTTTTGCTGTAATTTTGATGTGGTTGTACGAAGAGGTGCACCATGTCTGCCTGCACCACCATCTTTGGATGTTTCTAGCACATATTTTTTAACCAAAACTAACAACTCCTAGAAGAGTATTCATGACTGGAGATGATTCTATGAGTCCATAAAAACTGGAGCACACTCTTTGAGCTTAACCTAGGTTTACCTGCTGTGACTGAGGCAGAGCAGTGGGGGAAAGAAGGAGACAGGCAACAAATGGGCAAGGCTCTGCTAGCTTCTATCTCTCCAAATGGACATAGCTCCTGGAAGAAAACCTTCTTTGACTCTTCTCTGAGCCTTGGGTGTCCCCTCTGTAGCACCCTTTTGAGGTCCTGCAGAGGCTGTCCCTTCCCTCCACACCCTCCCCATCTCCCAGCCCCACTCCAATAGTCCCTTGATATGCAGAGTTGGTGAATGAGGAAGGTGGTAAATCTGCATAAAGGGTCTGGAAGAAAAGAAATTGAAACTTGAATTACTTTTTACATTGTTCCATATTAATTAAGTCCTTCTGAAAGATTTAAAAGGCTCTAATAGAATCCACTGTCAGGAAAGACCACTAAAAGTAGCAAGAGGGAACCCTCTGTGAGGAAAGTGCCCTGGTTACATGACCAGGCTCAACATCAAGGCCTAAAAGTTTAAGAGGCTGAGGCTGAACAAGGCTCTGGCACAGTTCCTTAGCACTACAGTCAAATTTGTGGACCTTGCACAAGCATGTGTGAACTAAAAGTTGGGAAGCTCAAGTGCATGTTACTCACGTGGCCTACACAAGATTCCTGTAGCACTAAAAAATGACCCAGTAGACTGTGCAGGATAACATCCCCCCAGTTAAGAGGACAGAAGCAAGTAACAGCAGTAAGAGAGGGAAGTGCTGGGCTTTCTGCAAATAGAGGTGGGTGGATACTCAAATTACTAATTGGAAAAACAGATGATACGATTTCTACCCCAAAATCAGATCCTATACTTCTTTTTTAAAAGTATTTTTTAAAATTTATTTTTAGAGAGAGGGGGAGGGAGAAAGAGAGGGAGAGAAACATCAATGTGTAAGAGAAACATCAATCACTTGCCTCTCATGTGCCCCCAAGTGGGGGCCTGGCACACAACCTAGGCATGTGCCCCAACTGGGAATCAAATCGAACTGCGGGACAATGCCAACCCACTGAGCCACACCAGCCAGGGCCAGATTCTTTATTTCCATAGTTTAAAGTTACATAATTTATAATACCATATGTGTATGTCCAATTTGTCCTCAAGGAACAAATACAAATTAGGGTAGCCCCGTGCCAAATGTGGGCTCCAAACACTCACGTAGCAGGGACAATGGAGTTACCCTCTAAACTGACTGCAGTTGGAGCCACATTGGCATAGAAGAAAGGGGGTGAAATTGTTCTTGTGTTCAGAAAAATAATTTAACAATTTTTTTTTGTCTCTGAAATGTAAGGTCCAGTCCTCTCACCCACACCCTCTGGAGAGAAATAGTGAGAGAAGCTTTGATCAAGAAGCTAAACCGTTGTGTAAAAAGAGGTCACGACAATGCGGGAGTTGGTTACTGACACAGAGAACAGGGCCCTGGGAGTCTGGAGAAAGAGTTTAGCTTCGGCCTATACATGGGGCTTCCCTAATGCAAAAGGCCCGGGAGGAATCCAGCCCTTGGTCCTTCCTGTGGCACACATAAGGACAAAATGGTAACTGTAGGGACAAATAAAAGACTTTAAATGAGAGTCTTGATTCTCCCTGTTGAAAATAGATTTCTTCCCATCCTCCCTCTTCTTAGGGCATTTACTTTAGAAAACTTGTAAGTTCTTTCTGTCTCTTTGAAACGTGTGTAGATCTTTTTATAAGGTAAATAAGCTTCTTGCCAGCTTTGTGAGCCAGGAATGTCTTTCGCAAGGACCTGGGAGCCATCTCTTTGAAATCAAGGGAGACAGCAGCCCTGTCTTCCAGTTTCTGTGAGAGGGCAAGAGTCTACCTGAGAGGGGCTACTTGCTCCAAGTTGCAAGGCTATATCTTGTCACAAAGACACAAGAACTTTGTTTTTCCTATGATTAAGCCTATTAATAACATAGATAGATAGTCACCACTTGCCAGCTGAAGTTAGAATGAACTACCCATGACAAATGGTGTCGTCAGGTCTCTTACCTGAGGACCAGATACTGTTTATCTTGAGAACATGTGTGTAACGGGTTCTATCTGTTTGACTACATAAACGGAGGAGATTTCTGTGTCTCTACCATTTCTTAGTGGATTGCTTGCAATGCACATCAAATTGGTTTAATGCTTATTTTTTCATTTTTTAAAAGATTTTATTTATTTATTTTTAGAGAGCAGGAAGGGAGAAAGTGAGAAACATCAACCCAGCTGCCTCTCCCATGCCCCCAGCTGGGAACCCCGCCCGCAGCCCAGGCATGTGCCCTGACTAGGAGTCAAACTGGTGACCATTTGGTCTGCAGGCCGGCACTCAATCCACTGAGTCACACCAGCCAGGGCTTAATGCTTATTTAATAATAAATCCATTTTCTGTCTTCACTACCTTTGTGGAGAGATTTTTTCCAGGTTCGGACATTTTGCTTTTATTTATTTTCCCCCAACATAATGCATGTGCTTAAAAAGGAAGAAGAGAACAAGAAGTGGGAGGAAGGGTCTGGAGGAGTTAACTCCCTAGTGGGAGGCTGGGGCCTGTGGAGGGACACGGTGGGGGAAAACAGAGGAATTTCTAGGAGTGACGCTGCCATTCAGTTGGAAACTGTCTCCACTCTGTAAATGATAGAATAATAGCAGCTAATACATACAGGGACTGTGTGCCAGGCATTGTTCTAAGAGTTTTAAACATGAACTCATTTAGCTCACATGGTAGCTTGGGTTATTGTTCTTAAGTGTTCATCCCCCACCCTCCACTGCCGTGTGACCTCATAGGACACTACAGTGGGGGCAGAAGTATCACCAGCAGAGAAACAGGCTGAAGTATGGACTGATTTTGGAAGTAGGGGTGAAACAAAACTCTCCTTTCTAGGCAAAAGTGACCACTGAAGGGTGTATGTGGAAAGGCCAATTCAGGTACTTCATAGGGCAGGGATGTGAGCCATTCTATTTGGATATTACAGTTTAGGATGACCCCTCCCCCAACTGGAGGAAATTGGGGGCCAGTATATGGCAGACACCAGTCCCGAGCATGGAGGATGTAGGCAGGAGTGGGTCTAGAAGATAAGGGGATGGGCACCCAGTATGGATCGGTCACTTCAGTGAGGTCTGGAGGCTGGAAGGCAGGGCTAGAATCCCTTTTAATCTCACCAATCACCAACATGCAAGTCATTTTTGAGGGCTTTGCTCAAGAAAGCAGATTTACCTTGCCCTAGCTTCACCCAGGACAGCAAACATATTCACTGTGAGCCAAAAGCTTACAATGACTTGGACCAAGATGTAGACAGGGACCTACAGGAGGCTTCGTCTGATTACTGGGTGAGTGACAGAGCCTGAGCCTTGAATCGTCCTTCTAATGTTTACCAAACCCCTAACCAGCACTGGCCCCACTGCTGTTCCGTGGTCTCCTACCTGAGTGCCATGAAAGGACCATGAAATAGCTGGGGTTGAGTGGGACAAAGACAAGAGGGAAGAAGAAAGAAGTGGAACTTCATGTCTAGTAAAAACTGTTTACACATAATTTTTTTTAGAAGAATACTGGATTCTGGTAGAGGAAGCAGGCACCACGGTCAGCAAAATGAGGCCATTATAAATATTTACCTGGATTATAATGAAGGGAAAGAGGCTGCATTTACCTGGAAAGGGCAAAGTTCATGGAAATCGCCCATGAATGCTGGGTCCATACTGCGCCCTAACACCCGGTCCCTAACATTCTCTGCCCCCCCCCCCCCCCCCCCCGTTATGAAGGTTGGACAAAAGGAGGTTTTTACTGGTCTGCCTCAGTTCGGCCTCTCTCAATATCTGGTGCTAGGGTCCTAACACCACCGTGACGTTGAAACCAGGTTTAGGCAGAGGCAGGGAGCAAGTCCTTGAGCTGTCATTTTTCCAGGTTCTAGGCAGCCGGGGGACGTCTCTGCTCACCTACTGAAGGGCTGGGCTCAGATGCGGTAGAAATCAGGAACTGAAGACTTACGGAACCATAACGGGTCTAGCAGCCCGGCGAAGCCTCCCGGGGTGGCCCTCCAAGTCAGCCCACCGCCTCCCGAGGTCCCAGCCCGGAAAAAGGGAAACGTCCCCTCTAGAAGGCCGACTCAGCCCCTCTCCCACCTAGCTCCCCAAAAGGCCTAGAGACCTCGGGACGTGTCCTCATCCTTGCCCACTCCAACCTCGAGGCTCTTGGCCCCAGGCCCCGCCCGGAGGTTCAGAGAAGCCGTGGGGCAGCCATCCTCTCGGCCTCACCCAGACCAAGGGCCCCTTTATCTTCCCGCAGCTACGCTCGGACCCGGAGGCGCGGCCCTTTCCCACAGCCGGCTCCGCCGCTCGCAGGTTGGGGCTAGTCTGGGGCGGAGACGTGGGAGCGCCTGGAAGTGGTGAGGAGGGCGGAGACCCAGACTCATCTTTAAAGGCCCGAACTGGCCCTGAGGCGCCTAGACTCACGCCGGCGGCCCTGGGTGGTCCCGAGAAGCGCAGGACCCGAGCTCCGCCTCGCCTTGGTTACCAGGGGCGCGCCATGGGCGGCTACCGCATCCGTGTGGCCACCGGCGCCTGGCGCTTCTCTGGGTCGCACAACCGCGTGCAGCTGTGGCTGGTCGGGGAGCGCGGGGAGGCGGAGCTGGAGCTGCAGCTGCGGCCAGCGCGGGGCCAGGTCAGCAAGGGTGGCTGGGACTCCGATCCCGCCTGGGCTTGCGGCGGGACGGGGCGAGTAACAGCGCCAACGCGCCCTCTGGGGCTTCCAGGAAGAAGGGACACCTGCGCCTAAGCTGGGAGAGGGTCAGAGCCAGGGCCCGGGAAGGGCCCTACCCACTTCTCCCTCCGTCCCCGACCCACCCCCGACCACGGTCCTCGCAGCCACCACTACTTCCCCAGTTGACCCCAGGCCAGTGTCACTGTGGGATTAAGGGTCAAAGAGGGGGAAGGTCCTGGGAGAGCGCGGGCGGAAGGGTGTACGTGATGAAGCTCAGTCCTCAGTTCAGGACTCTGAGGGCCTTGCCCCGCGTCCCTAGTCCGCGTCCTCCCGGTGCGATGGGGCGTCTGAGACCCACCGCGCAGGGGTCGGAAGGAAGAAATGCTGTCTTTAGAGGCCTTGTCACTGGACTTCACAAAGGACTCCCGCACCCTCAGTAAAACGGCCTCTCTGGGGTCCCCGCTACGGAATCTCACTGCGTTCTGGTCCCCACAGGTGGAGGAGTTTGAGCACGACGTTGCCGAGGACTTGGGGCCACTGCAGTTCGTGAAGTTGCACAAACATCACTCCCTGGTGGACGACGCGTGGTTCTGCGACCGCATCACGGTGCGGGGCCCCGGAGCCTGCGCGGAGGCCACCTTCCCGTGCTACCGCTGGGTGCAGGGCCAGTGCGTGCTGAGCCTGCCCGAGGGCACCGGTGAGGGGCGGCCTCCGGGAAGTGGGCGCAGGGCCTGGGGACCCTAGGGCGCGGGGGAGGCAGGGGATAGCACTCAGGAAGGTCTGAGGGTCTTGAAAAAGTGGGTGCTCATCAGGTTAAGGGTGGGAAGTGCAAACGAGGGGAGTTTACAAGTCCCAAAGTTATACATAAAATTTAAAAGGCTGGGGGTGGGACTGAACAGGGAAGTAAGTGATGTGTAGATCCCACCTCCCAAGAAGGTGAAGACAGGGAATGTGACGCTGGAAAACAGAAGAGCTGAAGTGAAAGCAGAAAGGAGATCTGCGTGACTGGGAACAAGTTAGGGCAGGGACAGATAAGGCTAGCGCCCGGGATAGGAGACAGTGGGTGTGGGCCCTGAGAGGGTACAGGTAAGGGAGACAGTGAGTGGTGTGACAGGAGGGGGGAGCTGGCTTGGCTATGGAAACACAGAAGCAACTGGGAGGGCAGGGAGCATACTGACTGGCGTGGGGGTGAGTGAGGATGGCAAACACTGGATTAGTTACTGTGGGAAGTAAGACAGATGAACACAGGGATGAATGAGGGCAAGAACAGGCAAGGATGGAAACAGGAAATATGTGACTGGTACAGTATAAGGATTGATAAGAGCTAGAAGAAGTCAGTAAATATAGACTTAGATGCTAAGTCTAAGAAAGATGAACAAACAGCATTGGAGGGCAGTGGAAGGTATGGCAGGTGAGGTTCAAGAAGTGAAAACTCACCAAGCAACATAAAGTAGAAGAAGGGTGTGGGCATAGTGGTGATTGATTTTATCACCTTAATTAAGGTGATTCATCAACCATCGATATTGATGAAACAGGACCAGGCAAGGAAAGATGAACAAAGGGACAGGAAAAGGGGGTGAGGGCTGAGATGAGTGAAAGCAGGAGTGCAAAGCTGGGATAAATGAGTCTGGGGAGTCCGTGAACTGAGGCAGAGCCGGAGACAAAGGCAACAGAGCAGGCTGAACGCATGTGTGGACTAAAAGGAAGCTAAGGACAAGCAGCGGAGAGCACAAGACCACACGAAACCGTGTGGCCAATTGTCTCAATGTCTCCCCAGCCCGCCTGGCAGGAGACAATGCATTGGATGTGTTCCAGAAACATCGAGAGAAGGAACTGAAGGAAAGGCAAAAGATATACTGGTGACCATCCACCCATATTGGACCCCCAAGTCTCACCCCCCCTTCCCTGACCCTCCCCACATCACCGACCTAAACACCCCACCTGAAGCCTTGTCACCATCTCCTAGCTGGGCCACCTGGAAGGAAGGGTTACCCCTGACAATAGCTGCAGGCCATGAGGATGACTTACCTCCAAATGTGAGATTCCATGAGAAGAAGAGGCTGGACTTCGAATGGACACTGAAGGGAGGGTGAGGAAAAGCCTGGAGCTCAGAGTGGAATAAGGGCTGGGAGATCCAAGAGTGGTGGTGAATGGTGAGGGGCCAAGGAGTCAGCAAATGGGTTCATGCCTCGATACCTGTCCTAGGGCCCTGCAGACGGTCCTCAAACGTGTTTATACCTTCCTGAGCCCCTGGAACCAGCTGGAGGATTTTGATCAGATCTTCTGGGGCCAGCAGAGCCCCCTGGCCGGTGAGTGGATCCCCCAGGTCTCTATGACTCCTTGACGGCCCTTTTTGAAGACCCGACCTTCACACTCCATAGTCCCCCCTAACACTTGCCAGATGAAGCCTTATCATGCGTGGTCATCTCAGAGAGGGGCTGGATACAGGATGGTCATATGCCTGTATCCCTGGGGTAGAGCCTGGAGAGGGGATATCAGGTTGTGGTGAATGTCCTCCTCCTACCCTCCACCCTGACCCCAGAGAAGGTTCACCAGGGCTGGCAGGATGATGAGCTTTTTGGCTACCAGTTCCTCAATGGCACCAACCCCATGCTGTTGAGACGCTCCACCTCTCTGCCCTCCCGGCTCGTGCTGCCTTCAGGGATGGAGGAGCTTCAGGCCCAGTTGGAGAAGGAGCTCCAGGTACCTCCCCCCACCCTACACTGTTCTCTCCTTGACTGTATGGGGAGAAGGGTAAAGGGGAGGGCCCAAAGGTGAGCCTGGGAAGGGAGGCTGTGGTAACCACTGCCCCTGGGTGCAGAGTCCTATACTGGAAAAAAACCCAGAAATGATAAAATGTGTAGGGGAAACTATGAGGCACTCCCAGCACGGATTTCCAAGGTGAGTGCAGGTCAGGCCAGGGATGTTAGCTGGGACAATGACATTCTCTGGCTGATGTCAGGTGCTCCCTACACCAGTGCTCATGGGCAGTCAGAAAGGTGAAGAATGCACTGTCAGGTGGGGGAAATTGAGGAGGTTTCCTAGAGGAGGAAAGCTGGGCTTAGAACAGATGAGCTGGGCCCTGGCTGGTGTGGCTCAGGGGATTGAGCGCCAGCCTGCAGACTGAAAGGTCACCGGTTTGATTCCCAGTCAGGGCACATGCCTGGATTGTAGGCCAGGTCCTCAGCTGGGGGAGCACAAGAGGCAACTGACTGATGTATCTCTTGCGCATCAATGTTTCTCTCCCTCTCTAAAAATAGATAAGATATTTTTAGAAAAAGATGAGCTGGATGTAAGGCAGAAGAGCGAGGCAGTGGGCATGTCCACGTGCACATGTCCGGGTCCTGTGTCAGTGGTAGTCAGGCGAACCTCCGTGGGTTACTTGGCAGAGGAGGTGAGATTTGGACAAGCAGTGAAAGTGTTTGCTGAGCTGATGGGAGCCAAACACGGGGAGATCACTGGGAGGAGGGGGATGATGGGGAAGGGGCACAGCCCCTTGACAATGGGCCAGTTTGCAACGCATGTAATGCAAACTGGACTGAGGCCTGGCTCTCAGCTCAGATCTGCTACCACAAAACCTGCATCCAGCCACACTAGGCTGGTTCGTCATTTATTTAAAATGAGAGGAATTGGACCAGAAGCTCTGGTTCTACCAGTAGGACTCTGGTACTATAGAGGATAGTGGTAAGAAGCTAGATAAATGGCTTTATTTTTAATTAATTCATTGGAGTGACATTGGTTAATAAAAGATAAATAGCTTTAAATGTCTTTCCCCCTGTGCCCTCTCCCTCTGGGGGCAGACTTTGAACTCTAACCAAGGAACCTCCTTTCCCCAGAAGGGTTCCCTGTTTGAGGCTGACTTCATCATACTGGATGGGATCCCGGCCAACGTGATCCGAGGAGAGAAGCAGTACCTGGCTTCCCCCCTCGTAATGCTGAGGGTGGAACCCGATGGGAAGCTGCTGCCCATAGTCATCCAGGTAAGGTGCTCTGGGCAGCCTCCTCCCAACACTGCTCTCTGTTCTCCGCGAGCTCTGCTCCCAGGGACCCAGCCCCTGGCTCTTGGCTCCCAAACACCATCCTCACGCAGTGAAACATGTCCTCGGTCACTCTTTGCCGCCTGGTTTCCCCTGACTCACCCAACTGGAAGTACTTGTTCAAGAGTCATATGGCCTTTTGGAGTCCTCATGCTGCGCTCAATGGTTCTCGGATGTCAGTGTGCTTTAGAAGCCCCCGCAGGGCTTGCTGACACACAGGTTGCTGGGCCACCAGCAGATTTTCTGATTCAGTAGACCTGGGGCAGAAACTGAGAATTTGCCTTTCTAACAAGTTCCAAAGTGTTGCTGCTGCTGCTAGTTTAGGACTGCACATTGAGAACCACTATTTAATCCCTTGTTAGCCTTGACTCTATAAATACCCATTGTTTCCTGAATATCGTTTCTCCCAAAGTTCTCAACAGTCAGTAAAAAAGTACTGTCAATTATCTCACACATCCAGCTTCTCCTTTTCTTTAATTTTTTAATTTATTAATTTTGGGGGGGCAGCATCGAATAGTTATTCCACTTATTTATGCATTCATTAATTGATTCTTGTATGTGTCCTGACCAGGGATCAAACCCACAACCTTGACATATTGGGGCAATGCTCTAACCAACTGAGCTACCCAGCCAGGGCCCAGGGTCTTCTTTTCACTCCCCCACCCTAACTCCGAACCACCTCATGTTTCTCTAAACCACTGTTAGAATCTCCTGCATTCAACCTGACCATCATGGCACTAATATGGCCCCACAGCTAGTAAGAGGCAGGGTGGAATGGTCCTCACTCCTACTAGATTATAACCTCCTGGAAAATAATAATCTTTCTTACTGCTCTCCGTTTCCCAAGAATGCTGACCATAATGCCATGCAGCAAGTGGAAGTTCAACAAATGCTTATTTTCCCCAGATCCAGCCTCCCAACCCCAGCTCCCCCACCCCACCGCTGTTCCTGCCGTCGGATCCTCCGCTTGCCTGGCTCCTGGCAAAGTTGTGGGTCCGATCTTCAGATTTCCAACTGCACCAACTCCGATACCATCTGCTGAACACTCATCTGGTGGCTGAAGTTATCGCTGTCGCCACCATGAGGTGTCTTCCAGGACTGCACCCTGTCTTCAAGGTAAATCCTCTACCCTTCAAGTCCCATCTCTCTCTTATCCGAGAGAGGAGACAGACAATATCAAATGATACTGCTGCAGCAAACAATAATTTATCAATCTGTGAAAGAAAGAGGGACAAGGAGAAGGAAGACTGTATCAACACTTTAATACTTGTATTTTAATTGCATCAAATCATGTAATGTTTCCTGAGGACATGTTATAACGGAACCCTCTGAAATTCCAGAGACCTGACAATCTAGCAATGAGCCTGGGGTATTGCTGAAATGTTATTAGTAAAACAAAATTCTTGCTCCTGTCTTAGGAGATTTACTGTTTATCCAGGAAGACAAATGATGCCAATAGAACCAACCAGAGAACAATATCTGGAACTAGAATTTGAAATCACAGGAGACAGCCTCTCAACACTACAGTGTTGAGGGAGAATGTCCCTTCCCCATTGAGAAGTCTGCTGCAGGACAGACAAAAAGGCAAGGAGAGCACCCCCGTGGGTTACTTATACCTGCCTGGGAGAGAAGTGGAGAAAGACATGCAAGGTGGTAACAGAAAAAAAGGAAAAAAAAAAAAAAAACAACAACCACAAAGACCAGGTGAGGGAGGACACAGTGGGTGCACATGCCTGGTAATAAGACTGAAGAGAGAAAGGTCCGAGGTCTAAGCTGCAACACCTAGGAGCCCACGGGGTGGGTGTGTTGTAATTTTATAAAAGAGTGAGTTCAGTATCTACTGCTAGGCAGAAGGCAGCAGAATAAAACCTGTGCTTGCTTAGAGGTGTTCCCACAACCTTGATGACACTTCGGATATAGGAAATATGGCAGAGGAGGGGCAATGCTGATCCAAGCTTATGAACCAGGGCAATTGTCAAGAACAGCCAAGTCGTGAGGAGAAGCCAGTTTGGAAGCAAACATGAGGTGTTCAGTGTCAGGTCCACTGAGTTTGAAATGCTGGCAAGATATGCAAATGCGTACTTGGGTAAAGAGAACTGAAATGCTTCAAGCTGGGGGCCAATGCGCTGACCACCCCCAAACCTGGCCAATAGTAGTCATGGCCTCATTGAATCCGGGGTAACATAGACAAGATAAAGACCAGTGATAGAGATCAGTGTGACTACTAGGACCTTGGGTTTTCCTGACCTCAGGGTGCCCCTGCATCACCATCTTCTGCTCGTCCTGAGTAGGTTAAGCCTCTATGCGCACTTCAAATCCCTCTTTACTAGTTCATCCCTCTCCATTCCTATATCCACTCTCCCTCACTAGAGAACTAACCTGCAAATGTCATAAAGCTTATGAAGGCAGGCTCTGGATTTGGACTGCCAGGGTCTAAATCCTGGGTCCTGACCTCAGCACCCACAGATGTTTGCTTCAGTGTCTTCATCTCTAAGTGAGGGCAACAGGAGCTCCGCCAAGGGCTGTTGCAGGATAAGATGACCTAACAATGGAACTCAGGCTAGAAGCTACAAAAGCTGCTAGTTCTGGCAATTATTATTACTCTTACTTATTAGGAGTTGTTTGTCCTCAGTTATCGTCTCTCCTCCTGTGGACTTTGACACTCGGCATCTTCCATGAACTGTCTGAAAAGTTTCAGACTCATGTGAGCTGCTCTTACATCTTGACACCAGAAGTATCACTTGGGTCATTCCCTGTGTCCAGTTTCAACAACTCAGATAAATACCAACACTACATGAAACCTGTATATAAAATGGGTGGAAATGAAGACTAAATAGTCTGAGGTAAAAAGAAATGTATGTGAGGATCAGGAGGACTTTTTAATACCTAAGAAAAGCTATTTTTTAAAAGCTATTACAAATAGAGGGAGTAACCCTGACCGATGTGGCTGGTAGGGTGTCAACCCCAAAGTGAAAGGTTGCTGATTCGATTCCCAGTCAAGGATCAGGGCACATGCCTGGGTTTCGGGTTCAATCCCCTGTTGAGGTGCATACAGGAAGTAACTGATGTTTCTCTCCTTCTCTAAAAATTTAAAAAAAAAATTTTTTTTAAATAGAGAGGGCCTAACTGCCTAACTGGAGGTGGGGCAGATGTGACAACAGCCCCTCTGCTACTTAAGCAGGTAGCTCAGAATGGCTCCTCTTACTCGGACTAAAGGTACCCACCCGCCAAAAGCCAACAGTGAAGCGACAGAGGATAGATGTGTGGCTTTGAGTAGAGAGGTAATTATAAGTTATGAGGATGCAAATGATAGAAGTATAAAAGAAAATCAAAAGGGGCTGATTCTTACAAATAACCAACACCCAAAGTGGGAAATAAGGTAAATGGTAACAGCTCATGGATCACTCACTGAAACATCACCCCTGCCTCCTGAGATAAGAAACCCTATTATCACCCCTGTTGGCAGATGGACAGAGGATGAGACAGACTAACACTCAGGGGGCCATTCCCTTGGGCAGGGATCAAGGTGAATGGTGAGGTGTAGGTCAGTCTAGCTCCAGAGCCTGCCTCACAGGGGAGTACGGAGCACGAGAACCAGTGATGAGAGAAGCTGGGGACCAGCCTGCAAAGGCACTAGCAGAGAGGAAAGTGTGAAGAGGACAGAAGGCCACTCACTAATAAAGAAGTGACCCAAGCACGTCTTCCATAAACCGTCCCTCCGATCTTCTCCATCCAGCTGCTGATCCCACACACCCGCTACACCATGGAGATCAACACCCGGGCACGGACCCAACTCATCTCAGACGGAGGTATATTTGATAAGGTAAGGAGGTAATGGAGTGTGGGGCCAGTTACTCATCCAACTCTGCATTACCTCCTGTCACTTTCAAGATCTCAGACCAACCTGTGTGAATGCCCTGACCCTTAAACCCGGGACCCTTGTCCCTTTATGCTAGTGTCTCTAAATGTGCGCACCCCGCATCTGAACCTCTTGTATACCCCGCTTCGTCTCCCTTAAGGCCCCTCATCTCTTTCCCCAGGCAGTGAGCACGGGCGGTGGTGGCCACGTGCAGTTGCTCCGTCGGGCTCTGGCTCAGCTGACCTACCGCTCCCTCTGTCCTCCTGACGATCTGGCTGACCGGGGCCTGCTGGGAATTCCAAGTGCGCTCTATGCCCACGATGCTTTACAGCTCTGGGAAATCATTGCCCGGTGGGTGAGGATGGGAGCTGAGAAATGGAGGGGTGTTGGGAAGAGGGAGAGTGGGGCTCTGGCTTGCGGTCAGCCTGGGGCAAAAGGAATGTGAAATAAGAAGGCCCTGACAGGAAGGGCAGAGCACTCAATTCTGGGAGAGACAAGGAACAGCGAGGGGTCTGTGGACAGGGTCTGGAAAGGAAGAGGGGGCAGACAGCCTCGGCCGGGGTAGCTGTGGATGGGGAGGCAGAGGGACCAGGACAAGTCAGGGTTTTTGTCAGGAAGAATGGCTATCAACCATGTATAGAGAATTTCTAGAAGTAACAACCCCAGATTTCATTCCTTTCTCCACTTGTGTGTAGAAAGAGCTGGGGAATGTCCCAAAAGGCAAGTCTAGAAGGATCTATACTAAGACACAGTAAGGGTCTGTTAGGCAGAGGCCACAGAGAAGGAGTAGCGGTCAGAGGCCGCAGCCTTCTACTCTCAAGGAGCTCAACTCCCTTCTTCTGCGGGCAGGTATGTGAAGGGGATTGTCCACCTCTTCTACCACGGGGATGATGTCGTGAGAGGTGACCCTGAGCTCCAGGCTTGGTGTCGGGAGATCACTGAGGTGGGGCTCTGCCAGGCCCAGGACCGAGGTGAGATCCCTCCCCAGAGAAGGGAGCTGCTCAGACACTCTGTCCAGAGCCCCATGTCAGCCTTGCCCTTCTGGGTACCTGACCCCAAACGCTCGTCACCCCATCTCCCTCCACACATGAAGCATCTGGATCCCATTCCCACCGTCTAGGACTCAGGACAATTCTAGAAACAAAAGAGACTCTGACCATCGACCTTTATGTCCACCCCCAATGCCTAGTCACAGATGCTCTCAACCTGCCGCAGCCAGGGGGGATCTGGCCGGGCCCTACTGGGGCTCACACTGCTCTTCATGGTATCTATTTTCCTTCCTGAGGATATGAATGGAAAGACTTTTCCACCAAATGCCATGATGACTCACTCCATTTTTCCTTCCTTCTCCTTCCTGCTACTGCCCAGCACCCACAGAGGGCCAGGCCTACTGCACACTTAATCTCAGTGCAAGCTCAAGGCTGTACATGCTTTGGCTCAAACTTAGTTCCCTGTCCCTTGGGGCTCACATTCCTTTGGCCAATTTGTCCTTCCCCCACTCATGCTAGGATCTAGTCACTAGCTTTAGCACCCCCTACCCACATTCAACCGCTGGCAAAGAAACAGCCTTTCTCGAGCTCTTCTACATTCATCCTCCTTTCTCTCACACATGTGGGCCAGGCTGGCTGCTTCAAACCGTCCTTCAGACCCTGCTCCTCACACTTCACCCTAACATCCCTGCCTCTGCGGGGCAACGACAGACATTTGCTGGGGAGTTATATGGCCACACCTTGGGGACACGGTGAACACTAAACCAACACCCACACTCTGGAGGAGCCTCCCCCTGGGGAATCGAAGGCTGCGTCACCCCTGTCCTCCCAGGACCAAACCTCCTCTAGGACATCTCAATACTTCCTTAGGCTCCATGTGCCCTCGAAAGTCTCTTCTTCCTCTCTCTGGCCATCTTGTCCCCAACTAATACCAAGTACATCAGGAAAAAGAAAACTTCCACATGTTAACTTTAACCTCCACTAACTGCCTTTCATTCTCCTTCCCTCAGTTCTCATAGCTGACGTTTGCCTAATTTTCCCAACAGACTTGTAGGGGAAATGTGCTAAAATTAAAAACTGAGATTTGCAGTCAGGAACTGAGTTCAAGATCAGCCTCTGCCTTTTCCCAACTGTGTCCTGACGAGCAGTTTATTCTCTCTGGTCTTTGATTTTTAAAAATCTATTAAATGGGAGTGATTATATTTGTTCCACTTAACTGATAGGATTATTGGGTCTGAGTCCCCACCTGCACTGTAAAATGAGAGGCCTGAGATAAACTTTGTGGAAAGCCTCTCTTGGCCATGACACTAGAAATCCATAGCTTCTCTCTCTTTTTTTAGTTTGATTTACTGATTTGAGAGAGAGAGAGAAGAAGGGAGGGGGACAGAGGGAAAAAAAGAAAGAGAGAGAGAGAGAGAGACAAATGTCGATATTTTGTTCCACTCGTTTATGCATTAATTGGTTGACTCTTGTATGTGCCCTGACTGGGAGTGGAACCCACAACCTTGGCATATTGGGACAATGCTCTAACCAATCCAGCTACCCAGCCAGGGCAAGCTATGACTTCTTTTATTCCTCATCTTATAACTCAGGCATTGTAATTCCCTGTCTGAGAATAGGAGGAAGCAGCCCCAAATTCTTAACTACTTTTTAAGGCAGAGGATCACTTGATCTTTTCAGCCCCAACCCCTCTATAGTGACAATAGCTATTATGTAGTAAGCACTTGTTACATACCAGATATATTATCTCATTTATAAGGCAAGTATCACCCACAATTTACAGGTGAAGAAATTGAGGTTCAGACAAGTTAATTGGCCTAAGGTAACCAAACTATATTGCTTGAGCCTGAACTGAAACTCATGTCTGATGCAAATACATTTGAATAAACGAACCAACACCCATCAACTCCAAAATACAGAAATCCTAAGACATCAATCTTTATTTCTCTCTTCTCATGCTGTAGCCTCTAAATCCTGTTCCTTTCCTGCCCAGGTTTCCCTGTCTCCCTCCAGTCCCTAAATCAACTCTGCCATTTCCTTACCATGTGTGTCTTCACGTGCACTGCTCAGCATGGGGCCATCAACCAGGGCCAGGTATGGACAGCTGAAAGCCCAGGTCCCTGAAGGCAAGTGTCAGGACCTTGGAATACCCCAGGGAGAGATGGAGGTTCAAACCCTAAGTACCAGTATCCTAGGGTTGTACTTTCTTCCCCCAGCTGGACTGGTATGCCTGGGTCCCTAATGCCCCGTGCACAATGCGAATGCCCCCACCCACCACCAAGGAAGATGTGACAATGGCCACAGTGATGGGCTCACTACCTGATGTCCAAAAGGCCTGTCTTCAAATGACCATCACGTGGCATCTGGGTCGACGCCAGCCAGACATGGTAAGAGAGGGCTCTAGGGAAAGAGGAATAACAACAGAAGGGAAACAGCTAAGTGTGGAGCTAGGCTCTAGTTGCTTCTGCCTTCACACTAGAAACTGACTTACTGATCTTTGTTCTTTCTTAGGTGCCTCTAGGGCATCACAAAGAAAAGTATTTCTCAGACCCGAAGGTCGAGGCTGTACTAAAGCAATTCCAAACAGATCTGGAAAACTTGGAAAGGGAAATTACAGCGCGGAATGAGCAACTTGACTTGCCCTACGAATACTTAAAGCCCAGCCATATAGAGAACAGCATCACTATCTGAGCTCTAAGGTGCCCCACCTGGAAAACTTCAGATCAGCTCTAGGACTAACATTTCTAACTTGAATTTCATTGTTTGCTAAGTCTCTGTTGCTAGGGCTCTATTTTCTCTCCCAACTAAATCCCCTACATCTATGTCCCACTAGCCCAGGGGGGCAGCAAACCTTTCCCATAAAAAGCCAAATAAAAATTTTAGGATTTGTAGGCCGCACAGTCACTGTCACAGCTACTCAGCTCTCCCACTGTCGCAAAAAGCAGCCACAGACAATATAAAATGAATGAGTGTGACTGTATTTCAATAAAACTATTCATGGACAGTGAAATGTGAACTTCATGTGTCACCAAATATTCTTCTTTTGGTTTAGTCAACCGTTTAAAAAGGCAACAAACAAACAAAAATCCCTGTGTTTTGCTAAAGAGATCTGCACATGCTGCAGGCTGAATTGGTCCTCAATGGCAGTACCTGGACAAGGGTATCCTGCTCTAGCCTGAGGCACTGGCCCTACTTGCAAACACCCAGAGAATGCTCTCTCTGGGGTGGGCAGAGAAGATTTCTCGGAGAAATGAACTTCCTCAACTTATTCTCCTTTCCCAGGAACTAACCTTCATGCCTGCTGGCCAATTGAAAAACTCCTAACTCTGTTCTTTGATAACCTTCTCTCCACCCCTATTCCTACAATTCACACACCTACCCCTTAAAAAGTAGTGGAATAAAAATGGTGCTCCTAGAGCATAATAAAAAGTTTTGGCTTCCTTCCCCAGTCTCAAACAAAAGACACATGAAATTCATGTTTCAAGAACACTGATCCCTTTAGTACACTGGAGTCTCTACGTGTCCCAGGCCCCACATTCTCTTCCACTACCCTTTACAAAACAATATGCACAAAATAAATGGAAAAATACCACAAAGTTATGCTAACTACTGTTTCTCCATCTAGTTCCACAGTCTTGGGATCAAAATGATCCCTCTCAATTATGCTATGATCATTGTCTTCACTAGACTGGGTACAACAAATTCAGAGCAAAACTCCGTTCTTCAAACACCTGTTTCCCTAGATAATGATTACAAACCTGTTTCTTACCAGTGAAGTATACAAACTTTCCCCCTGGAGTGGATGATCTATTCATATTTTTAAAATCTTGTACCCTATCTTATTCAAAGGACCTATAATCTGTTTCTTTAGTTTACAATAGTGAAGCAAAGTGACATTTTGAGTATTATTTCTTCCTCCAGTACGTTTAGCAGGACCACTCCCCTTCACAACTTACTCAAGAATCTGCTTTCCGTAGGCTTTTCCTAACGCCCGTATTTTTCCTGGATTTGGCATCCAAAAGCATTTACTATTCCATGTTTGGTAACAAAAGGTTACTTAAGTATTTCCAATCCCAAGAACTGTCCGCAATTTTAAAGCATTCTAGCCACAACAGCACGCCTGTCCTCAGAGTCTCCTTTCTTTTTACAGTATCAGAATATCTCTTTTTAAACGCAGGCGTTCTCTCTCTCGGCATTAATTTCTGTCTCACTTACCATATTCCCCATCACAGAATACCACCCGAAACTACCGAATCTGAGGGCAAAATCAGTTGCGATCCTCTGCTACTAAAAGCTCTACGCCAACGTTATTAGGAACTCGCCATGCCAGACTCTTCCCACAAACACTAGCTACTGGGGATGCCTTCTTAGTGACTTGACAAATAGATCACGTGATATGCCGGCTCTTTCCATTCCAACCCGGAAAGGGGGGAACCAAGAATCCTTAGTCCTTTGCTACTCCAGTACTCGCGCCCCATCTACCTGGGTCAATCAGAGAATCCGGAGGGGCTGCTTTGATTTCAGACACCACCTTTTACCGCCAAAATCTGAGTAGAAGCCAAACTCGCCCAGCGTTCTCCGCCTGGCAACCCCCCCGACTCGCACGAAGGTCGGTCCGAGGCCACGCCCCTCGGCCGGTGTTGGGTCCTTCTATCCCCCGCCGCGCCAGACCCCGAATCCAGCACGCTTTTACTCCTCGGGTGCATCGGGGAGTCTTTTCACCGCCTTTCCACTTGGCCCAGATCTAGGCCATCCCAGAATCCCTTCTCCATGGCGTCGCTTCTGTGCTGTGGGCCCAAGCTGGCCGCCTGCGGCATCGTCCTCAGCGCCTGGGGCGTGATCATGTTGGTGAGGGGACTGGCCGACTTGAACTGGAGAGGGATTGAGGGGCCCCGGTGTTGGGAGGTTGGAAGGCTAGGAGACTCCAGAAATTAGAAGGCAGTAGGCAGGCTGGAGAGGGTGGTTGGTTAGCGTCCGGAGAACGAGACAGAACCGGGATTGAGAAATGGGGAACTGGGGCGGGTAGTGGGGGAGGGGGCTGGAGCTTGGAATGGGATCCCGGGCTGGTAAATTTGGAGACCCCCTCAAGGTTAAGAGGAAGAAGAGCTGAATTCTTGGAAGATGCTTAAACTGAATGGAGGGGCGTGGAGAAAAGGAAGCGCTTGTTCCTGAAATGGGTAGCTGGGGCCTTGTTTTCCCGGGACTCTACCCGCCCCACTCCAGGAAGAAATCCATGCCGATTCTCCCTGACCCCTTCTGCCCTGTCCCGTGATAATGACGCCTCTGGAGAGGAGGATAATCTGGGTTCCTGGGTTTCTCACTATCCCTACTCTTGCCCCAGCCAAGTCGTCTCTTTGTCACTACCTCATGCCCTATTCCGGGTGACTGAGTACAAATTCAGCAACAGCCACCTCTAATCCCAACACATTGTTAATTCCCAAACCCAGATGTTGTGGCAACATTAGAAGTGGAAGGAGTTTAGGGAGTGACCAGAGCAGGTGCTTGAGGTCAAACCTACCCATTCCGTTTTCAGATATTGCTCGGAATCTTTTTCAATGTCCATTCCGCCGTGCTAATTGAGGACGTTCCCTTCACGGAGAAAGATTTTGAGTAAGTGTTAGGTGGGAGAGGTGGGGCTGGGAGTAGGTGGGAGGTGGCTGAGCCTGTGGTCAGAATTATGGGCGGGGAATTGCAGCAGGCGGGATACTTGGGGCCCAGTGGCTAAGCAACTGGATGCAGAAAACTCTCTTTAGCATACAGTTCGTTTTGGTTTTGAGTCAGACCTCAGCAGCCATCCTAAACCCACCACTTCAGTTGTGGCTTCTTTACATATTTTACTTTTGTGCCTCCGTCCTCCTCTGCAAAATGGATGCTGTAATAGAACTCGCCCCATAGGGTGGAGAAGACTGAACAAGATAATACATATAAAAGCACTTAGAACTCGTACCTAGCACATAGTAAGTACTCAGTAAATGTTGGCTGCTATTAATGTTTCTGACACTTCTCTGCCTAATCCCCACCCCTAGGAATGGCCCCCAGAACATATACGACCTATACGAGCAAGTCAGCTATAACTGTTTCATCGCTGCGGGTCTTTACCTCCTCCTCGGAGGCTTCTCCTTCTGCCAAGTTCGCCTCAATAAGCGCAAGGAATATATGGTGCGCTAGAACACGGTCGCATTTACCCTCTTCAGCCCCCTCTTCTATTTAAGACTCCCTACGCCCTCAAGACCCCATTCTGGGGCGCCGCTCCAGTGGAGGGAGGCTGGGGCTGGCTGTCACCTGTCCTTAAGGCCCCCT
Organism: Furipterus horrens; assembly: GCF_987537825.1. NCBI lineage: Eukaryota > Metazoa > Chordata > Mammalia > Chiroptera > Furipteridae > Furipterus > Furipterus horrens. The sequence goes on along the minus strand of NW_028327181.1, from coordinate 55,010,210 downwards.
CGTCTTTTGCCGTACCACAATAAAGAAAAACTGCTCTCCTAGGCCTTGTGTCTGTGCTTGGGTTGGGAGAGGCGGATACTGGGGCTGCACAACGGCCTCCAAGTAGGGGGTGATGACCCCTCCACGGAAGCAGCGTGAAGCCGGACCGGAAGTGAGGACTATTCCACTCCCCTCCGTGCGCCGAGGCGGCGTAACTGCAGCTGGTGAGGCACGAAGCAACCCAGTTTGAACCAATCAGATCTGGGGAGGGGCGGGACTTCCTGCGCGGGTCAGAACGGTTTGATCGGCTGGCTTTCTGTGGTCTTGTCTCTGGTGGTGGTGGTGGCGGCGGTGGCGGCAGCGGCAGCAGCAGTAGTGTCTCCGTGCCGGAGACGCACTGAGGCCATGACGTCAGCGTCCACAAAGGTTCGATCTCCCTTACGGACAGCGCTCCCTGGCGGCTACGGGAGGGTGTTCCTACCCCCACCCCGTAGTCTCCCGGGTCTTCCGCTCAGGGTGCAGAGTGGGGGGCGGGCGGGAATCGAGCCTTGGGTGGGGCTAGGGGCTCCCGGCGGGACGGCGTGGGGGTGCACTCCGGCCCCCGGTAATGTTGCCCCGCCCCCAGGTCGGAGAGATCTTCTCCGCGGCAGGAGCCGCCTTCACGAAGCTTGGGGAGCTGACGATGCAGCTGCATCCCGTGGCTGACTCTTCCCCCGCGGGGTACGTAAGCCCGTGCTGGGACGTGGACACTTGGACTCGATCACTGACACGGACATTCTCTAGGGCAAGGACAGATGTTTTACTTTCCCTTTGTGCCTGGCACAGCGCAGAGTGGATGTTAATAAATGATTATTGAATGAATGACACATAAAACCACAGACAGGCTCACAACCCGAACCTGCAGACCATAGACCACCACCAACCATCCACCCCAAATTTGTGGAATTCGCTCAGATCGCTGCACACTGTGCTCAGGTGCTCTGTTTGTAAAACACACACACACCCCTTGTTTAACTGGTTTCAGTGGACAGTTTACAGTAGCTGTTTCACATGATGGGGAGGCTTTCTTACAAGGGGCAGTTGTTGCAATATCATGTGGTTGGGAGTCCTGGGGTCCCATGGGGTCATAAGGTTTTTTGTTTGTTTGTTTGTTTTTTAAGGAGGACCTCTTTATGGATCCATGGGAAGGGCCCCAGGGATTAGCGGGAGGAGGCTGGTTGCTGTGGAATGCATTGCCTGAGGACTGGCTCCACACCCCTCCTCCCACTTGCGCTATTCCCCTCTCCCCTTCTGACAGTGCCAAGTGGACGGAGACGGAGATAGAGATGCTGAGGGCTGCTGTGAAGCGGTTTGGGGATGATCTTAATCACATCAGCTGTGTCATCAAGGAACGGACAGTGTGAGGGAGGGGTGGTTGGTAGAAAAAGAGGGGGGTGGGCAGCTTTCTTCCTCCATACCCATTGTTCCATCTTCCTCAGAACGCCCAACTCAGCATCCTTTCTACTTTGTTGCTAGTTTTGTTAGCATCCCCTTGAGGACTGAAAGATAAAAGAATTGTCACAATTGGTCAGAAGTTACTAAAATACTATGGTAATTAGGACCTTCTAAGATTTTAGATTGCCTGAGATACCTAATAATTTGGTAGTGGGAGTTGCCTGGTTATTTACGCTGATCTTTTGAGAGTGTGCTGCTGTGTTTCCAGGGATACTGTGATTCTGAACTAGTTGATCAGAATCTACCTGTAGATCACCAAGGCTTAGCTGTTAGCCTTTAACTCCCAGAAGAGAATTTGGAGATGGGCCCTTCCCACTACTCAGTTCAGGGAATCCACTTTTTACACCCCGTCTGCTCTGAGTGAGTGAAAAGCTTCAGGGAAATGAGACCCTACGAAAGGGTTGGGATCCTAACTTGGATTCTTATCCAGGTTCTGAAAGGGCTCCTCAGTATTCTTCCAGAGTGGCCCATTCTCCCTGCCTCTCCCCTCCCTTCTGCCCTCAGCCTCTCTGATGATGACTGCCTTCTAACCTGTTCTCTTTTCTCTTCAGGGCTCAGATAAAGGCCACTGTGAAGCGCAAAGTATATGAAGACTCTGGTATCCCCCTCCCAGCTGAGTCACCCAAGAAAGGGCCCAAGAAGGTGGCATCTGGTGTCTTGTCACCTCCTTCAGCTGCCCCTCCACTAAGTAGCTCCAGTGTCCCTGAGGCCGGGGGCCCCCCAATAAAGAAACAAAAAGCTGGTAAGGGCTGGGAGTTGCTGCCTAGGGGTTAAAGTCCCGTCTGAGGTTCAGTGAGAGAAGTGGGCTTGGGTCAAAGGAGGACAAACCTCTTCCTCTCCCAGTGAAGCTTCCCAGAGACTGGCTGGGGTGGGAGGGAGGGAGGGAAAGCTCAAAGCTTTGGGAAGCCAGGGCCACAGACAGGGAACCTAGAACCAAGCTTATGCCCCCCTCCCAGACGTGACACTCAGTGCTCTGAATGACTCCGACGCCAACAGTGACCTGGTGGATATTGAAGGGTTAGGAGAAACTCCTCCATCCAAGAAGCTCAACTTCGACCAGGGTAGGAGTTCCTCTCCTCCCACACCAGCTGAACGCGTTGGGGCGGAACTGTCACTTGGATAGTAGGGGAGGGTCTTAGCAGTTGTCCTCTCCCTTGTACAGGGGCTTTGGAAGAAAAGGTTCCCTCATACACAGTATAGGTGCTTGGATCAATCAAGAGCGGGGGGTGGGGGAGGGCTTTGGGGAGGCAGGAATTGTCTTGGAAGCATGCTTGGGGCTCGCTCCATCTCGGCCCATTTTACTTCCTGTTCCAGACAGCCTGACCCTGGATTCTGGCCTTCTCATGACCTCTGCTGATCCTCCTCTGCTGTCTCGCTGAGCCTTCCACCTCTGACCCCTCCCTCTCAGTGTTCACCCTGGAGCTGTGGATCACCTAGGACTCTAAGCAAGGCCTGCATGAGAGAGGGTCAAAGACTGCTGGGGCTGTCCCATTGATGTTCCTGTATAAGCATCTGCTCCCAACCCCTTTGGTTTGCATCTGATGGACATTTTTTATACAGAACACAATAAAGATTTCCCTCTCAGTTTGGTTGCCCTCACTTAACCTTATTGGAATACAAGGACCATTCGCTCTCTCCTTAGCCCCCAGGGGCTCAGCCCCTCCTCAGCAGCTCTCACCACCCTGCCTGGAGCAGCTCAGCCAATATTGGCAGACACCCTTCCCAGTGCCAATATTTCTGTGCTGCTAGAGCCAGGGGAGCTGGGTGTGGGGAACAAAGACTCCACTTTGCTCTCTGGAGGCAGAACTTACTCCCAGGGTCTCTAGCAGTCAGTATTTCTGAGACTGCCCTGGGGATTTTCGAGGGGCTGTTTCCAGTGCTTTCATACTACCCTTCCCCCACCCCCAACCTTGGAAAAAGGCCCCAGATGTCTTTTGTGTCGCTTCTCCAGGGTGGCCTCCTGGGCCAAGCCTCAGCGGTGCCTCCCCCACCCTCGCTCTAACACCACAGTGTGGTTTGGACGTGGCCACAGTGCCGTACAAACCACAGTGTGCTGCTGGGGCGGGAGCAGGACTGGGGTGGGTTGAGAGGAAGGGAGCATGAGACAGTGCTGGGAAGACCCCCACCACCAAGAGCAGGGAGATGGAGAAGGCATAAAAGGCAAACGTGGCCCCAAGAATGGCTGGGGAAGACAAGAAGCCAGGGCTAGGAGCTGAGCAGGCAACTGGAGGGAGACAGGCCTAAGGGGTGAGTCTGCTGTGTAAGACTGGAAACCTCTCCCTCTGGAAACTGCTCAGGGATCCCTAGGGTGGGGTCAGAGGAGGAGGAAATAGGGAATGACTATGGGGACCAAGAGGCTGCCTCCCGAGTCAGCAAGGGCAGGAACCCAAGGCTTCCTGTGTCCGTTCCTCCCCTCTCTGGGTCAGAACCCAAGAGAAAGCCAGGAGAGACAGGAGGCCAAGGACAGCAGGGTTGGAAGTTGGCAATCCAGAGGTGGTAGGGCCGGAACGTGGTTGGGAGAGGGGGGCCGGAAGTCGCCCTGGGCCTGCCACAAGATGGAGGCCAAGGGCAGGAAATGGAGGCGGGGGGAAAGGGGAACAGCAGGGCCCAGGAAGAGGCCATCTGGACCTGGGGGCCAGGTATTCAATCCCCAACTCTGTTTCCACTCGCCATGGCCCTCCAGGACTCAAGTCCCACCCAGCGCAACAACCCCCATCAGCCCAACCACCAGGCCCAGGAAGGTGGGCCCACCCAAGAAAGCCACGTTTAAGCTGAGACAGACATGCCTCTCCTCCCCCACCCCCTCCACTCCCACCCAGGCCTTCCCTCAGCCTTTTTCTCCTGCCCAGGACTTGATTTTTAAAAAGCACCCTCTAGAAATCAAAATCCAAGGGCCAAAGAGCCTTCCGCAAATCAAAATAATATCTTCTAAAATCTAAGTTATCTTCCCACCTCCCATCCCCCCCTTTACCACCCTCCCTTCCGACACACCCCCCAAAACTCTAAGCAATAAAAAAATCTCAGATGGTAGGTGTAAGCAGTCTTTTTAGGCCCTGGGGATGCCAGACCCCCTCCCTTGACACGCCTGTATCTCCTACATCAAATCCTGCCAAGGCCTCCTGTTCCTCAGTCCACCCTCCACAGCCCCCAAACTGAACAGCTGCCCCCAGTTCCCATTCTCGGCAGAGCCTTTGTGGGGGTGAAACAGAAATCAAGCACTTTACTAACGGCTGGGGATGTTGGGGGGCTCTCTGGTCTCAGCCTTCGGTTTTCCTATGGGGGACTGCAGTTTAGGGCCATAAGAGAAAGCCTCTCCAATTGTCCCCCCAGTTCCAAGATTGACAAAGCCCAACCCCACCCCAGCACGCACCTCCAAACCCCCCCTCCCCAACCGCCACGTCTCTCCTGAAAACAGGGGACACTTTCCTCCCCACTTACCTCAGCTACTCTCCCCTGAGATCCTGGTCCCCTATTTTGAAGGGAGCAAAATTTGGGGTGCATCCCTCACATTTGGGGTGCAGGAGAAAGGAGCCGCCCCAGTCGCATCGCTGGCCTCCTTCCTCTCGGCTGGCTTAGGGAGTGGGGAGTGCCCTAGGGAGGGGGGACACCCCCAAGAGAGCTCAGAAGGGGGTTCCTTCACTCCCAGTTAGAATTGGGGACACCCCCCCAAACCCGTCCCAGCCCATCCGTGTCCAACTCGGCGGGAGAGGCAGCTGCAATGCCCCAGTCAGATTCCCCCAACACTACATTCCTCACCCCACCTAGAGGGGTCCTGGGGCCCCCAAAAAATCCCCAAAAAATCTAGGATGTTGGCAGGACGGTCCTGGACTAGCTCTCCAAATTTGGGGTCCTCAGATATCCCCGTTTTTTCAGGAAAATTCCGTCTTTCGTCTGCCTCCCGCCAGCCCTGCTCTGTCCCGATGCCAATTTTGGAAGTCACTCCCTCCTCCCTCCTCCCTCCTCCCCGTCTCTCCAGGCCCCCCCGCTCGGGGGCTAGGGTCCAGGACACCTGGCTTCTAGACCAGGGGGGAGGGGGCACTCCTCGAAGGGCTAGGGGCCAAGAGGTCAAGCTCATAGCCCCGGTCTTAGGGAAGCAGAAAAGCCCGATCCTCCCTTCCCCTCCCCCCGGGCTGGTCTCCGTGGTGGTTCAGGAAAGCCTGGAGGATTGGAATCTGCCATTGCTGTTGCACAGGCAGTTTTTTTCCCCTGGGTTGTGGGGGTGGGCGGTGGGAGGGAGAGAGGGGAGGAGAGCCGAACAGAGCAGGGACCCAGGCGTGCAGAGCTGGCCTGGCTGACCCTCTAGCCCCTGCTGCCGTGAGGAACCCCTCCCCCCATCTCACCCACACTCCCAGTCCTGTCTGCTTTCTGTTTCTTATCCTAGAAAATCAGGGTACAAGAATCCACCGCTTCTCCTTGCCACAGTTCCAACAGCACTGACCTAGTCAGGGGTGTTCACCTTCTCATCAACTAAGGTGTGCTCCCTTAAGAAATTGGGGTTTGGAGTCTGAAACCACCTTTTCTCCCTCAGATCTATTTAGGCCACATAGAAGTAAGAGGAAATACACTCCCTTTCCAAACTTCTGCTGTCAAATCCTGACATATTTTGGGTTCACTAAAGAAAGATTGATAGAATCTGGGGTGAAAGGGAACTATAAGCAAAAGACATCCCAAGCCAGCATCAGGCTCCAAATTAAGTGAACCCCCAAATCAATCTCACCTTATTATCCATCCCTCAGCTTCACCAAAATAGTTGCAAAATACCCCAAAATAAGAGCACCCCAAAACTTTAATTTCCTACCCTGGGCCCTTGTCTTGTTTCTGCCCCTGGAAAAAAAACTTCTTGGCTCTCTGGGCATACAAAGAAAATTTCCCTCCTCAAAATAAGTTTCCACGGTATTCAGATGTAAAGCTTTGCTTCCCCTCATGGACCCACAATCATAGAAGGCCTTCAAACACACTCCCAGGTTCCTATTATGTTCCACTGCAAGCTAAGAAAAGACTCCAAATTGAATTTCATATACCGCCAAATCTGATTTGAGCCTTGAAACTTATATGGCACCCCAAAACTTAATGCACCCCCAAATCAGCATGACTACTATACTTGAAATCAGATTGTCCATATACACCAATGACTATGAATCCCTTAAAACAAAACCCTCATCCACTTCCCTAAGAACACCTAGCAGATTCTTCTAATACTTCAACACGACAATCTCCAAATTGTAGGAGTCAGAATCCCCAAAACTAATGTAGCTTCAAATCAGCTCCAAGCCTTAAACTCACCATTTGCCCTCAAGCCTGAATGCAGCCCCCCAGTACCCAGAATGATCAAAGTAACTCAACACCCCATCATTAACATGCATCCTACAATTGACCAGATAAGACAAAATCGACTCGATCCTGATACCAAAGGGAGCTCGACACTGGACAAAGGTCAAAGTAACTCTCACTTTAAAAGCCACCAATGGTCCCAAATCCTTAGTGGTCCCGAATTTCCAGTTTCTCAGCAGTTCTTTTGTGCATTCAAATAAAGACACCCTCAAACCTGAAGAGGAGGGCCCCAGGCCTGGGTATGCAACGCCACAGGTTATGCACAGTCATTCCTGGGCAACGGAAGACTCCTGAACCCAAATCCAAGTCCTGCTTTGCAGCTGCACTCAGCTCTGGCCTCCCTTCTCCAAATATACCTTGTTCCCTGCCCTCCAATCCAACATCTCCTCAAACAAGATATGAGGTTTTGATCCGTGCCTATCTCCCAGATCAGGGACTTAAAATTAGGGTTATCAGGCCCTTTCTGCCTTATTTCCCTCCTTTAAACCTGAGAACCTCCCTGTTTTTCCTTCTCTTTGTTCACCCCACCCAACTTTCGTAGTAATGTTCACTACAAATTCATCTCTAAAGACAGGTAACAGGGTCTAGACTAATTAGAAATAAAAACCCTGTGATCCCAGGGCGCAGACCCCACTCCTTGTCCCACCCATTTCCCTTGCTCCCAAAGCCGTCCGATTTCTCACCCCAGGTAGGAACCCCAGCCTCGGAGAAAAGTCACTTCTGTCGCCCAACTCTCCCTCCCTCTGTCCAACCCTAGTTCCCTCTAGGAGACAGAGGGGCAAAATAGACCAGCGCAAAGGGGACGAGGACGAAGGTTTCCGCCATCCGGACCGAATTGATCCCAAGCCCCTGTCAGAGTGGACCCCGCTCAGCAGTGTGAAAGCGACCCGGCGAGGCGAAGCTAGTGCTCGTCCGCCCCCTCGTGGAAGGAGCCCAACATTGCCGAGCTTTGCCGGCTTGCCGCGCTGGACCCCGGCGTCCGGCCAGCCTCCCAGCGTAGCCGACCGGCAGATGCCCGAGGCCCCAGTGAGCTGGGATTGGGGGAGGGCGAGCGGGCCTTGGGTGGGAGTCTCTCTCTCTCTCTCTCTCTCTGGATCCCTAAAAGGATTCTGCAGGGAGTCGGGAGCGAGAGTCCGGACGCCTTGGTCTCCTGAGCGTCTCTCGGCTCCCACCCGGGACTTTCCCCACCTCCTCGAGGGGAAGCAGCTGGAGGAGCCGTCCGGTCGCAGGACAATGGAAGGAAACAAACTAGAAATCATATCCGCCCTTTCCCTACCCCGCCCGGGCAGAGTCCCCCTCTGGGTAGGCCCCGCTGGAGGAACCTGTCATTCACACCACCCCTCCTGCTGCCTGGGACTCACAGGAGCTCACTATCGCCTCCCCAAACCTGGTGCCGCGTAGGGCTCTCCGTTACGGCCCGTCCTACCGAACGTTGGAAAGGGCGTCTTGTTGTATTTAGTCTCCTGTAACAGGCTCCTTGCACCCCCTTTCAAAAGCTAACACACCAATTTTCGCTGTCCCAGCCATACATGCCCCCGCCACGACCCAATACCCCTTATTTCTACTCTGGAGATCCCCAACCTTCTCCTCAATTCTAATGCCCCATCCTCGATGACCCCACTTTCGGTGACCCAAGACCCCTAAGGTGACGACCACCCAGCGTTCCTGAGGTCCCGCCCTGGAGCCGAGACCCCGCCCCCGGCTCGCCATCTGGAGTGCCACGGAGGAAGGAAGGATACAGACCCAGGCGTTCACCCCACCTCTACCCCCGCCCCCGACATCCCGGCCAGATAAAGGAGCCAAGGCCAAAAGGGGAGAGAGGCTCCACCCCCTTGAGAAGAGAAGCCGCAGCCCCTGCAGGACGGGGGTAAGAACGGGAGACTGAGGGAGCCAGACTCCTGGGTCCCCGAAGAGGGCTGGGGGTTGTTGATGGTAGGAAGACTGAGGCCCCCAAATTGGGCTAAACTAGGGATCCGGGACTATGTCGTAGGTAGTAAAATTCAGGGGAGGGAACTGCCATTGGGTCTCCAGGAAGGGTCGGACACCTGAGAGTCAGGAGCGCGGTGAAGCAGCGGGAGAGGGGGCGCTGGAAGGGCACTAGGGAGTCGAACTGAGGGCGCTGTGGGCGCGAGTCCCCACACTTGCCACCGACACCGCGGAGTGGGAACCCGCACATCTAGACGCGGAAAGCGAGCAATCGTGCGGTCGGTCGAGGGCAGAAAGAACGAGATGAATTAAGGGAGGCTGCGTGAGCCGGCGCCGGGGGCTTGGCGCCAGTTGCACCTCAGGAGCAAGAAAGAGGCAAACTGCCGAACGGAAGGTGTCTAAGGACCGCCTGGACCCCTTGGCACCCGCAGGCCGGCGTCGCGATGGGTTCCACCGCTGCTCCCGAGCGGGCGCTGGGCTATGTCCGCGAGTTCACTCGCCACTCCTCCGACGTGCTCGGCAACCTCAACGAGTTGCGCCTGCGCGGGATCCTCACTGACGTCACGCTTCTTGTTGGCGGGCAACCTCTTCGAGCTCACAAGGCAGTTCTTATCGCCTGCAGGTTCGAGGGGAGCCTCCTGGGATGGAGTGGGACCGAAGGGGGAAGGGGCGGAGCCGTCAGGTCTTTGGGAGGGAACCGAAGCCCAGCCTTTCCGAAGCAGGAGGCGGAGAATCCTGGAATTAGGGGCGGAGTGACAGTGGGGAGGAGGCGGGGCTCTCTATGGGGCGTGGCTTTCTATAGTAGCACTTCCCTCCCTTGGTTCCCTAGCCCCTAACATGACCTATCTGCCCTTTCTCCAGTGGCTTCTTCTATTCAATTTTCCGAGGCCGTGCAGGAGTTGGGGTGGATGTGCTCTCCCTGCCTGGGGGCCCCGAAGCCGGAGGCTTCGCTCCTCTTCTGGACTTCATGTACACTTCGCGCCTTCGCCTCTCTCCTGCCACTGCACCAGCCGTTCTTGCGGCCGCCACCTACTTGCAAATGGATCATGTGGTCCAGGCATGCCACCGCTTCATTCAGGCCAGGTGAGGAGTCCCAGCTTGGTGTTCTCGATGGGTGAGGTGGTTGTTACCCCAGGTGTCAAGGGCAGAGGCCAAGATTAGGAAATACCACTGATGTCCATCCCACTTTTCCCAGCTATGAACCTCTGGGCATCTCCCTGCGGCCCCTGGAGGCAGAACCCCCCACGCCCCCAACGGCCCCTCCACCAGGCAGTCCCAGGCGCTCCGAAGGGCACCCAGACCCTCCTACTGAGTCTCGCAGCTGCAGTCAAAGCCCCCCCAGTCCAGGCAGCCCAGACCCCAAGGCCTGCAACTGGAAAAAATACAAGTTCATCGTGCTAAACTCTCAGGCCTCCCAAGAAGGGAGCCTGGCGGGGGAGAAGAGTTCTGGTCAACTTTGCCCCGGAGCTGGGCTCCCCAGTGGAGATGAAGCTTCCAGCAGCAGCAGCAGCAGCAGTGGCAGCGAAGAAGGACCCATTCCTGGTCCCCACAGCAGGTACAGAAACTGAATTTGTAGTGGCTAGCCTCAGCTAGGGGGCAGAGAGAGCCATTGGGCAGGGGTGGTCAGGAGCAGGGAGTGAGTGCGTGGGTTCCAGAGACACTTGCCCCCCCTTAGGAAGCTGGCCAGAGGCCAGGCTTACTCAGTGCTTTGGGTCTTTGGCAGCACAGCTGGATATGGCTCATTGGTCAGTATTGGCTCATTTCCGGAGGGTGGGCCTTTGGTTCCAAATTCTCTAGCAGAAAAGCTCCCCTCCACATAATCTCTCCTAATCATTTATTCTACCTAGGCACTCTCCAGCTGCTGCCACTGTACAGTTTAAATGTGGGGCTCCAGTCAATACCCCCCATCTCACACCCCGGGCTCAAGAAGCCACTGTATCATCACCCTCTGGGCGGGTTCGTCCACCACCGGGTAAGAGCACCTCCTTTTACCTCCTTCTAGGCTTTTCTCCTGTGGCTGCTCAAGCCAGTTTGGTCCAAAAGACCTCAGGAAAGACCTATTCCAATTACATGCTACATATTTGAATCACCTACTGAGCTTTTAAAAATCTCATTGCCGAGGTCATATCCTGTAGATCAAAATGTCTAGAAGTGGGAGGCAGTCTCATCAGTATTATTTTTTAGTTCTTTAAAAAATTTATTTGAGAGAGAGGGAGAGAGAGATCAATTTGCCATTCCATTTGTTTATGCATCCATTGTATGTGCCCTGACTGGGGATCAAACTGCAACCTTGGCATATTGGGAAGGCATCGGTATTTTTAAAAAATATTTTTATTCATTGATTTTGAGAGAGAGAAGAAAACATCGATTTGTCGTTCCACTTATTTATGCATTCATTAGTTCATTCTTGTATGTGCCCTGACGGGATCGAACCCACAACATTGGCATATTGGTTCAACGCTCTAACCAACTGAGCTACTCGGCCAGGATGGCATCAGTTTTTTTTTAAGTTTCCAATGAGCAGCAGTGTTTGGAAGCTTCTGGCCCGTCCCAATCGCAGGCAGAGTGGTCAGCCCAGAGTTGGGCAAGGCCTCTCTGGCAAGCTGTCATTCAGGGTGCTGCAAGAGAGGAGAGAGAAATAGAAACTTCACCTACTACTTGGGACCTCCACCTACCACCACTGCTATTGAAGAGATTAGCAGAGTACTCTGAGAGAGACAAGGAGTCAGATCTTGGCTTCCCTTCTTACTAACCATGTGACCATGAGCAAGTAAAATGAGCCTCAGAAGTCTTAACAGTAAATTGGGAAAAAGAAAACCTACTACTGTGTGGTTTGAGGATTCCCTGGATTGTTGTCCTTACCCAACCCCTTTCCAGGAAGTGAATTTTTCAGCTGCCAAAACTGTGAGGCTGTGGCTGGGTGCTCATCGGGGCTGGACCCCCTAGCTCCTGGGGAGGAGGACAAGCCCTACAAGTGTCAGCTCTGCCGGTCTGCGTTCCGCTACAAGGGGAACCTGGCCAGTCACCGCACGGTGCACACAGGTAGGGGAGGAGCAAGAAGGAGAGGACCCTGGCCTTCCTGCTCACTGGGGTGCTAAGACAGAGTCTCTGACCTCCCTTCCTCCCTGCCTCCAGGAGAAAAGCCCTACCACTGCTCCATCTGCGGAGCCCGCTTTAACCGACCCGCTAACTTGAAAACACATAGCCGCATCCATTCCGGAGAGAAGCCTTATAAGTGTGAAACGTGTGGTTCTCGCTTCGTACAGGTATGGAGCCGGTCTCAGAAGTGGTTCAAAGGCAAATTTGCAAGAGGGCCAAGTGGACCATTTGGGGAGGGTTCTGTCTTTCTCGGAGGCTTTGTCTGAGGTCCCCTCCCTCCCAGGTAGCGCATCTGCGCGCGCACGTGCTGATCCACACTGGGGAGAAGCCCTATCCTTGCCCCACCTGCGGGACTCGCTTCCGACACCTACAGACCCTCAAAAGCCACGTTCGCATCCACACAGGGGAGAAGCCTTACCACGTGAGTACCGGACCTGGCCTGAACCAAACCTCAGACTTACCTCCCGTTTACCTAGGGGTGCGGCTCAGAGAGGAGTCGGCCTGGCGATTCTAGGATCTTTTCCAAATGGGCGGTATCCTGAAAGAGTCCTTGTGCGCAAGGGGAGGGGCTTAGGATAGGGATGTGAGTAAGGGACAGAGATGGGGGTAGGAATGGGCAGGTATAGAAGTTAGGCTCCTTGGCTGGACGCTAGCTCCTGAAGAGGAGCTAAGGGATAGAAATACCTTTGCTTAAGAGGGGTGCGCCTATCTCTTTGGCCTCTCCCTGAGGATTTGGGAGGACATAAGGACTAAAGGGCTTCTCTTGGGCGAGAACTAACAATTCTCCCTCACGCAGCACCTAAAAGGTGCTTGTGGATGGGGAGGGACCTGACCCGGCTGCCTCAACGTGCCCCCCCTCCCCCTGCAGTGCGACCCCTGCGGCCTGCATTTCCGGCACAAGAGTCAACTACGACTACATCTGCGCCAGAAACACGGAGCTGCTACCAACACCAAAGTGCACTACCACATTCTGGGGGGGCCCTAGCTGAGCAACGGCCCAGACCCCAGTCACTTCCTGGAAGCCAGGAAAGCTGCTGGCCCATGCTTGGCTTCTCTGTCAGATTTGGGCATGGAGGTGTGCAAGGCCCCACGGGTCTCAGAAACTGCTACCACCTTAATTTTTTACTGGGGAGAGCAGGGGTGGCAGATCCTGACCTGATCTGCCTCTGTTTTGCTGGTCAAAACCTCTTCCCCACAATCAAAATTGTTTCTGAGGAGAAAGCAAGCTGGGAGCTGGGGGAGAGGTGAGGCTGGAGCCCCCACCTCTTCTGGTTTATCTGTAAATATAATTTATTGAGGTCTTTGGGTGGCACCAGGGCCTTCATTCTATTGCATTTCCCACTTCCCTCTTCCACAGTGTGATCACAGTGACCTGAAACACAGAATGTGAGGTCACAGCTCTGCGGGCAGAGATTAGCACTTCTTGGTCTCCTTTAGCTTGAGTGTTTTTTCTTATTATTACCATAACTTCTTTGGAATTGTTCTTTCTCTTATTTGTTTGCTTGTTGGTTTGTTTAAAATGGAGAAAGGAGTTCTCTGTGTCCTACCCCTCCAATTCTAGGTCTGGAACCTTTATTTGTTCTAGGGCAGCACTGGGAACATGTAGATTTGTGGAATTGGGTCAGGAACCCTCTCTGGTATTCTGGATATAATACATTCTCTAGCAGGCTAGAACTGGATAGACTTTTCTCTGTTCTTCGTGGGTTATGGGAACCTTTATAGTGTGCCTGAAAGAGATAATAAATGCCTCCTGAGGGCTGTGGGGGGGGGTCTTTGTCAGTCTTGAAACTGGAGAGATGATTGGAGAGGCTTTTTCTTATATCCCTCACTGTCCCATTCATCTGTTCAACTCGGTTTGGCTCAGCTGTGTCTGTCATGATAGAGCCCACAACCCTCCCACTAGGGCCTGTTCTTAGCACTGAACTGATCCCTCCATGGGGGAAAGATCTGAAATTCCTTATTAGAGATGATGCCACCTTTTCTGATTCTGCCCAGTCTCTAAGAATGTTATGACCTAGGGGAGAATTACGAAACTCTTTATCTTGACTAAACATCTCATGACCAGGTAGTTCTTTGCTGCAGAGGCATCTAGGCTTGAATGTTCCTTGGGGTTCTCTCTACCTGAGACAAACTCCTTCTTCCTGCAGTGGGTTTTTGGACTTGCTCTGGCAAATGTCCACATTCCAGAAACTTCTTTGCCTCTAGATGTCACAGGTGCATGGTAACACTCTTACCTTAGAAAAACTGGGTCTGTTACCTGGTCTTCCCATTACTGCATTCCTGTCTAGAACCAGTGAATGCACTAGAACCTTCCACAGAGAAATTAAAGGGACTGAGTTCCATTTTGGGTTTGCTGTAGTTTGGGATTATGATTGGGATTACTGTTGGGATTAGAGATTTAGAAGATTTAAAAGAGTGATTGACTGATGGACCTTTTAGTGAACCAAACATCCAGGTGGAATTAAGAGGCTGGTTGAAGAGTGTAGTCACTGGTGTAGGCCAAGTACGTAGGAAGTCAGGAATGGAGTTGCCTCATAACTGGTGGAGGGTCTGGAATGTTAGGTGATACTCTGAAACCTTGATTTACAGTACTTTTCCTTTTACTCTGGAGCCTGTTTGATTCTGGGGCATGGGGAAGAGGGTAAGAAGCACTTTGAATTTGTGGGGAGCTTCCTCAAGAGAGGTCAGTACTAGTGGCTGACAATTGGGAACTGGTGAGAAAACTACTCTTCTCCCTCTTATTCCCCACTGCAGACTTGCAGGAGGGAGGGAAAGCAGAAGAAAGATGTGAGAAAAGGAGCCATGATTTTTTTTTTTTTTTTTTTTTAAGCAGACTGGATGCGCAGGTGGAGAGTGCCTAGGGTGGAGATGTTAGATCTTGCAAGATTAGAATCATGGAATAAAGAAGCCTCTCTGTGCTGCCTGCTGTGTCCTGGGTTTTTGCCTGGCGGGATCTGGGGACTGCAGAAAGCTGGGGAAAGCTGGGGAAAGAGGGTTCTTCCCTCCTGGGTACCATCTTGGATTTTGCATCCATTCCACCAGACATTTTAAATGGCCCACATTCTCCCCTTCCCTCCCCTTGCCTTCTGGCTCATTGTGTAGGAACCAGTGACTTCATGAAGTTTCTCCGGAGCCACCTGCATCCTGCTGCCCTGAAGTCACTTCCTGCCTGAAGTGTGGAGGCGGCAGGGAGAAACCAGGAAGCTACTAATAATACCAAGAGACTGGGGGCTGCATCTGTGTTGGGATACCTCCTGCCACCACCATCACCACCAAAACAAACAAACAAACAAAATGCATAGAACCTGGGTACCATGAGGACAATAGGGGCTGGAGGTGGCAGTGAGAAGGCGGTGTGGTTAGAGCCAACATGCTAACTCTACTGTTCCCCAGCACTGGTGCCTTGGAATCTGCCCATTGCCCAGTGTATGCTTCTCTCACCCTGTCCCCTGTCCTGTGTGTGTCCTGGGTGCACAGCTCTTTTCTACCCTGTGGGCAGAGGGTAGAAGTTCACTAATTTGGGTAAGTTACCTCCCTTTGGACTTGAATTACTTATTTATGAAATAGGTCCATTAACATGGTCTCTGCAGTTCCTTCCAATATTTACAGTTTGTGGTTGTATTTCTCTGTCTTTTAAAACCCATGACCTGGATTAGATTTCTTAAAAGAAAAAAAAAAAAAAAGAAGAAAGAAAGGAAAGAAATTTAGAAACTAAAACCTTCCTTCACCTCCCACTACAGCTTATCCCCTGTTGAAAATGAGCCCAGCTAATATTACTCCTGCTACATGTCGGGCCTTGAACTAAGCATTTTAGTGCATAGGTTTCCTAATTCATTTTCCCTGACAACCTTAAAAAGTAGGTGCTATTATTATCCTCAATTTATAGATAGGGAAATGAACTAAGAGATTCAGTATCTTGGCCAGGTTAAGAAGTGATGGAGCCAAGGTTGGAGCTACGATTCTAAAGACTACGCTCTTAACTACTGTGATACGGCCACACCAATTTCTACAACGTTGGCATAGTCCCCCATCACCCAAAATTTTGCCAAAAAAGAAAGGAAGAAAAGAAAATTTGGAGGGATATAACTATTTTCATTTCCCACATATAAAATTATAAGGCTCAATATGCTTTTAAAAAATATTTTTTATTTATTTTTAGAGAGAGGGGAAAGGAGGGAGAAAGAAAGGGAGAGAAACATCAATGTGTGGTTGCCTCTCATTCGGCCCCAACTGGGGACCTGGCCTGCAACCCAGGCATGTGCCCTGACGAGGAATCGAACCAGCAACCCTTTGGTTCACAGGCCAGTGCTCAGTCTATTGAGCCACACCAACCAGGGCTCAAAATGCTTTTTAAAATTACACACCCTCCCTCCCTATCTCCTCATCCCCTACGCCTCTGCGTATAAATCCTTGAGTCCAACTTTCAAGGTCAGGGTCCCCTGGAGCTTGAATTATAAAGAAACAGGAAGCTAAGCCATTAGTGCTATAGGAGATGGAGGGACTGGGTAGGAGGGGCAGATTGCTCCATGTCCAGATGATCAAAACATGTGGTTATGGAGTGGTTTTTATTAGAGGGACAAGAAAGGCTTCCAGTCCCATTGAAGGAGGGGCAGGTGATGCTGGTGGAGCCCACCCTTCCGCTACCCAGTTATTTTTGGTCTCTGTGACCCGTAGGTTTCCTGTTAGGTAGGAACAGGAGTCTTAACAACCCATTCCCCTCGTCTCTTTCTTCAGCCTTTGAACCCCTCAGGGGTCCAGGCATCTAGCCTCTAGTGACCTCAGGAGCTTGGCGTCTTTTGTTTGAATCTCATCTCATAACCCCTTCGCTAGCCCCTACCAAGCCTTGCAACTCCTGGGCTCCTCATTAAGCCAATAATGTTTTCCTCTCCTGAACCAGTTTACCCACCAGCAACCCCTTTGTACTCCTTACGTGCGGGTCTTGGTGCTGGAACTGGACGAATTGGTCAGCTAGGTGGACAGCAGACGGAAGCAGCCTATTGGTAGGTCCACACGTCACCTGGGGCCGGTCTGATCGACCTCCCAAAGTTCCCTCTTTACGCATGCTCCCCAGCCCTTGTCCGGGTCCAGGACAAGCCTCTAAGCCCCGCCTGGCCCTTCTGGCTCCGGCCCAGTCCAGGAGTCCTGCGAGCTATGCGCAGGGATGTTGGCCCTGGCTTGGCAGGGCAGGTGCTGACACTTGCAATGATAGAATAGATAATCCACACGGAAACTAATGCGCCTCAAGGGTAGGGCCCAAACCCAGCGCCGCTTCCTGGTTTCTCCACCGAACGTTGTTGGCCCACCCTGCCCAGGCCTCGATTCTTGACTGGCTGCCAGCGGAGCCCCGCCCCCAGGCGCTAATCGCCAAGGCAAGCACCGGTCAGTTCTCCCCACCAATATCGCCCCCGCTAGGAAAAGGGCGCAGGCGCCTCACGCAGCCTCTCTGCAGCTTTCAAGCACTCGTCAGTACCTTCCTCTTCACCACGCTTTCCTGCCCCTGCGCGCCCCGGAGCGGTCCGGCTGGCTGGGTGGGCAGAGGTGGAGTGTCCTGAGCCTTGCTCCCACTGGGGCTCTTAGTGGCGACAGCTCGGTCACCTCCTAGATGGCGCTTAGGGCCGAGCCCCCCAACGGGGGCTGGGGCTGGATGGTGGTGCTCTCAGCCTTCTTCCAGTCAGCGCTGGTGTTCGGGGTGCTCCGCTCCTTCGGCGTCTTCTTCGTGGAGTTTGTGGAGGCGTTTGAGGAGCAGGCAGCGCGAGCCTCCTGGATCGCCTCCATAGGAATCGCCGTGCAGCAGTTAGGGAGTGAGTGCCGCGCCTGGGCCCTGTGTCCTAAGACGCTCGGATGGGAGGGGAATGCGGGGACAATAAAGGGGGAGGGCGAGAGTGGGGGAGATGCTGGAGAAGGATGCCTGAGGTCTTCTCACAGAAATCCATCCTCTTCCACAGGCCCAGTGGGCAGCGCCCTGAGCACGAAGTTTGGGCCAAGGCCGGTTGTGATGGTTGGGGGCATCTTGGCAGCGCTGGGGATGTTGCTCGCCTCCTTTGCTACCTCCTTGACTCATCTGTATCTGAGCATTGGGCTGCTGTCAGGTGAGACCCTGGGCAGGGGCAGGAAAGTCGAATGCCTGAGTTTTTGGCCTCTGGACTACCACCTTCCTCCTGATCCTTCCAAAAGATTTCGGGATAAGCTGAAAGTTTTGAATAGCACCTGCACCCTGAAGGGAATGAAGAGCGATGACTAAATGGATAAATTTGGTTGGGCAATTAGGACATCCAGAGATAATGTGTTCAGATTATGCAAGCCCAGGGCTAGTGGGACTGGAGTGTAAAAGGAAGAATTACTCACTATAAAGTTGTGTCAGGTACTGTGACTGTGAAATAGATATCCTGTTTACCGATGAAGCAAGGCTTTAGCAGCTTATGGAACTTGGCACATGAAAATCACACAGCCAGAAATGGTAGAGCCCAGGACTAACTGCTAATTACTTTAAAAAAACATTATCTCTAAGCCTCTACAGTACCATAAACTGTATTACCCCCATTTTGCAGATGAGGAGATGAAGGCTGGAGGATTAAGTAAAATCATACAGCTAGAAAGTACAAAGCAGCAAAGTTAGGATTGTAACCAAGCCTGTGCTACATTCTGCTACTGGACAGTGTTGGAATTACTGAGCTTCCTAAGAATCCCCCAACCACCATTTCTTCTTCTTTTTTCATTTGGACAAGCTATGGCTGGGCCTTGACCTTCACTCCAACCCTGGCCTGCCTGTCACGTTACTTCTCTCGCCTGCGATCCCTGGCAATGGGGTTGGCACTTACTGGCGTGGGCCTCTCCTCTTTTGCCTTTGCTCCACTCTTCCAATGGCTGATCAGCCACTATACATGGCGAGGCGCCCTACTGCTGCTGTCTGCCCTCTCCCTCCACCTGGTGGCCTGTGGTGCTCTCCTCCGCCCACTCTCCCTGACTGAGGACCCTGCCATGGGTGGCCCTGGGGCCCAACTCACCTCCCTTCTCCATCATGGCCCCTTCCTCCGTTACACTGTTGCCCTCACCCTGATCAACACTGGCTACTTCATTCCCTATGTGCATCTGGTGGCCCATCTCCAGGACCTGGGTTGGGATCCACTGCCTGCTGCCTTCCTGCTCTCAGTGATTGCTATTTCTGACCTCGTGGGACGTGTGGTTTCTGGGTGGCTAGGGGATGCTGTCCCAGGGCCTGTGGCACGACTCCTGGCACTCTGGACCAGCCTGACCGGGTTGTCACTGGCCGTGTTCCCTGTGGCTCAGGCTCCCACAGCTCTGGTGGCTCTGGCTGTGGCCTATGGCTTTACATCAGGGGCCCTGACCCCAGTGGCCTTCTCCATGCTGCCTGAACTGGTGGGGACTGGAAGGATATACTGTGCCCTGGGACTGGTGCAGATGGTAGAAAGCATCGGGGGACTCCTGGGGGCTCCTCTGTCAGGTAAGGTGGGAATGAGGTTTCCAGGTGGGCCAGGGGTGCGGCGTCACACCATTCAGGGAGGGGACTATTCATGTAGTAGTGGATGTAAATATTGTCCTCTGATATCAAGCAGCCCTGAAGAGGGTCCGTGGGACAAAGAAATCAGGGCTGTGGAAAGAGTAAAATGAGCTACGTGGAATCCTTGGCAGGATACCTGCAGTTTGGGTTTTCAGAGACCTTGGCTGGACCTGGCCAGACATAAGATGTCACTGTATGCCCTCTCCCTTGGCCCAGTTGGCCCCAGTTCAGGTGTCTGAGCCATGTGGTCAAAGTCCTCCAGTCTCCAGATGCCAGAACCTTCAGACCCTTAACGTTTTTTTAACTATTAACTGAAGGTATAGATGGGTGGGCCACAAGTGCCTGAACTGCTCTGGATCCCCAAATCCCCACTGGCTGATTGGGAGGTCCTTTCTGAAGGCAGGAAGGTGATTGAAATGACTATTTAAAGCCCGTGGGAAACCAGAGTTCTCAAGCTTATCCAGTCCTACATTGGGAGTTCTAACTCTTCCAAGATGATGGGTCAAAGATTATTTTCTTTCCTCCACCCAAAATATGTCTGAGCCATCAGTCCCAGGAAATAGATCACTCATGTGTGTTTTTTCTCTCTTGGATGTAGGCTACCTCCGGGATGTGACAGGCAACTACTCAGCTTCTTTTGTGGTGGCTGGGGCCCTTCTTACAGGGAGTGGAGTTCTCATCACTCTGCCCCACTTCTTCTGCATTTCAGCTCCTACCTCCAAGCCCCACAGCCTTGTCACAGAGGCAGTGGATACCAAAGTCCCCCTGCCCAAGGAAGGACTGGGAGAGGACTGAACTCCCAAAGGGGGCTGGCTGGCTGTCAGACCCAGAAAGCCAGAAGTTGGCAGCTCCAGGTCTTCTCCTCCTGCTCCATGTTGGTGCCCACGCTACCACAGTGCCTTAAGCATCTTGGTCTATTTTCCACCACAGAAGGCTCAGGGATCCTGCAATGTGTGTGCCAACCCTTGGTAACTAGTTGAGGACTTCTATCTCTTTGGTGCTCCCGCAACCTTTTCTGCAGGATCCAGGGGCCCAGGCTGTTCCCCTGAGCTGTGTGAACCAACTGTGAAAATCAAAGGCCAAGAGACTTATATTTTTACAAGTGCTCTCCAGTGTTGCCTACTAAGTTTCTTCTCTGAAGAGAGATGTTTGGGAAAGGGGGATGCCCCTTTGAAATAAAATTGAATATGAAGACTGGATAATAATCAGAACCTCAGAAAGAGCTGGAGCCCATATGCTTGGGTTGACTGAGTGAGGTCATGGTTGGGAGGTGGAGGGCAGGTGTCCAGGAGCTCTGGTCACTTGGAGCATTTTAACCCTGGACTCTGCTCTCTGGACCACAGTTCTCCCATTTGCCCACTGACCTCCTCCTCCTCTTTTAAAAATATTTATTTATTTATTTATTTTTAGAGAGAGGGCAAGGAGGGGAGAAATGGAGAGAAACAGGTTGGTTGCCTCTTGTACACACCCAGCTGGGGACCTGGCCCTCAACCCAGGCATATGCCCTCACTGGGAATCGAACCACTGACCCTTCGGTTCACAGGCTGGCACTCAATCCACTGAGCCACACCAGCAAAGGCTGATCTCCTTCTTTTTCACTATCTCCTGTGATTTAGAAAGGAAATTAAGAGAATGGTGAGGACATGGTGTGTGTGTGAGGGGGGGGGTAGCTTGGTAGGGGAAGCTGAAGCTGAGAGAGCTTACATCTGAGTCTGGGATTCTTGTATTTACCTCAGACCAGTAGAAGAAAATGGAGATATAGGGGAAAGTTTGAGTAAAGGAAATGAGGACAGGGCAGACAGCACTCATGAGCCTCCCTCTCCCCCAAACAAATTGAAGCTGACAGGCAGACAGCTTCTTAAGGATTCCCTGTTATAACAGCAAAACTTGGGCAAAGAGAAATGGACAGCAGAACAGATACCCTCCCCATGCCCCAGGGCTTAGTGGGATCCTGTTTCTTTCAAGCAACCTTTTGAATATCTTAAGTAGAAAGTTTTCAGTGTTTTAGATTATTGATCAACAATGCAGAAAAAACAAATTTGCAAAACAAATTTGCAGAAAAAACAAATTTTTTTATTGGGGGAGGGACTTAAACCAAAAGAAAAAGGTCAACAAGTGGTGTCCAGAGTGGAGTGAGGGCCTCTTGGGGAGAGCAGGGCAACCTGAGGAATGGGGAGCAGCTCCCCACTCTCAGGGGGAGGGGTGGCTGGACGGGAGGCTGGACTGCAGGAGGGCAGAGCCCCAGGCAGCCCCGTGTAGATGAAGCTGCCAAGGAGGACCAGAGACCCGCACACGAGGAAGGAGGCGGTGAAATCCCCGGTCTTGTCCCTTAGGAAGCCTGAGTGGAAGGGAAAAGGAACTTGGATGCCTCGGACCCCAGGGGCAGAGGATGGTGGCCGGCAGATCGGCTGGCTCAGGCCCTTACCTGACAGTGGAGGGCCCAGAAGCCCACCGAGGCTCATCAGCATCATCACCAGCCCCGTGGCCTGTACGACACCTCCGATGCCCACTAGCCCCGGGAGCACTCCGAAAACCAGCGGGGCGTAACTGCCGGCGCTCAGCCCGTAGGCCCCAGCTGCAGCTAGCAGGGCCCCCCCCCAACCCTCCTCGCTTCCCACCACCGGCACCAGCCCCACAGCCAGCAGCCCCAGCCCTGTCAGAGCCCCGAACAGCGCCAGCAACCGCGGGAGGGGCACCCAGCCCTGGTCTGCCAACCACCCACAGACTAACCGGGCGCCCGCATCCGCCACTGCAGCCACCGCCACCACCAGTGCGGCCCTATACCCCCCCAGGCCCCGGTCTAAAGCATGAGGGGCCAAATGCACGTAGGGGACGAAATACCCGCCCGCAACCAGGGCGGTGCCCAAAGCAAAAACTAAGAAGGCGCGGTGTGTGAAGAGACCCAGGCCCAGGGCATCTAGGGGCCCGCGGGGTGGGGCCGGAGGGTCGCCAGGGAGCTCCAGGGGCCTCAGCAGGGCACCACAGGGGGTGAGGTGCAGGGTAATGGCGCCGAGAAGGAGCAGGGCGCCCCGCCAGCCGAAAGTATCCAGGAGGAGCTGCAAGACAGGCGCTAGGAGCAGCGAGGATGCTCCGTTGCCCGTGAGTGCCAGCCCCACAGCCAAGACTCGACGGCGGGAGAAGTAGAGAGAGAGGGTTCCGAGGGCAGGGGCGAACACCAGGGCCCAGCCGGAGCCTTCGAATGGATACGACCGGGTGAGGACAGGGACCGACGGGGAAAGCCTGGCCCAGAAATCCCAGACCTGCTCCTGGAGGAAGCCCCTCGCCCAACTGGCCTCCAGCCGCAAACAAGCTCCCATCTCCACCCTCACCCCCTGAGGACCGAAGTATCCTCTCCCCTCACCAGCAAGAACGCCCAGGCCAAGGTAGAGGTGCAGCAGACTGCCAGCGAAAGCCGAGAAGACGAAACCAAGCGAGGTGAGGATGCCGCCAATCATCACCACTGGGCGCGCCCCCCACCGGGTGCTCAGGGCGCTGCCCACTGGGCCTAGAAGGAGGCGGAGTCAATAGAAGACACGCCCCTCGCCCAACTCACTCCGTCACTTCTCATTGGCTGTTTCCCCGGCCTAAAACTTCTTCCCTGGCCTACGAGCCCCTCCTTTTAACCTCAACCCACTCTTTTCTAGAATTTGGTGATGCCTGTCGTCCTCTTTCAGTTTATCTGGTAATCAGGTGGGTCCCCCACCACTATGGGCCCCTCCACTCTGGCTCCCGCCCCCCACCTCGGGGCCCCCCCCTCACTGGCTGCCTGCTGCACGGCTAGAGCCAGGGCGCTGACCCACGCTGTGTCCTGAGAGGTTCTGTCAAAGTGCTCAGCGAGATCAGGGAGGGCAAGGCCCAGGGACCGTAACAGCCCGTAGGACAGCCCATTCACCGTGAAGGCTGCAGCTGCCACTACCCAGCCCCAGCCCCCGTCTGGGGTTCCGGGGGCCTTAGGGGTCATCGCCGTCTGAGGAAGAAAGGAACACCTGTGAGCGAAGTCTCCATGTCTATGCCTCCTCTAGAGACCTGAGATCCAGCTTCTGGCTGCTTTCCCAGCGAGGGCGCGTCACCCTGAGCACCGTAGGGCTGGGGCGGTGGGAGCGGGAGTTGGGCCTAGGGGTGGAATTCCTGGGTGGGCGCGAGTTACCTGCGAGTTTTCTGCGAGATACCGGGATGGGGTGACAGGGGATACCCCTGGCTTGGGACGCCCCCTCTCCCGCGACATCCCTTACCCGACCTCTCCAGGCGGTGGGGGAAAGGGCGACGAATGGCTCGGCCTGGTTTCTCCCCGCTTCCTAGGCGGGCAGGAACCCCACAAGGGAGCGAGTGCAGAGATGGAGCCCCACTTGGACAGGCTTTCTTGGTAAACAGAGATCACTGCCGGAGCCGGAGCCACCTGGGACGCTGTGGTGGGGAGGGCGGGGGCTAGCTGAGACAGCCAATCAGCCGAGCCGAGGGTGAGACCAGACACTGAGTCCCACGGGGATTAAATTATACGCACACGCACACACGCACACGCGCGCACCCACAAAAGCAGACACGCCGAGCCCCCCACCCCCCGAAAAGGGACAAGCGAGGAATGAACGCCATAGGCGCCTGCCCACAGCCAAGCACCTGCTGCCTGCTGCTCACGGGGGAGAGACGTGGACTGCAATCCCCAGCAAGCCCAAGGTCACTAACAATGCGCTGAAACAGGGGTGGTTCCCCCAAGGGCTGAGGAAATGAGTTTTGTTTTTAGAAAACGTTGCTGGAAGGACAGGGCTAAATCTTGACTATCAAATCCCAGACCTCCACTGAATTCTTGTTGTGTGCTCAACAATATGTCCTCAAGGACTTAAGGGAAGGAACAGGGACTCCCTTATTCTCAGGAGCTGTGATGTGCCAGGCACTTTTCACGCATGCCATCTTTTCATCCTCACAATAACCCTGTGAAGACAGTGTCATCTTCATTTTAAAGATGAAGTAATGGAAGCTTCTGGAGGTTAGGTGACTTGCCCAAAACCACTCAGCTGAAAGATGGTGGAAATATATATTTGAATTTTGGGTCTGTCCAACTGTGTATGGGATCATACAAGGAGAATAGACCTAGGACTGAAACAGGATCTACCACAGTGGAGGGAAATGGCCTGGAGACAGTGTGATGCCAAACTGGCCTGGAAATGGCAGTCTTTTCAGGGCCAGAGAATTTATGATTCTAAGATAGGAGGCACTGGAAGAATAGAAAGGATCTTTGCGATTGGAATCGATAAAGATTTAGATATTAGAATTTTGAAAACCAAGTAAGAAATCTGAGAACTGAACCCTGGTGTTTATTTCTTGAAAAACTTTATTTAAAATATCCTTTAAATATTTTTTTTACTTTTTTAAGTTAGATTAACTTGAATGTAATTTGGCAGTTTTAAGCAATGTGTAGATTTTTTCCATGTAATCAAAAATATATTTTTTTACATTCAATATTATTTTGTAGTTTCACGTGTACAGCATAGTGGTTAGACAATCATACACTGCATTTTACAAAGTGTTCCTCATATTTCCAGTACCCTCTTGACAGCATACACAGCACACTATCAGTGACTACATTCTGTATGCTGCACTTTGCACCCCTGTGACCATTCTGTTAGTACCAGTCTGTACTTCTCAGCCCCTTCACCTTTTCCACCCAGTCCCTCAACTCCCGCCCCTCTGGCAACCATCAGTCTGTTCTCTGTATCTGAGTTTGTTTCTGTTTTGTTTCTTTGGTTATATTGTTCTTTATATTTCGCATATAAGTGAAATCATATGGTATTTGTCTTTCTCTGATTGACTTATTTCACTTAGCATAATACCCACTAGATCCGTCTATGCTGTGATAAATGGTAAGATTTCATTCTTTTTTATGGTCAAGTAACATGCCATTGTATATATGTACCACAGCTTTTTTCAAATTGAATATGTTGTGTGACATTGGTTCACAAAATCAATGTGACAACTCAACATCATGTACCCATCACCCAAAGCATAGTCTCTTTTTGTCCCCATTTATCCCCCCATTGCCCACCTCCACCTACCCACATTTTTCTTTCCCTCTGGCTATCACCACATTGTTGTCTGTGTCTATGTGTTTTATATATGTATATATGGTTTTGTGCGTTTGGTTTTTCTTTTTTCTTAATCCCTTCTTCTTCTTTCACCCAACCCCCCAAACCCTTTCCCCTCTGAAAGCTGTCAGTCTGTCACATGTATCCATGATTCTATTCCTATTTTGTTCATCAGTTTATTTTGTTCATTATATTCCATGTATGAAGGAGATCATACAGCATTTGTTTCTCTGACTGACTTATTTCACTTAGCATAATAATCTCCAGGTCTGTCTATGCTGTTGGAAAAGGTAAGAGTTCCTTCCTTTTAATGACTGAGTAGTATTCCATTGTGTAAATATATCACAGTTTTTAAAAATCCACTCATCTACTGATGGGCACTTGAGCTACTTCTAGATCTTGGTTATTGTAAATAACACTGCTATGAACATAGGGGTACATATATTCTTTCAAATTAGTGTTTTGGGTTTCTTTGGATATATTCCCAGAAGTGGGATTGCTGGGTCAAAAGACAGTTCCATTTTTAATTTTTTGAAGAAACTCCATGCTGTTTTCCATTGGCTGCACCAGTCTGCATTCCCACCAACAGCGCATGAGGCTTCCCTTTTTTCCACATTCTCACTAAAACTTGTGTGTTGATTTATTGATGGTAGCCATTCTGACAGGTGTGAGATGATAGCTCATCATGGTTTTAATTTGCATCTCTCTGACGATTGTGTTGACATTGAGCATCTTTTCATGTCTATTGGCCATCTGTATTTCCTGCTTGGAGAAATGTTTGTTCAGGTTTTCTGTCCTTTAGAAAAAAAAAAAAGACTGTTATCTTGGTGTTAATTTGCATGTGTTCTTTATAAGTTTTGGACATTAACCCTTTATCAGGTGTATCATTGGGGATATGTTCTTTCATTCCATGGGTTATCTTTATTTTGTTGATGGTTTCCTTTGCTGTGAAAAACCTTTTTAGTAAAAGCATCCTTTTGCCCTGGCTGGTGTGGCTTGGAAGATTGAGCACTGGCCTGTGAGCTGAAATGTCACTGGTTTGATTACCAGTCAGGGCACATCACTGGGTTGCAGGCCAGGTCCCCAACTGGGGGCATGTGAGAGGCAACGGATTGATATTTTTCTCCCTCCCTTCCCCGTTCTCTAAAATAAATACATAAAATCTGTTAAAAAATATTCTTTTTGCATTCCAGTTAAAGTCATCATTGCTTTACTTCAGCTATTTGAACGCAGAGATGTGTTCTTTGTTTCATTATTAAACAATACAGAAAATCTGGCAAATTGAGGTTTGGAGCATGCATCATCAAAAACCACATGATGGCAGTGTTTCCTAATTGTTGAGAAGTATCTGTAACTCAAGAAAACAGTTTCTTAAGCAGTGAGAAACTGTAAACCTAGCAAATACAGCATGATCTTTGTTGGTTTCTCCACTGCCTATAGGAGAAAAAGAATCAAATTTCTCTACTTTAGGTGTAAGGCCTTTCACAACCAAAAGGAGACCCAGAAGACTTCTCCGTTCCATTTCCTGCTCCTCCCTCACACAGCCTTCCATCAGCCACCCTGTCTCACCCTCTCATGGACATGCCTAAATTTTTGCATGCGTCATGCCCTCTGCTTATCCTGGGTAGTTTTAAAGCCTTGCCAAATATACCCAAGAAAAGTGGTCTCACTGGTTTTCCTAGCCTGGGGTGCTGTTGTGAAAGGCACCTGGGAGGTGGAACCCGCAGATCCTCAGTCATCGGGAGGGCAGGGAGCCCACTTCCCTGGTGAAGTGGTGGTGAAGATTCTGTTCCAGGCTGAATGTAGTCAACTGAAACAAATCTTTCCCTGCTGTGGTGAAGCGAAGAAATCAAAGAGGAGCCTGGGCCCTCTGGGGCAGGAGCTGTAGGAAGTTATGCTGAGCACCTTTAATAGCTTGCTCACGGAGCTTATAGCACTGAGGTTGGGAGAATGGAGTCCAAGCTAGACGTCCTTGGTTTGACTCTCATCTCAGTCTCTTAGCTGTATTATTGTAAGTTACTCAATCTCTCTGTGCCTCAGTTTCCTCATCTCTAAAATGGGGAGACCAATCCTAGCTACATGATAGGGTTTTTGTGAGGATTAAGTGAGTCACTGCACATACATGTATTAATAAGGGACCTCGAATGGTACCAGGAATATGACATGTGTCAGTCACTATTGCTACTGTTGTGACTTGGAAGAAACTGACTAGACCCTTCAGCAACACTGAGATTTTGCCCCCTGGCTTTACCTTAATATCTCAAGGTTAAAGAACTTCATTGGTCTGGTGAGTTCTCAATAGAACTACACCAGTTATAAGATGTGAATGCTACAAAAAGGGGTTAAATGGGATAGTTTTTACCTATGCGGTGAGTAGTTTTCTTAGCATTTGCCAAAGTTTATAAGAAAATGCCAGTCTCACTATCTTGACTCTAAAAATAAAAGAGAAGAAAGGAGTCAAAGTAAGTTTTGTTCATTTGCTCCTTCACAGAAAATATTTATAGATACCTACCATGCCAGACACAACGCTGAGTGCTACAGATATAAGCGTGAATGATACAGTCCCTCCCCTCCAAGCTCTCACAACCACATTAGAGAAGAAAGTGAAGTAAAGAAATCTCAGCACAAGGAGAGAAACACAGACACCATTAGCGGGGCAGGGGAGGGACTGACTGCCTGGGCCTGCTGGGACGGCTTCACGGAACAGGAGCCCTTAGAGCTGGGTCTCGAAGGATGAGTAGGAGTTTGCAAGATGGTCGTGCGGGCAGGGGCATTCCAGGCAAAGGGAGCAGCTTGTGGAAAACTCACAAAGGCCTGAACCAGCTTGGCATGTTGTTCATTACTTGGGGAACTGTACATGGTTGTTGTGTGGAGAACAGAGAGCATGTAAGGGAGCGATGCAAAGTGAAGCTTCTGGGCAGAGGGTCCCATCATGGAAGGTTTTTAAGATCAGGCTAAGGAATTTAGATGTTTTCCCAGTGATTAATGCTTCTCAAAATTTTCCACTCATGTAACATTCACCGATATTGCAAGATGCACACAGAGGAAAGAGGCCTCATACCACAGTCAGAGGGGCAGGAGAGTCTGAGGTTATAGACAGACCTTTTATGTGTAGGAAATTTCTATGAAATATTTTGTTTTACATCAAAAATTTATGTGGAATTTTGCATCCTACTTCATAATCTGTGATACATACTTTCTTTTCTTAAAATATTTTATTTATTTATTTTTAGAGAGAGGGGAAGGGAAGGGAAAAGAGAAGGAGAGAAACATTGATGTGAGAGAGAAAAATCGATTGGTTGTCTCTCGTACACACCCCGACCAGGGATTGAACCCACAGCTCATGCATGTGTCCTGACTGGCAATTAAACTGGTGACCTTTCACTTTGCAGGACAATGCCCAATCAACTGAGCCACACTGCTCAGGGCTGTGATACTTATTTTCATAATAAAATAATGCTTTATGTGACCAGATAAGACTTCCCCACAAAGTCCTCTCTACTGACCATTCTGACTCCTAATCTACATTAGGTGCCTCCCCCTCTTTCCAATTAACCCTCATCAGAGAACTCCTCAGCCTGCGGTACAATCATTCAGTTTTGTCCTCTTCCCCTACTCTGCACTGCCCTGAAGGTGGAACCTTGTATTATTGATTCTGGATCTTTGACATCCTAAAGTGCCAAATGTGAACGACAAATGACCGAATGAGAGAAACACTGAACAAGGGACTCATTGCCTGAGTGTATTCAGTCTCCTGCTCCACAGGATGTGGCAACATCACAAGAAAGGGCCGTTGATGGGCCAAACTGGTAATGCTTGCCCCCTTGGAGAAAGCCCCGGAAGCAGGTACTGAGCCAGGTCGGGTCTTTAGGGAAGTCAAAAAAGAGGGTCAAGGTCTGAACATAATTTGCTTTCGGGACCACAGGATCTGGGAGTGTGGCTGTGTTTATGAACTCAAACTGCTCTGGGGTTTTCTCATGGGAGCACCTGTGGAATGTTTGGGGGGCCTCAGGGATCTGCAACCTTGGGGAAGCCCTGAACTGAGCCCAGCCATTCCTTGGGTACATCCACTGGGGGTTCCGTCTGTAGAGGGAGGGGATGGGACAGGAAGGATGGCATTGCCTACAGGAAACATGGCTCTATTTGAAATGCACAAAAATAGGAGATTTCTGGTGTTTGGCCCAGCTGATCTTGTGCTTCTAAGCACCTAACAGAGTTGCCTCTTGCCCCTCACCCACTGGAATCTTCTCCTTCCCCAGCTCACCCAGACACCAGGCCATGGGGAGTTGGCACAAACCTCAAAGCCCAGACTCAGAGTCTGGAAAAGTAGAAGAAAAGTATGACCCAGGAAGGGGCCGAGATCACAAGGTCAGGGTTTGTGTTTTGGAGCCAGGGGAGCACCCTTGTTGAGATGCTCTGAAATGGGGGTGGGTAATGGAGAAAGAGGGTACAGGCACCCACTCAGGGCAGTGGGGCTCATCATATGCAGGGAACAAATCTGCTTGAGTGACCACATGTGAGTGAAGGCTGAGCTGGGTCTCCTGAACTTTTGCTGGAACTGAGATGGGTAAGGAGTCTGCTGAGTTTAGGGCTGGGAGAGGCCATGGTCAGGCTGAAATTGGCACAGACAAGACAGATGAGGCTAGAGCTCAATTGGAGATAAGACCTGGGGTGGGATGGGAGTCCTACCCCGCATTACTTCTCTCTTACCCCCTCTATCGAGTCTGTCTCTAGTGCCTTTTCCAATTCAGTCTCCATCCCTTCGCCCTGTCACCCACCCCCACCTCTCCAGCCCCCTTAAGTGCTGAAGATATGGAGCTTCTGGCTCCTGGATCTCTCTTGACAGCACAGTCCCCAGGATGGGGAACAGGACAGTTGGGGGAGTGCCTAGCTTAAGTCCTGGAGCCTGGTCTGTGTGTCTATCCAAATGTGTCTTATCTGGCATTTTCTGGTTCTGGAACCTTGGCCAATATCTGTGTCAAAGTTCTTAGTTGTAAGCCACAGGTACTCTGTCCAAGTAATTATTTAAGGAGAGAACTGATGGATTACAGGATATACTGGGCATCCATCAGAATTATCAGATAGGCTACCGAATGAGGTTTGGCAGGGACACAGACTGCCACAGGGCTAAAGGGGTTGCCAACATTGCTGCTGTCACCATCAGGCACTAGATGCCGCTGCTGGTCCTCTGCATTCACAAGGCCTAGAAACTGCTGCTTCTCACCGCTAGCTTTAAATCCAAGTCCAGGGTCAGTATCCTGACCGCCTGAACCTTGGTCATGTGTTTTCATCCTAGCTCGTAGGGACACCAGGACACTGGGCACCTGGTGTTTTCAGTGTCTCCAGATAGGGTGGGTTCTGCCTCCCAACAAAAATAATAAGGGGGGGGGGCATCATCAATCACAACTCAATTAAGTGAAATAAATGTAATAATAATAATTCTCAAACAAAGGAAGAATTTCAGGTGCAAGCCAGCCCAAAATGTCCACTAAAAACAAAGGTTGTCAGGGTGGGAACGGGATTTGAATTGAGACAGCAGTGTGTGTGCCTCCTGCAAAAGCAACTTGGATGTGGTGAATTAGTTAAAAGCATAGTTCTTGATTCCTAACATGTCCTAGACTTCAGTGAAATAAGGCTTGGAAAGGAGCAGCTCAACTCCAGGCACATGGTAGGCACTCTACAAATGGAGTTTCTTTCCATTTCATTTCCTCCTGTTTTCTGGCCACAGGTAGTCACCCCTTCATCTCTAGTTCAGTCCAATCTCTACTCCAGTTCCTGTGCTCCCTGAGTGGGAGTCAAACCAGAAGGAGCAAGGGATGATGTCTGTCATTTCCCCTTGGCAATACCCAAACTTTTAGCTGCCACTGAATTTTCTGGGCACATTGTCTCTCATTCTATGCCCAACCTGGGACCTCACATCTGATTTAAAGGGACTCACCCTCTTAGAGGACTCTGTTGACAACCTTCAGGTCTGCCCTAGGGCTGCAGTGGTCCTGGGTGTCCAGAATCCGCTTCCCAGCTGAATACAGTATTCCCTCACTTATCGCGGGTATTACATTCTAGACCCCCCGTGATAGGTGAAAATCCAAGAAGTAGGAACCTTACATTTATTTTAGCATTTATATATATTTTAAGGCTTTATAAACGCTTCCCCCACACTTATAAACCATTCCCAGTCTTTTATTAACCTTTCCCACTCCCTTATTAACCTTTTCCACACTTTTATAAACACTACTTATGTTCTTAAACGTATTATACACTCTTAAACCTGCGTAACTTTAACAACATACGTATACAGTACTGCAAAATCCCGCGATGTAGCAAAAAATCCGCGATAAATAATTAAATATAATATTTTTAAAAATCCCCTGATACAGTGAGGTCGTGATATGTGAACCACGATATAGAGAGGGACTACTGTAATGTTAACCAGGACCAAAGCCAAGGGGGGCGGAGACAGGTCTTCCTGCAGCTGTAGGGATGTAAATGAGACACTAGAGGTCTAACAGAGGTGTTAAGGTCTGTTCTCTTTCCCCAAGGAAGAACTTCCTGTGTGGACACTGGAAGGAGTGGGGTGGGCACTAACCCCGGGAAAGTCCTGACGTCACCAGGAGGGTCTGTGAACTGAAGAGGCTGTGGCGGCTGCTGCTAATACCACACAAACCCCTTTTTATCCGTGCACGAGGTGGGTCTTTTCCTTTCAGTGCCCTTTCTTCTGAACAGAGTTCCTCTTGTCTGCCTGAATCTCTTCTGCCCTTGCCTACACTTCAGTGCCATTTCCTTTGCAAAGCCTTCCCCTGCCTCTTTCTTACTCTCAGAGTGGTTTCAGTCGTGGGCAACCTCTCTCCTTAGCTGTCTATCCCATTCAAATGGCCTTCCAGGCTTTACCCATCTCTGTCTCAAGCTCCAGTCATCTCTCTTTCTTGATTAACAACCAAGAGTCTTGCAGTGTGACTGATCCTACTTTAGAGCTCCTTTGTCAGTCTGCTCCCCATGGCTTAGTTTGAAGAGTGTGGTGGCAGGATCTGGCCTAGTGGGAGGTCACAACTGCAGAGGCCCACAGAGAGGTGAGGGCAAGGCCTTGGGCAACTGGTCCACTGGTTGCCTAGGAGTGGCATCCTGATTTATTGGTCATGAGCTTACTCAAAGTCTCAGGTGCAGATGACCCAGGATGGTGGCCAGTGAGCAGCAAGGTGGGGTAATATCAGAGCCTGAACTCCATGATACATAATGCTTGGTTATTCTTAGGTGCCTGTGGTTTCTTGGTTTATTCCCCGTTGTCCTTGAAGAGAGCTGATTTATCCTGAGTACACAGCACTTAATGTTGACAGTTTCTGTGTGCTTATAGAAATGTTAATGGACTTGAAAAAGTTTATTGACTCAAAATACAAAAACTATAATAATCTAAAATAATGAATGTTTAAGTATTTAAATAAATGTTGGCAAAACATAATATTAATCGACTTCCTTGTTGAATTTTATATTCATTACATTTGAAGACAGTTTGCAAGTTAATTTTTCTCACTTCTCAGAATTTCCTAAAATTCATGATGGATGCTGAGAAATTAGAGCCAATCATAGATTTGAGTTCCTTGTAGACAACTGTAAAAAACAAAACTCTTTCAAAAGTCTTAACAACAAAAATATATTTAGTGTGAAATGTGAGTGTGTTTTAATACACTCAGTACCAAGAGGTAATATTGCATAATGGTAGGAACATTGACCCTGGAACCAGACTGCCCGGGTTTGAATTCTCGCTTTGCTACCGTATCAGCCTTATGGCCTAAAACCAATTACTTAACCTGTCTGTGTAATGGTTCCCTCCTCACTCATCAAACAGATGATAAAATAGCACCTACTCCGGAGAGAAAAAAAACATGATGAAGATAATTGCACCATGTTATTAGCAGCACACCTTCTTAAAATTGTTGTGAGCGTTGATCCCTGAGTGTTTGCATAAGTCTTTAAGAAAGTTCCATTCCAGTTCACCTAGGCTAGTGAAGCTAAGGAGTGTTGTGGGCAGCTCTAGGTCACAGTCACGAGAGGCCCCGTGCACACTTGGGCCTTCAGGATGGAGATGGAGCATAAAGGGCCTCAAGGAGAAGGAAAAACTCAGACCAGAGTTTTTGTGAATCTCCTACCTGGGCTAAGCCATGGAGTTTCCAGTTTGGTTTTATTAAGGAAGCTGTTGAGGTAGTCCATCATCCATGACCAGATTTATATCTCATGTCCACGATTACACCAGCTGCTGACAAAGGGGATGGGACCACCATGGCTGACTGACTCATCAGGCTGTACTTCTGGGACCAGGCTGGAAGCACACTCACCAGAAGCACATGACTGTATAGAGAAGAGTAGGTTCCTTAACAACATTTAAGGTCAGAAAGGCAGCTGGAAAAAGAATCAGTGCTGCATAGGAAGCCAAACATGTTGGTCAAACCATCTATGAACTCCCCAATGATCCGTGAAGGAACCTGGAGAGGCTGGAAAACCAGATTGCTCTGGAGGGGTCTATTCCTGGGACTGGTAGAGGCCTGTTGTTTATTACTATTAATGTGGTTTGCTCCCTCTAATTTTAACCACAAATTTCTCCCTCTTCCACCACTCATATATGCAAGGAGCAGGAAGAAACACCTGACATAATGTCTGGGATGAAGCGAGCATCAATAGAGCAGCAATAAAAATAAAATAAACAAACAGACAAACAAATGCAGTTCCCTCCTCCCCCAGTCTAGATGACCTCACCCCATCCTAAGTGGTCTCCCTGCTTCCAGCTGGTCCCAGCAATCCTTTCTGTCCACTGCAGCAGAGTGATAATTTTTTTTAAAAATTGAAATCTGATCTATTCACAAAGACTTCCCACTGCCCTCAGCCTCAGCCCACTAGAGGGGAAATGACTGCAGCACGAATAGGAGCTGCTGCCTCACACCAATAAATTCTGAGCAGGCATTGGGTACACTTCAGCCATTTTCTCGTTTAAAATGCTAAGTAAAATAGAAATATAAGAAAACTCTTAAATTTTATAAAGGCTATTTCTCATAAAAGGCAAATATTCTAAAGAGAAAAATCATTTGGTCGATGTCATTAAAAAACAGGGATTATCCCCCAACAATACCCAGAGGTTCTAGCAAGTACAAAAATGAAAGTACATATTGTAAGACTGAGTACCTAGAAGACTCTAGGCTCCAGTACAAAAAAAAAAAAAAAAAATCAAACTTAATAAGAAAATTTGACAAGGTCACTGTATAAATAATATATAACTGTAAAGCAGTAGCTTTGTTATTTTTCTAGCAACAGGGCAGCTAAATTCCCACTACAAAATGCCTAAAAGTACTTGATTAATTTTTTTTTCTTTTAAATAGTAGCTAGGGAAACAAAAAGTAAGATTCTTAAAGCTGAGGCATGAATCCAGAGATGTAAGCCAGGGCTAAAGCAGAGAGTGGCCTGAAGAGCTGATTAGAATAATTTAGGGTCTCAAACTGAATGCTGATGTGCATGGGGAGCTGGGGGGGCCTGGGCCCGCGTGAGGTGTGAAGTCAGAGGATAGCAGCCTCCAGAAGGACCGCAGAAAAAGACAAGAAGGAAACTGATCTTCCAGAGAAGGAAAGACTCCCATAAAAATTTATAACCACAGCCTGCCCTCCAGCAGGATCAGGGCAGAAACACACAGTTGTTTGAGGGCCAAGAAACATCCAGCTGAGTGATTTATTTAAAGCTGTCTCAGCTTGGAAGGATCTCGGGCACCTAGCAGAAGCAAACACAAATCCTCTCTATAGGAATAAGCAGACCAGACCAGAAAGAATTTTGGAAAACAAAATTCCAAAAACTAAGAGCCTATGGTGTAAAAAAAAAACAACAACACAAAACACAAAACAAAACGGGATATCAGAAATGAGAGTCAGCAGAAATAGAGAGCAAAACAGACCTGTATGGAGTGTCGATGTTTGAGTTCTTGGGAAATACAAAATAAGTATATCTAATAAATAGGAGAGAGTTTGAAAAGATGAATAAGAAAAAAGAAACTATCAAAAGAATTAGAGAGCTTTCCAGTGAGGAGTGCCTACAGCTGCCACCGCCATTTCAGACGCGACGGTGAGGCTGAGACCTGAGCCGGTCCTCTGAGCCGTGGGTGCTGGGACCGGCGGGCTGTGCGTGGTGACAGTGTCTCAAACAAAACGTTGGTGTGGAGATGGCCAAGGTGGGCGACTTCCACTCAGAGGGATGGAGTAGCTGGGTTGAGTCCCCTCAGATCCCAAACAGAAGATCAGGAGTTTGATTAACTGCCTATTTTATTGGAATTCTACAAAATGCACAGTTTGGGCACTCCAATGTTGATAGAAGGAGCTCCCAGGGCCAGACAGGGAAGCGGGGTGATTCTCTGACTTGCATGAGTGTGATGTAGATCTCACCTTTAAGAAAAGAGACACCCTGAGAATCCAGGAAAAGCCTGAAGAGAGTGCGATGAAAACAGCAAAAACAGGAGGGGGTTAGTCCCAATCCCTTAGGCTGAAATCTCAGGATTGGCTCTGCTTGGTGGTCAGTGAACTGGTTAAGGTCTCAGGACTAATGTGAGTAGTCAGAGGGCAGAGAAGTGTAATGCAAATGAGGTGCTTTCCCATTCACTGCTGTCCACCTGCTGGATCCACAGGACCCGATGAGGACTTCAACGAACAGTTTTGCTGACAAAGAGAACCAGTGGTTTTTAGTCTTTTTTGCAACTGCCAGCCCTACAATTTCTTACAGATAACTAAAGCAGTCTAGTTCATAATAAGCATTCTGTTCCTTATGATCTTCCAGGACAGAATCACTCTATTCCTAGTTGCAGTTCACCCTGGTCAAGGTATGAAACTGGAGAGTTTAGGTGCTAACTTCTGAATTGGCTAATTGTAGGTGGGAGTGGCTATGCCTGTGTATAGAAAGGATAGCGTCTTGCCCCTTATTCTGGGCGAGTGCAAACCAACCAGTGGAAAACTGATGGAGTCTGGAGGATTGTGCACTGCTTATCCTGATTTATTTAATGGCTTTCTTTTCTCATTGTAAAACCATTCTATTACATGGCCACAGATTGTTCCATCTACGCCCCTGAAGTATTCATGACCTCCTCAATAATACACAATGGAATTGCTTTCTCACTTATAAAACATGACCATCTATGACTCATTCTGACGTTTCAAATCCTAATAATTCTGGAGGCAGGACTAGAGGCATTTGTCTTTTTTTCTAGCCAATGATTCATACATGTTCAGATTCTTGTCCTTTTCCTCCAAAACCACATGTTAGATGAACTCTAAGAGCTGTGTATATTTTCATTCCAGATGAGCAGAGCCCCGACCTCGGTGCGCAGGGTTACTAAGCCAGTACTGGGTCCTCTAAACACCCAGCTCTCTGCCTTCCCCCAAAGGGTCACAGACATTGACACTGCCACAGCAGTTAAATAGACTCCATTCTCTTGGCTTTTCCTTCATACACGAGACAGCTGTGACTGCGCTAAACATCACGTCCTCAACAGCCATAGTGAGCAGGCAACAAGCGGGGCTCCTCTTCCAGATATCTCTCTTTTTTCACGAGGGAAGAAAATCTTTCACAGAAGCCCCAGCACATTTCCAGATCCTCAAATGTCATTGGCCAAAAGTGAGTCACATGTCTTCCCCTAAGCCAATAGCGACAAAAGAGAGTGGGCGTTCCCTAATAGGTCTAAACCAATCAAAATTCAGCCCTTGGTAATAATGCGATGGGAGGGTCAACCCTGGACCTGTTGCTTTCCCAGACCTGCTAGGAAAGGGTTGGAAATGACCAGGGAGAGTGTTGGCCAAAGAGCCCAGGATGACGATCTGCAGTGACAAAGAGGAATAAAGCAAATGGTGAGGAAAGAGACCCTCGGGGTTCCAGCTCCCCTTTCCAGTCTGTCTCAGGGATTCAGCCACTTCTCTGCCCTTGAGTCACCTATTGGTTTTCTAGGGCCGCCTTAACAAAATTCCACAAAAACAACACAAATGTATCATCTCAGAATTCTGGAAGCTAGAGTCTGATATCGAGAAGCTATGCTCCCTCTGAAAGCCGGAGGGAAGAACCCCTCCTTGCGTCTCCCAGCTTCCAGTGGTTTTCGGGCAATCCTTGGCATTCCTTGGTTTGCAAGCTGCAGCGTTTCAGTCTGCCTGTAGGTCACATGGCCTTCTCCCCGGCGTGCCTGTGTCTCCTCTCTTCTTCAGGGGACCCCAGTCATATGGGAGGGAGTAAAGGCCCACCCTTCTCTACTGACCTCAACTAATTACGTCTGCAACCACCTTATCTCCAAAGAAGGTCACATTCACAAGTACTGGGAGTGAGGACTTCAACATATCGTTTTTATTTTTTTAATATTTTATTTATTTATTTTTAGAGAGAGGGGAAGGGAGGGAGAAAGACCTCTCACACTCCCCCAACTGGGAACCTGGCCTGCAACCCAAACATGTGCCCTGACTGGGAATCGAACTGGTAACCTTTTGGTTTGCAGGCTGGCACTCAATCCACTGAGCCACACCAGCCAGGGCTCAACATATCTTTTTAGAAGACACAGTTCAACCTGTAACAGGCTGTGTGAGAAGGAGTGGTCTTTTTGCATTACCTAAATCCAGAGATCTTCTGTAGTTTATATCCAAAAAGTCCTTCTAATATAGGATACATAGGACCCTAAGACACATCCAAACTAGTGCAAAGAAACACTTGTCTCACCATCCCTTCCTCTGGCTCCATCCCCTCCTCACCTAAGACTCCTGGTTTCCAGAAGCAACTTGGAAAACTATATGATTGCCCAAGAACAGCTTTTTCTCCTTTGAACCCAAGTCCTTTTACAGAAGAGGGTCTGGTATAACCTTGAATAACAAATGGTCTGTCTGCATAAGAGAGCCAGCACAGGAAGTTTCCTAAAACTAAGGAACAGTCTTCTTTTAAAATGTATTCTTTCCAGAAAGCAGAAAATTCAGGGTGGCGATGATCATTTTAGTTTGTGAAAGTGTAGCTTTTAAATAACAATTTTTGTTCAATTTGCAGGCTTCCTGATGTGCCAGGTTAGTCGTGCTTCCTCCCAGCCCCTGCCCCTCTTTCTGGATATTGCTGTTCTTAATATGCAGAACCCGTCACCAATTGCACACCTTCATCTAACCCAACCCACCCAAAGCATTCCAGCTTTTCAGAGCTGGGACAGCCTCCCCTTCGTGGTGCCTGTGACTCTGTGACACCCCGACCAGGCCAGAATTGCTTGATTTTGTCTTTGCTGGTGAGCGTGTGTGTGTGTGTGTGTGTGACAATTACAGTGTCAACTTGACTTACTTATTCCAAACTTGCAGACCTTGTGCAAGTTGGTGAAAATTTCTAATTAGATAGTTTTCATGTCATTTATTTGTTTTTTAATTAAAGAAGCCTTTATGCAGTTAGAAAATCTAAGCACACAGAATGATATTACATGGAAAGTATGCAATAATAACATCCGCAGTAGATGCGCTCCCCAGCATCCAACCTTGGGGTAACCACTGTCCCGCCCACCACTTGGGTGCAGTGCCTGGTCTCTCAAGTCTCTGCCCTGAGTTGGAGCAGGTATGCACATAAACCAAGACAAAAGATTCCACTGGATTTCTGAATGAATTTTCAGAACTCACAACAGAAGCAATATTTTGAAAGCCGAGGTGATTCTGGATTTGCAATAGCCAGGCTGTGGAGGAAAAAGATTTTTTAAATTCCAAAGTTTGACTCTCAATTTCAATGGCAGCCAAAGTCGCAGGAAGGAGCAAAACCAGGACCCCAGAGAGGCAGCCCAGTGGAGATCCGACATGAGGAACCTTCATGCATATAAGGGAGAGACAGCGTGTTTTAGAGCAGGATGATCTTCAAACTCTGCCAGTTAGAACCTCTGAACTTCACACTTTAGGGGCTCCTCGCTGGCCCTCCTCCAGCTCCATCCCTTCCCATGGGCAGAGGAATCTGCAGGGCCCAGGTGGCGTGCTCCTTCTGGACCACCTTCTGGATGCCTAGAAGCCTGGATCACCCGCCCCAAACACCCCGAGCCTGTTCCAAGGGACTGTGTGCCTCAACTCCCAGGGTCTGTTTTCTTGGGCTGGCAATGCTGCTGGTGTGCACACCCTGAGCTCTCGCAAGGCAGCCGTGGCAAGCAGTTGTGAGGGGTGTGGGATGTCCACCGGGTGCTGGGGATGTCCTCACATGTGCCCTCCCGCCAGCTCCTCAAAGGACAGGACTGAGCCAGAGGAGGTGAGTGAGGCTCAAGAGGAACTAGCAGAGGCCCTGATTACTTTTAGGGATGGGCCTGTCTCCAGGATCTTCTGCTTGTCTTATCTTTTCTTTCTTTTTAAAAAATATTTTATTTATTTATTTATTTATTTTTAGAGAGAGGGGTAAAGACAGAGAAAGAGAGGGAGAGAAACAGCAATGTGAAAGACAAACATGGATCAGTTGCCTCTCATGCACCCCCAACCAGGGGACCAAACCCACAACCCAGGCATGTGCCCTGACCAGGAATCAACCAGCAACCTTTCACTTTGCAGGAGGACCCTCCAATCAACTGAGCCACACCTGTCAGAGCTCTGTTTTTGCTTTTTTTTTTTTTTTTTTTTAAGGTTTATTTTATTCTCATTCAAGAGAGAGGGGAAGGGACACAGAGAGAGAAACATCTATGTGAGAAACACCAATCGACTTCCTCCTGCATGTGCCCCAGTGGAGGATTGAGCCCACAACCTGGGCATGTGTCCTGACTGGGAATCGAACCGGTGACATTTTGGTTATGGATGACACTTCAGCCAACTGAGCCACACCAGTCAGGATGTCTTCTTATCTTTTCTAAACCCCTGTTCATTCTCACTGTCTGAGCACTTCCAGTCTTTGTAATTCCTTGGCTTCCTTGAGCCAAAGTGGTCGCTGAGGCTGTTGGAGCTGAGATGGAGGCAGAGAGGGGTTGACTAGGGCGGGTATCAGGGCTCCCCTGGGAGGAACTTGAGATGAGGGCTGGAGGTGGTTCTAGAACTGGTTCTGAGGTAGGAAATGAGGTCAGATGGAGACTGAGCCTGGATGTTTGGAATAGAAATGGGGGGTGGGGCTACGTTAGCAGCTGTGGCTGAAACCAGGATCAGGATTGGAGTTGGGTCCAAGGTTGGCATGGGGTTGGGGCTGAAGTTAGAATTAAGATGGGGGTAGATTTGGTTTTGTGTCTGAAGCCAAAAATGAGCTTAGGTCTCAGGCTAAAATTGTTGAGAGGGCTCATGTGGGTCTGGGACTGAGTTTGGGCTTGAGAGTGGGGGCAGGGCTGGGTTCGAGCTGCACATGGTACTGAGCTTGAATTCATCGATGAATTTAGAGCTCAGGTTGAGATGAGATTGGGGCTGAGGGTTGAGTTCAGGCTGGAGCTGAGTCTGAAGCAGTAGATGGAGCTGTGGCTGTGCTGATTCGGGGCTATCCAATCCGATCTAGAGGTCAGGAGAGAGACAGAGTCTCAATCTTCTCCAGTTAGGAATTTAATCTGTGGTCTATACTCCCGTTTATTTGCACCTAAAATACAAAGTCAACCTCTCCTCTACTCCCTCATCTCCTCCCTGCTTCCTCAGTCCAGTTACCTGCAGAAAGTTGGGGAATGTGACTCCTCGGTGCCTTGGGCAGTGCAGGACCCAGGGTCAGGAGATTCCGGGTGGAGGGCCATTAACTCAGTTCTACACAAGTGACGGGGTCCTCCCTGCCTCTGCATGGAGGCACCCCGCATCCTGCAACCTGAGATCTCCCAGCCCCAGGCTGTGGACAGTGACATCAGAAGGGGCTGGAACACAGAAAAACGGTTGTGTAGTTGGCAGAGGAGGAGGAGCCCCACTGAGCACCCCTTCTCCATGGAGCATTTCTTCTCCTTTCCCCTTCTTTCCAGCTCCCCAACTTCCTCATTTTCACCATTTGGGTGAGGGAACAGGACCAGAAGTGGCCAAGGGTAAGGTTTGTTGTTCCCCTCTGCCACATCCTTTTTCACTTCCTGCCTCTGAATTCCAAAAAATTGTTGACTTCAGATATTTTTGACTCAGGTTCAGAGGAACCCATTCCTTTTCTCTTGCCCAAGAATCGGAACTCCTGATCCAGCTTCTAGAATTGGAACTCCTGATCCAGCTTCGTTAAGTGGCTCAACCATCAGGGGACCCAGGTATAGCCTTCCTTCCACTCAGAAGTAAGAGTCAACCGAGGACTCAAGACCATGGGGAAGGAGGAGAGAGGGTGACAGAGATGAGGATTGCCTGGCTGGGCCAGGAGGGAAGAAGCCAGGGACAGGAGCAAACTTTTAGTGAGCATTACGTTTCTAGTTGGGAGTCAGCTAAACCCTTGCCATCCATTAACATTCAATTTCCACAAGAATTTTGGGAGGCATTTTAGATGATAATAGTTCATTGAGCCATGTGCTCAAACTCTTATGTGGGAAGAGCAAGGACTCAAGCTCAGCGTTGCCCACCACCCTGGCCTGGGCTGTCTACATGCACACTGTCTTCACGAAAGGGATTCAGTTCCCACCGGTGAACCCTGTCAATCCTGCTAAGAGGGAATCCTCGAGCCCACACACACATCCCTTTCAACAGAAGGGAACTTGAATGTCTTGAAAGGTGAAGAAGGAAAGCAAATACATTTTGGCTTATATGTTACATATTAATAGGATCATCTGCACCTTGCCTTTTAAAAAATTATTTTATTTTTAGAGAGAGGGGTAGGGAGGGAGAAAGAGAGGGAGAGAAACATTGACTGGGTGCCTCTCGTACATGCCGTGTATGAGACCTTTTTGCTTTGCAGGATCACACACCAACCAACTGAGCCACACTGGCCACACCAGTCAGGGCTGTACCTTGCCTTTTTAAAATGAACAATATTGCATAAACTTCCCTTCATATCAGAAATAAAGATATATCCCACTCATTTTAGCATCTGTATAGTGTCTTATTTGTTCTCTCTTAGGCAAGGAAATGACTGCTGTGTTCAGGGAGGGCCACGGAGGCCGGTGTGGCTGGAGTGGACTGAGCCCGCGCCGAGGAGCAGCAGGTGAGCCGGGAGGGCCAAGGGGTGTGGAGTAATGGGGCATTGAAGGCCACTGGAAAGGACTTGCTTTTCATCTCGGTCCAACAGGAAGACTCTGGAAAGTCTGGACACAGAAATCATATGATGGGCTCACGTTATAACAAGGTCATTCTGCTGCTGGGTTGTATGTGACTAGCAGGAAGGGTGGCAAGGCCGAGAGCATCCAGGTGGGGCCATTGTGGTATTCCAGGTGAGATGCCATGACGGCTTGGCCAAGGTAATGAAAAGGAAGGGGGGAAAAGTATTCACATTTTCGATGTTTTTGTTTTGTTTAAGATTTTTTAAATTTATTTTTAGAGAGAGGGGAAGGGAGGGAGAAAGAGAGGGAGAGACACATCATTGTGTGAGAGAGGCATCAATCGAATGTCTTTTGCACACCCCCAGTTGGGGACCTGGCCCACAACCCAGGTATGTACCCCGACCGGGAATCGAAC
Source organism: Furipterus horrens (assembly GCF_987537825.1). Lineage (NCBI taxonomy): Eukaryota > Metazoa > Chordata > Mammalia > Chiroptera > Furipteridae > Furipterus > Furipterus horrens. Next base: position 54,967,272 of record NW_028327181.1, on the reverse strand, counting down.
TGGTGATCCTTCTGTTTACAGTCTGTTGCTCAATCCACTGAACCACACTAGCCAGGGCTGGATGTACTTTTAAGGTAGAGCTGCCAGGACTTGCTGATGGATTAGTTGAGGGATTTGAGAGAATGACAGAGTCAAGGATAATTTCAGGTTTGGGGCCAAGAAACTAGAAGGATGGAGTCCCGGTTGATTGAGATGAGGAAGGTTGTGAGGGAAGCTGGTTCTGTGGGTGGGGTGGGCACATGAGTCTTGCTTTGCACACATTGAGTTTGAACAGCCATTGACTTCCTAATGGTGGTTTATTCTTTTTTCCCCTGTGTTCTTTGGTCAACATTGATCATTTCTTCAAAAAGGTTTAGTCAGTCCCAGCAAGACACAGATGGCAACACAAAAAGATGACACTGAAAAGACTTTAATGAGGGGACATTTATAGAGTGTGAAAGGGAGTGAGAACAACAAAGACGGGTGGAGCCCCCCTGACTGGGAGCAGCAATGCTGCCACTGCGCCCTGGGGGGACGCAGAGGAGGCAATGCCATGCCGGAGCCCTGGGAGCCTCTGCAGTGTGGAAGATGGCCATCCGGAAGGCGCATTAGAATGCAGCTCCCCCAAAGCCGAAACAACTAGAGGAGAGCAGGAGAACCAATGCTCAGCAGTTCTCTTTTCCTGCTCTCTGAGCTCCTCCCAGTGCCTGCCTTCTACTGGAAGGGCCCAGAAAGGTCATATGGCAAGGGAGTTGTCATGATGTTGTGCGTAGCAGTCAGCTTCCTGGAACACAGCTGTGCAGAAAAGAATGGAGACTGTTTCTGGAGAAAGACCCAAAGACTAACCAGCACCGCTCCCTATTTTCACCACTCAGCATTTATTCTTGGCTGAAGAAATTCATGTCCCCAATGACGAGGGGTAAACACAGATGGTTGTTGTATCATTAAGTGATGATTAATCAGTCACACTTTGAGCTGGGACCTTAATGTATTGTTAGCCTTGACAAGTACAATTCATATGAGTTAGCAGGGAGGAAGGGGGGATTAATTAACATGATCTACAGTTCTATTGTCTCTTTCAGTAGCTGGTCATGAGTCATGAAACGGTATACATAGTTTCCTTCCTCCACCCTCTTTTCCATGGTCCCTTTAAGCTCTGCTAGAACCTCATTTTATCACGGTTGTTTGGCACTTGATGGGTTGACCACGCAACGCAAGCACTTTTAGTTCCTGTCTTGCCTTAGTTGCCACTGTTTGCCGCTGACCATTACTACCGGCCACAGAAGGACTAAAGCCACTACAGCAACTCCTCTAGGTTTCAGATATAGTCCTCCTTGCCCCAGAATGTAACAACCTCCCATTGGCCTCTGGGTCATTGGGATCAATCTCTTCTAGCCGATTAAGAACGCTCTTCTCTGCCTGTTGTTGGAGCCTAAATGAACAGGATTATTCTTAGATGCAAATTTAATGGAACAATGACTATTTCCTTATGGAAACATTCTTTACTTGGGCACTAAGATCTCCAAACTTACTTAGCCCAAGATTGCAAGATAGGAAGCAAAAAATCTGTAAGCGGAGTATTAGGTATATTAGTGAGAGGACACACTCCCACCTCCAGCCTGGTTCCCAGACTGCATTGTCTCCAAGAGGGATACGGCATATATATTGTCTAAGGCATATTCCATATCCTGTAGAACAGCACCCCCAATCTTGGAGGGTATTATCTCCTATCTGGTGCTGTAACTGAGCCTTTAGAGAACTATCCCACCACTTAGTCAAGCTATCCATCTGAGTGCCAGACACCTGAGTACCATGGGATCAGTTCACTGCTCTACTTCCTTCATTATGAACTGAGTTCCTTAGTTGGGGGTGATAGCGTGAGAGATAACATGCTACATATATGTTCATGAATAGAGCTGCTGGCAGAAGCATTGTGGGGAAGGAAATCATATCCATATTCAGAATATGTGCTTACTCCTCTGAGAACTTATTGCTGCTTCCTTCATGATGCAAGGAGTCCATTGTACAATAATTAACCTGCCGTAACATAAATGGCACCATATCAGGGGCTCGGTGTTGGCCTCTGCTTAAGGCAGGATGGGCACTAAGCAGTAGCAATAGTCAGATTGTTAAGCTAATAATGTATAGACTCCAGCCCTGGTTACTCACAGCAACTTTTTACATGAGTCAGTTGAGTAAGCACCAGGTATAGTTGACTGGCATAGGTTATATGACCCACTGGTGATTGAAAGCCACTTCATCCATGGATGTCTTCTGGGAGCAATTTACAGGGGATACAAATATCTTCCCCCTCTATGCCCATTCTGAAATGTGCAGCTATACATCGGTTCCCCCGAAGATGTCAACAATTTTCTGTTCCTGTTCTTCCCAAGGCACTGACCAGCTAGTGAACTCATTAAAGCACTGCTCATAGGTAAGTATAGATCCATACTTCTGGCCGTATCTCCTTCCACCTAAAATAGACAACCAAATATACTGCCCAGCGATCTGCCTTTGGAGAAGAATTCCCTTCACCATTGCCTTTTGGGGCATCCCCTAAAAAAGGCTGTACTGCAGCAGCTATATACTTGTGCAAGTTGATAGCACAGCTTGAAGGGCCATCTTCAAATCAGGACTATGGTTTTTACTCTTCCATTAGCTGGTTATATGGAACTCACCATAAGGTCCTAGGTGTGAACTGAAGAAGCTGCAGCAAGGCATCAGGAATAGGTACAGTGGACCTGTCAATCACCCACTGAAACAATAGTGCCCTCTGGAATCATCTGGTATGTATGAAACATTTCTATTTTATAATTTATTGCAATACACATTTCATTCCATGGTTTTGATCTTCAAATAAAACTGAGATCATGATGGAGATCTGGAGTTGCTTTGTCACTCAAATTTTAGTTAGTTTGGTATTGAATCTCTACCAAGCCCTAGGAGCAAGCCCAGGAGCTGCTTTCCCAATGGAGAACAATGGTAAACAGAGGGCACTATTTTATTCCAAAATCCTGAAGTCTACACTGTGATTCCCATACTGGGATTTGCCAGAGGCTCAATATAGTACCCTTTCTTCCCTTAGAAAGTCCCAATATTATTGGGTCTGCTCCGTTGTAAGGCCTAAATCACAGAAAATCTTACTCTTCAGTCTGGATCTGATACAAAGCCTTTTCTAGCTCTAGACCTATTGTAACACTGTAGCCTTATAGGTTATTCAGTTAATGGTTCAGATCAACACACCCCCATGTGCTAGGTGTTTTTTCAAAAATTCAAGGACATTCAAAGCATCTTTCCTCTTTCCTTGTGCGGGGCAGTGCAATGTGGCAACTTGGCTCAAACATTTGAAGGGCAGTCTGACAGACCCACGACCACTGGAATGCAGCTAAGTTTGTCACGCTCCTCCAGCAAAGACATCAAGGGTGCTCGCTCCTTTCTCCTCGTCTAGTCAAATTAGTATCACGTTATTAATATACAATAGGACCATGATATTTTGTGCAACAGCAAGGTGATACAAGTCCCAGATGCCCTTCAGACTACATTAGGACAAAGAACAGTGGAGTCAGCATAGAGTTGACAGCAGAGTTGACACAGCCCATATACTACGATAGAGAACAGTAACTTTGACATAGGCGAGACAGTGACCGTGCACTGCTGTGCTTGCCCATGAAGGCAAATTGTTTCTCATTATCTTTGTGGGTAGAAAAAATTTTTTAAAGCATTTGATAAGTAAATACCTGTGTATTAGGTACCAGTATGCCGCAAGGCAGTGGAGGTTTTTTGGAGTCAGAGTTTTCCTTCTCTGATGTGCCCTGACTGGAAGATCAAACCAGCGACACTTAGCTCGCAGGCTGACGCTCAATCCACTGAGCCAAACCAGCCAGGGGAAAGGCTAAGGGAGTAAACCCCGACAGAAAATCCGGAGCCGGAGTCCCTAAGGCGGTTTGACGTTGTAGTCAACACCGGCAACTCCTGCGGCGCACCTGAAGCCAAGCTGTATTGACTCCGTCTTTCCCTTGGATCCTTCAGCTGTGAAGAGAGGGGGGGTCTGCTGCATGGGCAACAGCAGACCCTCCATATCACTCCACCCATGCTCTGTAGCTTCAGCTCCACTGGAGAGAACACTCCAGCGTCATCACAAGATGTCGATTCAACACGGGAGGAGACAGATACCGTGTCACTCCCGAGTCGGACTGCACAGCCATTCTCGGCGGTGCAGATAGACTCTTAAGAAGCTACACCATCGTCTCTCGAGACAGACGGCTGCCGACGACGACGACGAGGTACCAGTGAATGTGTTAAATTGTTTCTGTGAAGATCATTCATCCTGAACCTTATTTACAATTGTATCACAACTTAGTTAAGTTTTATAATTGTCCATAGACAAAATTTTCCTGGACTTTGGTAGTCTGACACCACATGACTCTAGATTTGCTGACCATCCTACAGGAGGCTTATTGCATTTATTGCTACTTCCTGTTGCACCTGTTTAAATGAATTAGGGCAAGTCAGCCTTTTTTTAGTGATCAAGGAAAATCTTTTGAGATTATTTATGATCACAAGCGGAGACTTTTTAGAAAAAGTATCTAAAACTTAGAGATAGGCAAGACAGAGAACGCTTGTCAAACAAGAACACTGTCTGACAGACTTACTCAAGAACTAGCAAACTCTTTAGGAGAAATATACCTTTGTCTAACTTATATGTAATATTGATTAGCATATGTTAAGACTTTATAAGAAAGCTGATTGCAAGGCAAATTGTTCTTGTCTAATAACAATGCAAATTATTTCTGTTTGGTAGAAAATATTACCCAAAGATTACAGGTTTATTGCCCAGTAGAGCAAGTAAATTTTGCATCTGATTTAGGAAAGGTATTCCAGTAATCTTTTTTTCTATTTTTATCAACATTTCCGTTTATGCTATATTCCCCTTTATTTACTTTACATTGCTATTGACTCCTTCATTAATGAGTTAAATAGATTTTAACTGACTTTAAAAATATAATGTATAGTCAGGAAATATACATACAAGAAGATATAAAATAAAATGTTTTGACATAACTTTCTCTAATCATTGGCACCATAATGACAGCTTAAAATGCAAAAAGCTAGTATTTAAAAAAAACTTCTAGAACTAACAAAATAATTTGTCAATATGCCTGAGTAAAGGTAATTATAAAATATTAGTTATTTAAACCAAGGCTCTCAGTGTGTGGACCATGAACTCCTTAAGGTCCCTGAAATCTTGTCAGGGGTCCGCAAGGTCAAGATTATTTTTGCAATAATGATAATGATTCAAAGTGCCTCCCATGATTCTGGTAGGAACTAAATGGTTAATTTTCAGCAAGTGCCTAGCACACTCTGCATCACAAATTTGATGCTCAATAAATTTTATTCCTGTTCCCAGCCCCTCCCCTCCCAATCTGGCCATGAATCCTACTCCCCTCCCCTCTTCCCTCCCTTTCAGTGGAGTGAGGAGGGCCAGGCAGGGCAGGAGGAGCGTGATGGCTGATGCTCCAGAGGAAGATCAGGTGCCAGGGACTCGAGTCACGACTGAACAAGGGCAAACCCGGGTGTACAATGATGGAGACACCAACAATTCCGGAAATTCAGATACAGGAAGTGAAAGGGGGCAGTGGAGCCAAGAAGAAAGGCCAGATTGCACCTCTGATCTCCCAAATGATAAAAATGAGGAAGTCAGGAAAACTGAAAAGAAATGAAAAGAGAAGAGACACACCCTGGAGGAGGAGAGCAAAGCTGGCCCCGTATATAACATCTTCACACGTGCAGTCTCCTCTTGTGTCCCGGTTATTATACTGCCCGAAGTCAAGGACACGGGAGACCCCAGGTTATAGACTCCTGAGCTTTCAGACACAGAGACCAGCAGGACTCCCAGGATTCATGAGACTCCTTCCTCAGTCATCTCTACCCCACTCTCCAGGATTTTGTTTTATCCAGCTCTGCTCGTAGCTACCCAACCCAGCAAACTGAAGAATCACAGCCTCCAGACTTTGCACAGGTAACTGGGCTGGGGATGCAGGTGAGATCAAGGGGACAGGGAGGGAGTCAGAGAAAGCAGGAGGAGGGGCTGTGGTTCTCAAGTGGGACGAATAGGAAGAGATACAAAAAGGCAGCTGGGAGATTTATTGAGCGAGTGGAGATTCTATGCACAAAACTGGATTAGGGTTGAAGTATGGCAGCCAAACCTCAGTCACAAACTGAGACTCACACTCAGCCCCATCTCCAGCCCAGTCCCAGTCCCATCGTCAGCTCCCAGCCAGGCCATGCCCCTAACCTCTAACACTAACCCCAGCTCGTCCTTTAACCTCCAACCAGAGCTTCAGCCCCAGAGTTAACTTGGACCTTGACACCAGCCGCAACCCAACTTCCTCAGGTTCCAGCTTCAGGACCAAGCCCAAGCCCCACTCCACCCATTGCAACAAGTGAGTATGGACACCGGTCCTAGCAGGAAACACAACCCTGACCACAGGCCCAGTGTTAGACCTGGTCCTAGTCATACCTTTAGCTCCAACTTCACCTCCACCTCAATCCCACTCTCAACCCTACCCCAGCCAAGGACTAGTCCTGACTTCACTTCCAACCTCAGCTGCAAACCCAGGTCCAACCCATTCCCAGTCCTAACCCCTGGCTCATCCTCAACCTAATCGTCTTCTCTCACCTCAACTCCAGCCCTGACCTCAGTTCCAACGTAGTCCCAGCCTCCCCTGTCCCCCCAATTCAGTCTCAGCCTGGTCCCTGGCCCTGCCTCCATTTCAGCCCGGACAGCATGACAATGCCGTATGAAAATCTCCAGTCCTTGGAGAGTGAGAAGAAAAGCCAGGGATTTAGAAATGGTAAGAAGGAAGGAGAAAGGGTGTCCCCTAAAACACCCTCTTCAAATGTTTAGAAGGATTTCTGTCATCACGGAACATCTGCACCTCTACCCTGGGCACTGGTGGGGTACCCCCCTCCAAGAGGGTCAGGCCCCAGTCCCTGGAGCTCCAGTATGAAGAGGATTCAAGGTCCTGAGAATGACAGGGTCAGGGAGTACCACAGCGGGCCTGGTGGCCTACACTCTGGGGGAGGGCATGAGCATTTGCCCAGGGGAAGCGAATAGTCATGTTTGGGGGGAAAACACTTGCTGACCTGACAATACAGATAAGCATGAGCCTGCGGAGGGCCTGACTGCGCCATCTCACTGTGTTCTCCTGTCCCCCTCCCAGCTCTCATGATAAGACCTTACATACCTTGTCACCAGGGGGGTTAGGGGCCCAGGTGTCTGAGGAGAGTGCTGGCCCACGAGGGGTCAGAGGCCTGGGCATCTGCTGCACCACAGGTTCCCCAGCATCACCCGCGCCAGCCTTCATCCCTGACAGGCTCCTGGAGCCTCTTCTCCTCTCCTGTCTCTCTCCTGTCCTGGTCCTCCTTGTCCTGACGTCATCTTCTCTTGCAGGGCTGCCTGCACTCCAGGTCTTCCTGCAGCATCTCTGCTCCGGACCCCGCCCCCTCCTGCTTTCCCTGGGCCTCAGCCTCCTACTGCTGGTTGGCATCTGTGTGATCGCATCCAAAAGTAAGGGTCACGGGGGGGGGGCAGTAGTGGGGGCAATAGTGGGGGTTCAGTAATGTGGGCGCTGATGATAATCATGATGGATCATGGGTAATGTAGTCAAATTACCTAACGTCTCTCAGCCTTAGTTTCCTCACCTGCAAGCTTGGACAACAACAGTGCCTGTCCCTTTGGGTGGGGTGGCAGTGAGGACCCAGTGAGACAATGCATGCCAAGTGCTCTGCTCGGTGCCAGTACATAGAGCACCCGATGACCCTTAAGCACTCAGTGTCCCACCTGCCTGATCAGATTCCAAGAATCAGAGGGACCTGGAGACTCTGAGAGCAACTTTCCACAACTTCACTTTAAACAATTCGGCTGAGGTCCAGAAGCTGCATGCCCAGGGTGAGCCCAACCAGAAGGGGCTGGGGACTGGGATGGGTGGGGGTGGGGTGGGGTGGGAGCTGACCCCTCAGCACTGAGTCCCCATGTCCTCCAGGTGCCAGTTTGCAAGAAACAATAACATCTCTGAAAGCTTCCGTGGAAAACCAAAGGCAGCAGCTGCAAGCGGGTGAGAGAGCCCCCAGCGCTGCGTGTGCAGGGGCAGGGGCTGGGCTCTGGGGGGGGCGGGGAGCGGCCTGGGGTGCTGAGTGCCCTCTCTCCGCATCCCCCAGCCAGCAGCTTGAATGAAAAGGTGGTTTCTCTGGAGAGCAAGCTGGAGAAAGAGCAGCAGGAACTTGTATCAGGTGAGGCCTTTTCTCCCCTCTCCTGGGCCTGATGTGGTGGGACGGCAAGGGGGGGCCTAGGCCGGGCCCCTGCACTGTCCTCACTGCTCTTCTGTGTCTGTCCCAGATTATTCTGACATGGTCGTGAGAATCCAGGAGCTGGTCAAAGGCTTGAACTCCCTGAGTTGCGAGATGGCTGAGCTCAAGAGCAACAGTGAGTGGTGTGCAGGGAGTGCCCAGCCCCACATCCTGCCCTCCTCCCACAGGGCAGCATCTCAGACCCTCCCCCACACCCACCCTGCAGGCTCCCAAAAGGCCTGCTGCCCTGTTAACTGGATGCAGCACGAAGGCAGCTGCTACTGGTTCTCTCAGACGCAGAAGTCCTGGCCTGAGGCCGAGAAGCACTGCCAGCTGGAGAACGCGCACCTGGTGGTGGTCGGCTCCTTGGAGGAACAGGTGAGGGCTGGGAGGTCTTCTTTGGGTGGCTGGTTGGTCTGTGGAGAAGTCACCACCCTCCTCTTTTCTCCTCAGGAATTTCTCGAGCACCACACAGGCTCTGTGTACACCTGGATTGGCCTCACTGACCAACATGGTCCCTGGACGTGGGTGGATGGGACAGACTATGAGAGGGGCTTCAAGTGAGTGTGTGTGCTCTGCGCTCTGTCCCTTCGGCCTGGGTCCCGCTGTCCCTGCTGGGTGGGTTCCAGGGCAGGAGAGGCTCTTCGGCTTGGCTAAGGGTCTGGCTTCCTGGGCCCACTTCTCTCTGGTGTCCCTAGGTTCTGGAGTCCAGAGCAGCCAGACAATTGGCATGGACATGGGCTTGGGGGAGGTGAAGACTGTGTCCACACCACATATGACAGGCGATGGAACGATAATGCCTGCACGAAGTCCTTCCGCTGGGTCTGCGAGACAAAGCTGTACCGGGCCAACTAGGAGCCTCCTCTCCCCTAATTTATTTCCCGAATGCCTTTACTGGCTAAAGAAACCTGAACTGGCGATTCTCCTTTCTGCAGGCCTCCTGCCTCTTCTCTGGGATATTTTCATCCAGGATTTTAAGGGAAGGGGGGAGGATGGTGTCTGAGGAATGAAACTGATGTTCGATGGGGCGGGTAGATTGAAACCATGCCACTTTCTGCAGTTTGCAGGTTGTTATTGTCAACTTTTTTAGAGTAAAAAGAAGATAAATATACAAAACATTCTGAGTTGTCTGATTTATTGGGGATTAGGAATGGAAATGGGCTTGTTGCACCAGGTAATCATGGGCAGGCAGTGGGGCATCGGGAAAACTATTGGCTTTGAGCCAGATGGCAGATTCATTATTTACAAGTGTGTGATTTAGGGCGCGTTACTCTGCTCTCTGATTCGCAACTGGAAAACCGTCCTCCTGCAGCAGCCCCCCAGAATAGAACCACCCCTTTGTGTGCAGTGCTCACAAAGCTTCAGATGAAACTCCTTAGTTTCTGCTGCATGCAGGACAGTGAAGAGAAGTAGCAGCCACAGACACCAAATACAGTGAGTCAAAGCTGAGGCCAGTCTTGGCTCATGCTGTGGACTTGCCTAAATGTCTCAAAGGTTCACAAAGGGCAAACACAGCATCTGGCCTTGGTGTGCCCTGTACAAGAATCTTGCTAAGCAGCCCCAGGCTCGGCATTAGCCGCTTGGCCTCTCCTGGGCACCTGCAAGCCCAGCACAAGTAGCACCGAGCTGCAGATTGATTTGTAACTTAGGCTGAATGGTCCTGAGCAGGACATGGGGGTGACTGACCTTTGCCTGCACCTCCATGGAGTCCCCAGAGCCCAGATCACCTGGTAGCCAGCTTCAGACCACACTGGAGTACCACCCGACCACCTCCATGAGCAGCACATTCAAGGGGTGTACTCAGAGGGCCCCACTGGGGCGAGTCTTGCTCTGTGGGGTTTGCTCCCTGCACAGCAGTTCCTCCGCTGTAGCTGTGACCAGTCATTGTAGCTGGTGGGCCTGGGGGTAAATCCCTCCCACGATGTGCTGACAGCTATCAAAGCTCAAGAACAAAAAACAGGGCACAGACAGCCCACACAGTGGGGGGTGCACCTGGACAGCCTGGCTTGGGTGATCTGAAGGCTGCACCCCTGGGCCCCACAGGACACCTGCTATATAAGGCCACTCTACCAAGACTGGGAGACGTAGCAGCTCTACCTAATACATGGAAACAAACACAGGGAAGAAGCCAAAATGAGGAGACCAAAAAAAAAAAAAAAAAAAAAAAAACACTGTCCCAAATGAAAGAAAAGAATATAACTTTGGAAAAAGAACTAAACAAAATGAAGATAAGCAATCTACCAGATGTAGAGTTCAAAACACCAGTTATAAGGATGCTCAGTGATCTCAGTGAGAACTTCAGCAAAGAAATAGGAAACATAAAAAAGAACCAGTCATCAATAAAGAATACAATAACTGAAAAGATGACTTTAAAGAGCCCAAATTTTCTGCATTTGACTTCTGCAATAATTAAAAAGCTCTGTGAGCCCTGGCTGGTGTGGCTCAATGGATTGAGCACCAGCCTGTGGACCAAAGGGTCGCCAGTTTGATTCCCAGTCAGGGCACAAGCCTGGGTTGTGGGATAGGTCTCCAGTTGGGGGCGCATGAAAGGCAACCCCACATTGATGTTTCTCTCCCTCTCTTCCCCCCTCCCTTCCCCTCTCTCTAAGATAAATAAATAAATAAATAATCTTAAAAAAGACACTGTGAAGCTCTTAAAAATTTTTGTACTGAGGGGTCAGCTACACCAGGCAGTGATGAAAAATGCAAGAAGCATTCTGTAATTGCAATTGACGCAGCTGATTATGTTTCTCATCAGGCGTCTGTTTGAAGCCCCAACGCACGAGTAGTCACCTTAAAGGTAAAACTTTCCGGTTTGAATTCAGATGATCATGCAAAGAAGAAACTTATTAAACTTGTAGGCAAGTGATACTGTAAGACCACAGATGTGCTTACCATTAAAACAGGTAGGTTTAAAGGTAAAGAGACAGAATTATGATTATGCAATGTATCTGCTAACAATTTTATACCAGGAGTCTTGGAAGAATGACAGAAAAATGAGACTGAATAAGACATGGAAGCGTATGTATGGAAAAATAGCTCCTCAGAAAAAAATATCCTGGAAACACCTCTCCAGATCAGAGCTGCAGAGAAAAACCTGGAAGTGAATGAAGAAGAGCTCCTTGGTATGAAAGAAGTTGAAGATTACAAAAAGGCTGCTGTTTGTCTTAAGAATAAGGGAACAATGAAAATACCCTTTCTTGATATAAAGAATCAGTGAAGAGACTATTAAATCTGGCACAAATTATGGAGAAAAAAAATGAACATATGTGAAGAGTTTATATAAAATGCAGATGGATTTTAAACATATAGAAAGTGAAACTGTACATAAGAGGGGATTACTGTAATGAGAATTTGTTAATGTGTCTAGTTACAAGATAATCATGACCTGAATCCCTGGCATTTGAGCATCGTCCGGGGCCTCAGACACTGAGCACCCACAGTTTTTTTCTAGCTCACCTCACTCTACCCAGAAGGAGGGGAGAGGGTAAAGAAGAGTAGGATTTCTGGCCAGATTGGGACAGGAGAAGATGAAGACACTTTTTTTGAGCATCACAACCGTGGTCAGGGTCGTGCCAGGCACTTGCTCTACATTAACCATTCATTTCCCACAAGAACCATGAGAGACGTTTTGGATGATGAACCAAGGCTCAGAGCCATTGCATGACCTGCTCCAGGTCACACTCCCTGGGAAGCGGAAGAGCCAGACGTCCTGTCTGGCGCTGCCCGGCACCCTGCACACTCACTGTCTTCATGAGAGGGGTTCACTTTCACCCTGGAAACTCTGTTAACCTCTCATACCTATTGTCTTTTCAGAATGAAGGAACTTTATAATGTCTTGAAGACAGAGAAGAAAGCCAATCAATTTTAGACTATGTTTTCTATATAAATGAGATTGTGTGTGCTGCTTTTTAAATTCAATTAACTATGTATCAGGACCATTTCTCAATCAGTTTATAAAATATTCTTTATTCATTTCTCATCATCATTTCACTTCATATTATGCACCATTACTTGTTTACTAGATTTCACTACTGATGGACATTTACGTTGTTTTCAGTTTGTTTTCTTGTTCTGCTTTTACTTATTATTTGGTATTCTGACTAGTATTTTTCTGAAGTCAGGGTACAAGCTATTTATCAGGGGTCAGCACCTGTGAAAGGAAGAGGGGAAAGGGAAGAGTGGGCAGGGGAGACGGTAAACAGCTGTGAAGATCCCACAAACTTCAACTGTGCCTGTCAGAGCTGTTCATCACTGGGCTGAATCTGGGCCGAGCCTGGGCCTTTAACACCCTCCTTGCACAGTTACCAGATGAGGGTCACCCCAGCAGGGGTGTGACCTGACGGGCAAGGGTTGTCTGTACAGGCCACACTCCCCACACCGGCACCAAGTCCTTCCTGGAAGGGCGGGTCTCTGGGTAGCTCATCTCCACGGCGACCACTGTACTGCATTGTACTCACATATTAATTTGGGCAGAATCAACACTTTTGCATTGTTGAATCATTCCCACAGAGAACAGGCTATGTTTCTCCATTCACTCACACAGTTAAGCATCTGCTCAACAAGTACTTACTGAGCGTCTACAGCATGCTAGGCACTCTCCTTGAAGACACAGACATAAGATGTGAACAGACAGACAAATGAGACCTTGCCCTCATAGAACTTACATTCCAGTGGGTGACACACAAAATAATTGAATAAATATATATACTCATATGTGCTCTGGAGAAAAATATGACAGGGAAGTGAGGTGGGGTCAATTTTTAATAAGCCGTCAAGAAGAGGGTATCAAGAAAGGATTTACGGGGAAAGTGGTATTTGAGCAAAAATCTGAAGGAGGTGAGGAAGCAAGTCATGAGAAGCTCCAAGAGGAAGAGTTTTGTAAATAGAAGGCACAGCGAATGCCAGGCCCTAGGATGAGAGACTGTGTACAATGGTCATCCACTTGCCAGATGTGTCAGAGATTTTATAGAGAAGTGAACTAGAGCCCTAGCCTGTGGCTCACTTAGTTGGAGCATTGTCCCACACAGCAAAATGTTTTGGGTTCGTTTCCCTTCAGGGCACATACCTAGGTTGCCGGTTCAATGCCTGGTGACGGTGCATACAGGAAGCGATCCATCGGTGTTTTTTCTCTCTCTCCTTTCCTCTGTCTATAAAATCAATGAGCATGTACTTGGTTTAGGATTTTTTTTTTTAAGAGCGAGAGGAGTGAGCTATAGAAAAGAGGAAATAAGTGACAGAGGGGAAAAAATAAACAAATAAACTTGGATCACCAATTCTTTAGGGCCTTGCAGGCTCCTGAGGATTTGGTTTTACTCCAAGGGGCAGACTTTGGAGGGTGGGAGCAGAGGGGTCAGTGACCTGACATATAAGTTAGCTCTAACTATGTGCCTGCTGGGTTGTGAATTACATGAAGAGGGTTGAGGGTGGAACCAAGAGTCCAGGTAAGAAGCTGTAGTAACAGCCGGGCGATGGTGGTACGAGCTTGGAGGTGGGGGCAAGTGTTCTGATTCTGGATGTATTGTGAAGTAGAGTTGACAGAATTTTGAACAAAATAAACAAACAAAGTAGAAACAGATTCATGCAGAGAAGAGGCTGACAGCTGTCAGAGGAGATGGGGATTGCGGGGCTGGGTTGAGAAGGTGAAGGGAAAGGAGGATAAATGGTGACAAAAAAAACAACAACTTTGGATGGTGAACACAAAATACAATATACAGATGATTACATTATAGATTGTACACTTGACACCTATATAATTTTTATTTCTGGTAATAATAAAATTTTATTTAATAGAATGCTTTACACATTTGTGCTTTGAAGGTTTTAGCTATAATTTATGGAATAGGTTTTATTTTATTTTATTTTTTATGTTTTCTTTAAGTATATTTTATTGATTATGTTGTTACAGCTGTCCCAAATTTTTTTCCCTTTGCTCCCCTCTGCACAGTACCCACCTTCCCTCCAGCAATCCCACCCTTCTTAGTTCATGTCCATGGGTTGTGCATGTAAGTTCTTTGGCTTCACCCTTCCCTATATTATTCTTAACTTTCCCCTGTCTGTTTTGTGCTAACCGATTGTGCTTCTTAATCCCTGCACCATTTCCCCATTTCTCCCCCTCCCACCTCCCAGCTGATAGCCCTCCAAATGGTCTCCACACCTATGATTCTGTTCCTATTCTGGTTTGCTTAGTTAGATTTTGTTTTTATTCTTTAGATTCAGTTTTGATAATTGTGAGTTTGTTGTCATTTTAGTGTTCATAGTTTTGTTCTTCTTTTTCTTAAGTCCCTTTGCCATTTCATATAATACATAATGGCTTGGTGATGATGAACTCCTTTAGCTTTACCTTGCCTGGGAAGCACTTCATCTGTCCTTCCATTCTAAATGATAGCTATGCTGGATAGAGTAATCTTGGTTGTAGGTCCTTGCTTTTCATCACATTGAATACTTCTTGCCAGTCCCTTCTTGCCTGCAAAGTTTCTTTTGAGAAATCAACTGAGAGTCTTTGAGGCATCTGTTTGTAGGTAACTCCCTGCTTTTTTCTCTTGCTGCTTTTAAGATTCTCTCCTTATCTTGAACCTTTGACATTTTAATTATGATGTGACTTGGTGTGGTCCTCTCTGGGTCTAGCTTGTTTGGAACTCTCTGTGCTTCCTGGACTTGTATGTCTATTTCCTTTGCCAACTTTGGGAAGTTTTCCTTCGTTATTTTTTCACGTAAGCTTTCATTTTCTTGCTCTTCCTCTTCTCCTTCTGGCACCCATATGATTCAGATGTTGGCACATTTAAAGCTGTCCCAGAGGTTCCTAAGCCTCTCCTCATTTTTTTTCAATTCCCGTTTCCTCATTCTGTACTGGGCGACTGTTTTTTTCTTCCTTATATTCCAAATCATTGATTTGAACCTCGTTTTCCTTCCCTTCACCATTGGTTTTGTGTGGATTTTCCTTTGTTTCATTCAGCGTAGCCTTCACTTCTTCCCTTATGCGTTTGCCGTACTTAAGCATATCTGTCAAGTCTGTGAGCATCTTTATCACCAGTGTTTTGAACTCTACATCTGTTAGGTCGGCTATCTCTTTGTCACTTAGTTCTCCCACTGGAACCTTGATCCATTCCCTCTTTGGGCCATACTTCTCTGTCTCCTCAACTTGACAGACTCCTGTGTTTGTTTGCCTCTGTGTCTTAGGTAGAGCTATCGTTCCTGTTATGTTGTGAGGGGCAGAGCCTTAGGTATTTGTGAGTACAGGGTGACCCATTTCACCACGTCGTGGTGCTATATGTGGAGGAGGGGTCTGAGAGGGAACAATGTTGCTTGTTCAGAACTCACCCCTTTTCCAGACACTTTGCCCACTTTCTTTATGGGACTGGCACCCTTCTAACTGTTGCCCTGGCCATTGTTCCCAGAGTGGGTAGGTCTGCATACATTCTAGTGGGGGCCTCTAAAGAAGCAGACTTTGCTGAGAGACCAGCAGTTTCTTCCTCGACCCCAACTTCCACTACTTTGCACGGTCAGAAGCAATGAGGCTTTATTTTCTCTGGCGTTGGGACTATGAGCTGCGCAGTCTGGTCTGGTGCTGGGAGCACTCCCCAGGTGTCCCTCCCTACTTTTTAAAATGTGTGACTGAGCTTTCCACCAGTCTGCCACTCCTGCAGCTGCTGCCACCACCACACCACGTCCTCTCTACCCCGGCTCTGCCCCTCCTACCTGTCTGGATGAGTATTTCTTCTTTATAACTTTCTTTATTAGACTTCCATGCAGCTCGATTTTCTGGAACTTCTGGTTGTCTCTAGTTTTGAGGTAGTTGTATTCCTTCTTAGTTGTGGAGGGAGATGTAGCATGTCTGTCTAGGCCTCCATTTACACCTGTATAATTTTATTAAGCAATATCACCCCTATAAATTCAATGCAAATTTTTAAAAAGAAGAAATTTACCCATTTCCAGACCCCAGAGATAGCAATTGGATATGTGTCTTTTCAGATATATTTCTGTGCATAGTTAAATACCCATGAGCATACACACACATATGTAATGGGTTCTTTTTTGGTTTGGGGTTTGTTTTTGTGTTGTTGTTTTTTATCCTCACACAAGGATATGTTATTGATTTTACAGAAAGAGGGAGGGAGAGAGAGAGAAACATTGATCAGTTGCCCCCCCCCCCCGTACACTCCCCAACCAGGGATCAAACCCACAACCTAGGTATGTGACCTGACTGAGAATCAAACCTGCAGACTTTTGGAGTATGGGATGATGCTGAGCCACCAGCCAGAACTGTAGTGGGGGTTCACACAAATATTTTTCTGTAACTCACTGCTTCCTGAAAATGTTTCTTGAGGACTTTCCTATATTGCTGCCCACCTCCTTCTGTTTAAAGGCTGCATAGTATTCCAGAGCATAGATGTGCCAGACCTCATTCACTGACTCTCCAGTGATGCATTTTTTAGATGCTAAATCTTTTGCTTTTATAAGTAATGCTGAAGTGAATAGGCTTAAATATGCCTGATGCTAAGAAGCAGATATTTCTCTTGGTTGGATATCTAGAAGTAGAATGTCTGGGTACAAACATCAATCTAAAAATTAGAGATTGTTTAGACACTGCCAAATTGCTCTAAAAAGACACTAGCAATTTATCTATTCCCCAGCCATGCGTAAGGTTATCCATGTATCCACGCCTTCACCAGCAAACCTGTAATCCTTGGAACACCATGTTCAAGAAATATCTTCTATGTTATTTCAATTAGCTCTTAACTGATTACTGGTTTGGGAGGCACAAAGCTTTACATTACATTTTAGGTTTAGAAACTTTCAGAAGTGCTTTTATTTAATAAAGTTTGTTGCAAAAAAACTCCAACTGGAAGGCAGGCATGTATAATAGCTACTTCAGAAAAGCAGACTTGTATTTTACAGAGTAGTAATTTAGAGTATGTGAAACAAGGGATTACGTTTCAAGGACTTAAAGGAAAATGTGTAAAAAGTGAACTCACTTTAAATTCAGTTACATTTACAGGGATTAACAAATAAGTACACCTCAAGGAAATCACTAGTTCCTACATTAGCAATGCTATGCGACTTCCCACCTTTACCTAATATTTCTCACAAACCTTGATGCCCATCACACAGAGATTTATATTTCATATAGGAAAAGGTGGACTCCTGAGTGAGGTGTTCAGACAAGAGAATCTTATCTCTTCGTCAAATGACTTAAGAAAAGAAAAATGAAATCTGTCACTTACAATGTGAAGTCAAGTTCAATTTAGTTTCTTTCACCCTGACCTGAGTTTTCACAAATAATTTGTTTAGATCACTAGGTTGTAAATATCCAGGCTCTCAGAAAAATGCATTTGTAGCATGGCATCAGTATTTGAACCCCAAGTGAACTGCTTTCTAGTTCACCTTTATTCAATCCGATTCCCTTTATACAGGAAGACTTCTACATTTGAATTCAGATCCTCCTTCTCCAAGATAGGGCTTATGCTATTCTGTTTCCATACAAAAAGTGACTTCCTCTGTAGTGAGTTGTGGCTTTGCGGTTTCTCCTTCTATTGTGTTTCCATAAGCTTTTTTGCTCTCTATGATTTGGATCTACTCCTTTGAATTCGTAATTATCCATGACTCTTTTTGGGTGCATTTTACCTTTATCAGTCAATATGTGACACCTATTTCTACCCCTTTAATTTTTTCATTGGAAAGTCTCTTTTGTGATGCAATGTTTCACTTGCTCTATTTTACTAGTATTTGTCTAGAATATATTTCCCTTTCTCTATTTAAGATTTGGTGTTGTTTTGTTTTAGATATATGACCATGACTTATAAACAGAATAAAAGTGGATTTTTTTTTTTTTTTTTTACCCAATAAGATTTGCTGTCATTTACTGGTAGACTTAAACATATTCACATTTATTATAATTGTTAATATATTTGGATTTATTTCTCCCATATAATTTTATGTTTTGAGCTACCATATTTTCTAGCCTTTTTTTCCTGACTTTTGATAGACTTATTCTTAAGGACAGCTCTCCAAAATTGTGTACACTTCAGGCTTCATAAAATTTCCATTCACAACTGTGGCTCTGGGAAAAATAGTGTAACTGAAATCCCAGTTATACGACCTGTTTGCACAAGTAGACAATTATTGTACATTGCCAGGGTTTTTATAGGTAAGAAAGATCTCACAATAGGTTCAAGAAATATCCAGTAAATATTTATGTTTTTCTTTTTTGCATTTTTAAAATTACATTTTATTGATTATGCTATTACAGTTGTCCCAATTTTTCCCTCTTGTCCCCTCCACCAGCACCCCCCATTTCTTCAGGCAATCCCTACACCATTGTTCATGTCCATGGGTCATGCGTGTAAGTTCTTCAGCTACTCCATTTCCTATACTGTGCTTTACATCCCCATGGCTATTCTGTAACTACCTGTTTGTACTTCTTAATCCCCTCACCTCTTCACCCATTCTTCCACACACCCCTCCCATCTGGTAACCATCAAAATGCCCTTCATATCCATGATTCTGTCTCTGTTCTTCTTGTTTGCTTGGTTTGTTTTTTAGATTCAATTGTTGGGAGATGTGTATTTATTGTCATTTTATTGTTCTTAGTTTTGATCTTCTTTTTATTAAATAAGACCCTTTAACATTTCTTATAATAATGGTTTGGTGATGATGAACTTCAGTTTTTTCTTGTCTGGGAAGCTCTTTATTTGCCCTTTGATTCTAAATGATACCTTTGTTGGTAGAGCAATCTTGGCTGTAGATCCCTGCTTTTCATGACTTTGAGTATCTCTCACCAATCCCTTCTAGCCTGCAAAGTTTCATTTGAAAAATCAGCCAACAGTTTAATAGGAATTCCCCTGCCAGTAACTAATTCCTTTTCTCATGCTGCTTTTAAGATTCTCTTTTTACCTTTAGGATTTAGCATTTTAATTATGATGTGTCTTAGAGTGGGCCTCTTTGCATCCGTCTTGTTTGGGACTCTCTGTGCTTCCTGCACTTGCATGTCTATTTCCTTCATCAAATTAGGGAAGTTTTCTTTCATTATTTTTTGAACTAGATTTCCAATTTCTTGCTCTTTCTCTTCTCCTTCTGGCACCCCTATGATGTGAATGTTGGGATGCTTGAAGTTGTCTCATAGGCTGCTTATACGATCCTCATTTTTATTTATTTTTTCTTATTGTTCTGATTGTTTTTTTTTTTTTGTTTTTTTTTTTTTTTTTGCTTTCTTATGTTCTAAATCACTGACTTGATTCTCAGCTTCTTCCACTTTACTGCTGTTTCCCTGTAAATTGTTCTTGATTTCAATTAGTGAATCCTTCATTTCTGACTAGATCTTTTTTGTGCTATTGAGGTCTCATTAAGTTCCTTGAGCATCCTTAGAACCAGTATTTTGAACTCTGCATCTGATAGATTGCTTATCTCCATTTTGTTTATTTCTTTTTCAGGAGTTTCAATCTGTTCTTTCATTTGGGCCATGTTTCTTTGTCTCCTCATTTTGGCAGCCCCCCTGTGTTTGTTTCTATGTATTAGGTAGAGCTGCTATGACTCCCTGTCTTGGTAGCATGGCCTAATGCAGTAGATGTCCTGCAGGGTCCCATGGTACAGGCCCCCGCTATCAGCCAAGCAGGGTACTTGAGGTGTGCCCATCTTTTGGGCTAAATATACCCTCCTCTTGTGGTTGAGCCTTGGTTGCTGTTGGCAGGACAGCAACTGCAAGGACTGGCTGTGACCACTGACCACCAACTTCCACCCTCTGTGGAGGATCAGCTGTGCAGGGGCAGGGTGGTGGTGCTCCAACATAGTCTGTAGCTGTCCACTGGGTGTGCAGGCATTGCGGTTTCCTGGGAGATGCAGGCTAAGGTCAGCCCCAACCTGTTATCTGCCTAAGACCACCCTGCCTGGGCTATAAAGCAATCTGAGATTATTGCTGCTTGTGCTGGGCTTGGAGATTCTGGGGTGAGCCAAACTATGAACCTAGGCTGGCTGCTGCTAGTGCTGGGCCTGGGACTACTTAACAAGAGATACAGGAGCTAGGGGCTTGCTTGAAAGGATTTAGGAAGTCGTGAAGCATGAGCCAAGACCAACCATTCATATGGAAAAGTGTTAACAACTTGGGTGGGCTCAGAAGTTGGATGGGATGGAGTCTCAGGGGATCTCCAGGGTGGGGCTAGCAGTGTTAGCCAGATTGATGGAGTCTCAGGTATGGCACTCACCTGCTGGGGTTCTGTGGCTCTCTATGGGGAGGGTTTAGAAAAAGGACAATGGCCTCTGAACACCTTTCTGTCCAGGAGAAAGCTGTCCACCAGCTCTTGCCTTGATGATAGACACCTCAGTTCCTCCCTGTATGCCACTGGTGCCCTTCAAGCTGCTACCCCATTGCTGGAGCTCAGAGGGAGTGCGTCTGAGTAAGTGAGTCCATGTGTGGGTTCTTTAAGAGGAAGTGCTTGGGGCTCCAGAAGTTTCTTCCACTGACTCAGTCCCTGATGGTTTTTGCAGCCAGAAGTTATGGTGAGTTTTCTTCCTGTCACTGGAACCCTGGGTGGGGGGCCTGGTTTGGGGCTGTGACTCGTCACTCCCGAGATAGCCCTTCCAAATTTTTATCCACCGCACGTGGGTGTGAGACCAGCTCATTCCATGTCTTCATCCCTCATACTCATCTGGATGGATGTAGTTTCTTTAATTCCATAGTTGTCAGACTTCCATTTAACTCGATGTCTGATGGTTCTGAATGATGGTTGTTCTATAATTTAGTTGTAATTTTGATGTGGCTGTGTGAGGAGGCTTGCCGTGTTTACCTATGCCGCCATCTTGACTGGAAGTCAGAATGTGCAGTAAATTTTTAAATGAAATAATTACAAACTTGAGAAGAGATAAAAGTTGGGCAAGAAAGGAGATGTAATCAGATCATACTACTTAGCTCAGCAGTTAACAATTTTGACGCAGCTGTAACTGATACAGATTCTGAATTTGCTAGGACTTATCCTTCCGAATGTATATGATTGGTATGAAGTAAAAATATATATATATATGATAGTGATAATACATGCATTTAAAGTCTTGTGGGACTAGAAAAAGTCACTCCTATTGTCCGGAGAAACCACTTTCAGTGTTTTAGCTGTTTCTTCCTGTACTGACATCTGAATTTCTGAATAATGCACATAAATGGATATAGCTTTACTAATCGTAGACAGGCATTATTTAGTCACTATCATGTAGATGAGTACAATTTTCCAATTGAGTTTATGGCAATTTCTAGCAAATTTTGCAATTTAGGAAGCCTTTGCCTGGTACAAGGTTAGAAGCAAGAATTGCTTGAAATACTATCTGTGAAAACATACAAGGATGACAGCTGCTATCTACCACAGGGAGTGGTGAAATAACATATGGCACATCCATATTCTGGAATTTTCCACACCTGCTAAGTCTCACGAGGTAAAACTTCTCAGGAAAGAGCATATATTGGATCAATGTCCACAAGACACTGGAAAGTGAAAAAAGCATTTTTTGCTACTAGCAAAATGTAGTATTTGCATCTGCCCATGTCCGCAGGAAACATCCTGCCAGGAGACCTGCAATGGTTAATTTTATGTGTCAATTTGACTGGGCCACAGGGTGCCTAGAAACTTGGTCAAACATTATCCTACGTGTGTCCGTGAGGGTGTTTGTAGATGAAAGTAACATTTGAATCAGTGGAGCCAGTAAAGCAGATTGCTCTCCCTAATGCGTATGGCCTCATCCAACCAACTGAAGCCCTGCCTAGAACAGGCTGACCCTACATGAGTACAAGAGCTCTTCCTGCCTGACCCCCTTCAGATTAGGACATTAGCTTTTTTCCTGCTTTTGGACTCAAAGGAAAACATCATCTCTCCTGGGTCTCTAGTCTGCTGCCTCCTTATAGAATTACACCATCTGGCTCTCCTGGGCCTCCAGCTTGCCTGTCCACCTGCAAAACTTGGGTCTTCTCAGCCTCCATAATCACACAAGCCAATTCCTTATAATAAATCTCTCCGTTGTGTGTGTGTCTTTAAAACATTTTTTTTACTAATGGTATGTATTAGTTCTGTGATAAAAATAAAACAAAACATCTAATTGCTTGAGGACCCTTCTAAGATTGGTTTTAGAATGATCTTGGAAGGTGACGTTTATCCACCGTAGAAATGCTGGTGCCACCCTATACTGGACATACGGCTAGATTTGTCTGGGGTCAAAAAGAGGCAGCCTTACCGAAAACAGTGGAGAAGTCTGTTACCAGTCCTTCTCTTACAAACATTTTCCACCAGCCTTGCCAGCCCTCTCCACAGTTCCCAGGCTGAGGCAAGCAGGGCGCTTCCCAACTGCAGGGAAGAACTTCCTCCAGGAACCCCGCAGGGTATGGGCAGATCCTCCAGCTTAGCCAGCCAGCTCCTTCCCCCACCCCCAAACCCTGGCGCTTTCTACTGAATGATTCTGCTCCAAGCCTCTTCCCTCCCCTCCCTGTTCCCTGTCCCTCAGGATCGGGTACCTAGGAGAAGTTGTCTGGGACTTCAGCCTTTTTCTAGACCCTCTCTGCTCCCTCTACTTTGCATCCTGCATTTCCCAGTTCCAAATAACTAGTCCACACAGAGTTTCAAGTATTTGTTTCTTCTTCTTCTACTCCATTGAGGAGACTGAAAATTACAACAATCACAGTGAGTAGCAGGAGGCGTATATGCCTCCCCAGGGCCTGAGATTCTTAAACCCTTCCCTTCTGTCTTCCCTCAACTCCTCCCCATGCCTCTGACTATTTTCAGAATCCCCAGCAGAGAAGCTGGGGGCGACGTTTGGGTGGGGTGCAGGTAGAGATCTACTGGAGGTCAGGGCTCCTAACTGGTAATGTTCCGTCTCATCTCACAGGCCCAGCGTTGCACCTGCTGGCAGAAATTGTCGTTCCAGCGGCCATCCATTTGGACTTCAACGCAGTCTTCGCCTCCACCCTCCTCGTGCCCCTGCCAGTTATCTGGCTGAGCGAAATCCCAGTTCCTAGGAAGGGAGGACAGAGCTCAAGTTCTGACCACGCCCACCCTGGCAATCTTCACCCCGCCCTCAGAGAAGCACAGCCTGGGGGAGTTCAGGAAGCAGAAGCTGCAGCCTTGGAGGTTGGGAGTCTGAAGGGAAGAGAGTTGTTGAATTCGGTCCCTAAGGACGGGTGGAGGTAATAGGGGCAAAAGCCCGGGTGGTCAAACTAGGGGGGCTGGCGGAAGGGGCACTTACTTGTAGCTATTCCTATAGTCTGTGCCATCCACCCATTTCCAGGAACCATCGATTTCAGTAAGACCTATCCAGGTACGAAAGGGGCGCGTGTATTGTGCAATGAATTTCTGGAAAACAGGGAGGGAAGTTTCTAGTCCCTTGCACCTCCACGCAGGCATTAGCTGTGGTTCCCTCAGCCTTCCCCAGCCCGATCTGCCCCCAAGCTGAAGCATCATCTCCCCCCAAAAATAGTTCCCCGCTTTTTCTTTTGTAACCTAAGATATTGTTTAGAGCAGCGGTCCCCAACCTTTTTGGCACCAGGGACCTGTTTCATGAAAGACAATTTTTCCACGGACAGGGAGGATGGTTTCGGGATAATTCAAGTGCATTACATTTATTGTGCAGTTTATTTCTATTATTATTACATTGCAATATATAATGAAATAATTGTACAATTCACCATAATGCAGAACCAGTGGGAGCCCTGAGCTTGTTTTCCTGCAACTGGATGATCCCCTTGGGGTGTGATGGGAGACAGTGACACCTCAGATCATCAGGCATTAAGTTCTCATAAGGAGCAAGCAACCTAGATCCCTCGCATGTGCAGCTCACAGTAGGGTTCCTGCTCCCATAAGAATCTAATGCCTCCGCTGATCTGAGACGAGGCCGAGCTCAGGCTGTAATGGAAGCGATGCGGGGGAGAGGCTGTAAATACAGATGAAGCTTTGCTCCCCTGCCACTCACTTGCTGGGTGGCCCGTTCCTAACAGGCCACAGATCCTACAGGGCCATGTCCCGGGGGTTGGCGAGCCCCGGGTCTGGAAAATATTTACTGCACTAAAGCTCATGCTAAGTGATTCACAATGATCATTTTATTTAATCCTCATAAACCCTCTAAATTGGTTGCCCTAATTTACATGTGAGGTTAAGGAACTCGGAGTAGGCGGTGGAGCCCAAAAAGTCAACGTAGTGCCCAAGTTTGTGGCCACTGCCCTCCGATCTGGCCCCTCACTTCATTCTCAGTTCCTGGCTGCTACCCCGACTCTGGTCCTCTCCTTGTCTTCTGCCCACAGCCTCACACTCGGGATCCTGACTCTGGCCCTTGTCCCTGTGGTCCCCACAGAGCCCTCGGTTTCACTCCCCTCTGGAGCATCTGCCCTGCTCCTGCTCCTATGTGTAGCTGTCATTTCCAAAGGTTCACCAGGGGCTGGGCCTTCCAGCTGGACCCACTGCCCAGAGCCTGTTGTGACTGGGCTACACGGGGCCTGGCAGTCTTGCTCAACACAGGAAGCTGCCCTGGGTAGGGGCGGGAGAGTGTGGAGAAAGCAGAGGGGTGGGCTGACCAACATACACACCCAGCAGTTGGTTCCCTTTGACAGCACGTGAAGGGTTCCAAACTGCAGTTGGGAAAAAAATTCCTGGTTCCACTCTCATTTCGTAGAGACACAACTAAGATTACCATTAGTCACCTTATCTGAGGGCAGAAACAGGAGCTTCCTTGCACTCTAGAATCCTGCAAATAGGATAACGTCCTGTGCACGCAGGGGCAGCCCTCAGAGGCTGGGCGGCTGTTCCCCAAATTCAGAGGAGTCAGTAGAGCCGGAAACAAGATATTCTATTTGCTGCTGCCTGCTGCCCGAGCCCCCTTTCCCCAACACCACAAGAAGCTGAAAAACTGAACAAAGAATACAAATCACCAAAACCCCTGCCCTCTGTGTCAGAGACTGATGGGAGGAATCAAACAGTGCCAGCTGAGCAGAGGAGAGAATCCAGGAGAATTCATCTCCCTGGTTCATGGGTAATAACAGGCAAGAAAGAATTGTACTCATTCGTAAAAGTGGCAAAGAGGGGAATTGTCACTTATGGAACTTATGCAAAAACAAAGATGAGCAAGAAGAGGAGGAGGAAGAAAGAACTGTGATATCAAAAAGAGAGGTGAAAAATAGACTTTGAATAAAAGGCATGTTTTAGAACAGAAGTGGATGTTGGGGAACAACATTTTTACAGCCTCAGAAAAATTAAAGAGGCGATGCCCTGGCTGGGTGGTTCAGTTGGTTAGGGTATCGTCCCAACACACCAAGGTTGTGGGTTTGATCCCAGGTCAGAGCACATACAAGAAGCAACCAATGAATACATAAATAAGTGGAACAACAAATTGATGTCTCTCTCTCTCTCATCAATAAATAAAAAAATTAAACTTACTTAAAAAATTAAAGACGAGATGAATGACATAAAATATCAAGAAAGATATTTTAAAAGAAAGATAACACAATATGATAGCTAAAGAGAAGACATGCAAGAGAAAAATTTGAGCTGTATAAAAACAACCCAGGAACTCAGCAGCAAACCAAGTCCGAGATATAAAAGGTGGGCCTGAGGAAAGAACCCAGAATGCAGAGGAAAAGAGAAAAAGATGGAAGTAATGGCAACAGGATGATGGCTGTGGACGGCAGACAATGGAGATGCTTTTGGATGATGTGTTCCAGAGAAAAAGAGAACAAATAGACAAGAAAAAAAATATTCACATATGTCACTTAAGAAAATATAAAATGTTAGAAAACCTCGCCCTGACCAGGTGGCTCAGTTGGTTAGAGCATTGTTCCGTGCACCATGAGGTTTCAGGCTCGATTCCAGGTCAGGGCACATACCCAGTTGCGGGTTCAATCTCTGGTCAGGGTGCATATGAGAGGCAACGGATCAATGCTTCTCTCTCTCTCTCTCTCTCTCTCACTCTCTCCTCCCCCTCCTCTCTCTCCAAATTCAATAAACATATCCTCGGGTGAGGATTAAAAATAATAATAATAAAGTAAAATGTTAGAAAACCTAAGTTTACATATTAAAAGGATCTCCTGGCCTCAGAGAAAAAATATAGAATGATCAACAACAAGATATATCTGAATGAGATTAATAAAATTAAAATATAGAAAAGACTCCAACCCTTCAGGCAAAAGACTTCAGGAATATAAGAGAGAAAAGACTGAGGTATTGTAAATTTTCAAGTTGCTAAGAACCTAGATCTTCATTGTTTTCAACACATAAAAGAAATGATAATTATGTGACATGAAAAAGATGATAAGTTAATGCTACTGTAGTAATCATATTGCAATATATAAATATATCAAACCAACACATATATGCCTCGAACTTGCAAATTGTTATATGTTGGTTGTATCTCAATTTTAAAAAGAAAGAATGAGGTGTAGAAAGAAGTGTGCTGGTTTCCTCACATTTCTTATGGAAAATTACATAAACTCCTTGATTTTTTTTTTTAATATCCTCACCCATGAATATGTTTATTGATTTTAGAAAGAAAGGAAGGGAGAGAGAAAGAGAGAGAGGAACAATTGGTTGCCTCCTGAACACACCCTGACCAGAGATCGAACCCACAACCCAAGTATGTGCTCTGACTGGGCATGAAACCTGCAGTCTTTTGGTGTATGGGATGGTGCTCCAAACAACTGAGCCACCAGGCCAGGGCAACTCCTTGATTTTTTTCAAACCATCATTTAAAGTTATAAAAGGAATCACTAGTATAACTAAAAATAGTTCTAAATACTGTAGGGGAAGAAGATAAAAAGAACATATCTTAAACAACAAATGTGAGAAAACAGAAGAACATAAACAGAAAAAAATACAGATGAAGATTAAACATATCTATTAAAAATAAATTAGACATAAGTGGGGGGACCCCCCCAAAAACAGAATTTATTTATAAAAAACTGTGTATTTATTCTTACATGTTTAAACTTCAGTCACCTTCGAAGTACTCTCCATTCGATGCAATACACCTATTGAGACATCTTTTTCTACTGCTCAAAAGTTTTTGAACTTGTCGATTTTGATGCCTTTTAGTGCTTCTGCCATTTTTTTGTTTCACCTCTTCCACATCAGCACAACGTTTCCCTTTGAGGACTATTTTCATCCAGGGAAACAAAAAATGTCTCTTGAGGTGAGATCAGGTGAATAGGGGGGGTGGGGCATGGGGGGAGTCATGCTGTATTTGGTCAAAAACTGCTAAACATGCAGTGCTGTGTGAGCAGGTGCACTAGTTAATCAACCATCATGAAATGGGCAGATCCTTGAAAAACTCTTCAAAAAAAATCCACTGAAGCCAAACACAGCCTCTCACAATAACACCAGATGGTACACTGATACAGATGGGTTCTGAGAACACTCGCCTAGCAGGAAAAGCCTGTGCTACAAGGGGTCCACCCTCCAGAAGATAATTTTGGGTTTTTTGGGTCTCTCCTCATACATACCTATTAAAGACTCACTCAATTTTTTTAAATCAAAGACAAAACTTATGCACAACCTATCGGAGAAATACCTTGAGCTTAGCTGCATAGTAGCATTAGTCAGGGTAATTTTTAAAAATATTATGCTAAGTGAATTAAGCCAGTCAGTGAAAGACAAATACCATATGATATCACTTATGAGAGGAATCTAATGAACAAAATAAACTAATGAGCAAAATGGAACCAGAGAAATGGAAACAGGGAACAGACTGACAGCTGCCAGAGGAAAGGGGGTGTGGGGAATGGTGGAAAGAAGGGGAAGGGTCTAGTCAAAGAACATGCATGAGTGATGCATGGACATGGGCAATGGGGTTGGGATGGGTGGTGGGAGCAGGGGGTGGGGCAAGACAGAGGAGGACAAAGGGGGGGAAATTGGGACAACTATAATAGAGTAAACAAGAATAAAAATTTAAAAAATAAAATAAAAATCTCAATGCCCCAGATGAACCTAAAGTTAATTAAATTAGAATCTTTAAACTCCTCAAGTTTAAAGGCTTATATTAATAATAGAGAGCCAATGCTGAGAAGCATGAATCCAAAACAGAGATTCAAAAGGCTGGACATGAAAAGATGGACAGAGCTACATTCAGCAACTGCAAGTGAATATAAATCAAGGTCCATTCTATTTATGTCACATAAAGATGAATTCAAGGCAAAGGCATTAAACCAGATACTGACATTCACTTCATAATGATGCAAAGACAGTCCGAGCCACCATGAAGTCATGGTCACCAAGAACTTGTGGGCCAACTTGTAGATCCCTGGAATACACTGGTCCACATGAAACTGACATTTTATAGGTCAAAGTTGATTGAAATTGGCAATTTCAACCTGACTGGTAAAGCAAAACATGTCTATAATTATTCCACCATGTACATTGAATATATTTATATTTAAATTCAATAAATATGTTCTAGCAACATGTAGTAGTTGCGAACACTGGCTAAGGAGGCAGAATGGCTTTGAATTCTGCCTCCATCCTGGCTTACTGCCAAATGGCAAGTGCCTTAGCTTCCCTGTTCCTCAGTTCCCTCACCTCTCCCTCCCTCAATGTGGGAATAATAACAGCGCCTGCCTTGTAGGGTTGTGAGGATTAAAAGAGTATATATGAAAGTGCCTGTCACGTAGTAATGACTCAGTAAACACTACCATTAATATCCTCCTCTTAAAAAAAAAAAAAAAAAAAAAAAGCCTCACCTATTCTAATAGGTTGATTTTTCCCTGTGAACTTTGGTGTTTGGGGTTGGGGTCTGGTGGCCGCAGTGGGCAGGTGAGACCTGGAGTGCCCAGTAACCCAGGGCAGGCACATCACTGGGAATCCTGCCCACTCTGTTCCTTTCACCCAGTTGGCCGCCACACCCCAAGGCCAGCACACGACAGGAAGGGGCTCTCAGGGCCTCCACTGTGCTCTGCACCCAAGTCTTGGCTTTATTTAGTTCATCTTGTCTTGCATTCTGTCTCCTGACCTGCTCATCCCCTGCTCAGCAGCTCCTGCCCTCTGCCCAGGCTCCTGGCTGTCATCGCCCACCTCTTAGAATCAACGGTTGCTCTGCTACGAGCCTCCCAGAGTCCTGCCAGAATTCTGCTTCTGGGCTCCTCCGTAGGTTAAAAATAATAATAAAGCAAGCCCGGCCTGGCCTTCAGAGTTTGCATCCCAGAGGCTGCCTCCTGCCTTTGGGAGGGGTGCGGCTTCACCTGCTCCTCTCTGGAGTTGATGACGACCAGGTGCGCGTTCTCCAGCCGGCAGAACTTCTCAGCCTCGGGCCAGCTCAGTCCAGAGCGAGAGAACCAGTAGCAGCTGCCCTCGTGCTCCAGCCAGTTAATGGGGCAGCATTCTGTGCCTGCGGGGATAGGAGTGGCATGGGGGCACGAGATTCAGCTGGAGGGGACAAGCACACCAGGGATGGGAGACTCCCCGTCCCTACCGTTGCTTCGCAGGAACGCTATCTGGCAAGACAGGATGCGCAGATCCACTGGGAAGTGCTTCAGGTGGAAGAGCAAGGTGTCGTGATCTAGGGGGACAGAGTGATAGATAAGATAATGATGCGTGCAGTGTGGGTGTCCCATCTACCAGGGCCCCACGCAGGACTCCGGTCTTGGGCTGGAAAAACCCAACACACACACATCACACATACCACATGCTCCTACAGGCACAACAAACACATCACCCGCACCACCCACCACACACTCACGCTCACACACGCAACACACATGCATCACTCTCCCGCACGCGCGCACACTCTCCCACACGTGCGCACATGCTCCCACACGCGCACACACTCCCCCACACGCGCGCACACGCTCCCACGCGCGTACACGCTCCCACACACTCTCCCGCACGCGCGCACACTCTCCCACACGCGCGCACACTCCCCCACACGCGCGCACACGCTCCCACACACTCTCCCGCACGCGCGCACACGCTCCCACACGCGCGCACACGCACACACTCTCCCACACGCACACGCTCCCACACGCGCGCACACTCCCCCGCACACGCGCCCACACGCGCACACACACACACACACACACGCTCCAACACGCGCGCACACACGCGCGCACACGCTCCCACACGTGCGCACACGCGCACACACTCTCCCACGCGCGCGCACACTCCTACACGCGCGCACACGCTCCCACACGCTCTCCCACATGCGCGCACACTCTCCCACACATGCTCCCACACGCGCGCACACACTCCTACACGCTCTCCCACACGCGCGCGCACGCTCCCACACCACACACTCAAGGGAGGAGGTCGGACCTGCTTTCAGGTCCTGCTGCTGTTTCTCCAGCTCGGCTTCCAGAGCTGTCACTCGGTCACCCGCGCTGCCTCCTGGAAGGGAAGGCTAAGCCGATGCGACCATTCTGCCCTGGGCCACGGGAGCAGAGGCTGGAGCCACCTGTCCCCTCCACCTGGGGGCTTCCAGGCCCCGCCCCCGGCCTCCCCAGCTCTGCCCGAATCCCTGCGCTGCTGCCACACTGGCTTCCTGAGGAACAGGCCTGCTCAGGCCACTCTCCTGTGTAAACTCTTTCCACAGGTCCCCATTTTCTCAAAATAAAGCCTCAGTCTGTTAACACAGCTTGCTTCCGTGGCAGGGCCCCGCCACCTCCCTGGCCCACCCCTCACCCCTCAGCTCCACTCAGCACCGGAAGTGTTTGTAGCCCCAAAACATGCAGTGGTCTTCCTCACCTCCTGGTCTTCCTCTCTTTCTGGCACTAACCCCCACCCTCTTCACCTGCCCATTCCTCCTTCCGGGTCCCTCAGCCCGGGGAGCAGCGTCACCGCAAGCCGCTCGCAGTGTCTCAGGCTGGGTTGTCTGCCCACAGCACCCCGAACACGCCCCTGTGCAGACCCAGCTCTGGGCGCCACCTCGGATCCAGCAAACTTTGCTGGCAGACTGGCGCCTCAACCACCCAACCCCCGGCCCCGGCCCTCCAGGGAGCGCCCACCCACCATGGAAGCCGAGAGTCTGGATCTCTGTCAGGGTGCTGGAGGAGAAGTTGCTGAAAGCTTCTTTTAGGGTCCAAAACTCCGCTTGCATCTGTGCCCCTTGCCGGGAGAGAGGGCACAGGACAAAGTGGAGGGCGCTGTGCCCCGCGTGACAGCCCCATCACTGTCCACCGCACTGTCCCCTCACCACCCCCTCACTGCCCCCATACTTGCCCCAGCTCTGCCCCTTACTGCCCCCCTCTCTTCCCCTGTCATAGCTCTCATTGCCCCCCGCACTGCCCACAGCCCCCTCCCATCACGGCCCCATCCCCACTGGCCCTTGCAATCCTCACTTTGGGACCCAATCACACCGATGGCCACCAGCAGCAGGACGTTGAAGCCCAGGACCAGCAGACTGAGCCAGAGCCTGGGGTAGAGACTCTGCAGCAGAGGGGGCTGGGGAGGAGGCGTCCCTGTGAGAGAAGGGGAGTCAGGACCAGGGGTGTCGGGAGCCCACTAATGGAAGCATCCAGGGGAACAGGATTCTGAGGAAGTACAGCCCAGGCGGGCAGGAGGAAAGTAGTTGGGGAGTATTGTCTGGGGGAGTCAATGGACTTTGACCCCAACATTTAAGCATTGCACACACTCATTTGCACACTTATGCACACACTACACGGGCACGCCACACACCTGCACATGGCACTGATAGTCACATCATCTGTGTGTAAAGCTCCCGTCTTAGACGTGGGCCCCTTAGACAGTCCAAAACTAGAACAACCCCCCACAACCCCTTCCACCGGGAGGTTTGAGTCCACGGTCATTCCACCACAGACCATTCCCCGAGGGCTGCCCACCTCTCTCATCGCCCAGCGCTCAGGGCCTCCTCTCCCACGCCTCTCTGCCCCTCCACCCCAGAAGCCCTTGTTTCACTACAAAGTCTCTCTCTGTAGCCCTCAGTCATCTCACAGAAACCTCTCCCTCCCCCTGATCAAGCCAAAACCTGAAAACACAAGCAGACACACCCATTTTTCAGTTCACTCTCACCCTCAGGACCACACACACACTGATCACCCCCAGCACTACCCACATCTCCTCGCATCGCAGCTCCATCCCTGCCGGCCCCTGAGACCCTCACTCTGGGACCCCATCACACGGAGGACCACCAGCAGCAGGGCGCTGAGGCCCAAGATGAGCAAACACTATTAACACACACTCTCACACACACACACATCAACACACAGATTCTCATATACATCATCTCACACACTATAACATACATTCACATGCCTTCTCACACACATGCACCCACCAACACATGTGTTCCCCCATGCATGCACACATGCACCCACATCATCATCTGCACAGAACTGGCTTTGCCCCTCCTGACATCGCTCCAGGCCTGGACCGACCCTGACCTTCCCCGTCTTCTCACTCCCAGCACACCCATGGAGACTCACGTCCTGGGGGTACTCAGCCAGGGGCCCAGGATCTTCCTCCCAGTCCATCAACTGCCATCATCCTGAGTTGACTTTGTCACTATGAGAGATCCCCCAGAACTCTTGACCTCCTCACACCAATGGTTGTCACCTTCCTCCACTTCGGCCACACACAGGACACTGTCTTGACCCAGAAAGGCCATGTTTCTGACACCTCCATTGCCCATGCCCCACTGTGGGCACTGCCTTCCCTTTGCCTCTCCCCCCACATGTCTTTCTTGACCCCCTGGGTTTCTGCCCTTCTAGAAAGCTCTCCTGATCCACAGTCTTCCCCACCCAGCTGGGACTCCATGGTTGAGCCTCTGGCTGCCCTCTCCAATACTGTCCACTCCGTGTGCCCTTGTCCCACCCTGACCTATGGCCTATAAACCCTCCACTCTGGGTCAGCCCAACAATCTGTCTCTGCCCCTGTGTCCTGAAACCAGACCACCCATGGCTGAGTGTAGCCGTGCCACCAACTAGCTCTGAGATCATAGTCAAGTCATTCACCCCTTGGTGCCTGTTTTCTTGTGTTCACTTATACAATCTAAAATCGTCAAACTCACAGAAACAGAGAGTAGAGTGGTGGGTGCCAGGGGCTGGGAGTTGGGAAATTGGGAGTTGCTGTTCAATGGGTATAAAGTTACAATTATGCAAGATGTATAAGTTCTAGAGATCTGTTGTACAACATTGTACCTGTGGTTAACAAAGCAGTGTTGCGCACTTTAAAATTTGTTAAAGGGTAGATCCCATATTATGTGTTCTTACCACACAGAAAAACATATCAGCAAAAATAGTAGCTATTTGATTGGGTTGTACTGAGAATGAAATGAATCAAAACATGTCAAGTACTGATTAGGCAAGTTTGAAAATAAAAAAAGGATCTTCCCAACATGGAGTAATAAGGACTAGATGTGCCCTCCTCCCAGAGACAACCGAAACAAGAAACAACTATTTTCAATACAGTGGACATCAGGCAACACAGGGGAATGATCCCCAAAAGACAAGACATACACAAGACAAGCTCTGTGATTCTCCCAGCCCAGTGTTGGGAGAAAGTTTCCAGGCCACAGGGCAGGGCAATCTAAGCAGAGTCCAGCAGACTACCCCTCTTGAGGAGACGGGGCTAAGAGTTTAAGGTGACTAAGGTCATTAGACTTCACAGGATAAAATACCAGAAGAGAGAGCCCAGAGATACCCAAAGATTTGTGGAGGGTTCCCTTTAAGCAATCAGCTGAGTACTGGTCCTTGCATGTATGTAGAGAAAATCACCTAAGACCAGGAGAAAAGATTAGGGAGCAGTGCCTGGCACTCCTACTGGGCCAGGAATAATGCCTACTCCCACCAGTCAGACTGGAAAACATAACCCACAAGGCACTGGGTAGAGGACCCAAGAAGCCCTTGCCCCGGCAGTCCTCCAGACCCACCGAACAAGTCATAAAAGCAACACCCAAAAGGACCAAGGTGACTCCAAGTAACTTAACTGCATCCTAGAATAAAGCTCAAGAATATTTAGAGGAATACAGATATATCCAGCCCACAACAAGGTAAAATTCACAATGTCTGTCATCCAATCAAAGATTATTAGACAGACAAAAAAGAAGAAAAACACATTTTGTAACAAGGAGGTTAATAAATCTATCAAAGCAAATCCAGAACTGACACAGATGTTAGAATTAGCAGACAAGACATTAAAACATATATTGTAACTCATATGTATTCCATATGTTGAAAAAATTAAGTGGAATATCAAGGATGATATCTAAAAGTCCCAAGCTGAACTTCTAGACATGAAAACTACAATGTCTGAAATAAAAATACACTGGGTGGAATTAATGGAAGATCAGACATGCATAAGGAAAGATTAGTAAACTTAAAGACATAATGATAATAACTATATAAAAAGAAACACTGAGAGAAAAAATGATTCTTTTTAATGGAAATAGCATCTGTGAACTGGGGGACCACTAACAGGTGCAAAATTGGGGTCCTTGAAAGGAAGGGGAAAAGGGTGAGGCCGACAATGGCCAAAATATTTCCAAATTTGCTGAAACTGTAGTATATATCTGGACTGCGGGTGGGCAGGTGGTAGATATCAGCTCACATGAAGGCCAAAGAGGCTGCTGGGGAGGGATGTGCTGACAGTGGGACCATCCCAGAGCTGTCCTGCAGGGCCTTTTGGGTGAGCTTCTTCTCCCATGAAACCCAAACCTCTGGCCTCTCTCCAAGCTTCCTGCTAAAACTCTGAACCCTCTCACCCTCCAAAGAGTCAACAATATCCGAAGTCATTGCTGGGTGTTCACTACGTACCGGGAATCACGTGGGCACTGAGGATGCAGAAGGGGTGAGATGGATGTGGCCTCTGCCCCCTGAAGCCTACCGCCTAGTGCGAAGGCCTGCCAGCCATCCACCCGGGAAAGGAGAAGCCTTCGGCGGGATTGCCTGTCCCTCCTGCTGCCCCTGCCCTGCCCGGCTCCCATGCTCACCTGCAACAGCACCGGCCTCCACAGTCTGCCAGCCTCAGAAATGAGGGGTTTCTCCTCCCCGGCCAGGCTAACCAATTCCTCTCTCTGAGCTTCAAGCCCAGACGGTCCTGTCTCCATGGAGCCTCACCCCATCACCAGCACCCACACACCTGACACGCCCCCACTCCCCACCCCTGCCTCCTGCCCTGCAGCCTAGAATAGTTCAGGTCTCTCTTGCCATAAAGCCTTTTCCCAGACAAGGTGCCTGCCATCAAGATCTGCTAGAGAAAGATCCAGACGGGGGTCTTGGGGAGAGTGGGAATTTTCTGGAATATTTCTGTATCTCTGTATCCATTGCCCCAACCACTCATTCCCATACCCTCCCACATACATATACACTCTCCTGGCTGAATGTGCTTTCCTTGCACAAACAAAATGTGCACAGAACACACAGCACACGTTGTCGAAACGAAGATTGGGAGGAAGTGGGGAGGAAGCCATCTCCAGCTTCCACGTACTTCCTCACCTCTGGCACACACCCTTCCCTGGGGTCCTGAGGGTGGAGAGGAAGTTGAGGTCCGCGCAAGCAGAGCTGTTGCACCACACACCTACACACCTAGAGGGGCCCGGTCCCCGCTCACAGAGTGAATGTGACAGAGATCTCAGGGAGACAGAGTGATCTGGAGCGAGACAGAGGTGAAGCGCAGCCCAGGACACTGGATACTTGCCTTTCCAAAAGTCACCTCCTCTCCTGGGACTCTGCCTACAAGCGCCTGGCCCCTCGCCCCCACCGAGCTGGTGGTCGTTCTCGTCAGAGTCCAGCTGCTGGATGTCCTGGAAGTCCTTCGCCATGCTGGGCCCAGGGCAGGAGCTGGGCCAGGCTGCGGTCAAGGCTGCCCTTGGGGCTGGGGCTCAGTTCGGGGCTGACGCCTGCGCTGAAAGGCTAATTCGGTGGAGGCTGAGGACGGGACAGGATTGCAGGTAGGGTCAGAGTAGGTCGAGGAGACAGCTTGGGTTGAGTCTGAGGTTGGAGGCGAGCTTGGGGCTGAAATACAGCCAGGTCCTGTCCCTTCTCAGGCGATTCCTTAGGCTGTGACATGGCTGGGGAGGCGCCTTCCCTCCACACTCTCTTCTTCCCCTCCGGCCCCCACTGTCCCTGAACTACGGTCTCCTTCATCCCATACACCCCCAGTCCCACTTGCGTCCCCAACCTTGATTACCTGTTGCAGGTGTGGAGGGCTGACTCCCGGATCCCTAAAGCAGCCCAGGAGAAGAGGGGCAGGTGGTGCTAGACAGGAGAGAAGCGGAGGGGAGGGGGCTGGTCCAGGTGAGGGCCCTGAGCCCGTGTCTGAACGTCCGAGAGGTCCTAACCCGGCATCTCCTGACCCCGGGACTTTGGACAGTAAACAAGTGGAAGCAGAGTTGGAACCTGGGCAGAGCATAGTGGGGGCTGGGATAGGACTGACTCTGTCCTTCCTAGAGAAAGGGTCCCCTGGTCTGTCCCCTTCACCCCATAAGCTGGTCGCCTCACTCCTCATTGCACAATGTGGAAGGGGCACCAGATCAGGAGGGTAGAGGTACAGTTCAAGGGTTCTCCTCGTTCTTCCTCCTTTCACTTCCTGCCTCTGAATTTTCAGAATTGTTGGTGTCGCTAAATACCTCTGACCAGGATCAGAGGGGCCGCCAATTCTGTCTCTGTCTTGCCCAATCTGGCATCACCTGAGCTTGCCCAGCTTCCTGTGGGCTCAGCCCCAGGCTCCCAGCTCGGGGCTCACAGCTTCACCCCGCTGGGGAGTTAAGAGCCGGGAGAAGCAGCAGTGCAGGGGGTGGAGGGGGACAGTGGCAGGAGCCATATGGGGGCAGGAGGTGTTCACCCTCACTAAGTCCCTTGCATGGCCCTGGCGACACAAGCCTTTGTCCTCCCTCCCTGGGTTCTCAGTTCATGTGATCTCACAACACAACCCCTCAGCAGGGGGCTGCTTTTGTTGTTCCCATTTTACAGGGGGGAAAACGGAGCCTCAGGGAGATTCAGTGACTTGCCCTGGGTGGAGGGGTCTGAAGGGAGGGAAACGGGAAGCAAAACAGGGTAAAGAGGAAAAAACTCAGAGACGGGAGGAGCCTTCACAGTCCTATGAGGAAGATGGGTTCCGTGAGCTGAGGAACTGTCCACACTCACACTAACAGTAGCTGGGGGAAGAAAACCGGTTTCATCCCTGGTCTTCAGACCCTCACCACCCTGACTGCTGATAAAGTAGCCCACGTTGCCCCTTGTGTGAAAATGGATTGAAACAGAGGCCTGTGCTTTTCTTCTTCTGTTTATTTTTAATGGCGTATGATTGACATATCACATTATATTAGGGTCAGGTAGATAGCCTGTACTTTTCTTTTTTTTAAAGATTTTATTTATTTAGTTTCAGTGAGAGGGGGAGGGATGGAGAAAGAGACGTAAAGAAACATTGATGTGCAAGAGAAACATCAGCTTAGTTGCCTCTCCCACACCCCCAACTGGGAACCTGATTTGCAACCGAGGCATGTGCCCTGACAGGGAATCGAACCAACAACCTTTCAGTTCGCAGGCCAGCGCTCAATCCACTGAGTCACACCAGCCAGGGCAACCTGTGCTTTTTCGTGGTAATTTTCTAACATCCATGGGAAGGAGCCACACAATTCACTATCCTGACCTTCCTGTGAAGCCCCTGCGGCAGTGGTGGCTGCCTTGCTGTTTGACTGTAACTGCAGTAAGAGAGACATTCGATCACGTCATCCATAACACACCTGCTAGCACCTGCATATACACGCAAGTTTGCATGTTTTACTTCCTCCTGAATACCCAGTGCATGGCACATAGTTGGTTCTCAACAGCTGCTTATTGAATGAATGAGTGATTGATTGATTGAATGAATAAATGAATTTGTAGATATACTATTGCCATGAAAGTTCCATAAAACAATGCTTACCTTACTACTTGTATTCTATTTCATGACCAGCTACACTGAGTTTCCTGATCCATTAAATGGGTCACAAGTCAAAGTCTGAAGACACTCTCATGAAGCCCCAGTCTTGGTAGGGATGTGGTTTTAGTCCTGAGATATAGGCAAGAGCTTAGCAAACAGATTGTCAATTTCATGTCCAGGTTCACCAACTGCCATCCAGGGAGAAAGGGAGTCTCACTGGTCACCCACCTCGACTGAACTGATTCCATGTTTCAAGGTACAATCCCCAACTCTTGGCACTGGTGAGATAGGACCAAAAACAGGAGCCATCCTTCTCTCCTTCTTCTTTCTAACTATTTCAAAGTCAACATTGTAATTTACCAGCATTTGACATATACATAAGTTTCCACATTGTCTTGTTACTTTTTTCATGGGGTTTTCTGGTTTTGGTTATAAAATCCTGTTCTATTTTGGTTTGTGGGGCGGGGAGTTCTGTCCCTGAGACACAGAGAGTCGGGTTAGTTGATTTCTGACTTCATGACACCCAGTCTTCCTCTGAGGCCTGAGCAAGACGTTTCTCTGTTCTGTTATTTTCCCTCCCCCACCCTGTTCCCCCACACCAATTCCTCTGCTCTCCACAGGCAGCCAAAATGGTGTGCTAACTATACATGACAGTCTCCAAGAATGATAGCCATCAGCTTCTCCCTTCACTGAATGTGCAAGTCACACCTCCCACTCAGAGGTGGGGTCTCTTCCCCTCCCCTTGAGTCCAGGTGACCATATGACCAATAGAAAGTGCCTGAAGTGACACTCTGGCAGTGCTGGGCCCAGCCTTTAAGAGATGGGGAGCTTCAGTTTTCACTCAGAAGCCAGCCACCATGCTATAAGGAGGTCCAGTTATCCCGTCTGAGAGACCTCATGTAGAGGCCCAGTGTGCAGAGGTTAAGATACAATATTGATAGAAAGAGAGAGGGAGAGAGACCACACAGAGAAGCACGAGGCCCCCCAGATGTGTGAACAAAGCCTTCTGGGAGCTCCCAGAGAAGCCCAGCCAACCGCTGAATGAATCCAAGCATATTACCTAGTCAATACCATGTGGTCCCCTGGCCTAGCCCTGCCCAAATCTCTGAGAAATCTTGAGAAATAATACATAGTTATTTGTTTTAAGACACTGAAGTTTTGAGTTGTTATGTATTAATAGGTAACTGAAACAATATATATTCTTTAAATATGTATCCTTATAAACTATGTGGCTGTACAGTTCAAGTCCCTCTGTTTTTCATATGCATAAATGGAACATTTATAAATCTCATTTGTTGCTGACCTTTTTTACCCAACAATAAATAATCCTCGAGATCTGCCATGTTGCTATTTGTGCATCTGGTCTGTTGCTATGAACCATATTAAATGGTGTGTATCCGTCCTGGCTTATTTACCTTGTCCCCACGTAATGAACTATGCCAGCACCCAACTACCACAATTAACACTGTGATTGATGTTCTCATCATGTTCCCATGTGGACCTAGGCAAGATCGTCCCTGTGAAATGCATCCAAGAATGAGACTGTGAGGTCGCAAGTATTCTCACACTTAATTTTACTAAGTGTTGCCAGCTGTTCGTTCTCCAGAATGGCTGTGCCAGGTGACACCCACCCCATACCCCCTAACATGCGAGGGCTCCTCCCTCTGTTCATTCATCCTTCCCAATACTGGGTATTACTCAGCTTCCCAGTTGCTGCCAACCTGATGCCCTCTGACGTTCTTTTATTTTGCCTTTCTAGTTAACAGTGAGTTTGGACATTTCTTCATCTATTAGACAGTCATCCAGCTTCCCCTTTTGTGACATGCCTTCTCATATCCTCTGTCCACTGTTCTGTTGGGTTTCCTGAATTCACTCTGTTGATTAGCCAAAATTTCTTGTATATTCCAGATGCTTTTTCAGAAAACAGGAATGGTCTTTTGAAAATAAAAATATTACTGTTAAAGCAAAAAAAAAAAATTGAAGCTTTGGAAGATAAAAATTTAGGAAACATTCCAGGAAAATAAGAAAGACAAAGAGATAAAAACAAAAAATTTTTAATGAGGAAATTTATAGCTAAACTTGGGGAATTTTTTTCCCCTCTGTCTCATGTTTTTATGTAGAGTTCCCACTAGGGAAGCTTTCTGGATCTCTCTCCAGACTGTCCCCCACCCCAACCACAACTCCCTAGGTGGGCGCTTGACTTACTACTTAGCAGGCCCATAACATTTCATTTAAGATTTTAAGCCAAATTCTTCTTCACTGATTATCAGCAATAAAGCTAACATCTTGAT
Source organism: Furipterus horrens (assembly GCF_987537825.1). Classification (NCBI taxonomy): domain Eukaryota; kingdom Metazoa; phylum Chordata; class Mammalia; order Chiroptera; family Furipteridae; genus Furipterus; species Furipterus horrens. The sequence continues at coordinate 54,926,840 of NW_028327181.1, read as the reverse complement.
ATCCATTTATCTCTCTACTGCATCTTAGTTCTCAACTGGTTTCAAATTTCAGAGAAGAAAAGGGGCCCTTTTTCATATCCCTGTAAAACTTCCAAAAGTACCATAAAAGATCAATTTGAGGATAAAACAAAAGGTAAAAAGGGGAAAAGTTATCAAAAAAATAATATGAGAATGTTACTTAGAATTAAAAGGATGAAGCTCCACATTTAGATAACCTACTAATTAGACAGCTTTTCAATGGAAAATGACTCAAAGCACGCCATTGTGAAATTTTAGAATAGCAGAGATCAAGAGAACATTCTGAAAACTCCTGGAGAGGGAAAAAAATTACAAGAACAAGAATGGATTCCACTCACCAGCTGTTAAATTCAACACCAGGACACCAGGATGGTGCCATCAAACCTCCAAGGGACATTTTTTCACCCTGGAAGTGTAGAGTCAGAGGATCATTGGCATGAGAGAGTAGAATAAAGAGCTTTCAGCATGCCAGTGCTCAGAATATTTTTTTCCTACTTCTACTCTGTTAGGAAGTACCATAAAAAGTGAGGAAATAATCCAAAAGCAAGGTATGTAGAAGAACTTCTCAATATAAGCCCTTTTTATTAGTATTAAAACCTTGTTCAACTCTTTCTGTATTTCTGCCTGCAGCTTGGCTTTTTTCCCCCTTATAATGTGAAATAGTGAGATTTGAGAGCCTGGTCTTAAAAATGAAAATCATCACAGTGAACATAAGAAATCTAAGACATGGAGATTCTTATTTGATCGGCTCTTCAACTGAGAATGTTCACAAGCTTACCCATCTTGTTCTCCTATGAACCATGGAGACTCAGCTGGGCCTTCAAAATTCTTGAGGGCATATTCTGCTCTCTGCAATATTAACTCTCTTTGGAAGACTAAAGACTCCCAAGACAATATAAGAAATTCTTGCCAACACTGGTAAAAATAATTTCCCCAAAATGCCTGTGATTCAGATCAGCTGTCTTTCTTGAGGATGTATTGCACTTGGAATTTGTAAGCAAGGCTATGATTCTTGTTTCAAATCAGAAGTGGCTCCCTGGCCCCTTCCTCTTCTCATGGGCACTATGGAATAACTAAAAGCTATTATTCTGCTGAATTAATGCTAAGCAAATAATTTGAATTAAGTTACCACTCAAAACACTCAGACAGTGGCTAAATAACATCATAAAGGAAGTCCTCCTGAGAAAAGCAAATTTTATTTTATGGGGTTGTAATTTTAAGAAATAGAAAATTGTTATGAAGAAAACATTGCAAGATGAAAAAGAATAAATAGTACATCTCCAGTAAAAGCAAAAGAAACTATACATGAAAGAAAATGTTATCATAATAGTAGGTCTGTAGGACATAATTGTTACATAGATATATGGTGTAAATGCTTCATTTTTCTAGTTAAAGATGCTGCTGTAACTACATTTGGAAGATGCAGTGGCATAAGAGAGCTAAACCTCATCTCTCATAACAAGAAATAAATGGTCTAATATTTATAAATCCCCTCCTCCATTCTGTCCAGTGGCCACATTGCAGTGGGAGGGAGGAGGGATAATAAAACTAGCTGGAGATACCTGACAATTGTCCTTTTGCTTAATGAAAAGGCTGGTCCTGAGATTTGGCCTGACTTGTGCACTGGCAGGAAACCACTTGGAGAACACACTGTTCTAACACTTCGTGAAGCCAAGCCTCTGTCTCCTGTATTCTAACATATGTGAGCTAGAACTCCAGAAACCACAACCACAGAAGGCCATGGCGGTGGCTGTAACCATTGTAACCACCGGACTCGAGGAGCAGATGAGAAGAACTCAGGAGAGCCAGGTTTCTTGCTGAGGCAAGCCAAGGAGCCGGGGAGCAAGGAGGCTGAGTTTCATCTGGAACATGGGTTAATCATACTGGTGATCCATGCAGATGGAGCTAACTGGGAGGCAGATGAATCTGAAGCTCAGAGGAGAGGTCTGGGCTGGAGACATGGAATCACCAACAGTAATTGAAGACATGGAAGTGGAGAAGAGGGTCTAGGACAGAGCCCTGAAAAACACTAGAACAGAGAAAGGGGTCCTGGAAAGGAGACTGAGCAGGTGCGGCCAGAGAGGAGAAGGGAAAACAGGGAGGGAAGCCAAGGGAAGGTGTTCAAGAAGCGAGGCATCTAGTCCAAGATGACTGTCTGAGCCCGTGTTTGTCACTGTACATCACTTCCACATTCCACAGTGAGAGGTGCTGTAGATGAGGGTGAGCAAAGGCCAGAGGAGCCCACGACTCGGGTGGGAAAGGTGGTGAAGAGAATCCCATCCGAGAAGTAAATGGAAGGACATCAGGGATTGCCACAGATAGCCCTGCCCTGCTCAGGCAGTGGCAGCTGAGGACAAGGGCAATTTGGGGGGCCGAGTTCAATCCTACTGAGCTCTGCAAGAAGTGCCCTGGGTACCAGAGTTTCTCATGAGCCCAGGCCCCCCACAGCATAGCGGCTTTTGCTTACAGGGCAGACTGGCCCTAGGAGGCAGTTCTGCTAAGCTTGGCTGTTAACTGTGACAGCAGCACCTCCCAGAGAAGCATCTAGTGCCCTGCCAATTCTCTATTGTCACACAAATCCAGAGAACAGAGTCTTTGAAACAGGAATAAATTCTCAAAACATCTGTGACTATCAGGAGGTCTCCCCGATCCCGGTAACATATACTAGCCCAAGGAAATAAAAGTAAACTTACTTCCTCTTTCCATCTAGGCCTATAGTTTGAAGAAGAAGCCACATCCCCTGATAAAAACCCATCTCAACACCAATGCTAAATAAAAATAGATATTCCTGTACAGCAGCGGTTCTCAATCTGTGGGTCACGACCTCTTTGGTGGTCGAACGACCTTTTCACAGGGGTCACCTAAGATCATCGGAAAACACACATATAATTACATATTGTTTTTGTGATTAATCACTATGCTTTAGTTATGTTCAATTTGTAACAATGAAAATACATCCTGCATACCAGATATTTACATTACAATTAATAACAGTAGCAAAATTACAGTTATGAAGTAGCAACGAAAATAATTTTATGGTTGGGAGTCACCACAACACAAGGAACTGTATTAAAGGGTCGTGGCATTAGGAAGGCTAAGAACCACTGCTCTACAGGGATGGGAGTTACAGACTGCACTGTATTTTGTCACCCTCAAGTCCATTTGTTGAAGCCCTAACTCCCATGGGATCGTATTTGGACATAAGGCCTTTAAGGGGGTAATTAAGGTTAAATGAGGTCTTAAGGGTGGGGTTCAAATCCAGTAGGATTGTGTCCTTATATTAAGAAGAGGAAGAGACACCAGAAGCACCTGTACACAGAGGAAAGGACATGTGAGGACACACAGTGAAGACAGCCATTTGCAAACCAGAAACCAACCCTGCCAGTGCCTTGTACTTGTACTTCCAGCCTCCAGAGCTATAAGAAAATAACTGTCTGCTGTTTAAGCCATGCAGTCTGTGATACTCTGTTATGGCAGCCCACGCAAACTAATGCGCTTGGCAAAAAGACAAAATTTTAACATTGGACATATGAAAAGACTCAGCAAGTCAAAAGGTGGAAATAAATCAAAGAAATGATCCTCTTAAAATAGACTTAACAGCAGTAAACAGGGCAAAGTTTTTAAAATATACTGAATAATTTCCTAAATGAATTAATCTTGCTTCTACAAAACAAGAGCAGGAAATCACAAAAAAGGAACAGCTGATAACAGAAAAACAACTTTGGGGTGTAACATGATGATAATTTAAGAACACAGCTGAGCATGTCAGGAGGCAATGGGTAATAGCAGGAAACTGAATCAGTGGTTTACAAGACAAAAGTGGTAAATTTAAAGTTTTGCCAAACTCAGAGCTAAGGAAAGGAGATTTGTGCCCTGACTAGTGTGGCTCAGTTGGCTGGGCATCATCCCACAGGGCAACAGGTCATCCTGTTCGATTCCCAGTTGGGGTACATGCCTGGGTTGCAGGCTGTCCCAGGTTGGGAGCATGTGAGAGGCAACTGATTAATGTTTCTCTCACACATTGATGTGTCTCCCTCTCTTCCTCCCTCCCCTCCCCTCTCTCTAAAAATAATAAATAAATAATTTTTTAAAGAGACTTGTGCAGCCGTGCCCATAGCAGCATTATTCCCAACAGCCAACAGTGGAAGTGATCCAAGCGCCCACTGATGGACACACGGGCAAGCAAAGTGTGCTGTATATGTAATGCAATATTATTTGTCCTTAAAAAGGGCACACGCTGCAATACAGACACACTTTGAGGACATTATGCTGAGTGAAATAAGCCAGCCACAAAAGGACAAATACTGTATTATCCCACTTCTCTGAGACACCTAAAGTAGTCATGTTCATTGAGACAGAAAGTAGGAGTTGTGGGGTGGTTCTTTGTAACAGAGGATGAGCCTTTGAATCAAACACAAAGAGTGGGCTGGAAGGAAGAGGGGAAGGCATTTGGAAGAGAGAGTTCCTGCAGGTGAGAGGTGCCTTATCCTCCTTCCTCCCCCACCCTTTGTGGGAAGGAGGAGCTCAGATGGCTCCCCAAGACATGGGGGCTTCCAGGAGAACCCCCTCAGAAATTTAGGGATGGTTTCACAAATAGGGTAGTAGGAATACTGCTTCCGAAGGTCAGGAATGCCAGAATTACTTTGCTCAAAGTGTGAAAGGACCATCCCTAGCTAGGGTGAGGGGAAGCGCCCTCTCAGCAACCCCACAACTCTTGACTGGACAAGACCCTCTGTCATTTCTGTAATCCCACTGTGTGAAGGCAGAGCATGGGTGACCCTAGGGGAAGAGTTAGTGAGCACAAGTCATCTGGCTGAGCAAAAAGAAGCCACCCAGAAGGGTACACAATGTAGACGATTGTGGGAACTAAAAAGAGGTGCAATGTTGTGAAAAGGTGAAGAGATTAAGAAGTACAAATTGGCAGTGAAAAAACAGTCACAGGGCTGTAAGGTACAGCATAGAGAATACAGTCAATAATGGTGTAATAACTCTGTATGGTGCCAGGTGGGCGGCGGACTACCAGGGTGATCACTTCATAAGTTATATAAATGTCTAACCACTATGCTGTACACCTGAAACTAATATAATATTGGATGTCAACGGTAATTGAAAATTTTTTAATTAAAGATAAATAATTTAAAAAAATAAAATGGCATTTCCTTATATATATACACACACACACAAAGAGGAGGAGGAGAATGGAGTCAATGTCTTCCCATGGAGTCAGCCTCATGGAAAGTCAATCAGACATCACATAGGATGCCTGCTAAAGTTGAATCCTGCTCAGATTCAATAAATAGTAAAGAGTTCTGTATACATCTGAGCAGTAAAGGAAGGTAGTTGCAACCTTAATAGCTATGCATAATTTTGTCTATTCAAGTGTGACCCCCAAAATTATGGAATAGATTAAAGGGAGCCCAGGGAATGTGAGCTGTGAGTTCAAGTTCATCTTAGCAACTGGAAGAGGACTCAGAACTTCTCCCTGTGGCTCAAGGAGAACCACCTTACTCATAAGCAGCCCCAGCCCAGAACTCCGAACTCTCAGCCTCAGAACTATGACCAGGAAGAAACCCTGGCTGACCCGGGATGGTAATGCTCTTCCTTCAGAGAGGTGTATTCCAAATTCAGGAATGTTTAAAACTAAATAGAAAAATGATGAAGTAAGTCAAGCACATGGTATTAATACTTTTGCAATAAATTTAAGAGCAGTCTATATTTGGTATTGTAATGTGTACGGAAGTTTATTTAGTAAGCTAAAAAGAATTGAAATTAGCCATAGAATATCAAGTTAAAATATAAAATCAAGTACTTAATTTTGGACTTGTGGTATCACTTGAAAGGTATAAAATGATTTGATAATGTTTGCAAACAGTATTGATATCTTTAAGAAACCTTGAGATTCATTATGGATATTAATTTAACTTATTCGCTTAGTTTTTGCTTGTTAGGTCAGTCACTTTTAAATACTTAAAACAAAATGCTTTGAATGTGTAAATTCAGTTTCAAATGTTTCCATGCATTTGATTGCATTGTAAATGGAATGGCTTATTGAAAAGAGTTCTGTTTCTTCAAATCGTGTTATTATGCAGTAACTAATGAGAAAGTGAACTTGGTGGCCCTCATTTTGCTCCATTTGAAAAAAGAATAATCACACAAATTGAACCCGTAAGAACTTAAAAATGGTTTTTTAAATGTATTTTAACAAGTTGACTGCTAATTTTAAAAAATATTTTATTTATTTATTTTTTAGAGACATAGGAAGGTAGGGAGAAAGAGAGGGAGAGGAACTTTGATGTGATAGAGAAACACCTCATTGATGGCCTCTTGCATGCACCCCAACCAGGACCAAACCTTGCATGTGCCCTAACCAGGAATCAGACCAGCAACCTTTCACTGTGAGGTAGGACACTCAATGAACTAAGCCACAGCGATCAGGGCAAATACTAATTTTTAAAAACAAATTAACAGTAAATAGTCTTTTCTGTGCACAAATACCACCGCTAACATCAAAAATTCACCTTGAAGAGAAGGTTCACGTGCCAGAGGGCTGCGGTCCACCACCCATGCCCGAAGCCTGCCCTGCACTCCACTCTGGCCAAGCAACTGCCCTGGGCAGAATATTTGCAGTTGCACCAGCGCCAGCCTGAGAGGCTGAGAAGGTGGGCACCCCACCCTGGCCACCGTGCGCCCATATCAGGAGACTCTGTTTCCATCACACCAAAGTGCCCCTCCCCTCTTCTTTCTTTTTCTCCTTAGCACTTGCCAGCATTTACTGTATTATGCATTTGGTGTTTAGGTTATTATCTTTCTGCACGCACTGGAACGCAGGCATATGGGGCGCAGGGACGTGTCTCATTCAGTCCTAACTCCCCAGGTCTAGAACACTGCTTGCCCGAGGTCTGCTTCCACTAGGTGCGTGAGTGAATAGATGGCCCTTGATTCTCACTGTCTGTTAAGTGTCTCCCTCCCTGTCTGAACTCCAGCTCTTTGAGCTCAGGAACTACCTTACTCACCACTCAATCTCTATGCCCGGCACCATGATGCCCCAAAACGGGAGACAACCTATATAAGAGCGACTCCCTGGCTGAAGGCCATAAGGAGAAGATCATGGCCTTTGGCATCAAACAAACACAAGTTGGAATTCTGGTCCTACCACTTATCATGGACAAGTTTTGAGCTGAAAACAGCCTAAGTGCCCAGCAGTAGATGAGCGGATCAAAAAACTCACACAATAAGTACTACGCAGGAGAAGGAAAGAAGGAACTCCTGCCTTTCACGACAGCATGGGTGGAACTGGAGAGTATTCTGCTTAGTGAGATAAGCCAGGCAGCGAAGGACAAATACCATATGATCTCACCTAATACAGGAAACTAATGAACAACACAAACAAACAAGCAAAACAGAACCAGAGACATGGAAATAAGGAACAAACTGACAGTGACCAGGGGGGAGCAGGGAGGTGGATAACAGGAAAAAAACGGGAAGGGTCTAGTCAAGGAACAAGTATAAATGACCCATGGACATGGACAACAGGGCGGGGATTGGGGTGTGGGCGGGGCAGGGAAGAGCAATGGGGGGAAAATTGTGACAACTGTAATAGAACAACAATTAAATAAATAAATAAGTAAGTAAGTAACATGGACAAGTGACTTAAGATCTCCGAACTCCCGCTTCAGCTGGGAATGGATATTATAATAATACCTACCTTGTGTTGTCCCTGTGGGAATTACATGAGTTAGTGGAAGAAAAGGTATCTAACACTGAGCTTTAATGCAAAGCCTAGCTCATAGTAGGTGCTCAATAAAAATTCATTCCCTTACTCTTTTTTGCCTCCTCCAACTGCTGCAGAGAAAGCCCTCCCCCTCCCCCTGATCTTCAGGTGCTCCACCTGCATCTACTCCCCTGGGGCAGATGGCACCCCAGGAACTGGACAGCTGGGAAGCCGCTGAGCCCCAGAGGAAAGCCCCCACTTTCTGGGGTTCAGGCAGTGGATGCGACAAAAGAAGGGGTCTCCAGCTGGGAATTCGGAGACAACCAATAAGTTGGAGAAATTCAAGGACAGGAAGTGAAAGGAGGCACGAGGCTCAGGGGAAGCAGCCACCTTCACCCTGGCCCCTTCTGGACAGCCCACATACTCCTGATTCACAAAATAAGGAACCAGGGGAGCAGCAGGAAGGGACGGGGGCTGGGGGCAGGGGCGACTCACCAGGGAGGAGGAAAGTCAAAATGGTCCCATCTGGGCAGGGTCACACACTCACACACTTTCACCCCACCCCACGAGCCCCATTATCCTGGGGAGATACCGCTGCCCAGGCCTGGCTGGGCCCTGACAACTGGCTGTGCTGATCTCAGCTCTGCGTCTCCTTCCAAGCGGTGATCCCTTGGGGGGATGGGGAGGCGTGAGGGGGCTTTGTGTGGAAAGCCCCTAGATGTCTCGTGGAAGCACTGGGAGAGGAAGTGTGGGGGCCCATTACAACTTCCAGAGCAGCAGCTCCAACACCAGAAAGTCCCAGCTGTTTGGAATGAAGTTCCCTGAGAAAATGGCATCCCTGCCTGACCCACCCCCGCACTGAGGGAGCTGTGCTGAGGGGGTAGCAGGTTTTTAAGCTCTGAGTTTTTTCTTTTCTTTCTTATTTAGGTATTATTTAATCTTTATTGTATTTTTTTCCATTATCATTTAGTCCCCTTATCCCCTCTCCCCCCAGCAATCACCACACTGTTGCCCAAGCTCATGATTCCTTTTCCTTTTTGCTCAGTCCCCTCCTCTCCCTCACCTCCCCCCGTCCACCGCCACTTTGTCTTCTTTCTCTGCAAGGCAGTGTGTGCCCCTCCCTGAAAGCCTCCCTCGGTCTCGGGGGCGGCGCTTGTCTCCATCTGCCCTGCCCGTAGCCCTGCTGACGGAGGCCTCCTTCTCCCTGGCTGGTTTACAAACTCCATGCCACCAGCACTTTCTGTGGGATGAATACATTATGTTGAGAGGATATGCATGCTCTCAAAATGTCGCAAGAGCCCTGAGACGCTGAAATGGTTCAAACTGTCAGCCATATCTGGGGTATTGGAGACATGAAATGTCAAAGAGGATGTGAGAAAGGCAGCGATCAGGAACCTTCCCCAGGTTCTTGGAGCCGCTTGCTTTCTGTCTCCTCGACATGACTGCAAGGTTCTCTGCAGCCAAAAACAAGCGGAGGGTCCTGGTGATGGTATCAGATGCCCTCTGTATGCAACTCAGGGCTTGGGCTAGGGGTGCTGAAATGAACGGGGACTGTGCCCTCAGGAGACCACCCATGAGAGGATAACGTGGATTCATAAACAGCACAAGCTCAGGATGAAAGAGGGTGTTCAGGGAGGGCTTTCTGGAGAAGGCGGCGCCCAGCTGTATGGGAAGCCCAGGTGCTTGGTAGTGGCAAATGTAGCTCAGCCCCAGATTGGAAAACCACTGGGAGCGTGGTGGCACACAGGACCCACTTCACACACCAGTTCTCCCGTGGGGAACCAGGCCTGCGTTTCTATAGTAGCTAAAAGCTTGCTTTCTGCTAAAGGACACCCTCATCCCTGGCTGCGAACAACAGATGTTCAGTGTGTAACCTCGAAGCAGTTTCCTAGGGCCTATTCTGGGCCAATTTCTAAGAACAGGATGTGGCTTGACAAGGTATTCTTATCATCCATGCATGTGTGACATTCTTTTCTCTGTTATATGAAAGTAATACTCATATAAGGCAATGATTGGCACGATGATTCATAACTTTCTTGGATGTAATCCACCTAGGAAATCAATAAAAGCTTTCTCCTCTAGAAAGTGGCCAGTTCTGTCCCCTCTTCTCCACAGGATTCTTGCAGTCTGTGTGCATTTATTCATTCCATTCACAACGCCGTGGACCCTGCTGATCGGAGGTCTGCAACAAGGCTGCCCCTGGAGGATTCTCAGCCTGGGTCCGCACCCCTCCCCCAAAGTGTTTCACCTACAATCCCCTCATGTCAGAGGAGAATCACCTCTGGGACATCCACTTGCCATACCATAGAGGGTTTATTTTAATAAATTTGTGGGTTTTTAATATAAAAACAATTTTAAATTAAATATCACTGAGTCAAAATTCCCCAGGGGCAAATGCACTGATACATTACCAAGTAATAATATAATTATACTAGTTTAACATTTATTGAAAGCTTATTGTGTGCCAGGCTTTGGACAACGTACTACACCTCCACTACCTCAGTTCAGCCTAATAATAGCCCACGGAGAAGGTACTGCTATTATCCCCGTTTCACAGATGAGCAAATTAGGGTGTAGAGAAGTCAAATAACTTCCCTAAAGTCACTCACAAATCAGTGGCCGAGCCAGGACGCAGAGCCAGGTCCATCTGACTCCAGAGCCAGTGCTCTCCTTATTATGCACCCTGTATTTTGGTGCACCCCTTGCATCACAGACTTGTATCTGTTTGAGAAGCAAGAGATAAGAGAGGTCCAAACCCCCTGCCCCCGCCCCCAAGCTCCTCACATGATCATTTCTGCACCCCCACACACTGGCCTCATAAGCTCCAGGAAATGGCTTGTAGCCACCGAAACTGAACAAGCTGTTTCCTAGCTGTGTTCCTTCACACAAACTTCTCACTTTCCAGGAATCACAGCCCAGGCACCCATCTGTCCCCTCCTCCAGGAGGCCTTCCCTGACTCACCAAGTGGAACTCACCATCCCCTTTTCGGCGCCACCTCCAGCCAGTCATATTACTCTGTCATTACTTTGTGGCACTATTGTCTCTCCTGCTGCACCTGGACACCCTCCGAGCAGGAACCATGGCTTCTTCACCTCTGTGTCCCTAACACCCTGCACAGAACCTGGTACACAGTTTGCCTGGATTCCCCTCCACCATTTTACTTTTAACGTCTAGACAGAGGACAGCTAGTGTTTTGGTACAAACATTGGAGAAGTCTGAGGAAACAATTTGTCAAAAAGCATCCACCATTGGGATTCTCCTACCAGCTTTGTAATCCTTCATATCTTTTAACTCACTCGGCCCTGCTAGGACTAAGTAGAAGCTGCTGATGGAGAAGGAGGAGGCAAGGTTCATTCAGCCAGAGGCTTCCAAGAGATCTCTTGCGCTTCACCTCCCTGGCTCCCCTCTGGCCTCAGCCCCCGCCAAACATGTTCAGTTCATTGGATGACCCCAGAGTGTCCTTGAGGTCCCTGCTGCAGAGAAGTAAGATCTTCAACCGTCTTGCTCAGGGCTGTGCCCTCCAGTTAGAAGAGCAACTGCACGTAGGAGGCTCTTGAGAAATGTTAATTGACTTAACATTCTTGTTGGAAGAAATAATGTTTAAAACTGTTGTGGTAAAAAAAAAAAATGTTGGCAAGGGTATGACGCAGCTGAAACTCTCCTCCACAGCTGGTGGGGGCATAAATGGGGCAGCCATTCTGGAAACCTGCTTGGTGGCATCAGCTAAATCTGCACACATGGCCCAGGAATTCCAGTCCGGAGGTATACCCAACAGAAACTGCTCCTATTTACACCAAAATACATGTGCACTGTTCTGTCAGCACTCTTCATAATAGCCCACACTGGGAACCTACCCAGGTGCCCATCAGCAGTTGAGTGAATCAACAAATCAGGGTACAGTCACACCGTGGGACACTGTACAACCAGGAGAGTGAAACATCTATAGGCATGTGCAACAATTCGAATGAATCTCACAATCAATGATGAATGAAAGAAGTCATGTACATGGTTCCATTTACTTAAATACGAAAACAGGTGAAACTAACCTATATTTTTAGAAGTCAGAGAGAGAACCATGACTGGGACGGGGCACAGCGTGGCTCTGGGGAGCTCATAATGTTCTCTCATGATGAGATTTCTGGTTGCACATGTGTGTTCAATATGCAAAATCTGACCTATACCCCAGCTCCTGGCACCCTTGTAAATTCCTAAGTGATAAGAGCACTAGGAGCATCTCTTGATCTAATGAGTTGACTGTGAGCTGCTGGATGGCTCCTGGATGCAGGCTGCTCACCAGAAAGACCAAGCCATGATTAAAAGCTTGGACTCTTCAGCCCCACCCCGCGTTCTCCAGAGAGAGGAGAGGGGCTGGAAATGGAGTTAATAATTGATCATGCCCATGTGATAAAGCCTCCATAAAATCCCAATATTATGGGGTTTGGAGAGCCTCCAGGTTGGTGAACACATCCACGCACCAGGAGGGTGACTCACCCCAACTCCACAGGGACAGAAGCTCCTGCACGTGGGGTCCTTCCAGACCACCTCACCCTATTTATCTCTTCTTCTGGCTGTTCATACGTATCCTTTATAATTTCCTTTAATACACTGGTGAATGTAAGTAAGTGTTTCTCTTAAATTCTGTGAGCTGCTCTATCAAGTTAATTGAACCCGAGAAGGGGTCATGGGAACTTCTGACCTATGGCGGGTCCTTCAGAAGCACAGGTGATAACCTGGGTTCTTGACTAGCGTGGGTGGGGGACAGTCTTGTGGGACTGAGTCCTTACCCTGTGGGTTCTGACACGATCTCTAGGCAGTGCTAGAATTGAGTTAAACTGCAAGGAACCCAGAGAATTGCCTGTTATGGGGGGAAAAACCTCCACACTTTTGGTGACCAGCAGTGTCAGAAGTGAGGTGTTACATGCAAAAGTAAAGGAGAAACACATAGGGGGAAGAACTGGGTTTTTCTTACATAGGAAGGAAAAAACTGAGTTTTTCCCCTTGAGCAAGTTTCTGTAAAACTTCTTTAAATTACTCTAATAGGCATTAAAGTTTACTTCGTGGTTTGAGGGTTTACTTTCATCGTTTAAGCAGTGTTTTTCTCGTATTCCCAACACTCAGGGTAGCAGCGCCACCTTGTGGTCACACCTGCGTGATGCTCCAGTCTATGAGGAACGAGACTCTCCCGCCTCTCCGAACATGTTTTACTATCATGCTTTTCCCCCAAGAGCTGAAGTGAAACATTAAATAGTAAACAACATTCTCATGATTAAAAGTGTAGGCCTGCTGTGACAAGGTTCATGTACTGCAGGGCTGCCTGGGCTCAGAGGGTGATTGGCCCCATTGGATCATGTGTTCTGTATTGAATGAGGACGTAACCACAAAGCAAAAATGGTTTTCAAGCTTAATGTTACTTGTGGGCAGAAAAAGAGCACACACCAAGGCATGGCAGGCCCTTCAAACTCAGAGACCTCAAGCAACCACATAGGATGGTCTGAAAATAAAACTTCTTAACTAAAGACGAATCGTGACGGGCAGTCACATTCTAGGCTGGTATTGTTAATGGCAAACGGCACCAGATATTACCAATGAAGTTAGACCTCTGTCCTTGGGTTTGGGTGAGAAAGGACTCAGAGCCAAGAATTCAAATACAAGTGAAAGTTTATTTAGAAAGTCACAGACGTAGAAGTGAAGCAGCTATGCTGTGTGGACTCAGGAAACAAGTTACAGAGACAAAAGCCAGGCCCTTAGAGCTTAAAAGAGAGAAAGCAAATACATGAACCTCGACGGAAGGAAGGGAGAAGGAAAAGCAGGGTGTGTGCTCCAGAGAGCTCATGCGTGCTGGTTCCTTTCTGTCAAGGGCTTTTATCTGGTTTCCAAAGAGGGGGACTCTAGGGGAGTTCTCAGGGAAGGATCTCAATAAAATATTCATCAGCTTTCCAGGTGTGTCCTTTCAAGGAGTGTGGTCTCTACCAATCGGTCGGCACCAGGGCAGGGGGTCGTTTGTCACCGCAGTTGGTCCTGAGGTCCTGCATGGTGTCACTTCTGGCTTTGCTGCTTTTCCGGGCCTGGAGCTGAAACACAGCTGAGGCTTAGATGTCATCTCTAGTTTGACCAACACTCTCTCTGTGGTCACCTAGGTTTTGTTCCTACGATTTAATGCATCTCAGAACCTCACTGTCCTGAGGGCTTAATGCTTAACGGAGCGGTTGTGCAAGGGCTTGCATGGGAGTCATGTGAGGCTATTCTCTGGACCCCTTGTTCCTCTCCTAGGGGGCCTACCACATGACTAGTGGCCTGCTAGGGAAGGAAAAGTCACACTGGTGGCAAGGTCCCACCCTACAGTACCTGTTTTGCCAGTTTTGCCATTGCTAGGCACCTGGAACTTTCCGCCTGTGACCTTCTGTATCAGGCCTATTGTTCCTACCCTGCTCATGTCTGTCTAACTGCCTACTGTATCAGTATGTATCTCTCTTGACTTAGGTCAAGGTCAATCTTTACCTTTACTGGGGCAGTCTATTTATTGTCTTTTTGCATCTACTATAACGTATCTTTGGAATATCAGAGTGATCCCCTTTTTTCCAGACCCCTTGGGGCACAATCTCCCACCAGAGCAGAGACCATGGGACCCTTCATTGTTATCTTGTTGCCCACAAACCATCTCTATGCGCCAGAAATGTTCATTGTTTACTATCCTCTACACACCAACGTAAAAGAAGTTTTTCTTTTCATTTTGCTCCTCATCCAACCTCAGAGATGTCCCTAATCTACCACCTATGCTTCCTCCTTTGATTCTAATGTATAAAATAAACTGCAAAACTGCCATTCTCCAAAGCATTTTCTCAATCTGTTCAGGTTTTCTTCCTGGCAATTGTCGTCACTTTGACTCAAACTCATAAAAATTTTCTATGGGTTTGGACATTTCTTATATGGACATACTTTTCTTAAGTTGTTTATAGTTAAGCAATTTGAAAATGCTCCAAAGACAGGCAAAAGACCTTTTTGTCACAGCACTTAAAACATAAAACAACCCCTTCCTGCTCCCCCTGCCCGGACCTGCACAGAAATGCTACAGAGTATAAAACTGGAGACATTTTTGTAGGGCGCTGGACAAAATACAATCTTTTATCTTGTTTCAGGATGCATATTTATTATACGTGCTCTGGTTAAATATTGAAAAATTGTACGCTGTGGTTTAAAATTTGCCTTTGTAATTATTTCCAGGGGTATTGCAAAAAATAAACTTTTGTTTCAGTTTGCAAAAATATAGAAGTTTTTGACAAATCAAACCCTGAAAGCAATTTGGCAGAGTTTTCCTCTGATTATTTTCTTTTATCACCGTTTATTAACGTATTCTAGATCAAATACTACACACTTTCTGATTACAATAGTCTCCCCTAATTCAAGGTTTTGCTTTCCAGGGTTTCGACTACCCACAGTCAACACAGTCCAAAAATATTAAATTTCCCCAACCATCCACATCATCATGGTTTGATGATCCAGGATCACCAGAAGCAGATGGTCCTCCTTCTGTCATATCGTCTAAGGTTAATAGTAGCCTAACATAGGTCGCCTCGCTTCGTCCCTTTGAGGCAGGTTAGTAAGAAGCTAGGGAAATTCCTTGGCAAGTGGAAGAAGGAAACTGAGACAGATAGCTAAACAGAGGGCTGGAGCAATTTACCGCTGGCTAATAAATTGCAGGATCTTATCTTCCCTAACCAAACACTTAGGAGCAAATAATTTACACATTCCAGACACGCTGGGGCAGACTCATCTAGGTCCCTTTCCAATGACATTCTTTGAAGGTGAAACTGACCAGAGTAAGACCTAATCCCTCTATAAGCTCATTTTGATACATCAGCATATCAAAGGAAACACCTGGAAGGCTGATGAATATTCTGATGGAAACCTCCCCTAAAACTCTCACCTTTAGAAAACAGATACGTAAAAACCCTTAAGACAAAGAACCCAGTGTGCACTCTTCCTTGAGCACACCGACGCCTCTCCCCGGCTTCTATCTTTCTCCTACGCTCTAAAGGTTCTCAGAAGACTTCCAACAAGGGGAGCAGTGGGCAGCAGCAGCTTGTCCTGGGCTAACCCCCAAACTTGTCTCAAGCGCCGTCCTTTTGCCTTTGTCACTTGCTTTCCTGAGTCCACACAGCCCAGCTGGCTCACTTCTTCTGCCTCTGTGACTTTCTTTTTAAAGGGCCGAGGCTCAACTTTTCCTCATGTCTCCCAAGAGCCAAGGCAGCCCCACCTAGGTTCAATCCTATTGCTACAATCTTGTCTCTTCTAATTTAAGCCTTTCCTTTGTTTCACTGTCCCCAGCTTTAATACAAGCACTCTCAAAGTCACCTGGACTTATATCATGAAATCTTTCCTGCACACATTCCAAACTGTGCCAGAGCAGACCCACCTCGGTCCCAATGCCCTTCAGGTGACACTGCCTCTTCAGAGGTATTTGAAGGCTCAGGTGGGGCATTTTGCTGATCCAAAGGCAGTTTCAATTCCTCAGTAGACTCTGGAGGTATAGCTGGGGTCTCCTGGGAATTAGCAGAATTTTTGCCTTCCTTGGGGAGCTCTGTTAACACATTGTCACCAAGATTTCAGACAATCAGATTTTTCTTTTAATTTTTAATTGTGATGAAATACACATAAAATTGTCTTCATCATTTTTAATAATTTTAAGTGTACATTTCAGTAGTGTTATGTGTGTTCACATTATTGTGCAACCAGTCTCCAGAACTTTCTCATCTTGCAAAACTGAAACTCTGCCCCCATGAAACAACAACTCCCCATTTCCCCCTCCCCAGCCCCCAGCACCCACCACTTTACTTTCTGTCTCTATGAATCTGACTACTCTAGGTACCTCATATAAATTGAATCATACACTATTAATCTTTTTGTGATGGGCTTATTTCATTTAGCATAATGTCCTCAAGGTTCACCCATGTTGAATTATGTGATGGAATTTCCTTCCTTTTTAAAGAAAAATAATATTCCATTGCATGTATGTACTGTATTTTGCTTATTTATTCGTTTGACAAAAGACTCAGTTTGTTCCTTCCTCTTGGCTATTGTGAAACAGTTAGATGTTTTAAAGTATTGGCAATCTCATGGACAAAAATAATAATAATATCTTTTCTTTTAATTGCATTCTGATTACTAAAAAGACAGAGCAACTCTTCATATGTGTAGTGACTATACACATTTTCTCTTCCTCTCTCTCTTCCTGTCTTTTTGTAGAGTTTTTAAATTCCAGGTACTAATCCATTCCTAGTTATATTTATAACAAATATCTTCTCCCTGTATGTGGCTTTTAAATTTTCTTGTGGTGTCTTTGCTATACTAAACTTTCACATTTTAATACGGCAAATCTACCATTTCCTTTACTCTCCCTCACAGCATCTGTTGGCCACATATTTATATTAAGTCCATCCCTCAAAGCTTAATTCTTTACTCATAGCTTATGGCAAAATATTACTGCCCAGAAACTCTACACCTGAAATAAAGGACAGTTCTCAGTTATAAGGTGGTTCATATGGCACAGAATATAATTACATTTTTAAAAGACCATTAAAATAAAAACATAAAAACTTTAATTCCCGCAAAGAGCTCTTGGAGGCCTAAGAATGAGTCAGAGACCCTGAACTCAACTGAAGAATCTCCACATTAGAAGGAAGAGCAGTGACGACCAGAACTGTATGACCGTTCGGTCAGAGGTGATGCTGTGACTGGTTGTTTTCTCACCTCCCTTAGGTAATGGGTTCATATGTCCATGGAAATGATACAAAAAGAAAAAACACATCGTTGGCCAACAATGTCCATAGTAATCCTTTTCATGAGTATGAAAGGTTAAAAAAAACTCTACCTCCCCATATCACTTAACAGAGTTGTATGTGTATAATATAGCTGATATACAAAAAGGTCATAGAGAATAATGGTGTATGAAAAAAATCAAGACAAAAATCAAAGTTGTATATACTAATTATAACTTAAGAAAATATAAACCTGACAAGGATTCAATAGGGACAGAGAAGAAACTGGGGCTAATCCTCGCTGTTTATGCAGAGTCTTCTCTAATTGGCTGATGCCCACATCAGACTGTTTGGTGCAAGAGTTTGAATATCATGGTAAGATGAGGAGTAACTAAAGAATATGTGTATATCTTAAATTAATGGAGTTCCTTTTTGTTAAGTTGTTTGGAAGAAAGGATAATAAAAATTTTTTAATAGTAATAATAAATTAAACCCGGAAGGAAAGTTCAGACTGAAAATGAGTCAAGTCACCAAAATAAGCTACTAACTGATCTGTAGAACTGCAAATATTTATTTTGACTAAAGCAAAAATTTTAAAACTATAGGGAATCAGAGTTAAAGCCAGATCTAAAATTTTCTCAACAACATAAAAATATCAAAACCAGGCAGGAACTAATATTTAAGAAATATCCATGTTTGACTTCTAACTAGGCTTCCTTCAAGCAAGACAAGCTTCATTCTTGAGTCTATATTATTGACAATTATTCTTAGCTCCACCTCTGTAACTTCTAGAAAACTGAGAGGTATCAGGAGTTTTTTTGGAGAAATTAACTATATACATAATACAAACAATAGGCCATTCTAGAATTGACTCACTTTCCTTCCCCAGCCTTCTTTCTCTCCAAAGAACTTATCAGTAGTTGAAATTATATCTATTTGTTAAATTCATATATTCATTTTCATACTACATATTGGTAAACGCCTTGACATCTGAGGTATTTTGTCTATTTTGCTCTTGGGCCTATAACCTTGGCATGTAATACAGTTCCTAGAACATAGAAGATGCTCCATAAATATTTGTTCAATGAGTTCAGAAAGGGACAGGTATCAATTTTCAGATATAATACTTTTATTTTTTTAATCATTCATTTATTATCACTCATGAGGGTAAGTATTGCTTTACAGGGAAAGAAATGTCTTTCTTCTCCCTTACATTTGTGACTCTTAATCTTTTGAGACAAGAGCACTGTGAGATTTCATAAAAGCTATGGACTCTTTCCCTAGAAACCTGCACTTTCTCAAATACATGCAAAAAAAGTGTGCATGTCATTTCCACTTGTGGATTATCCCTTTAGGGCAGAGGCTGATGAATAGGACTAAATGGATTGAATTCAGAGGTGCAAACCTGAATGAGAAATAAAATTACATCTCTATTTTCACAAAAAAAATGCTAACTAAAATTAGTATTGCCTTCCATTATGAATGTAAGCAACAAACCAGGGTAGATTAGCAGTATAATAGTTAATTTGGTCCCAAAAAGAAGTCACAGATATTTTCATATCTTATATTTGTTAGATATCCCAAAACATCATATATTCATTCTCATCACTATCTTGAATCAGAGAAGGAAAACTCTGACTCCAAAAAACCTCCGCTGCCTTGCGGCATACCTCTTCAGGGGAAAGGCTAAGGGAGTAAACCCCGACAGAAAATCCGGAGCCGGAGTCCCTAAGGCGGTTTGACGTTGTAGTCAACACCGGCAACTCCTGCGGCGCACCTGAAGCCAAGCTGTATTGACTCCGTCTTTCCCTTGGACCTTTCAGCTGCGAAGAGAGGGGGGGTCTGCTGCATGGGCAACAGCAGACCCTCCATATCACCCTGCCCAGGCTCTGTAGCTTCAGCTTCACTGGAGAGGACACTCCAGCGTCATCGCAAGATGTCGATTCAACACGGGAGGAGACAGATACCGTGTCACTCCCGAGTCGGACTGCACAACCATTCTCGGCGGTGCAGATAGACTCTTAAGAAGCTACACCATCGTCTCTCGAGACGGACGGCTGCCGACGACGACTATCTTGAAATTATACAGTTATTAGAAACTACCACATTAGCTTGTTATTTAATATGTTAAGAGAAGCAGATTTATTACTATATCATTAACCTTTTTAAAAAAATATTTTGAACACTGTATTTCAATTATTGGTTTCCTTTATTTTCTTATATATTTTAACTTATAAATTATTTTAAAACATAGTTCCCAAGAACATAGGCTTCTGATGATCACCAAAGAGACATATAGGAAAAAACATAAAGGGGAGGAAATCCTGCCCTGGAGGTCCATTGACCCTAAGTTAGGAACTTCTTCCTGACAAGGTAGAAATCTCAAGCTGACTTAGAAATCTTCAAACCTTACCCGATTCATGTTATTGTGTATAACTCCCAAACATGTTTTTTAAAAGCAATGTTTAAATTTCAATTTATTTTAAAAATATGTAATATGTATTCTCATGCCTCAAAATTCCAAATGTATGTAGTACATAACCTCAAGTTTTTTCTCCTACACCATCTTGCAGACTACCCAACTCCGTCTACTCCTCAGAGGAAACTAATGTAATTTATTTCTTGTGCTAAATGACTTTCATTTTTTATACACGTTTGGGAAATAAAATCTCCAAGTCAGATACTATCATGGGATATATAAACTATATATAGACTTTTTTAATTCTAACTTTTAAAAAACTGCCTAGTGCTAGCATTTTTTTCCATACCAATAAAATATCAGACTAAGAAAGATATCTTTTAAGGTGGTCATAAACCCTGGTTTTAGATTACTCTGACTATTATGTCTTTTATTATTAATTCAGAAGTCATTTATGACTTATCTATTCAAGTTGAACTAATAATATGACACAGAAACATGTCAGTTAATTACTTTGAATATAAACATTTTTTCCCAAATCACTTATGTGCCTAAACTGACTTTTCTATAAATTAATTTTTTTAAAAAGATAAACAGGAAAATGGGCAAAAAAGGACAGGGCAAATTCAGAGAAGAAACACAAATGTTCAATAAATATATAAAGATATTTAAATTCACAAGTAATCAGAAAGCTTGAAATTCAGATGGGGTCCCTTTCATTCACCCATTAGCTCAGCCAAAAAATGGAGACCACCCAGTGATGGGAGGGTAGAGGGAAGTGGATGCTGCCAAAGCTTACTGATTGGAGCGGAAGTTAGCACAACTTCTTTGAGGGCAATTAAAATGTTCTATCAACATAGTCTTCACCCCAACAATTCCATTTCTAGATGTCAGTTCTACAGAAATACCTGTCCATGTGCACAAAGATGCAGGTGGAAGAATGTTCATTGCAGCAATTCATGTAACAAGAAAACTAGACACATAATCTAAGCATTTATCAATAGGGGGATTATTAAACTGCAATACATTCATACTATGAAATATTATGCAGGAGTTTAAGTGAACTGGGGAACCCTCTACGCAACAAAAAGGAAACAAATCCAAGACATATCATGAGGTGAATGAACCAAGTTGTAGGATGTTATAATTTAAGTGGAAAAAGATATGAAAATCATGCAAATGCATAGGAAACGGTCTGGAAGGATATATAGTAAACTCAAAGTAGGGGTTACCTTAAGGGTGGGCAATGAGGGCACAAGCAGGATTTACGCTATACCTGTAATTTCATTTTTATATATCGAGAATATAATAATGTATTACTTGTTATAATGGAAAGTAAGTTTCAACTGACTCTTACGTATTTTAAAGAGGGCCTGCCATATTTAATTTTCAAAATAAACACAGAATTACAATCAGTAGAGGTTGATTTGGGATACAGGGTGAGAAATACCTTTTCTAGAGCTACTGACCTCAAAATTCTGGATCAGGAAGGATCTTACAATGCAGTTAGTTTTTAAAATTCATTTCTGGAGAGAATATACTCACAGTTTCTCGGCCCAATGGTGTGACTTCCATATATCTTCTTCAATATAATAAATAGAGTTTCCTTGGAAATTTCTATGAAGAGACACAGCTCATAACCTCGAATAGGGCAACCATGTGGGGATTATTCAAATGCAGAAAGTACCAGCTTTCTAATTTCCACAGCTAACACCTTCCCACTTTGCACAATTAATAAAGACATAATGTGGGGCCCATGGCACAAACCATGAGGCATCTCCTCGGAACCTGAACTTATCTCGGCTAGGTAATGCCAGCTACTTACTCTGAATGCATTTTTTTCAAAAAGCACTCATGTCTAATATGACTCCTTCGACAAATCAATGAGAAAAAAAAAAGAAGAATTCAACAGAAAAATGGCAATTTTTTATTATTATCAGCAAATAAATATAAAGAAACCTTATGCCAGGTCACACTGAAGCTGTAGCCCAATGCCTTCTGTGGAAATCTCTCCACGTGTTAGAAGGATGAGGGCAATTAGAAATCAGAGGGACTAATATAAAAACAATTCATAGACATTTGATAAGGAAAAGCACAAATCACTGAGCAAGGAATAAAGTATTACCTCATTAGGGGAAAATGCAAAAAAAAAAGAGAAAGAGAGAGAGAGAGAGACTGGAAGGATAGACACACACCAAAATGGTAACAGGAGTGGTAGAAAGGGTTGGGTGGGATTTTCACATCTTATCCTGTATACTTCTATGACCATTTTTTTTTAAACAGTGAGAATCCTTAAACTACATGAGTTACATGTGTTTAAAAGAAGCTATTAAATTCCTGAGGTTCAATTTCAACCCCTAACTCTGTGGATGACTTTGAATCTTTACCTTTAGCTTTGCCCTCTTCCCTCAGCAACAACTTAGCTATTCAGTTTATATACACATTTCTCAGGAACGTCAGAAAAAATCAGAAAACTAACTGTCTGCCCCTCTACTTAGTAGGCATTTCCACTGAACCAGAAGCCTTCTGGTTGCTTTATGCTCACCAACAAAAGACGCCCAAAACAATTCATCCTTCCCAACTGCTGTATGTCCACCTGTTATACCACCATCTTTCACCTCATCCTCCAAGACAGAAACCTGTAAAAGAGCTGGCTCAGTGGACAGAAACACAGTACAGGCAGGCAGTTTAGCTCTGCAGAGGCAGGCAGTCCAGGGCAGAAGTTTCCCTACAAAGCACAGTTTGTATGAGAGACCCCAGTGCAGAATTGGCTGCTAGGCTCTGCTTTTTGTGAGTCCAGTTAGCCACCAGGAGCCCTTCTCAATAGGTGTTCTTCTTCTCCTCCTCCTCCCCCTCCCCCTTCTTCTTCTTCTCAGACTTCGCTGTACATCTGTAGAGCCGTGCTCCAGGTTCCCACCCAGCCCAGTGGCTGCAGACTCCTCCCCTACCTCCTCTAACCTCCTCCCATTCTCACTCTCTTTGGTCTCACTCACCCCCACCTCCCCACAACAGGGGGGAAATTTGATGGCACATCAAGTGACAAAAAAACTAGATTTACCAGAGGAAAAGGGCGCAGTGTTCAAAATGGAGATTGCATTGTTGCAGTTCGCAGGCCACATACTGGCTAGCTCTCTTTCTCATCCCCCAAGCCCCCCATTTTCCTCAAAACTTGTCCCAGTCCAGGTCGTAAACTTTGGCACACAGGTATCCATTGCATTCTTTCTTCCTTTACGTTGGTTTGGTTTTTTGGAATGAAAGAATCCTCTTGTTTTGCTGACCTCTCTGCATTTCTAATGTGGATTCTTTTATTTATTTGTTTGTTTTAATCCTCACCCAGAGAACATGCTTATTGATTTTAGGGAGGGGGAAGGGAGGAAGAGAAACATCAATGTGAGAAAGAAACATCCATTGGCTGCCCTTTGTACACACCCTTACTGGGGACTGAACCCACAACCCAGGCATGTGCCCTGACCAGGGACAAAACCCATGCCCTTTCGGTCTGTGGGACAATCCCCAACCAACTGAGCCACACCAGCCAAGACTAATACAGTTTCTTTTAGATTTTTATTATATATCTGTTCCTTAAAAGGGAATTGAGTATTTAGACAAGTTGTGTCATGTGCACGTGTGCATGCGCACACACAGACACCAGGCTCCTCTTTAAAACCACTGGCCACGTGGTTTTAAAATTGTATTGAGGAAATGGATCGAGTTGGGTTAGTAGGAGAGTCTTATCTGGTCCTGTGTTTGTTTTTATTCTTGAGTGCTAATGGGCTTGTGGAACAGTTGCTGGTACATGGCTGATTAAAAAGCAAAGCAGAATACCCAAAACAAACGTGGTAATCCATCCAATTCAAAGTCATTTTTTAAAATTCCTCACCCAAGGATATATTCATTGATTTGAGAGAGAGAGAGAGACCAGTTGGTTGCCTCCCATTTGGGCCTCAACTGAGGATCAAACTCTCAGCCTAGGCACGTGCCCTGAGCAGAAATCGAACCCACACCCTTTTGGTGCCTGGGACGATACTCTAACCAATTAAGCCACCCAGCAAGAGCAATGCCCTTTTTCTTAAACACAGCTAATTACTAATAAAAATTACAATTACAAATTTCCACATTAGGAACATGATAGATTTGTTTTTAGCATCCGGGTAGGTTTTACCTCTGGTGCAGAATTTATGTGTTAAGTGTTTATAACAGGTTGATTTGTTTTTAACTGAGCTTTCCACACCCCCAAACCCAGAAAGTGCCAATAACAAAGAGTTTGTTTGTTCCTAAAACAAACCTAGTTTTTATTCCGTCGCTGGGAACACGACCCTTTACTTTGAGGTCCTTAACTGTTTGCAATAAAAATACAATTAATCGGTGTACCTAAATGACCTGTTTGAGGATTTAGTGCCTCCCTTGAACAATAAACTACATTGTTCAACTGAGAAACATCCCCTTCTTAAGGCACATTGGATTATCTTTTTATTATGTTTCTAAACATTTTCCAAAGGGGGGAAAAAATCCACTTGTTAGATCAAAAAATGTTATTGTAAACTAGATTGAATTTTAAAGGGCTACTTTTGTATTTTAGACCTGTGAGTTGTTCTCTTTTGCTCCATAAAAGCAGAAAGTACAACCCTGCTATGCAACGTGGTGGGAAGGCAGAACGGTCATTCCTGGCAAGAAAACCTTCAAGCGCAGAGGGGAGAAAGAGTTGGGAAGGAGGGCTACAAAATCCAGATCAAAGTTAAAAGCTGCCGGTTGACCTTTTGCTCCTGTTGACTTAAGAAACGTCCAAACCTGTAGAGAATTTTTATAAGCATTTGAGTCAAACAGAGCATGTACTTGGAAGCAATACCAAGGGACTGAGAAAAACACTTTCAAGAATAAATTTGCAGCTTCTTTTATGCATTTAGAATTAGGGAGAATTAAGGAGGGAACTAAGGAAGATTACATGAATATGGGAGAAAGCAAGGCGGGGATCATATTACAGGATAATTAATGAGATTATGTCCTCTTGATGGTGGTCACCCTTTAGAAAGAGGGGTCTGAAAAGAGGTATTAGCCTAGATACACAGAAACAATGGACACGGCTTGCTTAGGGCAAAGACAAGCCTTTCACTAAAGAAGCTGTATTCCGTAGGGAGGGAAATAGCTACGAGAGAGACATTTCCATTGGTTGCCTCTCGCATGTGCCCAGACTGGGGACGAACCACAACCCAGGTATGTGTCCCAGTCAGAAATCGAACCATCAATTTTTCACTTTGCAAGATGACACCCAACCAACGGAGCCACACTGGTCAGGGCAGATTATTGTTCTTTTTAAATTTTTCTGCTGGCTAGTCTCACATGTTTATTCTTCCAGGTAAATTTAGACTCGTGTTGTCAAATTCCAGGAAAACATCACATAGGAATTTTGATCGGATAACCTTGGATTTATATATTAATGTGGCGAAAGTTCACATCATTGCACTTATTAGAACTCCCTAGCCAAGAATAAGTCAGCTATATTCAGTTCTTTTTATGACCTTCCTTAGAGTTTCACAGCTGTTTTCATGTACATCTTACACAGCTCTTAAGCTCATCCCTAGGTGTTTTATGCACTGGTCGCTACCGGGCATCTTCATCCTTCTTTCTGGACTTGGGGTACGGGGCTTGCAGTGGAAACGTATGGTGCCCATGTCACACCCCCTTGACCTGCCTGATTTCAACCACAGCAGAGCAGACATATCTACCAGGACTCAGACAGCGTCCAGCGGACAGCGTCCCGTCTCAAGCAGGAGCCACATGTGTCCTATGTTCCACTAAGCCCCGCAGTTTCCGATTCAGCGCTAGTGAACAGAACAAGTGCCAAACGTGAGAAAACAGTATGTTGAGCACCCGCGTACCCATCACTTGCTTTGACAATTATCGACATACCGCATTTTGTTCCCTCTACACGCGTCCCACCTCCCCCACACCTCCCTGCTGAGTTATTCCAGAGCAAATGCCAGATAGATATACTGTAGCAGCACGTATCTCTAAAACAGAGAATCTTTTAACTTAACTACAATGCTATTATCATACCAAAAGTAATTGGCATTAATGCCTTATCCAGTAAGTATTCAAATTTACATGATTTTCCCATAATGTCTTTTTACATTTGGTTTATTCAAATCAGGATCCAAAGTCCCCACAATGTCTGTCCTGGTCTTGTAAGGCTCTTTTAGTCTAGAAAAATGCCCCTCCCCCCTTTTCCTTGTCATTTCTTTGTTGAACATGCCAGGTAACGACTCTCACGTCCTCTATGCGCGTGTTCCTCTTCCCACTGAATGCCCTCGAAACTGGTAGTTTGCGCTGGAAGTGTAGTCTGACAAAAGCCTTTCACGGGTGATGCTGTCCAGCCCCCACGGCAGCACAATGGAGACACCGACCATCTGCAATCCTTAAAATTGACCTCTCCTCACTTTTTTATTCTTATTTTTCACTCTGGATTGACCCCCCCAAGTAGTCCAAGTGATGATTCCCCTTCTTCTCTGGGCCGGCCCCGCGGACTGCTTCTCAGCACTCCCTGTTAAGGACCCTGTGGGTGGAGGCGCACAGGCACAGAGACGTCTTTCTTGTCTCCCACTCCTCAGAGAAGGCGCGCTTTCAGCCCCGGTCTGTTCAAGGGGCCTCTCTCATTTTGATGTTTCCCCTTCATGCTGGTTGCACATCATATTCTCCTCCCTTCCTTAAGCAACCACTTGAGCAGATTCTTGAAAATGTGTGGCACTGTTGTGTGTAGGCTGTTGGTTTTTATCAATGTTATTGTGCATTCTGTTTTTTACTTTTTTCGTTCAACATTGGTTTCAACTCTTTCCATATTGTTGTGTATACACATAGTCACTCTTTCCTTTCTTTTTCTGTTCAATACACTTAGTTGTTTTTTTTTTTTTTTTCCTAGCTTTACTGAGGTATGATGTACAAATAAAAATTGTGTATGTTTGCCCTGGCTGGAGTGGCTCAGTGGATTGAACACCATCCTGTGAACCAAAGTGTTGCTGATTCAATTCTGGATCAGGGCACATGCCTGGGTTGCTGGCCAGGTCATCAGTTGAGGACATGTGAGAGGCAACCACACATCGATGTTTCTCTCCGTCTCTTTCTCCCTCCCTTCCCCTCTTTCTAAAAATAAATAAATAAAATCTTTTTTAAAACATTGTATATGGTTAGGCTGTACAATGTGGTTTTTAAGAGGTACAACATGATTTAATATACACATACTTGTAAAATGATCACCATAATCAAGTTAATTCCTCACACAGTTACTATTTTTTTGGTGTGTGGTGAGAACACTTAAGATTTACTCTCTCCACAAATTTCAAGTATGCTATACAGTGTTATTATCATCATCACACCATACCTTAGACAGATACCCAGGACTCCTTCCTGCACAACTGACACTTTGTGCCCTTTGATCAACATCTCTCCATTTCTCTCACCCCCAGGCCCCAGCAACCACCACTCTACTCTCTGGTTCTTGAGGGTGACTTTTTTAGATTCCACGTATAAGTGAGATCATACAGTATTTGTCTTTCTCTGACTGGCTTATTTCACTGAGCATACTGCCCTCCAGGTTCATCCATGTTGTTGAAAATGGAAGA
Organism: Furipterus horrens; assembly: GCF_987537825.1. Lineage (NCBI taxonomy): Eukaryota > Metazoa > Chordata > Mammalia > Chiroptera > Furipteridae > Furipterus > Furipterus horrens. Next base: position 54,899,323 of record NW_028327181.1, on the reverse strand, counting down.
ATTTTCTTCTTCTATGACTGGATAATATTCATACATATACAGTGGTAGCTCGATACTCATTGGCTTCAGAACCTGTCAAACCTGGCCCTCATCACATTTTGATGAGAAAGGATGTTTCAGCACTCGGTGCTTGCTCACCACTCTAGAACTTGTTTGAGTCACGATGCCACCTGGCAAGAGAAAATGCTTCATCAATTGTCACTTGCTCGCCACTTGTCAGAATGAATTAATGATGAGTACCGAGGTACCACTGTATATATCACATTTTATGTATTCATTCATCCATAAACAGACAGCTAGGCTGATTCCATACCTAGGCCATTGTGAATAATGCTGCAACCAACATGGGGGTGCAGATAACTCTTCGACACACTGATTACATTTCCTTTGGATATCTACCCACAGGTGGGATCGCTGAATCATACTGCAGTTCTGGTTTTAATTTTTGAGGACCCTCCATGCTGTTTTCCACAGTGGCTTTACCATAGTCACTGTTCCTGAATGCTGGACAGTAGTCCATCAGGCACACTCACCACGTTCTGGTGTCAGCAAGCACCTAGGGGGCCTCCAGTTCCTGCTTCCCAAATGGCACCGCAGTGCGCATCTTCACAGTGTCCCATAAAGGACCAGTGTGAGAACTTCTCTGGCATGTATAGCAGAAGTCGGATGACAAGGATCCTGGCACATGTATATCCTAGTTCCGCTAAACACCTTGCATAATGGCTACTCCACCTCATACTCCCATCAGCGGTGCATAAGGTTCTCATTTCCCCTACATCCTTGCCAGAATTTGACTTCCTCTCTAATTTTTGTCAGTCAGATGGATGTAAGGAGATGGCTCAGTGATGTTTTAAATTGGATTTCTCTCATTACTAGTGATTATAAACATGTCTTCATATGCACATGGACCCCCGGGCTTCCTGTTCTGTGAACTACCTGTTTATATACTTCGCTATTCTCTAAACAGATTTCCTATGCGTTTCTTTGTCTCTGGACTCTTTCTGTGCTGGGTGTCTTCCATTTGTCCCTCCACATCCAGTGCCTTGAAGGCAGAGCTGTATGGCCGCACCACAGCCCTCCTTGCCATCTGGCTTCCAGCGCTAGTAGGGAGTCAGAGGGAGAAAGAGTGAAGTAAGGATAGTGACTCCCCCAGCTCCCTCCCTCCAGAGAAGCTGTGGGCTAGCTGCCTCCTGTAACCTGAAGTCACGACAGGTTGTCAGAGTCCCAGCTCCTGTCAGAAGACCCTCTCCACAAAGCTTTCTCTCTCCCTGGATTCCTGGAGGTGCTAACAGCTCCCACCGCAGGGTTACCTTGGTTTCTGCCCTGTGGCTTCCAAATTCCTGCTCACACTTGCATAAATCATCTCTTTATTAAATATTCTCCAATTACCCGTTTCATGTATGTCCTCTGTTTCTTGCAGAGACCCTGGCTGATACATTGTCATTGAGCTGAAATCTTCCATTTTCATGCAATCTTAATATTTTTTGTTTTTTGTTTTTTTGTGTTTTGGAGACCTTATTTTAAAAGTGTTTCTGTACTCCTAGGTGAAAATATTCTTTCTTCTTTTTCTCTTAATACTTTTATAATTTTACCTTTTATATTTAGGTCTTGACTCTACCCAGACCACCTTTGTATGTGATGGAATTTTTGCATGGAGTTCTTTTTTCACATGGAGAGTCAGTTTTCCCAATATTGTCCTTCCTCCACCCATCTGAGGTGCCCTGTAATTGCATATTAAGTTCCTACATATGCGTGGTTCTGTCTTTGAGCTCCCTATTCCAAAACATTGTTCTATTTGTCTGTTATTGTATTGTCTCTGTACTTTTGTTATAAATATGGCTTTGTAATACATTCTAATGTCTTTTTTTCCTTTCTTCCAGTTTTTGTTCTCCCCCTCATCCCATCCGCGGACTTTTATTTGTTATGTATATTTTTAAAATAAAGTTGATTTTTAAAATCCAACTGAAATTTATGTTTTATTGGATTGAATTTATGTATTAATTTGGAAATAATTTTAATTTTTTCTTATATATTCTTTAAACATTAAACTGCTGACAGCTGCCTGATACACCTAAAACCTCGTATTGGCTCTAGTTGTTGATGGTGTTGATTTTCTGTGTAGATATCATATTACTTTACCTCTTCCTTTCGAACCCTTACACTCTGGTGCCTTTTCTTATCTGTGCAGTTTCCCCAGGAAGCCCAGGACAATGTTAAGCCACAGCAGTAACAACAGTGTGGGGAGACTTCTAATTGACCCCAATATCTATTCTCCCCTCTTCTCTACACAGGAATCACAAACATTTCCTGTAAAGGGCCACATAGCAAATATTTGCCAGCTTTGTCGCAACTACTCAACTCTGCTTATAGAAAGCAGTTGCAAGCAATGTGTAAGCAAATGGCCATGGCGAGACCTCCAGTCAAGATGGCAGCATAGGTAAACACGGCTCACATCCTTTTCACAGCCACATCAAAATTACAACTAAAATATAGAACAGCTATCACTCAGAACCACCAGAAATCTAGTTGAATGGAAGTCTGACAACTATGGAATTAAAGAAACCACATCCATCCAGACTGGTAGGAGGGGCACAGATATAGAATGGACTGGTCCCTCACCCATGTGCAGTGGATAAAAATTCAGGAGGGACATCTCAGAAATGAGGAGTCCCAGCCCCACACCAGGACCCCCAGCCGAGGGTTCCAGTGCCAGGAAGATAAGTCCCCATAACTTCCAGCTGCAGAAAAAAAACAGTGGTGATTGAGTTATTAGAAGAAATTTCTGGAGTCCCAAGAAGTTCCTCTTAAAGAACCCACACATGGACTTCCTCAGATTCACTCCCTCTGAGCTCCAGCACCAGGCTAGCATCTTGAAAGACACCAGTGACATAAGAGGAGGAACTGAAGTGTCTAGCATCAGGGTGAGAACTGAGGGACAGAAAGACAAGCACAGACCATTGTCCCTTTTCTGAACCCTTCCCCCACAGAACCACAGAGCCGGCAGGCTGGTGCCATATCTGAGACTCCATCAACATGGTTAACTCTGGTTGCCCTGCCCTGGAGATCCCCAGAGACTCAGTCCCACAAAATTAAAGGGCCTACCCAAGATACTTTTCCATATGAATGGCTGGTCTTGGCTCATGCTTTACAACTTCCTAAATCCTATCAAACAAACAACACTCAGCCTCAGTGAGCCCCCAGCTCCTATACCCTCTTGCTAAGTGGCCCCAGGCCCAGCACTAGCACCAGCCAGCCTAGATTCACAGCTTGGCTTTATCTGGGAATCTCCAAGCCCAGAACAAGTAGCAGCTATCTTAGATTTGCTTTACAGCTCAGACAGGGTGGGCCTGGGGAAAACACAGGTGGGGGCTGACCTTGGCCTGTGGCACCTGGGAAACCCCAGAGCCTGTGCACCCAGTGGACAGCTACAGACCACATCCAAGCACCACCACTCTGCCCCTGCACAGCTGATCCTCCATGGAGGGCAGAGGTTGGTCTGTGGTCACAGCCATCCTTTGTAGCTGACTGGCCCAGATAAATCCCTTCCATTGACCTATCAACAGCAATCAAGTTCTCAACTACAAGGCGAGGGTATATTCAGCCCACAAGAAGGCACACCTTGAATACCCAGCTTGGGTGATGGGGGAGGCTGTGCCACTGGAACCTAGAGAACATCCACTACATTAGGTCACATTACCAAGACAGGGAGTCATAGCAGCAGCACCTAGTACATAGAAACAAACAAACACAGGGAGGCTGCCAAAATGAGGAGACAAAGAAACAAGGCCCAAATGAAATAACAGATCGAAACTCCAGAAAAAGAAATAAACAAAAGGGAGATAAGCAATCTATCAGATGCCGAGTTCAAAACACTGGTTCTAAGGATGCTCAGAGAACTTAGGACCTCGACAGCATAAAAAAGATTCAATTAGCAATGAAAAATACACTAATTAACATAGAGAACAATTTACAGAGAAACAACAGTAGAGTGGATGAACGTGAGAATGAAATCAATGATTTGGAACATAAGGAAGCAAAAAACAACCAATCAGAAAAACAAGAAGAAAAAAGAATAAAAAATAATGAGATAGTGTAAGCAGCCTCTGGGACAAATTCAAGCAGTCCAACATTTACATCACAGGGGTGCCAGAAGAAGAGAAAGAGCAAAAAATTGGAAATCTATTTGAAAAAAATAATGAAAGAAATCTTCCTTAATTTGGTGAAGGAAACAGACATGCAAGCCCGGGAAGCACAGAGTTCCAAACAAGATGGATGAAAAGAGGCTCATGCCAAGACACATCATTATTAAAATGCCAAAGGTTAAAGATAAAGAGAGAATCTTTGAAATATAGATTACAAGACTTCCAGCCAAAATGGAAGCCTAGACAGACACACTGGGTCTCCCTCCACAACTAAGAAGGAATACAACTACCTCAAAACTAGACACAACCAGAAGTTCCAGAAAATCAAACTGCATGGAAGTCCAGCAAACAAAGATATAAAGAAGAAATACTCATCCAGACAGGTAGGAGGGGCAGAGTTGGGGCTGCAAGGACACGGTGTGGTGGTGGCAGCAGTGGCAGCATCAGCAGGCCAGCGGAAAGCACAGTCACATATTTTAAAAAGTGGGGAGGGACACCTGGGGAGCATTCCTAGCTCCTGACGAGACCGAGCAGCTCACAGTCCCAGCACCAGGGAAAATCAATTCTCATTGCTTCTGACTGTGCAAACCAGTCGGGGTTGGGGCGGAGGATGAAACTGAGAGTCAGCTTGTTTAAAGGGCCCCCACAGTCCTAGAACATCTGCAGACCCACCCACTCTGGGAATGACGGCCAGGACAACAGCTAGAGAGGCACCACTCTCATACAAAAGTGGGAGAAGTACCTGGAAAAGGGGCAAGTGCTGAGCAAGTGACATTGTTCCCTCTGACCCCTCCCCCACACACAGCGCCACAACATGTTGAAATGGGTCACTTTGTACTGACGAATCCCTAAGGCTCCGCCCTTTACAACGTAACAGGAGCGACAGCTCTACCTGAGACGTGGAGGCAAACAAACACAGGAGCCTGTCAGAATGAGGAGTGAGAGAAGTATGGCCCAAAAGGGGGAATGGATCAAGGTTCCAGTGGGAGAACTAAGTGATGAGGAGATAGACAACCTAACAGATGCAGAATTCAAAACACTGGTGATAAAGATGCTCACAGGCTTGACAGATATGCTTGAGTATGACAAACGCATAAGGGAAGAAGTGAAGGCTATGCTAAATAAAATAAAGAAAAACCCACACAAAACCAATGGTGAAGGGAAGAAAACCGGGGTTCAAATCAATGATTTGGAACATAAGGAAGGAAAAAACAGTCAACCACTACAGAATGAGGAAACAAGAATTGGAAAAAAAAATGAGGAGAGGCTTAGGAACCTCTGGGACAACTTTAAACATGCCAACATCCGAATTATAGGGGTACCAGAAGAAGAGGAAGAGCAAGAAATTGAAAGCTTATGTGAAAAAATAATGAAGGAAAACTTCTCAAATTTGGTGAAGGAAATAGACATAGAAGTCCAGGAAGCAAAGAGAGTCCCAAACAAGCTAGACCCAAGGAGGACCACACCAAGACACATCATAATTAAAATGCCAAAGGTTCAAGATAAAGAGAGAATATTAAAAGCAGCAAGAAAAAAGAAGAGAGTTACCTACAAAGGGGTGCCTATAAGACTATCAGCTGATTTCTCAGAAGAAACTTTGCAGGCAAGAAGGGACTGGCAAGAAGTATTCAATGTGATGAAAAGCAAGGACCTATAACCAAGATTACTCTATCCAGCAAAGCTATCATTTAGACTGGAAGGCAGATGCAGTGCTTCCCAACAAATTTTTTTTCTAAGAATAATATAGAAAAGGGTGAAGCCAGAGAACTTGTATGTATGACCCATGGGCATGGACTGGGGATGGGGGTATTGCTGGGGGAGGGGTGGTGCTGGGCAGAGGGGAGCAAAGGGGAAAAAATTGGAACTATTGTAACAATATAATCAATAAAATATACCTTTAAAAAAATCTTTTATCATTAGGAAGACACCCTCTTTATTTCTAATAACACTTTTTGTTATAAACTATACTTTATATGATCATTGTTTTGGTTAGAGTTTGCTTAACATATATTTTCATGCTCTTGCTTACAACCTCTCTGTTTTAGATGTGCCTCTTGGGCATATGGTTGGATTTTATTTTTTATTCTGTTGGGATGTTCTTTTCTTTTAACAAAATAATTTACTCTTTTGCATTTAATGTAATCAGCAATAGATCTGGATTCAGCACTAACCTCTTTGTGCCTTTCGTTATCTACCAATTTTATTTCTTTTTCTCATATTTCCTGCTTTTCTTTAGATTAACATTTTTTTTCTTCATTCTTCCTCTTAATAAGTTTGGAAGGTATAATAAGCTCTGTTTCTAAGGAAGTAAACTAAAATTACAACAATGGTGGAGAAACACCATCTAAACGCTGCAGTTTCAGATCCAGAAGAGTTCTGTGATTATATGCCCGCTATCTGTACTTCTCTGACCTTTCTCGTATCTAACATCACGAGCCTGCATTTCCTTTTCTCTCCTTCATATTTATTTTATTCACCTTTTCCAAGAATAGGGTTTTTCTTTTATTGGTCATATCTACATTTTCAGGTTCTAGTTCATTAATTTTTGGTTTTGAAAAAAAAAATCCCTTTCTCCTCTTTTGGGAGTTGATTTTGTTATTCTTTTTGAAGTTCTTTGAGTTAAAATTTGGCTTATTTCAATTCAGCCTTTCTTATCATTTTAATAAATGTGCTAAAGTCTCTGTACAGCTCCTCCTGGGAACTGCTTTAGACCATCCCATAACCTCAGTATATGGTGCTCTCCTTGTTCATTTCTAATTCACTTGAGTTTACTTTGATTTTCTCCTAAAATTATCTAGAAAGATGGTGAGAAATGTGTATGTTGTAGATCCTTTTTGGCTCTACTTTTGTGTTCATGTCTAAATGTTTTATTGTGGTCAGAGTATTCCTCCTTTTTAGAACTAGCTGGGGACTTATTTGTGGCCAACATTTTGTCAGTTTTTGTTGATGAACCTGTGTCTGTAAAGTCTTGATCTATGTGTCCTGTTAACTCCTATCCTGGGTTGTGGATTCTATTTACCTAGGGTTTTCCCTTCTGTGGAACTGGTTTTCCTCGTGTATTTGGTGACTCTTTCTTGGGGTTCAACTTTGATTCATTGTATCTGTTGCCTATGGATGTTGCTTCTCTTCACTGTACTGCACACAACAGACACCAGGGAGTTTCATCTGAAGCTCTGTGAGCACTCCACACAAAGGGGTGGTTCTCTTCTGAGGGGTTTCTGGAAGGAGGATGGTCCCAATAACAACGCTGTTTTCCCGCTGAGACTCAGAGAGCAGAGTTAATGTGCCCTAAATCACACACGTAAATAATGAATCTGCCATTTGGCCCAAAGCCCATACAGTTTTCCTGATGCCCTGCTGCCTGTCCTATTGCTAACAAGCCCACTCCCCTTCCTAATCCTCATAACCAGTCAACGCAGAATGTTTCATAATTTTTCTTCCTTTTACTCTAAAAAAAAGTTGACAATTACAACCCACAAACTGCAGAAAGTGGCATGGTTTCAATCTACCCACCCTGTTGAACATCATTGTCATTCCTCAGACACCATCCTCTCCCCTTCCCTTAAAATCCTACATGAAAATCCCCCAAAATATGCAGGAGACCCCCAGATAGGAGGGTCCCCAAACAAGGACCCTTCAACAGGTGAAGGCATTGAGGAAATAAATTAAGGGAGAGAAGGCTCCTTGCTGCCCCTGTCCAGCTTCGTCTCGCAGACCCAGCGGTAGGGCCTCCGGCAGACGTCATCATTCCAGCGGCCATCATCTGTGAAATGGGCACAGTCCTCGCCTCCGCCAAGCCCGTGCCCATACCAGTCGTCCGGCTGCTCTGGTCTCCAGTTCCTAAGAAGGGACAGATTGGGCACCAGGAGGCCAACGCTCAGCCAAGCTGAGGAGCCCCTCTTGCCCTTGGACCCACCCAGCTGGGACAGCAGGACCCAGGCCGAAGGGACAGAGTACAGAGCACACACACTCACTTGAAGCTGCTCTCATAGTCTGTCCCATCCACCCATGTCCAGGGACCATGTTGGTCAGTGAGGCCCATCCAGGTGTTCACAGGGCCCATGTGGTGCTGAATAAATCTCTGGGGAGAGAAGAGGATGGTGACCTCTCTGTAGAATAGTAAGACTCCCAGATGAGCCCTCCCAGCCCTCACCTGCTCCTCCAAGGAGCCGACCACCACAAGGTGCGCGTTCTCCAGCTGGCAGTACTTCTCGGCCTCAGGCCAGGACTTCCCAGTGCGAGAGAACCAGTAGCAGCTGCCTTCGTGCTGCATCCAGTTAACAGGGCAGCAGGCCTTTTCAGAGCCTGGGCAAGGGAGGGGTGCAGAGGGAAGGTGGAGGGGCTGAGGCTCTGCCAGGGGGGGAAACAGGCAGAAAAGCGTTGCTGGGGCATTCCTGCCTCCTCACCATTGCCCTGGAGGATGGCCAGCTGGCAGCTCAGGCTTCGCAGGTCAGAAACAAAGATCTTTACATGGAGCAGCAAGCTGGAGTGATCTGGGGAGAGAGGGGGCGGGGGAGGGGGAAGGATGAGAGTGAGGAGGGAAAGGTCAATGTGAACACTGGGGGTTGGGAAGGGTTTGTATCTGTACACAGGACTGAAGATCAATCACAGATGCCCTTGCCACAAGACCCCTTGGTTTTGGGGAGAAATAAAAATTGCTGTCAGTAAAACATTTGAGAATTGCAGGAGAAAAGATGGCTGTCCAGACCTCTTGGTTTGGTCTGGGAAACCCCTGTATTCCACACATACACACTGGCACCCACGCCCCAGCTCTGACCTTGACTCAGGTCCTGCTGCTGTTTCTCCATCTGGGACTCCAGGGACTTCATTTTTCTGCCCACACCTCCTCCTGGAGGAGAAGCTTGCTCAGTGTCCCAACATCCCTGGCATCCCACAACTGCCCAGCTCAGCCCCAGCCCCCTCACCCTGGGTGCGCAGGTCGTGGACCTTGGCCTCTATGCTCGCTGTGAAGTTGCTGACTGTCTCTCTCAGGCCTTGCATCTCCTCGCGCAGCTTGGAGTCTGGGCCGGAGACAATGCGGATTAGACGAAATGAGAGGGCTGTGTCCACTCTCACAGCTACCAGCACTCCCCCCCACACCGCTCCCACCAAGCCCCCTCCCTTCCCTGCCCACCCCTGGGACACCCACTCTGGGATCCGATCACGCAGACAACCACCAGCAGCAGGAGACTGAGGCCCAGGGAGAGCAGGAGGAGGCAGGGTCCGGAGCAGAGCCTCTGAAGTAGTGGTCGGGGAGGAGGCGGCCCTGCAAAAGGAGAGGGCATCAGGGTCTCGGGGACATAGGAGAGTCTGGGGCTGCTCTGGGGTCCTAGGAGGAGAGCAGGCTAAGACTTCTCCGGGAGACTAGGAGGAATCACATAAACTAAGAAAGATGAGCAATAGGTGACTCTGAGGGGCCAGAGGCACCTGGAAGTGGGGAAGAGGGTTACTTACAGAGGGAAGCAAAGTTTTGACCCGCCCTAGCTCTACCCAGGCTCTGGGCCTTTGCTGACACCTAGTGGCCTAATTGTGTCAGTGCAGCTAATGAACCTCATCAGAGCCTTGAGGATGAATGAGTTCGTGAGCTGGAGGGAAGGGCGTAGTGGGGGACAGCAGGGGAATAGGTGCTCCTCCCTGAAGGCGGGGCAAGAGAAAGCGGTTTCTTTCTGTCTCCATGAATCTCACTGCTGTTTGGCTGGGTGCAGGATGAGAAGGTGGAGTAGCCAGACTTCAGGTCCCTCAAGCTGCTTCCACCCAGGGAGCTCTATCCCCGGGAGCTGGAATGTGAGGAGCCTCCCTTCCATTCTCCCCTTCCCTGCAACCCCTTTCCCCATCAAAGGGCACTGCCCACTCCCACCCCCAAGAACTGGATTTCATTCAGCCCAAACAACACCCCTCCTTACATGAGAAAAAATAGGGTTCTGTTTCTGATGTAGGGGGGCCTCATCTTTCCTCCAATCAGAAATCCCTCAGCCTCTTCACAGAAATCTTACTCCTTGACCAAAATGATCGCCCAAACCCCAACAACACGTGCATGCGTGCTCCCGTGCGCACGCGCACACACACACACAACCAAAGGCTCACAGGTGCTGGGAAAAGAAAGGAGGGCCCACCCCCTCCCCAAGATCCTGCAAAGTGGGTGACATGACAAGGGTCAGGAGGCATGCAGAAGCTTTGGGTACCCACCACCAAGAAAGGGACTCCAGCCCGACACTTTACACCTCCCCTAAGAGGACAACTCGGACGCTATGTTCTTGTGACAGGGGCAGACCTAGAGACAGACTCTGGAGTCAGAGAAAGAAGGAGGAGCCGAGACAAGGAAGCCAGAGCCACCTAATGCTCGCCTTTCAGAAATAGGAAGAGGTGTCCCTTCACCTTGTCTGAGCTGGTGGTCATTCTCCTCATTGTCCAGATGCTGAAAATCTTGATACTCCTTTGTCATGTTAGGGCTGGCTGGACCTGGGACTAGTCAAGACTGGCATTAGGATTGAGATTGGGTCTGAGCAGAGTTGGTGTGTGGGGTCCCGTCCCTTTCTAAGTGATCGGTGGCTACATGGAGACCTTTCTTCTTTCCCTTGTTCCCGCCCAGGCCTGTCACCCAAATCCATCCTCTGAGGTTTCTCCACCCAGCTCCTCCCCTCCTGACAGCTGGTCCCCTCCACCCATCGCCCAACCCACCCCAGTGAGTCCCCCTGCTTTTCTTCCCCTTTTACTTGCTGGTGGTCTTGAGGGTGACTCCTGGATCCCTCAATGCTGTGTAGATCCCAGGCTAAGAAGGAAGCTGAAGCCTGGAGAAGTGGGGTGTGCAGACAACCCTGGACAATGGGGGAGGAAGGGGCAGGGTCCATACGAGGGCCCTGAGCACTGCGCGTACGCGTGTCTGCTTGTGTGTGTGTTCCTAGCGTGCTGGACCTGGCATCTCCAGTGCCAGAGACTTTGGACTTAAACAGAGGTTGAAATGGATTTGGAACTCAGATGTGTGGGGGTAGAGGCAGGGGGTGGGGATGGGTTGCCTCTGCTTTACTCTCCAGGGAGGGGGAGTCTCCTAGTGGTCCCCCTCAACTCCACATGCTGGCCACCTCACTCACCATTGCATGGTTTGGGAGGGGAGCCCAGAGGCCCTGGGGTGCAGTTCAATGATTTCCCTCTGCCCCTCCCTCTGTCACTTCCTGACTCTGAATTCCCAGAATTGTTGGTGCCTCCAAATATCCCTGACCAAGATCAGAGGGATCCGTTGTTCTCTGCTCTTGCCCAACCTGGGCCTGTGACCCTGGCACCTGAGCCTAGGCCCCAGCTTCCTTGGGGTCCTCTGAGGTCCCAGAGATACTAAAACATAGATTCTCACAGCTCTGTGTGGGTGGGGGATTCAGATAGGGTTGTGTTAAGAGACGAGTATATAAATTTAAAGTGTGCGAAACTAGAAATTGGGCAATATTATAGATCTTTATCAGTCTCACTTTAGGCCCCAAATGTGAAGTCATGCAATCCTCTTACAATTATTTCATGAAAATGCTAGACTTCAATTAAGAGGGTTTTTCATTAGGAGACATTCCCTTGCATCACCCTTGGCTACACCCTTGTTTGCCTGTGTCTTGAAAAGGCCAATAATTTTGGTGACTATTGGGCTGTTGCTTTAACATTATCTGATATTATCACTTACAACCTGGTTTATTCAGGCAAATAAACCTATGTCGTTTGGGGCAGAATAGTGTTTACCCCTGCAGGAGTAGTGACTGGAAGGGAGCACAGGGGGGTTCTGGGGTTACGGAAATGTTCAGCTTTGCACGGGTGTGTGCAGTTGTGAAACTGCAGAAAACTGTACACGTACGCAGAAAGCAGTGCCCAGAACCACGCTCCCCAACCCATTAATTAGGGAGCACTTCTTGGACCAGTGCTGAAAACATCCCCCAAAGCCAGTAACTTTAGAATACGAAAAGGCCCAAGGTTATAAAATACTGTGAAGAAAGCCAGACAAATGATGTGGAACATCCAGCTGCTAATTTACAAGAAGACCCTCTCTAAAATATTAGAGAGAATCCTAGTTTTGTGAAAAACAAACTTATGCCACAATGGTGGTGGATCTATGCACTCTGAGAACTCATCCACCCTTCACATTTATTCCTTTAAGAATATGTACCTTGCCTTGGCTAGTGTGGCTCAGTGGATTAAGCGCCACCAGCCTGCAAACCAAAGTGTCACCAGTTCGATTCCCAGCCAGGGCACATGCCTGGGTTGTGGGCCAGGTCTCCTGTTGGGGGCATGTGAGAGGCAACTACACATTGATGTTTCTCTCCCTCTCTTTCTCCCTCCCTTCCCCTCTCTCTAAAAATAAATTTTAAAAATCTTTTTTAAAAAATCCCAATTGGCTTAAAAAAAAAAAGAAGAATATGTACCTTGAGTTGTGCAAGGTATACAGGGACAAAGCCTCTTGTATGCTTTTTCTATGGCTAAATTACAACTTACCACAAACTTAGTGCCTTAAAACAACACCCACTCATTAGCTCACAATTCTGTAGGGCAGAAGTCCAATGGGATTCTCTACTCGTGGTCACAGAGCCAAGGTCCAGGTGCTGGCAGGGCTATATTCATTTCTGGAGGCAAAGGAGAAGAATCTACTTCCAAACCCATTGAGGTTGTTTACAGAATCCAATTTTTGCAGCTGTAGGATTGAGGTCCCCGTTTTCTTCCTGGCTGTCCACCAGGGCTCACCCTCTGCTCCCAGAGGCCTCCGCATTCCTTCTCACATGGCTCCTGCATCTTCAAAGTCAGCAACAGTGACCGGACTCCTTCTCATGCTTCAAATCTCTCTGACTTCCTCTGTACTTTTAAAGGGGCTTCTGTGCCCTGGCTAGGGTGGTCCAGTGGATTGAGCGCTGCCCTGCGAACCAAAGAGTTGCCAGTTCGACTCCCAGTCAGGGCACATGCCTGGGTTGCAGGCCAGGGCTCCACTTGGGGGTGCATGAGAGGCAACCATACACTGATGTTTCTCTCCCTCTCTTCCTTCCTCTCTTCCCCTCTCTCCCCTCTCCTCTCTCTAAAAATAAATAAATAAATAAAATCTTAAAATAAAATAATAAAGGGGCTCCTGTGATTATATTAGATCCACCTGAATAATCTTTCTGTCTTAAGGCCAACTGTGTACACAACATATATATACACAGTAAAGTCCTCACTTGACATCATTGATAGGTTCTGTGACTTTAAATGAAATATGTATAATGAAACAAATTTTACCATAGGCTCATTGATGTAAACAAGAGTTAGACTCCTACTGCATCTCATCAATGTTATAACAAAATGACATTGAATGAAACATTATTCAAGGCCCTGCTATATATACCATCATATATAAAATTAACTGTACATAACATAACTATTAGAGTGATAGCTCATCATATTCACCAGTTCCAAGATGACAGTGTGGAATCTTGGGGGCAGTTTTTAAAATTCTTTTTTATTTATTGGTTTTAGAGCGAGAGAGACATCGATCTGTTGTTCCACTTGTTTATGCATTCATTGGTTGATTCTGTATGTGCCCTGACTGGGGGTCAAACCTGGAACCTTGGTGTATTGGGACAGCACTCTAACCAACTGAGTTACCTGGCCAGGGCCAGCGGGGCCACTTTTAGAACTCTTCCTGCCACAGTTCATACAGAGCAATCCTGTGCCCTCTGAGTGCATCCCTTGTAGGATGAGGACCATGTGCAGTGAGCAATTCACACAGAGAGGCTGGGCTCCAACCCTGGAACCCCACCTCCAGGGCAATTGAGAAGGGGTCCCTGGAGGAGGTCTGTAATATTGTCTTGGTAGAAATTTATCAATGGGAATAAACAGGTGACTCTGGGGAGAGGAAACAGTAGCAGAAGAGAAATGGCCAGAATGGTAGCTTGAGCCACCCTGAGATGGGCCCTGAATCTCAGGGTGAGACGTCTGGAATGTCAGTCAAAAGCACAGAATTCTCCAAAGCAGGGGACATGCACCCCAGGGAATCACAAGATCATTTATAGTGTGGCAGGAAAACATCAGAGCCTTATTTATATATCTTAATCCCTTTCCTTTAGATTTCTACTTGGGAATAAATTTTATTATATAAAGTACATAATAGATGTGTACAGTGATCTGTGGGTATTAGTAATCTATTACTTCAAAATGATTGCTCCAAAACTTAGCAACTTGAAACAAGGGCTGTTTATCATCTCACTCAGTTCCTGAGGGTCAAGAATCTGGGTGCAGATTAGCCAGTGGTTTCTGACTCAGAGTCTCTCATGAGGCTGCTGTCAGGAAGTTGCTGGAAGACTTGACAGAGGCTGGAGGACCACCTTCCAAGGTGATATATGGCTGGCAAGTTCATGCTGGCTGTTGGCGGGAGGCCTCAGCTCCCCTCAGCCCATGGGCCTCTCCCCAGGGCTGCTTGAGTGTCTTCACAACATGGCAGCTGGCTTCCCCCCAAGAGACCGATTCGAGAGCACAAGGTGGAAACTGCAATTTCTCTTATGACCTCGCCCAAGAAGAAACGCTCCCTAATTTCCACAATATCCTGGTGGCTACACAGTCAGCCTACTCAATGTGGAAGGAAATGACACAGGAGTGTAAATACCAGGGGGTGAGAATGATCAGGAACCATCTTGAAGGCTGGCTACCACAACAGGTATAGAATTATTAGGTGAGTGAGTATATACTGGGGGACAGGCACCCAAAAACATTTCACTGATGGGCCCCTGAACAACAAAGTTAAAGAATGACTACAGACTACAGGGTTCATGAAGAGTTGCAGGCAGGGTGGTGGTGAAGTCCCATCTGTAAGCTGAACAATGGCTGGGCTTTGGGATGAGTGACAGGTCCAAGGTGGGCCACTGAGAGAAAGGGAGCCCGGTCTGGAGGCTGCTGGGCTGGTCTCAGGGAGAAACTGTGAGGCTTGAGGCCCGACAGGGAAGGCCGCTTAGGCAGAACTTAGCAGAGGAATGGAGTGGCTCTGGGGGCTGCTGAACATGCAGTGAGAGAGGAGGGGATGGGGCAAGGGGAAGACAACAGTGCACCTGACCAGGGAGGTTCCAGAAGGCTGATGGAAACGGCTCTGGAATCCACAGAGATTTCTGGGCTGGAGACACGGAAGGCAGAGTTGGGTATGGCCCAGGTGTGGTCAAGTGCCCGTGAGGACCTCCACCCAGTGAGAGGGCACAGTGGGAAGAAAGCAGCCAGGACAGAGTCCTGCAGGTGGGACAAGCAGAAAAAAGAGCCAGGCATACACACTGGAAGAGGAAGTCATCTTCAAGGGGCTCCAGTACCAGGTTAAGGACTGCCCAGGAGAGAGAGAGGTGGGCCTGCTATCAGTGTGTCAGGGAGAGAGAAGTGATTTTCAGGTGGGAGACGCCTGGGCAGCTGGTGAACATCGAAGAGGCTGTAGAGAGTGAGAGCGCGGGGATGCTGAGCAGGGAAGGTGCTGGAGGCCCCGGGAAGGATGTGCAGGGGTGAAAGGCTAGGAGTACAGCAGAAAAAGCCTGACGGCCACTATCAGAGCTGAGTTCACCTTCCCCACATCTGGAAAGTAGGCTTAATGCTCATCTCAGGGAGTTATCATCAAGGTTAAGTGAGAAAATGAGGGGCTCTCAGTGATTCCTTTCCGAAGAGGATGACCTATGGTTCCCCAAATCTAGAAGAGGCTGAGCAGGGCTTGGGTGCGAGTGAAGCAGGAGATGCTATAGGAGGTCCACTTGGGCTGGAAGGCTCAGTGCCAGTACTGGCAGCGGGACAAGGGGGCTCCCCAGGGCTAGCAGGAAGAGATGACCATGACTAACAACTTCAAAACGGGAACGCAAACAAGCCACTCAGGGCTTCAGACTCCACTCCCCGCGGCCCTGTCCCCGGCAGCCTCCTTCTCCCTCCTGCTCTCTCCTCCCAGCTCCACTGTCTCTGTCCTGGACACACCCCTACTTTCCAGTATTGGGACAGCCAAGATTCTGTGCCCAGGACCCTCTCTGCTCCTCTTTCCTACTTCCATTTAGAGGGTGAAATTTTTAGAAAAACTTAAAACTCCAAATGTTTCTGGGTTTTATTTAACTTGCAAGTTTACCCAGTAACTAAGACTATGAGGCCAATGGCAAAAGTCGTTACCATTTCAAGTGTGTCAGGGAGGGTACCAAAGGCTTTACATGAATTATCCCCCTTACTCCTCACAGGCATCCTGGGAGGTGAGTAGTTATTACTCGCACTTTACAGCTAAGAAAAATGAGGTTCGGAGTCGTTAAGCTCTTCGCCCACTTCCATTCAGTGACGCCACATCTCTCACGCTAACCTCCCAACCACCTCGGGACTGGCTCTCTACTGCCCCCTACCGGACCTTCTCCGGCATGGAGGGGGAACCCGGTTGCTCCCTTCCTATAGCCTCCAACAGGGCTTTTTATGGCACTATTTTAAAAATCCACATAAAGCCCTCAGGCCTCGTTTACTTCTCTCATCCAGTTACTATTAATCTCCCTCCCCTACCCCGCCGCACCCTCTTCCTCCTTCTGTCCACCGACAATCCAAACTTCTTCCTATCTTGCTATTTCTCTACCTGTCGCACGCCCAGACCCTGGGCTTCCTCATCATTCAAGTCTCAACTCCAATATTCCTCCAAGAAGAGGCCTCCGTGACCACCCTGTCTAAGCTTAGCAAGGACACATACCCAGCAGTCACTGTCTTTGCTAAAAGCACCATCATTATCTTACATTATCTGCATTCCTTTACTTCCTGTGTCTGTCACCCCCAGTGGATGGACCCCAACTTCCCAGAAGGCGGGGACATTGCATTCCCAGCACTTAAAACACTACCTGGCACCAAGGAATAGCCAAGTAGGTATTTGTTGAAACAAGTGGGGGTGGAGGGGTCGCAGAGCCAGAATTTGAACCCCAGTCAGTTTGGAACCCGGTGCACCTATCCTTTCACACACCTGGCTTCCATACACAGCCAGGGACAAACCGCTAACGTGCTTCCCTCTGAGGACTTTGTGGAATGAGATGGAAAGAGTAAGGGAGAAAGACATAGAGAGAGAAGCATCAAGCGATGGGTTGCTGCCCATGCGAGTCATTGGGAATCAAACCTGCAACCTAGGTATGTGCCCTGACCAGGGATCAAACCCACAACCTTTTGGTGTACAAGGATGATGCTTCAATCTACTGAACTACTCACCCAGGGCAAGAATTTTTTTGTTTTGTTCTTTTTTAAGTCATCTGTACTTCTATATTTATTTGAATTTTTGTAAGGGGCGTGTATTACTTTTTAATCTAAAAAATAATGCATGCAAACCTAGATAATTTGACTCCTTCTCAATGAAATCTCCTGAGTCCCTTAGAGCAGATGCACCTTCCTCAGCTCAGATTTCTCCTTCAGCTAATGGTAGAGAACAGCAGCTCAGCCGCAAGTCTGCCCCTACACAGAACCAAGGCAAGAGGATTATTTGAAAAACACCCTGAGAAGCAGAGCTTCTCCACCCAGCAACACATTAGAATCACCTGGGAGGTTTCCTGAAATGCAGACCCTGGGTCCCATCCCCAGGACTGGGTCCTGTGGCACAGACTACTGCAAGGAAACTGTGTGGGACAATCCATAGAGAGGGCCACTGGAGTAAGTGACACATCCCCAGAGAGCTCTGCCTCGGTCCTCGAATCACTTCAGGTTGAGGCAGCCATGCCCTCCCCAGAATCAGTGCCCCTGGGGGTATGTGTCTTTTTCATCCAACCCTCAACTTTTGTCAGGAGTGGCTATAAATACTGCTCTTCTTCCCTGGCTGGTGTGGTTCAGTGGGTTGAGCGCCGGCCTGCAAAGCAAAGGGTCAACTGGTTCAATTCCCAGTCAGGGCACATGCCTGGATTGCAGGCCAGGTCCCCTGTTGGAGGTGCAAGGGGCAACCAAACATTGATGTTTCTCTCTCTCCCTTCCTCTCTCTCTAAAAATAAATAACTAAAATCCTTTTTTTAAAGAAGTGATGAATATTGCCCTGGCTGGTGTGACTCAGTGGATTGAGCGCCAGCCTGTGAACCAAAGGGTTGCCAGTGTGATTCCCAGTCAGGGCGCATGCCTGGGTTGCGGGCCAGGTCCCCAGTTGGGTGTGAGAGAGAAGCAACCACTACATTGATATTTCTCTCCCTCTCTTTCTCCCTCCCTCCCCTCTCTCTAAAAAAAGGAAAAAAGAAAGTGATGAATATTTTTTAAAAAAACAAAAACTTGCCTTTCTGCACTGTTCAGGACTTGACCATTGCAACTCTTAGTACCCTTTGCTTCAGCCTTCCCCTGTGAGGCCCCTGGATCAGAGGGAGGAAGTGGCAGTATCACAGCTGGTACCAGCAGTGGCTCATTTATGCTGCAGCTGAGGCCTTCATGGTGGGAGCCTGTCAAACTGAACGGTGGCAAGGAAAGCCGGAACCACTGCTCTGCATAGCTGTATTTGAGGAGCTTCCATTTGGACTTAGGGCCAGGAAAATCTGACTCCCTAGGAGTAAAATTTTGTCTTTATATCTAATAATAATGTGTGTGTGTGTGTGTATGAAATATAATAGGTAATGGGCCATTTTCTTTTTTTCCTGGTCTACCAGGAAGCTCAGTTATCATCTTTATTCTCATAGCTATAGCAACTGCTTCTCCTATTTTTGTCTTTGGTATTAAGTTCTATTTTCCTACCCTTATTACGTATTTGTAAAACTGCTTCAAATCTTTCTTATAGGGATGAGGCATAAAGAAACCCAATGAATAAATTCTTACACAGCATTTCTTATCACCACACCTCTGTAGAGATCGCCAGAGCTCAACTCTGTCCACAGCTCCGTGGACATGGACAGTTTCCTCTCTATCTTCCGCTACAGACTGTCATGCTGCCTGACAGGACCAGACAGCCCAGGGGAGTGATTAGGGCTGAGCCAAGCTTTCAGGGAGCTGTGCCAGGTCTGTCCTCTTTCTGGGTCTGTCAGTGACCTTGGACAGAGCTCCAGCCCCTCCAGGGCCATTCCTCACTATGGACTGTGCACCCTTGATTTGCAGGTCTCCTCCAGGGCCCCCTCAGACCCCTCTGTCCTCTCTGGGAGGGAGGGCAGTGTAGAGAAGGATCTGACTTTACCAGATGTGTCAGTATGCCCCCACCCTATCTCCCTCCTCACCCAGGTCCCAAATAATCAGGCCACACACCAGGTTTCAAGTATCTGTCTCTTCCTTTCACTCTCTCAAAAGAAAAAAATAAATAAATTGCAGAAGGCGGCAGCATTTCCAATCTTCCCCTGGACACCCAATCCCCAACCCCTGCCCCCCACCCTCCCTCCCACATTCCCACTCCCTAGACCCATCCCTCCCCTTTCCCCCCCCGAAAAAAAAAAATCCCAGGGGAAAAAAAAAAAAGCCAGAATTAGACCTTCCACTCATGCAAACCAGCAAAGAAAAAAGGTGGGGGGCATGTGGAAGGCAGGGGGCCCACAGTGGAGTCCCCCACTTATCCCCCCAAAAACCACCTTTGAGAAGAAAAAAACGGAAAAAATAAATGAGATATCAAGGGACATGGGAGTTATGATGTGGGCAGGGGCGCCCCCAGACCCTGCCTCAGGAGAGCGGGAGCCTGTGGCCCTGCATCCCTGCAGTGGGTGCTCCTTGAGGGGGCGCCTGACTTCTGGAATGTGTGTGTGGGAGAAGATGGGGAAGGGGTGGCCCCCGGTGGGTTCATGTGTGCGTTGGGGGCGGGCAGGGGCAAGGGATCCTAAGGAGCAAGGGCCCGGGACCAGGAGCCCGGCTCCCCCCAGACCCCAGGTTCCTGAGGTTCAGGAGCCCAGTTCTGGGGTATGGGGATACATGCAGAGGAGTGTCCCCCCTCCAATGGGCTGGATCCAGTTAGAAAGGAAATAAATAAGAAGGGGTGGGAGGGAGGCTGGGGAGTGCGAAGGGCTTGCTTGGGCAATTCAGTCCAGATCAAGGGCCCAGGCAACGGAGGCGGGGTGAATCCAGGCCAAGCCAGGGCAGGAATCAGAGTCTCTCTCGGGCTGGGACCCAGATGTAGGGACCTGAGAGGTCCTCGATGACACGCTTCACCTTGTGGTATATCTCCTCAAAGCTGTCGCCCTCCACGATGGCTGGGGTCGGGTGGAACAGAGAGTGAGACCAGCTGCTGGCCAGGGGTGTGGCGAGAGCCCAGACAAAGGAGCACCTTTCTCTAATCCTCTAAGCCGTGAGCCATGGGGCTGCACCCACCCAAAGCGGGCACCTCTTTCTAAGCCATCCACCCAGTGGTCTCCACTCCCCTCTCCCATTCTACTGCTACCTTATTTTCCTTTTTTAATTCTGAGCAAAGGTGTGTCAAGTGCTGCTAATGGACTGGCTGCAGCCTCACCTGAGAAGCACTCTGTGAATTCCTGCTCCAGCTTGGTGGCTCTGTCGAAGGCTTTGCGGGCTTGCTCCTCTGTGATCCGCTTATTAATCTCTCTGTGGAGAGGGAGAGAGATACAGACCTGCCTTTTACCTCCTCCATCCAGGATTGTTAAATTGCAAATGTGTTTTGTTGGAGCACAAAGTAAAAAAAATAAACAATTCCCCATATCTTCTGGGGCCACGAATGACCACCCCACCCCCACTACCTGCAACCCACCCAGCCAGGTATGGCCACTCCAGGGACCTCTCCAGAGCTCATCCTCCCAGCCTTCAGCCCCAGTGAAGGGATTCAGACTCTAACTCCCAACAGCCCTAGAGGCCCTGCTTGCCCCAGCAGGTGTGTGCCCCAGGGCCTGCTGGGAGTTGTATTTCTGCTTAACCAAGGGAAGAAGAAAAGGGAAGAGGCCTGAGATTTTCTGCATCCTCTGGATTCCAGCTCTCTGTGCAGATCCCCCTCAAGAGCTGCTAGATTCAATGCCCAGGGTTGTGAGGGGAGAGTTCAACACAGATGCTCTCTGAGGCCCAGGTCACAGGTATGGGGGTGGGGGTTGGGGGGAAGGCCCCCTGGGACCATACTCACAGCACATTCTCCAAGGAGCGGGGGCGGATGAAGATGGCGATAGGGTGCAGGTGGGCCGCCTGCAGCCGCCGCACGGCATTGGCTGAGACATCAAGGATGCAGTGCTTCCCCTGGGGGCAGGCAGGTTGGGAGGAGGGGGACCAGCAGGTGGCAGGAAAGGACAGACAGAGGTACCAGGACAGGACACAGTAGTACATGGAAAGGCAGGGAACAGGACGTTGGCCAAAATGGAAGTGACAGGGATGTCAAAAGAAACGTTGGCAGAGAGTCAAGGTGGGGAGGACGTATGGACAGAGTGAAAGGCAGAGAGAAAAAGGGAGGCGGCAGACAGCAAGGGGAGGGACCGGCACAGGAGGGAATTGGAGAGGTGGAGGAGCGTGAGGAACAGGCAGGGAGGGGACCCAGAAGAAGAGGTAGAGCAAGGCAAGAGAGGCAGAACAGAGTGGGGAGATTGAAGGCAGGACAAGACAGATGGGGCAAGAAAGGAAGTAGGATAGAGGGAGGAGGGAGGGGAGGACGGACAGAGGACAGACAGATGGAAGAAACAAGGAGAGACAGATGGGAGGGAGAAGAGGCAGATGGAGAAAAGATCCATGGAGGGAGAGAGGGCAGGGTGGGGGCAGCAGGGAAAAGGAGGTAGCAGAGGAGTGGGAGAGGGAAGGGGAGACCCGAGGAACAGGCGAGAGGAGGCAATAGGGCCACAGGGGTGTCAGGCAGGAGGATGAGATCGAGGTAGGGGAGCCAAGCCACCAAGGGCAAGGCCACAGGAAGAGAGGAGAAATGGGGCAAGGAGGAGGGACGGGGAGAAGAGCAGGGCCAGATGGTGATGCAGAGTTTGGGGTCAGGAAGCAAGGGAGGCAGGCAGGGGGGCAGGGCACAGGAGAGCAGGCGGTCAGACGGGGTTGCCCAGGAGGAGGAGAAGGTGGAGGAGTGCAGTCGAGACCCAGCAGGGAAAGAGACAGAGAGAAAGAAAATTAGAGAGAGCTGGAGGGAGGCCATGGGGTTGGGAGAAGAAAGGAGGAAGAGCACGAGGTGCCCGCCGGGCCCTACCTGCTCGGCCACCTCTCGCACGGACTGGACGCTGGTTCCATAGAGGTGGCTGTTGTACTGGCCAGCCTCGATGAACTTGTGCGCTTGAATATCCTTCTCCATTTTTTCCCGGGACGACACGAAGTGGTAATCCCGGCCGTCTATCTCATATTCCCTCTTGGGCCGTGTGGTATCTGCCAGGAAGTCACCCCACCCCCCAAAGATCTAACCACCATCCCTCTAGCTCAGAAGCTGCCCATGTCAGCCCCCAAAGTGCTCAGAGCTCCTTCAGTGGAAGGGGCTGCTAGGGAGACCAAGACTGAGAGGGATAGCACCACCCTCTCAGCACCCGCTGGGCCCTCCACGTCTTGGCCTCAAATGGTGACATGCATGGAACATGAAAGTGGCTGAGAAGCACCCCTCCTCTGCGCATCCCAAGGCCCTCCTATACCCCAATGCCCACAAGTGGCTCCTCTCCCACCTCCCACCTGCAGCCCAGGCCCCGGCACTCACGAGGAACACAGGATCCAAACTTGTCGGGGAACTCAGAGAGAAGATCATCATTGGCACGGTCCTTGGTGGGGCCAAGGATGATGATGGGGCGAGCATAGTGCACTGAGGGGAGAGAGCTGGCTCAGTGAGGACAGAGCCAGGGAGCTGGAGGGGCTGGGGCTAAGGCGGGGGGCAGGGCTCACCTTCCATCTGTGTCACTGTCTCATAACTCAGAACCGAGTCTTCCCGACCTAGTGACAGGTAGGACATCTGTGAGGGACTGAGACAGGGTACTTGGGGTTCCATGTTGCCTTCCCTGAGGATATCAGAGGAGCTCAAGGCCCCTCTCTCCCCAGGTCTCCCCAGACTGACCCTACATACCCTGTGATCCAGAGCTGGAGCCCCAATCCTAGGAAGAAAGAGCAGGCCATATGCTTGCATAAGAGTTCACCCCATGTGTCCCCACTCTCCCACCCAAGCTCACCCCCTCTTCTACCTACCTTGGCCTTTAACCTTGACCACTCCCGTCGCTCAACCCTATGGGAAACACAGAGGGAAGGAGGAGTGACAGGGAAATCTCCAGTGAGGGGCCCTAGAGCCTCCAACCACTAGACCAGCTGATAACACCATCTCCCAGTAGTCCCTGGGCCCCTGTGCTCCTAAATAAGGTGTTTGCCCCAAAGGCTCATGGGAGTTATAGTACCCAGGAGGGCCAGGAGATTCCCAAGAAGTCAGAGGGCAGACCCATGCCCTACTGGCTGCCCACCCTGGGGACCTGGAGAGATTTGGTGCCATGGCAGGAAGGCTGAAGGCACTGGGAGCCTCACCGCCGTTTGCTGGGAATAAAGCCAATGTCATCGGTCTCGCTGTCAGAGTGTACCCGCCGTGCCTGCCACCACTCCTCATCACTGGCGTCGATGACATGCAGCACATCCCCAAAGCGAAAGCTGAGGGCCTGGCTCAGGAAGCCGCAGTCCTTGGTCTTGTCATAGTCAAACAGGGCCCTGGAAGGCAGACAGCCATTGGTCAGAGCCTGGCAGAGGACTCCAGCCACCCTGAGACCCAGCTCAGAGATTCAGGGTCAGGGGTCTACAGCAAAGCACAGCTGCTAATCACACTCCACAGTGCCGTGAATTCTGAGGAACCCAAGAACTGTGTGGGGACTAAAAGCTCTACTGTTATTCATAATCACCACAACTAGTAACTGTCAGTCAGTCAACACTGTGTCAGCAATCAGTCAGGCTGTGGATTCAGTGCAATTTCTAAAGCAAGACCTAGAACACCACCCCCCTGGGAAAGCAATCTGCAATACCCGTGCACATCACAGTCACAGAGGTAACCTGGAATCTGCTTAAATTCCTCAGAAAAAAGAGATCACTGTGCAGACTCTAGTTACCCTTAACAGTATCAAATTCCTGTCAATCAGCCCCAGCCCCTGGGGTCAGGGCCGGGGAAGAAATGACCACTGAGAGAGGAAAGATGAAGAGCAGGGCAGTAGGACAGGAAGAAGAGGAGGCACCAGGGTTGTCCAGCATCATCTGTGAGTCAGAACTGGACCCCCGCAGGGAAGGAAGAGCCAAGCAAGGCTCCATTGGATCCTGGCATGTGAGCGGATGGTGGTGCCCCTCAGAGAGAGAGAAAACACTGACTCCGCGAGACAGAAAGCACAGGTACACGGGAGAAAGAGATGAGCTCAGTTTGGGACATGCTGCATGGGAGATGCCTGTGGGACATCCTAGTGGACAGGTCCAGAAAGCAGATGGCCAGAACTGCAGGTCTGGACCTCCGGGAAGAGGTCAGCCCAGAGCAAACGGTTCCAAGATAGAGCTGCAGAGGGGAGCAGCAGACCAGACCAAGTGAGTGCGCAGGAGCCCAGAGGGACAGAAGGAAGAAGTGTAAGACACCTGGGGAGGTGGGCAAAGAGGAGCCCCCCGGAGAAGGGGCCCTGAGAAGGAAGCACATGCCACTAGAGAGAAAAGAGGTGGCATGGGGGAGCTGCAGCTCACCTCTCCTGGACTGCAGCATCCCCGAGGGAAGTGCAGGCTGGGGCAATATTCTGAAGAGCCCAGGGCTCCCTGCTCTGGCAGGCACTAACCTCTGAATTACCAAATTGTTGCGCAGCTGGCTGTGGGGGGGCAGGGTTCTAAGAAAAGTGCCAGGGTAACCAGGGGCTCGAAGGCAGTAAGGATATCTGAGGCTGAGGCAGTTTTCCAATTGACAGGGAGCATTTCCAAATGCTAATACGTGCAACTGAGGCCCTGAACACCAGCCAAGTGTCAGGACTGGATGGGGAGGGAGAGCAAGGCAGGGCTTAGGGGACCAGCTGGCTTGGGAGAGGGGGCGTCACAGAATGAAGAGGAGCCCAGACCAGGAAGCATCCCACCTGATGTAGAAACCCCTTTTGGGGTTGCTCCTCAGGGAGGCAGTCCCTGAGCCCAGGCTGCTGTTCATGAGCTGTTCCCGAAGATCATGGATCTTGGCCTCAAATCGGCTGTACTCTGAGGAAGGACAAGAAGGTTCCTGAGCTCTGTCCCCACCCTCTGTCCCCACTGAAGCCAGAGCTGGGGAAACAGAGTCCTGAGGACCATCGTAGCCCACAGGAGGAGGAGGTTCAGGCCTGGTACCTTCTGGTTTATACTGAGCAATAATCGTGACTGTCTGGCCCGCATTCTTCAGGGCTATGGCCGCCTGCTCATGGCTGGCATTGCGGAGGTCAACACCATTGACCTAGAGGGAGGAGGAGAGACTGAGGCACTGGAGATGAGGACCAGGCACCAGCCTATCCAAGCCCCTGCCCAAGAGCCCTGGGCCCTGATGGGAGAGGTGGTGCGGGCAGGGGCTGGCCTTCTCTCACCGAGAGGATCTGGTCCCCCTTCCGCAGTTCCCCACTGAGGTCTGCAGGGCCCCCAGCCAGGATAAAGGAGATGAAGATGCCTTCACCATCCTCGCCCCCAACGATGTTGAAGCCCAGGCCCGTGGAGCCTCGGTGAATGACAATCCGCCTTGGTTCTCGGGGAATGTCTTCCTCCCCCAGCAGGTCCTTGGCTACTGGGGAGTAGCGCCGAGGGGAAGTGGGGGTCATGGCTGTGGGGTAGTCAGTGCCCAGGTAGCTGCTGTGACTGATCTCGTTGTCCAGATGCTGGGAGTAAGCTGAGGGAAGACATGGAATAAAGGATGATATGGAAATGCATGGAGGGAGACAGCACCCACCACCCCACTTCTCCCTAGGGAGCCAGGACAGACACTCAGGTGGAGGGGAAGTTAATTCTGCCAAAGATACTAGGGTGGGTGGGAACCAAGTCACAGCGATGCTGGGGGCAGGAATTCACAGGTGATGTCAGGGGTGGTTCTTCTAGGGGATAATGGGTCTGAGGCTCTGTGTCCAAGGCACGCCAGGGCGATGATGTCAAGGGGAATATTAATAGCAGGCTTTTGGCGGTTTCTTTTGGTTGTAGAATCTCCTAATCTATAAAATTCCTCTCCCTCTTTTTTCTTTCCTTGGCCATCCATTGGGGGGGTAGGGGGGAACGAGGTCACTTGTAGAACAGGTGTCACATTCTAGTAGGGAAATTCTTAACAGGGAAATCACCGCTTGTCTCTCTGTGGTGTTAACATGCGCCCCAGCCCTGTATCTGCTGTAAATGGTAATTCATAGTAGAGACCGAGTTAGAGACAAGTTCAATTTTTAGTAATATTTCATAGATGGTGCTATGTACTTTCTACTGCATCATAACAGGACGCAATGTCTAGTTGTCTTTTTGTTAGTAAGGCTAATTGGAACAATAAAAAAAAAAATTAAAGGAAAAAGACTAATTGGTCAGCTCAGGTGTGGTCAGCCTTTCACCTGGAGTTTTAACGGCCACTGATGGTCACTTCCTGGTTCTACTGTATCATTGGGGACAGCAAAGTGGTGATGTTCTACTCCCCCCCCTTTTTTTTGAGGAAGTATTTATTGGTGGGAATACTTCTATAAAAAAATAACTTTTCCCTTATTAAAGAAAAAGCACTTTCCCATATTAACAGTTTGCTTACTCTAAGATGCAGTTTGCACAAGGGAACATAAATGCTTGACTCTTTCCCTTTATCTGCCAGTTTTCAGAAGGAATGGGTTCCCAAGCATCCTCCAAAGGTACCCACTTATTCTGAAGTACCATTATGATTTCATGGATTTTAACACATTGAGTTTAGTTGAATGCCAGTAAAAGCCCCTTCAATCTGGCTCCTGTGCCTTCGGCGTGGCCCTAACAGTCTTAGATATCTCCCTTGCTTTCTGTGATGAAAAGTGTTTTGAACTCATCTTCTACATTTCTTGCCCAAGATTCAGAATCAGCCCTTACTCCCAGGAGCCATGGTTCCTTTTGGCAGGTTATGGTATTTAGAAATACTACTACATGATTTAAATATAGTTTTACAATGTGCTTTCATATTTGGTAGGGTCAGTCATGCCTCATGATTTTCCAAAAATTTCTTAGCTACTCCCCCAAGTATATTTTTCCAGTTGAACTTTTTTAAAAATTTTTATTTATTTATTTTCAGAGAGAAAGGAAGGGAGGGAGAGAAACCAATGTGCGAGAGATGTGTGAGAGAAACATCCATCAGCTGCTTCTCACACGCCCCCACTCGAAGACCTTGCCTGCAACCTGGCATGTGCCCTGACGGGGAATTGAACTGGCAGCCTTTCAGTTCACAGGCTGGAGCTCAATCCACTGAGTCACACCAGCAAAGGCTCCAGCTGAACTTTAGAATCAACCTGCCAAGTTTCCAGGGAAGGCGGAGGGGTGGGGAGTGGAAATTAAAATTCTGATTAGGGTTGCATAAAATGTACAGATTAATTGGGAGAGAGTTGAGATCTTTAACATATTCAGTTTTTCCATCATATATTACATATGGCCACATTCTTAACCTTCCATATTATTTCTGAGTTTTTCGGTTAATTCACTTAGATTTTAATATAGACAGAGTATAATTTACAAATACAGACAAGTTTGTCCCTTTTCAAATGTAACATCTACTTATTCTTCTCGTCTTAATGCACTGTCTGGAATCTCTAAAGCAATGATTCTCAAGCAGGGTAATTTTGCCTCCCAGGGGACATTTGGCAACATCTGAAGACATTTTTGGTTGTTCTCACTGGTGAGGAGGGGTACCACTGTCAACTGATAGAGGCCAGGGATGCTGTTAAACATCCTACAATGCACAAAACAACCCCAACAACAAAGAACTATCGAGTCCAAAACGTCAACAGTACCAATGTTGAGAAATCCCATTCTCAAGAAATGTGGAACAACAGCAGCAATAAGAGACATCCTTGTCTAGTTCCTAACTGAATGTACACAATGCTAAGGTTTTACCACTAGGAAATATTTGTTGTTGGTTTCTGGTAACTATGCTTTACCACATTAAGGAAAATTCCTCTGTTCTTAGTTTACTAAGTTTTCATCTGAAAATAGATGTTGAATTTTATCAAATGCCTTTCCCATATCTATTTGAAATGACCTCACAGTCTTCTTCCCTTAACTTTTCAATACAATGAATCAAATTAAGAAGTTTCCTAATATGGAAACCCTACTTTGTGATAACGTTATTCCTTTAATATGCTGCTGTGTCTGGTTTGCTATTATGTTACTATAAACTCTTACATCTCTATTCAGAAGCAAAATTGGCCTGTACTTTCTTTGACATTATCTTTGTAACCATTTGAACTGAATGAAATGTGAAACTTTTTATCTTTTCCCATACTCAGGGAGAGCATAAGAATACTCCATTACTTGAGAATTTGATAAAATTAGCCATAAAACCATCTGGGCCTTGTGCCTTCTCAGGAAGAGAGTTTTGACAATATTTTCTACTTCTTCCCCGGCGACCGATTTTCCATCTATTCTCCAACCACAGGAAGTGGTAGGGGTTGTAGCTATTTCATGGGGAGCAGCTGAAGAGGAAGAGTCACCGGGAATGTCATGGGAATAAATGGGGTGGGTCATGCGGAGCTTTGGGTTTGGAGGACTCTCACAGGTTGTGATGTCTGGGGGAGCATAGCTGTCACTCAGGTAGGCATTGCTGGGCTTGGCCACCTTTAGGTAGACAACATCATACGTGTTCTTCAGGGCTGCCACAGCATCCTCATGCATGACGTCCTCCAGCCCCACACTGTTGACCTGGGGTCAAGGGAAGCAGAGCTCAGACAGAGCCAGAAACAGCCTCAAGACAAAGGCATTGGGAGTGAGCTGATAAGGAAGCCTGGGTCTACTCAGGGCCTTAGGCAAGACCCGAGTGTGGGTTAGAAAAGTGACAAGGGTCCTCACCGCCAAAATCTTGTCTCCAATCTGCAACCTCCCATCCTTGTGGGCAGCACCCCCTTCGATAATCTTGGTTACATAGATGCTGTTATCTCCAGGGATGTGCTGGTTCCCTACTCCCCCTGCAATGCTGAAGCCAAGACCTAGATGGAGGGAAGGCAGAGGTGGGTGCCTGGGAAACAAGCCTCAGGCAGTAGACAGTTGACACAGGGGTAGTGACATAACAGGTTACTACCTTTAGGCCCCTTGATGAGCTTGATCTCCATGAGTTTCTCAGCTGGGGGTTTCCGGCGCATGACATAGAGGCGGACGATGGAGCCGGCCTCCTTGAGGGCCTCCACCGCAGCTGAGTGGGTCACCTCCCGCACATCCACTTCATTTACAAACAAGATGCTATCGTTGACCCTGAGAGCAGCAAGGTGGGCCTGAGCCACGAGCTTCCTGCTGCCCTGGCCCTCCCTTTCGAGGGAACCAGCATCCTAGCCCCTGTCTCCTCTCCCCACCTGAGGCGGCCATCCTGGGCCGCAGCCCCACCAGGAATGATCTTGGTGATGAAAATGGATGGGTCGTCACCGATGTGTGGGTTGTCGGTGCCACCTGCGATGCTGAAGCCCAGACCTGAGTTACCCTGGGCAGAAGGAGGGGAAGAAGGTCAGCCCCCCTCACTTCCTACTTTTGGCAAAGCGAGTGGGGAGGAGAATGGACTGGGGAGCTGTGACCAGAGCAGGAAGGGACAGGCTTAAAAGGCTGGCCACCTGGAAAATATGGGCACAGAGAGAAGCACGGACAGGAGCATGGGGGCCTCAGATGGAGAAGCCTGCTCACCCTTTCCAAAGTGATCTCCTCGTATTCCATTTCCCCCTCGGTCCCGTTCACCTGCAACTCCAGCACGGACCAGAAACACAGAAACAGTGAGACAGACATTCCCACCTGAGAAGCTGTCCCTCCCCTACTGCTGGAACCAGGCTATCCCTCTCTCCCTCCTTCCTTCTGCAACAGCCCCAAAATCTAAACAACTCACATATCCCGGAGCTTCTAGGGTGTCTGTGTTGACAATCACAGGGGGGGAATTGGCCTGTGAGGGGGAAAAAGGAGATGAAAAGCTGCCTGAGCCTTGGCTCAAGAGGGAGCCCATAATTAAGAGTCTCACCAGCCTGGCCACCCTTTCAGCCTCTTAATCAGGCCTCCTCTGCTACCCTTACAGTCCCTCAAGGATCCAGCCTCAATCTATATTACATACACACACATGCAGTCATGCACGGACTTAACTCTGCCCAGCCCAGGCCCCCTGCGTGGCGAAGGAGATGTTTGAGAAGCCAGAAGGGAGAGACAGCCAGACAGGGAGCAGCAGATGGTAAAGAGTGACGGGGAGGGGGGCCGGCTTGGGAGAGCCTCTCACCGGATGTAACACCACAGGGTGTTACATGCCTTATGTGCTACACACATAAACCCCAGGGCTTATGTCCACAGGGTCCTGCTCCCCCTCTTCTTGCCCCCATCCCTGTCGCTATCCACCCACATACACCCAGATACGTTCCATAACTCTCCCTCAGATTTTCCCCTCACCTTTACACACATTTGTCCTAAATCCTCGGCCACGGGAACCAGGGGTTCCCCAGATGCAAGCCCCTCCCTCCCTCTCTCTCACCCACTCGCCATCTAATCCACTCTTTCCTCTAGGGACCTTGTTGCCTAGCAAGAGTATCTAAGCCCAGCCAAGGCCAGGAAAGACCCACCTCCAGGAGGCCCTGTCGTCAAGACAACGGGAGGGGTGGGGGCGTGGCCTAAAGGCGACCAGACTCCCCAATGCAGAAGGATCAGCTGGCCCCGCCTCTCCTGCCCTGGGTCCCGCCCCCAGTTAGCCAGGCCGAGAGAAGTCCAGGCTGGAGAGGTTTGTGGGAGCAGCGCATTCTGAACAACCTCTCTTCCCCCCTCACCCCACGCAATGCAAAGGACGTCAGGAGGGGGGAGTACTGAAAGACATCCGGGTCCTCTCCTCTCATCTATTCATGTCCCCCCTTTACACACACACACACACACACACACACACACTTCATTAAAGACAGAGTTAAAAGTGTGGTGTGCCAAGGCCCCTGACGTCAGTGGCCTCGAAATAGCAGGGTCTCTAGACTCCCGGGGCCCGCTTTAGGCCTGTCCTAGGGGCTTCCCCAATTACCAGGGCAACAGAAGCCACATCTCCATGGCAATGGGGGGAGGCTGCCCAGAGCCTCCTTCTGGGATCCCCCAACCTATCGCTTCCTTAAACAAATACTAATTTGGAGTTTACTCGAGACATTCTTCACGGATTTCCCAGGCCCCTCTTCCTCTCCCTGCAAAGGGGTCTCTCCTCTCTCAATACTACACATCACCATTTTCAAACTCTATAATGGATTTCATACTCATAAATCGATTAACACCATCCTCCAACCCTCCACTGACACCAAAACCTCATCCACTTGTCCACCCTGCATTCCGTAGCCGATCCTCAATCCCCATGCCCGTCCTAGAACCCCTTCCTCAAACCCCATCTTTCATCCCTTTCTACTCCACCCCACATCCCCCCACCTACATCCTTGTCCCACCTTCAGTGCCCACCCTCCAACCCCAGCCTCCATTCTCCCTCTGCTTCCCTGTCCCTATCCCACCCTCCAGCCCCATCCTGTATCAGTCTTCCGTCCTGACCCTCCATCCTAATTTCTCATTCCCCAGGAAGATCAGCACCGCTCCCCCTTACCTCATCTCAAACCCCCAAGATTCTGTCCCCAAATCACAACCCTCCATTCTCAGCCCACCCCCCATCTCCTGTGAAGACTGGGGTTTCTCCCAGCTGCCGGCTCCAGCCTGGCCCTAAGACTTCCCACACACACTTAGGCCTCCACACTCCCTCCTTCCACTTCCCTCTGCTTCCTGAGCTCTGACTGCAGCACTCCCTAGCATGTACCAACTGCCACCTCTCAAGCCTTCCTTCTCTCATCTTCTCTCTGCCAGGGACTTAACGGCCCCGTCTCAAAAAAAGCATCTCTAGTCTTCCTTCCTTCACTCCTTGCAGCCCCCCGAGTTTCTCAGGAATACTCTGCACCATCTCCTCATCTTCAGGGCCTTACTTTCCTTTCTTTCAATCAGCTCAACCTGCCGCCCTGATTTCAGTCCCATGCCAATCTGTCCCCTGCCCTGGGACCTCTTACGCTTCTGTTGTCTCTCCATTGTGCTATGAGCCAGAGAATATGTTCTTTCTCTCTCCAGCTCCTCTCCTTTCACCCCAGCACTTGCTGCTGCCCTCTCTCTGCCTCTTTATCCCTAAACTCAAAAACCCTTTCCCCACCTTCTTGGCATCCTGTCAGCAACCTCCCCCTTCCCAGGGCATCCCACAAGATCCTGAAATCCCAGCCCTGACCCCACAACACTCCCCTCGATCTCACAGCTTGCCTGGTACTCTCCACTCCTCCCCCATCCTGTGCCCCTGGGAGAGGAGAGTGAGGGGGTAGAAGACGGAAAGCAGCCTGGAGGATGGAAGGTCTCAGTAACGAGGCCTCCCCAGCACTGGAGAAGGAGAATCAGATGTGAGGACACAGGAGGAGGGGAAACAGGTAGTCGTAGATAATAATGGGGAACAGATAGGGTACAGAAATAACATCCGGGCAGAGGTGAGGGCCCAAGAGGATGTGGGAGGGGAGGCCTGGGAGGGCAGGAGAGAGGTGATGAACGGTGAAGGGGTAAGTGGGAGGGCGTGGGGGTGCTGGCTGACCGGTGAAGAGGACTGAGCAGGCCACAGAGGGCCTGAGCTGGGGAATCAGGGAGAGGAAGGAGAATGCGTGGGAGGAAGAGAGAGACAGCATCAAGAACCAGCCAGCCAGCCAGCCAGCAGGGAGGGAAGGGCAGCAAAGAGGGGAGGAAGCACAGGAGCAGAGCAAAGGCTGGGGCAGGGGACAGAGGCAGAAGGGCCCCACAACTAGAAGTCTCAGGCCTGACAGATGGAAAGGGCTGGAGACTAGGGGGACAGGGAGAGGCAGGCCCAAGAGCAAGAAGTGGGGGGAGGAGGCAGGGAAGGGACAAGAGGAAATGAGGGCAGCAGGAGCTCTCAACAGAGCTCTGGACACAGAGGACATAAACAGAGGTAGGGAATGTAAAGGAATGAAGACGGCCTGGGCTTGATGAGCATCCTGCACACATCTCAACACATGCGTGCAGACACGCAAGCATGAGCGCGCGCACACGTGCACACACACACACACACACACACACACACACACACATCTTGGCTTTAAGCGCTACATCCACTTCCACTTGCCTGGCCTCTGTTTCTCCTCTGTAGGAACAGGGTGTTTCCAGCCCCTCAAAACCCTCTCTCCCAGACCCCAGGAGCCTAAGTGCCAGGCCCCCCAGTCCAAGCCTTCCTCCACCTTCAGCTGGACTCTTGCCCTACCGGCCCTTGGGGGTGGTTGTAGCTCCGAGGCTCCAAGGGGGCAGCACTGGGGAGGGGGGCTGCCTGAGTCTCCTACCTTGAGGGGGGAGAGGTGGGTGTGACCCACGACCCCGTGGACAGCCTCGAGGTGGGACAAGTTCCTCTCCGCCACGTGCACCAGCTCGGGGGCGTTTACCTGGTTGGGGAGGTGGGCCGGGCTGTGCTCCAGAGGGGGCGTGTCTTCATCTTGGTAGCGGTATTTCTGGGGACAGGGATGGAAGTGTCACTGGGGCCCACCCAGTGCCTCAGGCTGCAGGCTGCCAGCCCCCACCGCCTCCTCTTCCCCCAGCCAGTGCAGTGCAGGAAGGCCCTGGGGCTGACCAGCTCCTCCCCCTCCCTCTGCTCCAGCCCATTGGTTCCCCTCTCTCCACCCTTCCCACAGCCCCTTCTCCTGCCAGGCCTTGGCACCTCTCATCTCTTCCCAAATCCCAGCTCCACCCCCAACTCCTCCTCCCATCCTAGGACCCCCAGCCTTCTACCTAGCACACTCCCTCCTCTGGCCTCTGATTCTTCACCCTTTTCCCAGGCCATCATTGTATGTCCTCCATTATTTCAGAGCTCCAGCCCCTCTGCCAGCGGGACCCGCATTCTCTACATCCACTCCCAAATTCTTTGCTTCTCTCATCATCTTCATGCCACTTCCCTAATTACCTTAATCCCACTCCCCATGTTGCAACCTCCTTCCTCCTACTCCAGTTGCTGCTCCTGCTCTCCATTCCATCCCACCATCACCCCACCCTCATCGCCTCAGTCTCCCCACTGCAGCCTCCACCTCATGAGACCAGCTCTCCAGCATCTCCCACACAGGAAGCAGGGAGCGCATTCAGGCCCTTCCACTAGCACTAGATCTGGCCATTTCTTTCTCCAAAGGCCCCGGCTGGTTCCCAAGTCGTCTGCAGTGGGGGCAGAAAGAGTCCAGCCCCACCCCAACAAATGCCCAACAAGCTAATCGAATGTACAAGAAAGGGATAGGAGATATGGGGGGAGGACAGGAGCAATAGGGTTCAGGAAAGAGGCAGGAATGGATGTCAGGTTCCAGATTCTCTGACAGGAAGAGGGTAGAGTGCTGAGCCTCAGGGTGAAATCTTCATCTCCCTCTGGCCTTCTGCAGTGAAAGACCCAACATTACCTGACTCTCTTCCCAACTAACCATCTGCCATCTCAAGGGCCTCCTGCGCTAGATTAATAGGGACAGCCGTTAATGAGATTAACCGGGGGCCAGAGAGAGAGGTAAAGGGCAGCTGGAGACAGCAGTGAAGGGCAGCAGCCATGCCAGGGTCCCCTCACTCCACCTCTGACCTCATGCTGCTCCCCATCTCAGGAGCTGCCCCCCACAGAAGCAAATCCTCCCTAACTCCAGGCTCAGGGAAAGAGAAGGGTACCATATGCAGGGCTCCCTCAGGGAGTGAGGAAGACAGAATACACTTTCCAGTACAAGTGGATAAAAAAAAGAATTTCCCTCTCAAAAAAGTATATGAGAAGCTGAGAGTACCTCAACATTCGGAGGGCAACAGCATCAAGATCCAACTGGAGGAAGCTTATCAAGGTCAGTGCCTGATACTAGAGTATGATTCTGAAATTCCTCAGGATGATGAACCAAGGCTGAAGAACTCAACTTTGGCTTTAGCTCAGTATACAGTAAGACAATGAGGGGAGAGAGACGGTGCCAGCAACATGAAGGATGCTCAAAACCAGGATACAGAGACAACTAGCATCAAGAAGTATCTTGATACATTTGAAGAGCCCTAACGAAGGAAAATAGGGCTCATGAAGATACACTCCATTTTCTGGCCCACAGACATGAAGAGAGTAGTATCCTGAGCTCCAGGTTTCAATATTTTGGACACACAAAAATAAAAACAGAGAAGGAGGAAAAGGAGGGAGGAGTGTAAGATAAATAGCGCTCCTCAAAGACTGGGCCATCTTGGATAACAGAATTCAATTAACTGAAAGAGGCTGTTCATTCCACATCCTGAAAAGGTGATCTTCAGCCTGGACAGTGAAAGAGCTGAGAGACAGTGCCCCAGAAACTGGGGGTGTCCAGGCAGCTCTCCTCTCTCACTTCACAGGGCCCCCAATCTTCTGATAAATGGGCAGGGTCAAGGGTTGCAGCTGCAAGTTTAGGAGTCCGGGTGGGCGTTTGAGCCCAATGCCCCTCTATCTTCACCCCATCTCACAGAGAAAATCCCTGAATCTCATGATGAAATGCCAGGTGCACATAAAGAAAATGGAAGCATGAAAAGGGTCATTTCATTGTTTATTCTAGAGAGGAACTGAAGGTAAATTTTTTTATCACAGCGAGACTGAAGACACATCTCCCTGCCCCGCCCCCACGGGGGGGGAGGGAGAAGGGGTCCAGGGCTGAGGAAAAGTCTCCTCGGGATTGGGAGACAATGTGATGGAAAGGAAAGGGTACCAAGTACCCAGAATGTGAATGAAGGAGGTTAGGGCCTATGTTCAGCCCTTGGAAATTTTCGAAGTACTCGTAGTAAGGGGCGGGGGGGGGGGGTGGCAGACTTGGAGGCTTGAGGGTAGGGGAGAGGAATTCTGAAACTGCAAACTGGGAGGTGGGGGTTGGAGCCAGCACCTCTCAGTCCTAGGTTACAGGACAACTAAAGCAGGACAGGCAGAAAAGGAGGATCCCCTCTTTTACCCTACTGGGACTCAGGGCCGGACCAGCGACAGCTCAAATGCTATCCGGACCAAGTCCGAACCCCCAATATATTAGGGCATAACACAAGTAAAAGGCTTGGGGGTCTCTGTTGTTCCTCTCCCCTTGGCCTTCTCCTCACTGTAGCCCCAGCTGCACAAAATAACCTGGAACGGAGGCTTGCATCCCCAAAATAGAGGCGTGTGAAAGTATATGATGGTAAGAGGGGCGACCCACTGCGCCTGTCCGCGAGACACTGCGACCCAGAGACCCTGCGCCAAGCAGAAGGAACAGCGCTTGAAGCTTGCACCCTGAGATTTGGAGGGTCCGGGAAGAGGGGAGCGGGGCCGAAGCCCGTACCGCGGCACGTACCACGCAGAGACACATGGAGGCGAATCTGTTCCGAGCCGACATGGAGAAGGGGAGGGGGACTGAGGGGAAGGGGTGGGTGGGAGAGCAAAGGTCCCGGGGTTGGGGAGGGGGAGGGGCAGAGGGGCGGGGGCTGCGGCGGCCGCGGCAACTGGAGGCTGCGGCCCGAGGTGGGGAAGGGGGGGCACAGCGCCTGCGCAGTGCGGGAGAGCGTCACGATGGGAGACAGAGGGTGAGGGGGAGACCCTCTTGGCCATCAACTTTCCTGGTTCCAGCTGTTTCTTGTAGACTTCACCTTACACGGTCTATTCCTATTCCGACACCCCCGCCCCTACAAATAGAGACACTCCAAAAATTTACCAGTTTATCGCTCTGGTTCTCAGGGACCCCTTATTCTACCTAATCTTCCACCCCTAAAATCACCAAACCCCTACTATTCCGAAACCTCACAGGACTACTGAACTCCCAGGGTACAGAGAAGGAAGGAAGCAGCACTTCTCTCAATTCAGGACCCCTCAAGGGATCTAAATTTTCTCCCACAAGCCCCTCCCCCCACATCCCCAAAGACTATTAATATGGACAGCATACCATCAGATGCAAAGACATCTATTCTAACCAGCAGTCCAGCCCCACTTGATAGCCAGACAAGCCTTTTCAAGAATTTAAGGACCACGGATCCTTGTCGTGCCCTCAAAATAATCTTCCCCTTAAATCATCCCTTTTAAAATCATATCTACCCCTCCATCCACTAACAGAGACCTTTAAATTTGTGCAGATATTATCCTTGCTCTATGCAAGCATCAAAATAAGCAGTTCTCAATTTCATTTGGGGTCCCCTGTCCAAATCCCCGA
The DNA here is from genome assembly GCF_987537825.1 of Furipterus horrens. Lineage (NCBI taxonomy): Eukaryota > Metazoa > Chordata > Mammalia > Chiroptera > Furipteridae > Furipterus > Furipterus horrens. The sequence goes on along the minus strand of NW_028327181.1, from coordinate 54,862,071 downwards.
ATTTAATGAAATACTCATGACTTTCTAATACACCAGCCCCCAATACCACCAGTCCCCAATTTTAGGGAATACTTAATGTACCTTAAAGTTGACCCTCCAAATTAAATTGCAACCTCTTCAATTTATTTCCAAAGCCTTAAATTAAGAGATAATTTCCCTATTCCTTTTCTTTACCCCTCAATTTCATACATTATGGCCTTTCCTGACTGCCCTCCCCTACATATCAACATCCCCTCCATGATTCCGAATTCTGTGTTGGAAGATTGGCTCCACAAAAACTACCCACCAAAGTAAGATATGGCCTGCAATTTGCATTGACACACAGACCTTCCAGAACACCTCAAACCGACTGCCTCAAGTCTCTTCAGAGGCTTCCATTTTCTCCCTAACAACCGGACCTGAAAGCATCTCTTCCAAATAGTCTCCCATTGAACGACCACCTTTCCAACTCTTAAAGCCCACTGAGCAGTCTACTCAAATCTTGTTCTCTGGCTTCTCTAAAATGCTCACACATGGCACAAAGGACAGACTTCCCTAGAATCTCGCCTATGTTCCCATCTTTCCTGTTGACCGGAGTCTGTTAGATGCGCCCCCAAGATGACCCCCAATACCCTAGTTTCATATCTGCATAGAATGCTTGGAAAGGAAACCAGTGCGGAAGGGGCTGGACTCGAAATTTCTTCTACAATAGAAAAAATCACAGTTCTCCACCAGTGGGCGCTATGACCCATTAAGACCCTCCCCCCAGCCCCCATTTCCTTTTTCCCTCCATTTTCCGTTTCCCGGTTGCCTAGCAACACTGCTATCAAGGACTTTGCTGTCGCCTAGCAACCGTCTCCTTGGAACATAGAGCTGAGGTAGGAGGTTGTGCTCTGATGAAATCTGAACAGGCCTCCATCTTGGGAAAATTGAGACGTCAGATCGCCCAACCCCCGGATTCTCCTTTTCAAAGACCCCCGCGCCCCTCAGTTACTTAGATAAGCCCCTCAAACCCTGTCTCATTTTAGCACATGGGACCACGCCATTCTCCTGCCAGGTCAGCTCCGCCCTCACTTCAGTCAGGTTACTCAGCCCTAATGCCCCGCCCCTTTCCGAGGGCGGTGCCCGCCAACTTAAACAGAGTAAGCCAAACCTCGCCCACCTGCCTCCAGGAGACCACGCCCCCGTCCACTACCCGCCCATTTGCTCCCCCAGCCTTGCCCATAATGTCCCTTCGCCACGCCCCTGTCGGCCAATGAATGAGGTCGTCGGCCACACTGCCCCGCCCCCGTTATCTTAGCTTTGCCCAATAAGGACCACCCGGAAGGATTAACCGCTTCGCCTCCGGTGGTCAAATACCCCTGGTCTTTCCCCACCTTGCCCCTCCTCAACTTGTTCTACTCCGCCTTCCACCACCCTCGCCCGGCCCTCAAGTCCGCCACGCAACTTCAGTCGTCGCCGGTTACTATGGCAACGGCGGCAGCAGTGCGGGGAGAAGGGGGAGGGACGGGGGCGGAGTGGGAGAGAGAGATGCTCAGAGATCGAGAGACTCCTGCAGAGAGAGGCACAAAGTAAGAGTAAGTGATAGCTATAAAAGCACAGGGACTGGCACATGGTAGGCATTCAATAAATGTTCTTTAAATTACTGCAGCAGGAGTCTAAATATAGGCAACGAAAGATGGAGGACTCTCAGACGGAGCAGGGAAGCTCAACGACCTCAGCACCCCCTACCCCACCCAGCACTGGTGGGGAGGGGGGCTGGGGACAAGAGCCATGTGCCCCCTGCTGGCTCCTCCAGGGCTACCTTCCGAGATGCCCTGGATAGAGATGAACCACAAGTCCCAACAGCCCCACGGCAGCAATTCTCTAACACTGAGTGATCTCGGGCCTCAAGGCCTTATGGGAGTTGGAGTCCCTACCATCCCACAACTGACAAGTTTCCCGGCCAAGGAATGTGGCAAGCCTGAGTCTCCACTGTAAAACCCCAAATACATGATCCTCTCTATGCAAGACTCCTTACTTCAGGGATGTTCAACCCTGAGCTCCATGGAAGAAGTAGGAGTCTGGAAGGGAGATGGATAAATCCCCCTCTCCCAGAATAGCTGCCAGTGCAGGCAGGCCCCTCACCCTCGCTCACATATGTGTTCACGTGTTGGAAGCAGAGCCCACACATTCCAAATGGCTTTCTTTGTACACCTGTACACAGGATCAGAGCCAGGGAGCCTAAGTCTAAGAGACAGGATAAGAGCAGGAGACAGGAGGAGCTGAGGACCAGAGGACATTAAAGGAGAGCAGGCCAGAGAAACTGAAGCCCCCAAAATCTACCGAAACTACAGGGGATTGTGGGGGGGGGGGGGGGTTGCCAAGAAGCAGCGTGGGAGAAGTCTCACAGAAGAGATAAGCAAGTAGCCCTGGAGAAGGGTGGGGGCTTCAGACCTAAAGGTCCTCAGCCTCCAGCCCCTTTCATCCATGCTCACACACCCACGATTCATGTGTACACACATGTGTAAGTTTATAACAGGGAACATGTGTGTCCTCAGCTCTCTCCCATGAAAAGCTGCAGTTCCCACTAAATATAACCCCCTCCCCAGCCTGTGACTCAGCCGGACCCCGCCTCCTCGGCCCCCACTTCCTGTCCCACCCCCCTCAACCCTCAGATGCCTGCCACCAGCCCAGGCCTCCCTCCACACACCAGGCATCCAGCTTCCCTGTCCCAGAGTCTCACAACCAAAACCTAGGTATTCTGCACCTACCAAGAGCTTGCTTGTGCTCCCCATCCTTGATCTCCTGCTCTTTCCAGCCTTTCCAGACTCCAACCACAAGGACCCCTGGTACAGATCTCCACTGCCCTCCTCCTGCTCCTTTTCACCCCAGTCACCTTAAATCCAGGTGTTCCCCACCTTGATCGCAAGTGTCAGGGGTAACAGGAACATTCCTCTCCATCTACTCTTCACCCTCTTTCTAAACCAGGGGTAAATACAGTGTGGGAAGAAAGGGGGATATTGAGCACATGCCTAGGCCATCCCAAATTTTGCACCACCCACCTGGTCCCCCTCCTCAAATCCCCTCTCTTCCAAAAGCTCTCCTCCTCCTCCTCCTCCTCCTCAGGAACTGGCAACCTCAGCTGCTGCATCCTTCTGCCTCCCATGGGAGTAGCCCAGATCCTAACCTTACCTGGTCCATTTCCCCAGGTAATCCTATGTAAAACCCCAGCCCTCTGAGAACTCCCAACTCTCCACATGCCATATGACCAAACCCTATATTAACAGTTCCCTCTAATTGAGCAAACACCCCCAAATGTACCTACCAGAAGATGCTGGCTCTATAGCCTAAAGGCCCACCCCTTCCCACTGGCTGACACCCCCAGACCAGTCAGGCACTCACAACCAATAACCTTCTACCCCCATGCGAGAAGCCCCCTAAATTTGGACAGGGCACCTGGAGGCCAGCATGTCCCCCAGGAGTAAAGAGAACCCCCACACTCATAGCCCCCCTTCTAATATACATGAGAAGGACTCCCATGTGAGCCAGGCTTCTCCTTAAATAAGTCTTTCTCAAACATGGTTGGTGAACCCCAAAACCCACCAGACCCCCCAATTTTCCATTTCTCTACAGGTACGAAGGGATGACTCCAGGGGGCACCTGTGGCCAAACCCAGCGTTTTCTCAAATGTGAACCCCAAAACTAAATTAGGACCCCAAATACATCTTCTGATGCTCTCCAGGGCCCCCAGCCCCAGATTAGGCCTTCCTAACCTTTCCCCATAAACTCATACCCTCCCCCCAGTTTAGAGCCCCCAATCATGCTTACCTTGGTTGTCACTATACACAGACAGTCCATGTTGGGGGGCCTGGCCTCGGCGGCGGGTAAGGGGCTCTGACTTCATCGGAGTTTCGTTCCTCCCCTCCGTGGGTTCTCACCCCTCCCCCCTCCGCACCCCACTTTTGCAGGGGTGGCCAGGATGGGGGGAGGGGTGAGAGGGGAAAGAGGGGGTTGGAGAAGGGAAGGATAAGGGAGCGTGGGAGGGAGGGGAAGGGGGTCCTAAAAGGGGGTCCCCAAAGGAGGGGGGCCTTGGGGAGCACACCCCGGTTCTCAGGAGGGACGGGGGTACCGGGGGCTAGCAGCCCCGGAGTTCGGGGGCTGGGGCATGAGCTGAGGTGGGGGAAGGGAACTGGATTCGGGGAGCCCCGGGGAGGGGCGCTGTCTTGCCTACCGGCCAGGGTCTAGGGGCCTTAATAGGAGTGGGGTGGGGGGGTGGAGGTGGCAGCGGCGAGGGAGCCGTAGAGCCCGAGGAGGGAAGGGGAGAGAGGAGGAGAGAGGAAGCAGGGGGAGGGAGGGAGGGAGGGAGCGAGGAGCCAGAATGGGGGGGGGGGGTGCCTTGGCAGAGTTAACTCCCTCAGTGCTAGCAGGAACCCGGATAATGGGAAAGGAGACGGAAGCAGAAGCAGAGAGGCCCTGAAGCAAACATGAAAACCTGGCCAGCCACCAGAGATGACAGCAGACACGATGAGGATGAATTTCATTTCTTAGAGAAGGAAGCACCATGGTTGTTGGGCTGGGAGCACCCACGGTTGTTTAAATACTGGAGAGAGGCTGTGGCATTGGGTAGGAGTGAGGTAGCACTGGCAGGAGGGAATACTAGGGGCCTAGTTCTCCCTCAAAATTCACAAGAGGAAGCCTGAAAGACAATTATATCCTAAACTCTTTAATGCCTAGTGTCTGAAATTGGGGCAGGCAAAGAAAAGGGGGAAGCAAGAGGGAGAAGGGGCTTAAGGACAAGAGAGTCTATTCCCTGGGCTCCTGACTCAGGATTTTGTCTCCAGGGTGCCTAAATCTCAGTTCAGTATCAGCAGTACTTTGCTCAACCCTCCAGCCCTGCCCTCTTCCTCAGGAAGTTAGGCCCCCATTCTTGCCCCCTTACCTGACTTTCTGAGATGGAAGCCTCATAACAGTCCAGGATGTCTGTCACAGGAACAGCACTGAGTTACCCTCCCCCACCCCCTGCCTCTCTGGCTACCTCTGCAATCATCTTGCCTCCTGCTGTCTGGTAAGGGAAGAGCTCCTCCAGCCAAAACTGGTGGGCACTGAGGAGGGGTACTATGGGGATGACCCTGGCCTAAGGTTCCTGCTTGGACCAAATGACCTCCAGGCTCCCGACCAGCCCCAGAGTTCAGTAATTGCCCTCAAAAGCCCAGGCCAGCCTTTTCCACCACTGTTCCTTGGAAAAGTGGGACTACTCACCCAGCAAGGCCTGGAAAAGGTCACTGTGCAGCACTGTGAGGAGTGGGGGTGCCCATCGCAATAGTGGGGGGGCCAGGAGCCAGAGGACTGACCTGGGAGCTGGTGAAATGCAAGTGAGGGTGGATCGGGATGAAAAAGAGCAGAGAGACCAACACACGCACTCATCTCCTCTTCCCAGCCTTTCACCCCAGACTCTATGGAAAGGTTCAGGGAGAAGGATCCCAAAATTTCAGCCCCCCACTGCATCCCCAGACCTCTTCTCCATAAAGACTCCTGTTTTTCACCTCTTGGTCTCTCCGACATCTCTCTCTCTTCTCTCACTTTAATCTCCCTAATCCTCCAGGATTGGAGCTGAGCTGTCTTCTCCCCACCCAATTCTAGCTGTGAGGTAAAGCAGGCACTCTCTGAACCAACCAGATATCCTATCCTTCTCCAGGTCCCCAGGCACCACCACCATTACCTTGCTCCACACACCCTGGCCCCTTCCCAAAGCCAGGCATAATTTAGCTACACCGTCCTAAGTGACTGAGGAAGAGGGTTACCCCCAAGGAGGCTCCCATAGCTCAAAAATAAAAGAAACTGAGCCCAGCTCCCTGTCTCCTTCTGGGCCTGTCCCCAGTGAGAATGGCAGAAAGAGGGACATAAGTTGCCTAGAATTTCTTGACCCAAAGCTAGAGAAGTGTAGGAGATGGAAGAGACAAGAGAATTCCTACCGTTCCTCCCAGGCCTGGGAAAACTCCACCTGCCCAGAGATCTAGCCTGGGCACATGTCTCAGGAAGAAACAGAAGGCAGGCAGAGTGAGGTAGATATTGAGGAACGTCTCAGAGGCCTAAAGGGGAGGGAGTGAACCCCAGGAGAGAAGAAGAGGTCCTTCCTACTGTGAAAATTTTGGTGTTTTCCAATTTAATGACACTTCCTAGGTCTCAGGAGAATATGCTTGGGACACTCACACCCTAGCTTGAGTCCCCCACCCACCCCACCACTGCCCTCCCTTTTGTAAATTTCACGGGACATACCAAGTAGTCCCCTTTCCATGCTTCTGGCATCTATCCTATCTATACTTTTCTTTTCCCACCTCTCCTTTCTAACTCCACCTGGGAAGTCTTCCTTTCAGTTCACCCTCCATCCCTCTGGCTGCAGTTACCTACGCTCCTCCCTCTTCAGCCCTTACCTATCCCATAACCCCTTCTGAGGGCTACACTCTAGTTCGGACAGGCGGAACGAAGCAGTTTGGGGGAGACAAGGGACGTTTGCAGATCACCCTGGGTCTGCCAGGATGCAGTACTGGGAGGCGCTCCGGAACTACAACTCCCAGCATGCAGCGGCGTCCTGAAGCTCCGCCCACCTCCCGGTGCATTGTGGAGGATGAGTCAGGGTTGGGGGGCACCCAGACTTTGGCAGACCGGACCCGAGCGCTAGGTCAACGCTCAAGGCAGCGGCGACCGGCGGCCGGAGCGGTTCAGAGATGCAGGCGGCGAGGATGGCCCCGGGTGTGGGGCGGCAGTTGCTGAGGTTGGGGGCGCTGAAAGTGTGTGTGTATATGCCAGGAGGGACGAGGGCAGCGGGCCTGGGGACGGGGCCAGGACTGAACCCCAACTCCCCGCAGCTCGCGACCCTGTGCTCTCCTGGGGCAGTCCCGGCCCTACCCAGTACGACGACCCTATGCCAGTGGGGCCGCTCAGGTATGTGACGACGGCCTCGGGAGCGGGGGACTCGGGAGTGGACGTCTGCCTGGGCTTCCAGGTCCCTTCCGCCACCGACAGGGGTCTCCCTCTTGTTCCCTGTCACCTGCCGACCGACCTGGCACCGAAAGTAGAGGAAAGGGCAAGCCAGGGTGCCCTGGGGAGGAAACTAGGGGAAAGGTCGCCAGACCTGCCTTTCCCGGCACCTGGTTCTTCCCCTGTGCTCTCCTTGGCATTTCGGCAGCCCCTTCCCCAGCCACGATAACTATCCCTTTCCCCAGGCGGTTCTGGACAAGTCAGATGCGGTCTCCTCTGAGGTTTCGACCAGGGAAAAACCCGCCAAGGCGGTATGTGGCCCTGAGGCCGGGAGGAGCTAAGCCAGGGGCGGACCCACCCCAGCCAGCTTCCTGAAACCCCCTTCTCCTGTTGCAGGAATCTAAGTCCTTTGCTGTGGGGATATTCAAGGGCCAGCTGACCACAGACCAGGTGTTCCCGTATCCGTCAGGTAAGGGACGGGGTAGTCAGAGCTGGGCTGGGGCAGGTTCACCTCATCACGTGGCCTGACCTGCCTGTCTCTGCTGCCCCGCAGTGCTCAACGAGGAGCAGACACAGTTTCTCAAAGAGCTGGTGGGGCCTGTGTCCCGTTTCTTCGAGGTAAGGAAGGACTGGGCCTGGGGAATAGAGAGCTCTGTCCCTAGTGGGGTGGTAGAGACGTTAAGGACCTTTAAAGGAACCTGGATGTGGGATCCTGTGCCTTCCCCAGGAGGTGAATGATCCTGCCAAGAATGACTCGCTGGAGCGTGTTGAGGAAACCACTCTGCAGGGCCTCAAGGAGCTGGGGGCGTTTGGTCTGCAAGTGCCCAATGAACTGGGTGGTGTGGGCCTCTGCAACACTCAGGTGAGGGAGCCTCAGTCATTTCCCAGTATCCCAGTTTACAGTCTGCTCAACTTGGCAGATTCAGCTCCTCCCTTACAGCTGGGGCTAACAAAGGTCTCTGCCAAGCATCTGTCCTGGGGGCCTATGGGATGTTGACTCTCTTGGTGTGTACGCACCGTCTCCAAACACACCAGCTCACCCAGGTTAAATCCTAATGACTAAGGTGGGGACCAACTGACAGGATAGGAAGCCACCAAGACGGGATGGACACCAGCCAGCCAGTGTCCTTCTCTGCCATGGTCCCACTTCCCCTCTCCTGGGAATGCCCAGGTCAGGCCCTGCCCACCTTTCTTACTAAGGGCAAGTCTGCATGGACACTTACAGCAAATGCTTGCTTCCTCTCCAGTACGCCCGCTTGGTGGAGATTGTGGGCAAGCATGACCTGGGTGTGGGCATCACCTTGGGCGCCCATCAAAGCATCGGTTTCAAAGGCATCCTGCTCTTTGGCACAAAGGCCCAGAAAGAAAAATACCTCCCCAAACTGGCATCAGGTAAGGCAGGCCTAATAGCCCCAATGGTTAGTGGTGTCCTGGGCTCGGTGAATATTAGGCTGGTACTACTTAGATCACCACATAGTTGGGTGTGTTGGTTGAGGGAGATTCTGGGAAGGCATGACAGGGTGCTGGTAGGGAAATGGGAAGAAACTAAATACTGCCTGAGATGTTAAGGGGTAATTGGCAGGGGTGAGGGTTGGTGCTCAGGGGCCTTCAATGCCCATGAAGATCCAGTGAAGGGCCCAGTGTAAAGGAGCTCTCTGCCCAACAGGGGAGACTATAGCAGCTTTCTGTCTAACTGAGCCCTCGAGTGGGTCAGATGCAGCCTCCATCCGAACCTCAGCTGTGCCCAGTCCCTGTGGAAAATATTACACCCTCAATGGAAGCAAGATTTGGATCAGGCAATCTACCTCCCATTTGTCCCTTCCTTTCCATCTCTGCCCAATTCCAGGCCACTGCTCTGTCCTCCACGCTCTGACTGCCCTTATTTTTTCACAGTAATGGGGGCTTGGCGGATATCTTCACAGTCTTTGCCAAAACACCAGTTACAGATGCAGCCACAGGGGTCGTGAAAGAGAAGATCACAGCATTTGTGGTGGAGAGGAGCTTTGGAGGTGTTACCCAGTGAGTGGATTTGGGGAGGAAGGGTTAAGCCAGGGAGGAAAGCAGTACTGAACTCTAGGACAGATGACTGTTACAGGTCACCCTGGGGATGTGTGCAAAAGCCAAAGCGGTTGGACATCACGTTCCCTTTGGGACTAAGATGTATGGAAAAGATCCAAAACTTTGGCTCCAGCAACCAATGAGCCCAACACATGGCATGATGAGGGAGCCAGGCTCCTCAGCCCTCTGGGCATGTAGGGAACTTTGCCTGCAGGCTGGTAGTTGTAGTACCTTCCTGGTTCCTAAGGAATGAAGGGGCAGTTTCCCCTGCAACTTGTTGAACACACCTCTGCTTCTCTGCCCTGACACAGTGGACCCCCTGAGAAGAAAATGGGCATCAAGGCCTCAAACACAGCAGAGGTGTACTTTGATGGAGTACAGGTGCCATCAGAAAATGTGCTGGGCGAGGTGGGGGGTGGCTTCAAGGTTGCCATGCACATTCTCAACAACGGAAGGTTTGGAATGGCTGCAGCCCTTGCAGGCACCATGAGGGGCATCATTGCCAAGGCGGTGAGTACCCTGCTTAAGTCCCTAGTTAGTCTAAGTTACAATGTCCCCCTTCCCATGCATCCCTGTTCCCTTGCAGGCATTCCCTCCACCAGACCCCTCCCCCACCAGCAGCTCTAGACCTGGTAGCTTAGGCCTCCCATCAACCCTAGTCTGAACTCTTGGCTATGGCCAAAGCCAAGCTCCTCTCCTGAGAGGCGTAGAGAACCACAGTGGGACACAGGTGCCCTCTTTCAGGTGGACCATGCTGCTAATCGTACCCAGTTTGGGGACAAAATTCACAACTTTGGGCTGATCCAGGAGAAGCTGGCCCGGATGGCTATGCTGCATTATGTGACAGAGGTGAGGGTCCTCCCAAGTTTCCCCAGTTGGGTCAGACTACAACCCCCAGCAGCACCTGGGGCAGTGGGTCTCCAGCTCTACACCAATGCCCTAGGGGATGCGGGGAGGCATAGTCAGCTCAGCTGCTGTAGAAGCGGGGGGCCGTGCTGTTCTGTTGAGTGCTTTCCAGAGGTACCTCAAGTTTGTTCTACTCCCACATGCACACTTACTTCATCTCTTTCAAGAAGTTAAATGCCTAAAAGCCCGATGAACTGACTCAGGGCACCAAATATTTCAATGTCCCTGATAGGGAGTTAGAAGATGAAGGGGAGCTGGGGTGGACCTGGTCTTGGAGATCTGGGTGATCAGACCGAATGTGATGCAGCCCTTTTCATTCCCATGTCCCAACCATGCAACCTCAGTCCATGGCTTACATGGTGAGTGGCAACATGGACCAGGGATCCACGGACTTCCAGATAGAGGCCGCCATCAGCAAAATCTTTGGCTCGGTGAGGTTCCAGGCCCACAGGGAGGGAGAGCCCAATTTGGGAGCTTGGCTCCTAAACCAATCTTATGTGTTTGTTTGTCCCTAGGAGGCAGCTTGGAAGGTGACAGATGAGTGCATCCAAATTATGGGGGGCATGGGCTTCATGAAGGTACAGGATGGTTCTCTGCCCTTGGTAGCCACAGTTGGGCTGAGAGGAGTAGGCAGACATCTCGCTCAACAGAGGCGTATGATTTGTCTTTCCCTGGGCTAGGAGCCCGGGGTAGAGCGTGTGCTCCGAGATCTTCGCATCTTCCGGATCTTTGAAGGAACAAATGACATTCTCCGGCTGTTTGTGGCTCTGCAAGGCTGTATGGTAAGCAGGAGGAGAACTGAAGGGAGGTGGTGGGGAGGACAGGGAATCCTGACTCTTGGAACCTCCTCCCCACAGGACAAAGGAAAGGAACTCACTGGGCTTGGCAAAGCTCTAAAGAATCCTTTTGGGAACGCTGGCCTCCTGCTAGGAGAGGCAGGCAAACAGCTGAGGCGGTAAGCGTAGAGGCCAGCCATAGGGGCCAGCCATAAGCGTAGGGGCTGGGGCAGGGCTGTGTATGGCAATTAACCACTCACTTTCCCCTCTCCTCTAAGGCGGGCAGGGCTGAGCAGTGGCCTGAGTCTCAGTGGCATCATCCATCCAGAGCTGAGTCGCAGTGGTGAACTGGTAAGTAGTCAAGACTTGGAGGGGTAGGGGACAGCCCGCATCAGGAGCTGATGGGGCTGTGCCCCCTCTGAACCCTGGGCGCCTTCCTCACCTCTTCAGGCAGTGCAAGCTCTGGAGCAGTTTGCCACTGTGGTGGAGATCAAGCTGATAAAACATAAGAAGGAGATTGTCAGTGAGTGAACCCTACCCCATTCCCAGCCCCCTCCTTTTCCTCTCCCCCCACCTGACACACCTCCCCCCAACCCCATCTACCTGACAGATGAACAGTTTGTGCTGCAGCGTCTGGCAGACAGTGCCATTGACCTCTATGCCATGGTGGTGGTGCTTTCCAGGTGAGGCATGTGGGAGGCCTGAGCTGCAGGGGTTCCTGGGCCTGGGTCACAGCCCTGATGTACTGTCTCCTCTTCTTTCCCACCAGAGCCTCAAGATCCCTGAGTGAGGGCCACCCCACAGCCCAGCATGAGAAAATGCTCTGTGACAGCTGGTGTATTGAGGTGAGATTTGGGGTTGCCAAGAGCAGGTGGGGGGGTTCAAGGAACAGTCCTGAACCCCTCCTTCCCTCTCCCCAGGCTGCAGCCCGGGTCCGGGAAAACATGGCTGCTCTGCAGTCTGATCCCCAGCAGCAGGAGCTCTTCCGTAACTTCAAAAGCATCTCCCAGGCCTTGGTGGAGCGGGGTGGCATGGTCACCAGCAATCCCCTTGGCTTCTGAACACTCCCAGCCAGGGCCTGGCCAGAAATGTGCCTTCTTTCAAGCCAAAGCCCAGGCCCCTTTCCTGTGAGCCCCGGCTCTGCCTTGGAGGGACCTCACCTCAGGACTGTGCCTGCTCTCAGGGGGAGCACCCAGGCCTTACAAATAAAAGTCCTCAGCAAGTCATGCTTGGCTACTGTGTCCGAGTCCTTTCCCTCGCTGCCTGCCTCCCTCCCAAAGAAAGGAGCCAAAGGCATAGGGAGTTTGCCCCTATTGCTTTATTTGGTGTTTTATACAGTAGCTAAAATAAATAGAGTAACAAAAGCAGCTATGTGGCCCCACATACCAAACATCCCAGCTTCCTTTGACTGCTGTCAAGGGTGACCAACCCCTCCTCCTCCCAGGGTAGCAGGACAGAGCTAACCGGGTGAATGCAGTAGGAGGTCACATTTTGGGGTTAAAAGAGGGGCCAAGGAGACAAGGATTCTTCATATAAAAGAGGAAATTCCTACTTAAAAAAAGTCTAAAAAAATGTAGAAAAGTCTATTTTAACCTTCAAAAAGGCTTACAAAAAACAATAAAGCTAAAAATAACCAAAGGTCCCCTGTACACCCCTGAGGAAAGGGGCAGGAGCCAGGCACTGCTGGTAAGTCACGGTGGTAACCTCATAGCAGGCAGCAAGCAGCCCACAGGCTGAGCCCAGGCACCATGGGAGGAGTGATGAGCACATGATTGACAAGACCTCCAATCACAGGACAGGAGCACCAGGCACTGGCTGGACAAGCCAAGGGTGGAGATCCAAGATGGCCCACTGCTGGCTCTACATGACATCCACAAAGAACTCACTGGGGTTGCCCATGGCCATGTGGAAGCTTTGGCGGCTGGCTGTCAGCTCCGGGGGAACTGAGCCTAGGTCTCGGACTGGAGGGGCCCCCGGGGGCTGCACTGCTGGAGGGACAGGAGGGGGAGGTGGGGGCATCATGACCACCATCATGGGGTTATAGGGGAGGGCCATACCAGGGGGTGGTCCATAAGGATGGAGCCCTGGGTGGGCTCGGAGATTAGGAGCACCCCCTGATGAGCTCCTGGAAGGGAGAGGGCCCCCATCACTAGTCCCACCAGGTTCCCCACCCCTCCGAAGGCTGCCCCCCCGGCTGGAGGGCTCGGACTCACTGCCGCTGCCAGACTTGGACTCGGGGGCCCGCTCCTCAGGCCTCCCTGTGCGCCCTGCCCCCCCATCACTTCGTGTGGACCCACTGCTCCGGCTCCCTGTTGGAGGAGAGGGAAGGGGGCAACTGAGCTCTAGCCCAGGGTCCCTTAGCCTCCCTAGCCCCTGCTCCTACCTCTCCTCCCTGGTTTCCCTTTGGTCCCTACCCACAACCATACTGAAATCTGGCAGTTACTTACCTTCACTGTGCTGGCTGCTGGCACTGCCTCCCCCATAGGTGTAGGACGAGAGCTCATGGTAGGGTGGGGGCTGGGGACTGTATGGGTGTGGGGCTGGATACTGGTAGGGAAAGGTGGGGAGTAGGGGCCAGGGGGTGGCCCCAGGCAGAGGAGCCAAGGTGTCCTGGTCTGAAGCCCCACTGGAGCCGTCATTATCATTCAGAGACAGGTTGACTAGGTCTGGAAAAGAAGTGAAGAGACGAAGAGTCACTGTTTCAAGGGGTCAGGACACCAAGACAATGAATGAAGAGGAACTGGGAACCTTTCCCCCAGAACCATCCATGATGGGGATTAAAATGAGGGCCTGTAACAGGAAATTCCCCACCTGCCACTGCTATCAGGACAGAAAATCAGCCAGGGCCACCATAAGTCCCATATGCTTTTACAAAAGACTCAGAAAAAAGTACCCCTGGCCTGGCAGACACAGCTCTGCGCCCGATACACAGCTCATTCAGCAGAACAGTGGTAGACGTCAGCCCCCACTGTGTCATCCGGCCACTGCAGGGCCTCGTGCAGGGCACGTACTGCTCAATGGTCCACAGTGGCCCTGGTTGGTTTCTGGGCAAGGTCTGGGTTAGAGACAGGCACTCACAACTCTCACAGCCGCCACTGAGGTCTCCAAAGACATAATAGCACTGCTCAGAGAAGGTGATCTTGTTTACGGTGTGCCGGATAAGGCCCGCCTTGAGCAGTCCACTGGCATACTTCCGGGCCTCACGTCGCTCAGGAAAGCCCTCTACGTGATGGTACAGCCAGTCAACCACGTCAGAACCTGGGACCACCCAGAGCAGAAAGAGGCCTCAGGTTCTCCTTCTTGACATCTGTCTCAGCCCTGGCCTGGGCCATTCCCAGCTTTGGCCTCCTCCTCATCCTGCTCCCCTTCCCCTGCCACCTGTGCAGGGCCCAGCCATACCCAGAAAGGCATTAGGGATGGTGATCTTGAGCCACATGCGGTCCCGAACTTCTAGTCCAGACTCTGGAGATGCCATAGCCTTGGTCACAGATGCCATGTCTGTATGGATGGAGAGACCCCGGCCCTCACAGCCTGACAGGAGAAGTAGGGAATCAGAGGCAGAGCCCACTCCCAAGGAGCAACAGGGTCACAACATTGCTGAGGGGCCTTCTGTGAAGAGGGGATGAGGCAGGCCTGAGGACTCACCATCAGGCAAAGAGGACCCAGATGTAATGGTGCTCATGGATGAGGAGCCTGGATAGGCTGGGAAGGTGCCAGTCAGTGCAGCTGAGTGTGAGACCCAGGCAGCAGGGTCAATTGGCTGTATAGGCTCATCTGGAACAGAGAAAGCCACCAAGATGATCACTTCCTAGTCCCAGAGAGCCATCCCTGTCCCTTCTTGACTCAGATGTGACCTTCCTCCACCCATTCCCTGTAGCCTTGGGACCTGGTCCCAGCCCTCCCATCCTCTCAGCTGCAGGCCCTTCTGAGCATCACTCACTTCGGGGCAGAGTAAAATAGGCTTGGGGAGAGGGATCCCAGCACTTGGCCACAGTCAGCACGATGGGGCTGTGGGGAAGAGGAGAAGGCCAGTCAAGCAGGGTGTGGGAGAGGCCTCAGGAGGGTGGAGGCCTAGAATGAAAATGGGCTGAGGGACAGAAAGAGGGAGAGAAGAAAAGAGCAGACAAGGTTGGGCCCAAGAAGGTGAGGGTGGAAGGCTCCATCCACAATGTGGATGACTCACCAACATGGGTAACTCTTAAAAACATACTGAGTCAGACAAGAGTACACACTGTACAATTCCATTCAGAGAAAGCCCCGAAACAGGTAGAACTAAACCATGTTGTTCAAGGATACATGCATGTGTGTTAAGAACACCAAGTGAAGCAAAGATTTTGTCACAGTGATGACAAAAAGAATCAGTAGAGTGATGACCCCTGGAGCACTGGGGGGAATTTCTGGGGTATCAGCAATCTTCTATTTCATGATCTAGGTAATGGTGACAGGGGTACTCATTCACTCTAGAATTACTCATTACATTATACATTTGTTTGTTTCATGGACTTTTTAAAAGATTTCATTCATTTACTTATTTTTTAGAGAGAGGGGAAGCGAGGGAGAAAGAGAGGGAAAGAAACATGGATTGGATGCCTCTCAGATGCCCCAAACTAGGGATCAGCCTGCAACCCAGGCATGTGCCCTGACTGGCAATAGAACCAGCGTCCATTTGGTTTGCAGGCCAGTGCTTAATCCATTCAACTACACCAGCCAGAGCTGGTTCACGTATTTTTAGATTAGTGCTATTTCACTACTTTTTAAAATTATAAAACAAAAAGGTGAAAAGGCAAAGACAAGAGGACTGAGGACCTGAGAACAGCTCAGAGGCTCACCCTGGCTTATGTACAATGTCTCTCAGCACCCGCACAGCATCATCATTGCTCATGTTCTCAAAGTTCATGTCGTTCACCTGGAAGTGAGAGAAAGTGGGTCAGAGGCAGGGTGGGAGAGGCTGAGAGCCCCTGCCCAAGTGCCCTGCCCCAGCACACCTGCAAAAGCATGTCCCCTGGCTCGATGCGCCCGTCAGCTGCCACGGCCCCACCCTTCATAATGGAGCCGATGTAGATGCCCCCGTCTCCCCGTTCATTGCTTTGGCCCACAATGGAGATGCCCAGGAAGTTGTACTTCTCTGTGGAAGAAGTCCATGTGACCAGGGGAAGCCCAGGCCACATGACCCCAAGCCCTGGAGACCAGGTCCCCTAACCCCCCAGTCCCCAGCTCCCTCCATACCCATGTTGAGTGTGACTGTGATGATATTGAGAGACATGGTGGAATCCGTAACGCTGCTGAAGGATGAGGTCTGTGGTGGGAAAAGGGGAAGGAGCTAGACTGCCTTCAACGACCCAGGGACAAGCCTGGGATTGTCTGTGCCCTTATACCCACTAAACCGAGGCCCAGGCCCCCAACTTCCCCAAAATCCAGTTGTCCCATGAGACCCCCTCACCCTCTCCAGGCGAGGTGGCCGTTGTTTCCTCCGCCGCCGGTGGCGTTTGAGGAGGCGAGAGGCACTGCTCTGCTCTGTGGAGCTGCTGAACCTGTCAGGAGGTTGGGAAGGGAGCACTTGTAAGCAAAGGTTGTCATGGGCCAAAATGAGAGGACTGGCTGAAGGAAGGAAGAGAAGGGACTGATACCCTGGGAAGAGATCTGTGGAGCCATACCTGCTCATGGTGTCGTCCTCATCCGAGTCCCCCAGGCTGGTGCTCTCTAGCTCACTGGTCATGAGGGTTGAGGAACTCTCGTACCCAGCCAGGTGGCGCTCCAGCCTTGAGGGGCCACTGGGCCTGTGGCCACCGGCTGAGTATAAATAGCAACCTCAGGAACCAGGCCTCAGGCTCCTTCCCCGCATCAAGTTTGAGGTCTAACCCAACCCTTTCCCAAGGCCAGTCTACCCAGTCTCAGGGCCCAGCCCCCTCACCGCCGTGCTCACTGCTATCTCTCCTGCGAGGCCGCTCCCGCCTCAGAGACACTACTGACTCTGTTTCCGTCTCAGGCTCCAGATTTTCCCGGCTGCTGGACACATTAGGGCTGGATGGGCAGAGGTGGGGCCAACCCGAGTCAGTGGGACAGAGCTCTAAATCCTCGGCTTCCCCACCCAAGACACTTGGATTCCCTCCTCACCTCCCAACCCTATACTCAAGAATCCCAAGGACTCACTGGAAGGATGGAGGCCTGGAGTCCCCAATGCCACTAGTCCTCTCCGGTGGCAAAGGGGGTAATGGTGGAGTTGGAGGTGCCAGTTCTGTCCGAGGCTCCTGGGCTGGGGGAGCGATCTCAGGTTGAGGGTTATCAGATGACACAAGCTAGAAGAGCGCAAATGATTCAAAAAAAGGGGGAAAAAAAAAAAAACTCTACCAGGAGGTGAGGCATATGAGATGGGAAAAAGGGAAAGGACTAGAAAAGGAGGAGACAGGGTCTAAGAGCCTGAAGAAAACCACAAAAAGAACAGAAGCAAGCCTTAGAGGCTCCAGGAGATGGCTGAGGGGCTCAACTGACTCTCCAAACAGGTAGAGAAGCAAAGAGCCAGGCCTCCAACAACTAATGAAAGGCTGAGTTATAAGGCCAGACAGAGGCTCAGAGGAGCTTGGGAATGTATACAGGAGAGACTAGGCCCTCATAGCCAGGGCCCCTTACCCAGGAGACTACCCTTCCATTGAAGCAGGGAAGGCGAGCACTGTCATCTGAAATTTCTTCTTTCACCACCCTGCCGAGAGACAGGATGGAAGTCAGTGAGACTGGACTTGCTCCCCCGACTCTTATCCCCAAGGTTCTCCCAATCTTCCTTTTTATCTCTTCTTTTCTTAAGTCACAAATAGAATTTTAATTTGTCACCATTAAAAGCCTGAATTTTATTACTATTATTTTTAAGTGAAAAGTCTGAATTTTAAACAGATTCTTGGACTGGGGGCTCATATATCAACTCTGGCGCCTGTCTCACCCACAGTGGCCTTTCCCGAACTGCTACCTTCACCACGAAGTATTCCCTATTCAAACTTGGACTTCTTCAGCATTTTGACTTTCCTAACAAAGACATCATGGAGCAAATAAATAGACTGGCAAGCCTTTGTATGCCTCTTCCAATGCTATCTTGAATCAATTTATTGACCATTTCTTTCAAGTCATTTGTCTGCACCTCTCAAGTCGTGATTTCCTTCATTTCCTTCCAGATCAGGCGGACCTGTTGATGCTGAGCATAAGAGGTCTTCCAAATCTGGTTGTTGCGTTTTTTAGTAAAACCAACATAGAAAAGATGAAGCAAATAACCGTCAGTAGTCTTGACATCTACATGAGCCACAATCACAGTCTGCCACTTTTTGACCATGAAGCACATTTTCTCACAGGTAAGATCCATGCCATGGAAACCAGTGGGGCAGTTTTTTCCCCTGAATCTCCTCAGTAATTAGCTTGAATTTTCTAAATACAACTTGATCATTCTGTACATCAGCTAGGCTAACTTCAAAATCCCGATCCTTGAGACCATTAGATGCGATTTTGGTTCTCTGAGTTCTCGTAACTAGTTTTTCCAGTATTTCTAATATTGAACACAACTGGTGCTTTCACATCACACCAATCTTTCTCAGAAAACAGATCAACCACTTTCTTTTCGGCTTCCTTTGTGCTGCCTTTCATAAGGTGCTTGCTCTTGCTGACCGCTATGGTGTTGCTCAGAGAGCTAAAAGGGCTCTCCCAACCTTCATCCAGTTCAGGAATGTTCTTTCTCCCACCCTGTCCAAGTCCTCTTCTCTCACACTAAAACACTTCACTCTTACACCTAAGATATCTCCAAACTCAATTCTCTTTCCTTATTCCTCCTTCTCTCCCCAGCTCATCATCAGGGGCTCATTGCTGCTCCAAAGATTCCCTCTGATTCAAACCTCTCAAAGTTCAAAAGCCATTCCTGAACATTATCCTTGCTGCCCCAAATATCTATGTAACCTTGGGACCTTGCTGGCAGCCTCCCCCCAACTTCCACACTGTTCCTCACACACCTTCCCCAAAAACATCTTTGGTCCTCATCTAAGACTCTACTCTTAATTTTCCTTAGTTTTCTCTAGCTCACTCCCAGAGACCAATCCAAGTGTGCCGTCTTTGCCTAGGTAAAAATACCCATTAGACCAAAGAATGGTACTTCCTCACTAGGCTGAGAGCTTCCAAGGGGAGGGGAGGCTCAGCTTCCTGTTCTTCTTTGCCTCACCTGGCACAAAACTCTGCACTATGCAATCTGCTCCGCCTCACAGACTCCAATGCTCAACGCTGGGGGTCACCTCTCCCATGGGTTCCTTGTGATGGACTGGACTTAACCCTTCTTCTTAACCACCATATGAAATCATTAATGTTCAACAGCATGTCCTGGGCACACAACAAAGTACCTGACAATTCACACACATCAATGAATACTTGACTAAACGAATACACATATGAACTATGAGGCTCTCTACCCTGAATAGAATCAATCAAACTCTCACACACCCTTACCCCCAAATTAGGACATCCTGTCTGATTAACCCTTTAGCCTAATATGGTTCTATAAGCCTGGATATATGCCAACTTAATTCCATTTACTTTCAATGTCACAAACACAGCCCAGTCACTACCAATCTGTCTGAGCATAATGTAGTATTTATAACATAATGCCACTCTGTCTTAGCATAGCCTAGCCTGCCAAAGTATTCCAGTCTGTATTACCATAACCTAGTTTATGGAATAGTCAGACTCAATACTGCCAACTATCACTGACCAAGACTTGACCGTGTGCTATGAACTGCACCTATACTAAGCATTTTACTCTATTTTACAGATGAGATCAAGGCAAAAAAGTTTTTAAAATTGCCCAATTACACTGCTGACATATAGAAGAACCTTGATTTAAATCCAAGGTAACTCCCAAGGCAGTGCCACTTTCCCAATGGCCAACAATCTTTCTAGATAGAGCCCAGTCAATTCAGCTCTCCTAGAACCTAGGCTATCCCAGCTTAATTCAGCCTGCCTTCAAGAGCTGAGATGGAGGACCCAGAGGGTTCAGTACCAAAATTATAAACATAAAAGGGCTTACTCAGCATTATTTAAAGTCCCAGTTTAGCCCAGAATGTCCCAAATTAACCCAGGATAGCCCAATCTATTCTAGCACAGCCTAGAATGCCCACACATGCAGCTGTCTGCACCAGTATAGGTTAGCATATCCCCATACAGCTGTCTATATTAGCATCGACACTTAAGAGCCCTGTCTGCTCAGTACTGAGTGTACCAATAAAAACTAGGCCCCAATACAAACTAAGATCAACTAATATGACTCAGGAGAGATCAGAATGGCCCAAGTTTCTCCAGAATAACCCAATCTACCCTAGGACATCCTAGAACACCCCAATATAGCACTTGCTGCATTAATACAGATTACAACGTCCCATAACAATCCTGGCTGCCCTAGTATAGGACAGAATGTCTCGAGCCGCCTCAGCATAGCTCAGTCTATATCAGTAAATTCCACAATACTACACAATATCCTTGTGCGCTACAGGACTGCTCTGAATTAACTTAACTAGCAGAGGGTAGATCAATCTACCTGGGCACAGTCCAAAATATCCCAAAATAAACCAGTGTGCCCCACTCTATTCCAGTATAGCCTGATATTCTCTAATCTGGTTTATGGTTTGGTATAGCCCAGTCTTCCTCCTACAACTCCGTGCACCTCAATCTGTCCATGCATACATAACCTTGTCTGTCCTGGGATATCCAATCTACCTCAACATAGTACAATTTGGTATAAACAAAAAGAGACTACAATCTGCTCCAGATAGCTCAGAAAAATCCCAGTATGGCCCAAACTAAACCTGTGCCCTTCAATATTGCTCTATCAATTCCAGCACAGCCCCCATTTGTCCCAGTCTAGGCCTCGCGCTCACCCGAAATCCTGATCCATAGACTTGAAAAAGTACTTAGCGCCCGCGGGCCGCTGCAGGACGCTCTTGAAATCCCCGAGAGTGATGCGCTCGGCAGGGACAGGGATCTTCACCAAGTAGGGAGTCTCTTCTTCATCCAGGTGGTAAATCACCTTCGTCTCCCCGACACTACCGCCCCCAGCGCTGCCGCCCGCCATGGTCTCGCCCGCGCGCTCTCCGGCTCCACCGCCCACCCAACTGGGCTAATCGCCCCCACCGCGCCTGCGCACACCCGCAAACCGACGGGCGAACGCGGACTGGACTACCCCAGTGCAAGAGAAATATAAGAGGGGGAAAGGTGGGGAGTCCGCAGGCTGACTGGCCGCGGGGCGCGACCGAGCCGCGGACTGGGCCGCCGCCACCTCCACGAACACCCTTCAGCGCCCCGCCCACCCTCCACATCACGTGACCCAGGCCCGGCCCACTCGCGTCACGTGACTCACCACCCCCTCCCCAGTGTCCCCACCACGTGATTGCTTTCAGCAATGGTCTCTCAACCCTTGAGGGCCCCGCCCCCGAAACATGCTCCCCCACCCCCTCAGGCGGGGAGCTCCAAGCAACTCGGACCCGCTGCAGCGTGCAGGCACGTAGGGAGTGAGGGTGGGGCTTTGAGGTCCTAGACTGGGGTTGAAATGGTGCAACGCCAATGAGGGCCATAGAGTTGGTGGGCGAGACACAGAGCCTGGTCATTTTCAGCTCGGACTTTTGAGAGGTGCGTTTTCAAGACCACCTCCAGCCATCTTCTGCAGCTTTTCCAAAGCATCCCTCCCAAGCAGGCTAGTCAGTGAGGGCTATAAACACAAAAAAGCCCACTCTGCTTTATTTACAACACGCAGGCTGTCCGCACAAACAGCTGGCCAATATTATTAAAAACAAGAGGTGAGAATGGTCACCTGTTTTTCCTCCTCCCTCCTCCAGCCTCTCTGGTTGGTACTCCACTTCTAAGCAGCCATGCCCAAAAAGGGAAGTCCAAAAGTAAAAATAAAACCAGTGTAGAATAAATGGGGAGCAAGAGAAGAAAAGATTGAGGGAGGGAAGTGCTATATTTACACTAGCGTTTTATAGACAACTGTCCCATTCCATCGCAATTCCAACGGTTGCCCAGAATATGAGAGGTGGCAGGTCCAAGGGACAGAAATTAACTGTCTAGGGACCCACACAGTCTCCACCCCCAACTGTAATGGGTCCCAGTTCAAATGCACAAGATCGGAAGGAAGAGTAGAGCAGGAACTCATTTCCAAACCAGTCTCCCTTGGGAATTCCTTCCTTGAAGTGGGACAATATCCAAGCTTCAGGGGATTGGCTGAGGACCCTGAGGCTCAGGTCCCAAGTCATGTTGTCATTTGGAAGTTCCAGCCGAGACACAGTGATGTCAGGGCTCTCCAGATTTTGGAGGCCCCCCTAACCGCCGGGCCTCCGGCCGCAGTTCCTTGCACTTCTGGCAGTAAAAGAAGTCAGGGACATTAGTCTTCTTAATCTTAGCACAGGAGAGGTGGATCCATGTTCCACAGAGGCTACACTCAATCATGGGCCTCCCAGCAAAGGGCTTTCGGCAGTAACACGTGATCAGGTCCCATGAGTCATCACCTGGGGAAAAAATTGGTTTGGTGTTGTGGCAGAGCTGTTGCACCCACAATAGCTCCATACCCATCATCCCAGCTGCCCCTGAGCAGCCCCAAACTTCTCACCTGATTCTACCATGATGTCCTCATCCATGACCCGCATCTCGCCTTCACTGGAGCTGGCATCTCCATCTTGGCTTGTTTCAGTGCTACCCACCTCCTTACTTTCACTGTCAGTGGGAGGGGCTCCTTCAGGGTGCACTGTGGAAGGGGGCCTAGGAGCCTCAGGGGGTGTTGACAGCACAGGGGCTGGGGTATCACCCCCTACCACTGATACCATCTCTTCCTCCTCATCATCCTCCTCCTCTTCCTCCTCCTCCTCTTCAGAGTCTGTATCACTGGGAGGTGCCCGGGGAGGCCCAGGAGGTGGGAGTCTATCCCCCCGCTCTGCCTTTTTCAACTTCCGCTTCTTGCTCTTCTTGATTCGAGATCTCTTCTCCCCATCACCAGGGGCTGGGCGAGGCCTCCGAAGCACCCCAAAGCCAGCCCCTGCTCCTGGCCCCAACTTTCGGTTCTTTCGGTCCTTCTTTCGAGAAGGCTGGGAGAGGTCCCCCTGGGAAAGGTGCACTGGGGTTAGAGCAGCTGGGGGCCGGGAGGCATGTGTGAGGGATGAGGGGGACAGTGGAGATGCCATTTTGGGCCCATCTAGATCAAAGAGAGAGTCCTTGAGCTTCATCTTCTCAAGCAGGGTGGCACTATCAGGGGCCTGCAGACGAGAGAAAGTGGACCTTGGAGGTCCTGCCTGTGTGGGACCTGCTTGAGCGGCCCGTCTCTTGGATGACTTTGCTTTCTTAACAAAGGTCTGGATAGTTCGGAGATCTGAGGGGGCCGAGTCCCAGCCATCACTGTCTGCTGCACTCTCACCTCGCAACGGAGAGCTGGAGCCAGAGGCTGGCCAGTCACTTTCCTTAAAAGGGAGACAAGACCAGGGTCAGAATGAGGCCTAGTGTCATTTCACTCAGTTTCTCTACTTACCCAGCTTAAAAACTAGAGACTAAGCTCCCCTAAAACACCCTGCCAAAACCACCAAATCTCACTGAACTCAAAAATGTACCCCTACCCCAATTCCTATTAGCATCTCCTCTTAAGCACCTGTTACTTCTGCCCTCAAATTCTAGCCATTTCCTTAATTCCCACTGCCTTTGCAACACTGTATCTCTCCAACAAAAGCCCTTTCTGTACAGCCTTACTGGTTACCACTTTCAGCTTCCCAAAATTTACCCAAAGCACCTTCCTTTAACAACGCCCCAAAACGATTCACTGCTCAAGCCACCTAGCTCTATTAATACCACCCCGACCCCAAATACTGGTTTTCCGACTAGTTTCTAATTACCCTAGTCGTACATGTAATTTTTGGTAGGTTTCTCCTATAAATAAGTACAGTTCCATTTGCTCAATGAACGCTCTATAGTCCTAGGCCACCACCGTCAAGTCAGTTGGCCTCCTGTTCTTACCTCTTTGCTAGGGGGGATGTAACCGGCATAGGCCAACACAAAACTGCAGAATTTGTTGAAATCCTCAATTGTTCTCCGACGTTTCTCTGGTGGCTGAAAGGAAGGAAACTTGTATCACATGGAGTTCAAGAGAGGCATTTCCAAAGCAGAGTCCCAGGAATAAGGACCTGGAAAAGGTAGGAGGGAAAAAGGAGGGGGAGGAGAGAGTCGGACAATAATGCTAGGCTGCAAAAGTAAGGAAACCTCACCTGAGTCTCTGGCTTAAGGGTCGGAGGTGGATCTGTGAAAGCAATAAAAGCTGAGTCAAGGCACTAGGAAAGAGTCTGGGTAAAACCCCACCTCTAAACCTTGGAGATCCCAAGCAAACCCCCAGTTCTCCCAGGTCCCTCAGCCTGGCCAGCAAGCCCCTGCTGTGCTGGGCCCGCCTCTGCTCCTCCTTCCACCCCTGAGGGGCGGAGCCTGGGCGCGGCGCCTTCTAGTGCCTCGATATAGCGCTCCCCTTCCCCCAACCGGAGGCCTGGCGCCCCGCCCCCCCTCACGGTTTCTCTAGACTTGTCTACTCGGATCTCTCAGCGCCCCACCCCGCCATACCGCTCCTGGGACCAAGCCGAGCAGCCGCCGACCCCAATCCTTCACAGGCGCCCAGTACCCGAGTTCCTGCCGAGCTCCGCTCTACCACCCCTGGTCCTTCCAAGACCACGCCGCCCGCCCGCCGGCCCCCAGGATCTAGGATGACCACGCTCAGCCGCTCCCCGCCCTCCGGCCCCTTCTACTCGAGCACGAGGCTCGGCGCGCCCCTCACCCCCACCTTAAACACACACAGGCTCACACATCCAACGCCACTTTGCGTCCGGGACAGACCAGAGACCTCACCCGGACGTGGCCCCACCTGCTCCCCACATAGCGCGCTCCCCACAATTTCGCTGTCCCTCCGCCCCCATCCGGGGCTTTGGCCCCTCCCCGCCTCGAGCTTCCCGGGCTCCCCGCCGGGCCCCCGGACCGAGTTCGGAGCTCTCTCCGCCCCCCGCCTTCGTCCCCGTACTCACCACCAAGTCACCCCCACCCTCATCCCTGTACTCACCACCAAGTCACTAGCCTATGGACCCCTAAACTCTAGACCCCCGCCCAGCTACTCTCTCCTTCCACAGCAATCCCCCACTGCTGCCGCGCTGCCCCCTCACCCTCCACGACCCAGGCTTTAACCCTCTTCGACCAATTCCCCCATTCCACCTCTCAACCCGCCGGTCTTAATCCCCCCACCCCTCCCCACCGCCTCTAAACTACCCAGCTCTCCTCGCTTCCCGGCCGGCTCTCCCCAACTAACCCCCGATACAGGTCCCTTACAGCAGACAATACCCAGACTCCCTCTTCTCCCCACAACTATCTTCCCACTCCTCCAACAACCACCGGGCTATCTCCAGCAGCAACTACCGGGAGCTCCGGCACCACCGCAACAAACTCCCCCACCTAAGCGAACTCCCCGGGCTCCTCACTCAGTCCTCTTCCACCGCCACCCTTCTCAACAACTCTCCGGCCCCCAGATTCCCCCAGCTACTCAGCTTCAGGGCCCCAACCCGCTAGAGGCCCTTTCGGCCCCTAACACCCAAAGCTCCGGATTCCCAGCTCCTATTCCCCACCTCTGCCGCCTCCAACACACCCAGCATCTGATCTCCAACTACCCCCAGCTCCGTCTCCCACTCCTCTTTCTCCAAGGTCTCTCAACTCATCGCTCTCCTACCTCCAGGGGCAGGCCCCCGAAACCCTCCCCACGCTCCCTCGCTGGGCTCCGGGGCTCGACCTCCAAGTTTGCCAATTGATTCCTTGACCGCCCCCCTCCGGCTCAGCGCTCCATGCCGGTCGAGAGCTCGCTCACCTTCGGGACTGGGCTCCGCCATGGCTTCCAGCATCGCCCCCTCCCCTCCTCCCGGTCCGGCGCCCCCCTCCCCTGAGCAGGGGATCCCGGTGCCTCCTCCGGTCCTCGGTGTTCGTACTGCCTCACTCCACAGAGGTGTCTGCCTCGACCCGGTTGTGACTCGAGTCCGCTAGCCACTGCCGCCACCTCCCTCTACCACTGCCTCCCGCACTCCCGGACCGAGCCCCCTCCCCCCGCGCCGCCGGTCGCCTGCTCCCTCCTCCTTTCCACTCCCTCCCTCCCTCCCTCCCTCCCTCCCTCCTCTCCTCCCTTCGCGGGCGCCGACAGGCAATGCATCAAGGGGCTTGTAGTCCGTCTGGCGGCAGCGGGAAGGGGACTGCATAAGCCTAGGGAACTTCAGTTCCCAGCAAGCCACAGATTAGCGCAGGCGCATTAAACCCCTCCCATCCCCCTGGGAGTGGCGGGGAGACTGAGAGCCGAGGGTAGAGCGGAAGAGCGCGCACAGGCTCCTGGGAAATGTAGGCTGGGCGGGACTTAGAAAGGGGAAAGAACGGATTAGAACTTTCGGCCACCATACTGCCTCATTTTGCAGCTTCTTTCTCCCCTGGGGGACCGCCCCACTTCCGGTCAGACAGAGAAGTGGTTGCTGGGAGATGAAGTCCTTGTGGTGATAATGGCTTCCCTCCTCCTAGTCTTCTCCCTCCCTTGGATTCCGCTCTATTAGATGACACATGCCCGCACAAAGTCTGGCCAAGTGACATGCAATTGAGGACTAATCCTTTTACCACCTCCACACACGAAAATATCTTCCTTAATCCAAAAGGTTGTAACACACTTGGATGTATTTATCTAAAGTAGGTAGTTTCAAACCTCCTCCACAGGAACCCACAGTAAAGGCACTCTTTATACCAGGACCCAAAACACACGTATGTACAACTTTAGTTTCAAGAAACAATACTCAGAGTATCCCATCCATCACAACAAAGGCATACTGTTTATGACAAGGGAAAGCCTAACATCAACAGAATAAACCAAAATATATTACTACCCCTCCAACCTCATCTTTTCCCACAGACCACCAAAAAACAGAAGGGGAAGAGTAGCAACACAAAGCAAAATCCAATTCAGCTTGGTGGTTTCCTCTTTATTGATGTGCCTCCTACCTTTCCCCCGACAATTTCAGACCCTTCCATCTACCCCAAAGAAAGGTAGTAAAAGGAAAAGATTGTTGGGGTTCTGAGCCCCTTGGCAGTTAGAAAGGAAATAGAAACCAAAACAATCACTGGATGTGACAGAGATGGACAATCAAGTCTAAAGCAGAGTGGAAAAGGTGGTAAAGAAACGGGAAAGGAGAAAGGAGAGGTACTAGAGGCCATCTCCCCCATTAACCCTCTTGCTAAGAGGTTATGGTGAAGAGCCTCAAACATTAGGAAGTGCAGGTCCTGAAGGGAGATCAAGGAAGGGAGGGCCACCTCTCTCTCTGTAGAATGCGACCCCCCACCACAGGCGCAGCAGCTTCACAGGCCATAGACACTTTCATCACTGTAGGCAATGTATAGAAAGAAGTCTTCTTCGTGGTGTTCCTGGGGTGAAAGCAGAATATAATGGTACTCAGGCATCTGGCTGTTAAGTTACTTGATCCACCCACCACCCAAACACATTTTTCAAAAACCATTTTTGAAGACCCCCTAGATCAGTGCCTTGATTCTCTCCCTCACTTGTTCCAGGACCTAGCAGCCGAACAGGATTATCCCTAGCAGCAGCCCTGAGCAAAAAATAAAATAAAATAAAATAACCTCAAATTGTTCTTTCCTGCCTTGGAATGAGGAGGGGACTAGGACTGCAGGGAACCCATATCAGAGTAGTTGTTCCAGCTCACTGTTCTCTCCCTTCTATTCCGACTACCTTGCCCAAATCCCCAGCCCAGAACTACCAAGAAATTTTAAGGCCAAAGATAAAATTGAGAACTAAGCAAGCCAGCTGGTTCAAGAACTGTTGACCTAAAACTTCCTTCCCCTCAAGCTCTTCCATCTCCCTCTCCAAAGCCTCCACTACTTCCCAGTCACCATACCTGGTATAGTTGACCCATCGTGGCACTGGTGGGTGGAATGACATTGTTGACAAAGAAAAACAAGGCATCCTCAGCTCGGAGATGAATTCGTTTCCGGATCAAGAAATAGAATTGACCAACTGCCAAAAATACAAGGTGTGATAAAGTCACAAATACCATAAATGCCTTCAAAAAAACAACTGCTATGTGGACCCTCCTCCCACAGTTAGCAAACCTGGGTATTGGGTCAAGTTCCCACCTGTGAGATCAGAAGGCACCAGATATTTCTTTTTGTCCAAGTCTCCTATCCGAGCTTTGGGAGCCTTTTCTACTATCACCTGATAAAGGGAAAATAAAAATTAGAAGACATTAGATATTACAGCCCCACAGCTCCACCTGTCAGGAATGTAAGCAACAATATTCCTGGCACCCAAACCTACCCCAGACTCATTTCTCTTTGTCTCTGAACACGCGGTGTAGCCCTGAGTAGAGACCCCGGAGCCCACTGACTCAACTCGTCTCAACCTCCAGGACCCTGAATAGGGGGAATTGTGATAAACAACTATCTTAATCAGACGGCAATGACTTGTATGGGCCGACTACAGCTTCAATCTCAAAAACCTAGCCAGCTGGGGGGAACCATGTGACATTAAGACTGTCAAACTCCCTACAGCCTCCCACTCGAATTCCAAGGTCTTCTCTCTCCCGTCTACACCCTTTCACCTACAGCTACCACTACTATCCCTCCTTTCACCTCCAGTCCCAAAGACAGCAGTTTCACGATCGTTCCCAATCCCACCACAAGCCGCAGCCTGATGCCCACGGCGCCCGCTCCAAACGCAAGCCCAGGCTGTGGCGTCAGTGCCAGGCGCCCTACACCCTTGGCCCTGGCTACCGTCCTCACCGGGACCCGGTCCGGGTATTTCTTTCGGATCTTCTCGCCCTCAGAGCGGCGCTTCTCGAACGGATGCTCCTCTTTATACACGAACTTCATCCTCCCGGGAACCGGGCTGGACCGGACTGGGCTGAGGGAACCCAGGGAGGGGGGGCCGGGACAGGGGGCGGCGGCGGCTGCAACGACGGTGGCGACGCGCAGGCGGATTCAGCGGAGCGATCCCAGGACTTGCGCCACTTCCCTATTCGCCAACCCCACCCCCGCCCATCAGGAGCCGCCCTGCTTACTAGTTACGCCACCAGCGCAGCAACCCTAACGCTGCTAGCTTAGCACCGCTTACAGCCCGCGCCCCCCAACGCCATCAGCGTAATCGCTTTGGAATCAACTTGGGGGCTGAGCAGGCAACGTAGCAAAGGTGGTTGGCTTTTCTACCATCGAAAATAACTTAAAACCTATTTCCTAACCTTCCCCACCCACCGCCAACGCTGGGGATGAAAAGAACCTGGGAGATAGTAATCATAATTTGAGACTCGGTGCTCCAAAAATTATCTTTGTACATAACGTAGAGAAAAAAGATAATTACAAGGACAGCTATTCACAAAACGTGCTGCTACGCTAAAGACGGCTGTTGACACCAAAACAAAGTAGTACCTAAGTGGAGACGGTGGCCTTAGTAAATACAGTGCAGAAACTGTATGTTTGGAGAGACGCACAAAACGCTTAGGTTTCAGGAGCGGACCAATAAGAACTGGCGCGTAGGTCCGAAAGGTGGGGACTACGTCAATGCGGAGGGACACTTTCAGCACTTGTAGCAATGAAATCATGTGATGTAAAAGAAGGGCGGAGCATCACGTGACGAAGAAGTAGAGCCGGCTTCTGGGAGGGGGGGGGGCACTGGGAGGTGGAGCCCGCAGCTGCCGGTGCGGGAGTGGGAGACTGGCAGCCCGGGAGAGTAGGGTTGAGGACAGACGCCGCCTGGGGGCAAAGCCAGTTTAGCTGGTCTAGCCATTCCCCCTGCCGGGCCTCTCTCCAACTATATGCCTTTTCTGGCATCTAGGTTTCTCCTCCTTTGAAGTACCTGTGTGTTACTGCTCTCGACCTCAAGTTCCCTCAGAACATACAGTTGTCCTTTTGCTCCCAGCCAGGACGCCCATCCTGTCACTAAGACGCTTCCCGCCAGAGCATGTGGTGTGGATGTTCACTATTCCATCCTCACCAAGCCAGCACTGCCTATCCCCCCTACCTCTAGGACCAACAGCAGTCTCTCCCTTCTGCCCTTAATCTCCCAGAACCCCAGAGAAGGACCTGGGGCAGCTTTGGTTTCAAAGTTATAATGCATGGTTTAAAAGAGGAAAAAAACAAAAAACAAAAAAACAGAGTGAGCTGGTTACAGGTCTGAGGAAATCTAGGAAAGTAAAGTAAAGAGAAAAGTAAGGAAGTACAAGTTTGGGGGAAATCCAGTGGCCCAAATCCCAGCTTCCCACCCACAACCCAGCCCTTGGAGTGAAGAATTAGATCAGTTTTGTACAAGAGTTTTTTAAAAAATCAAATCACAACAAAGCTGACTTGGCTTCTCTCTGAGCCTCTCGGATTATCCAATGTCTGTCTCTCACTCTGGCCAGTCCTCTCTCCACCACAGACAGTTTCGGCTCTCCTAGTCCTCCGCTTTTGTCCCAGTCTGGGGTTTCCAGGAAGTGCGAACACGAAGTTAGAGAGAGGCTGCTTCATAGTCTGGCCCATGTGTCCATCCAGACTCCATATGGAGTGCAGGGCTCCCAGGGCAGAGGGGAGGGAGGGGCAGACCCTGCCCAGGCAGTCCTCACCATTGGCCAGGGCATCAGACAGGCATCCTGAGGGCTTACCCTCCCTTTCCCCCCCACCCCAACTCAGGTGGAGGGGGAGCAGCTGTCACCAGAGCCTATGTTGGTGAAGGTTTCGGCTCAGCACAGAGCGAACATCAGCGGTGAACCTGGGATGACAATAACTTGCATTGGTAGAGTCCTTAGAGTTGGTATCCCCACACTAGTGTGAGGCAGCCTCACTGGAGACTGGGGCTGTCACCATTTTGACATGACGAGATGGGTTGAGTTTGCCCAATCCCAATGGTTAAAAGTGCTTTAGTATAACACCTGGGTTCAAACGCTAAATGCTTAAGGGAAGAGAGATAAGTAAGTAAAACAAGACAAAGTTTTATTCCCTCTTGGGATTTCCCCACCTCCTCCTTTCCTCAGAAATCTAAGTGTCTAGCTTCCCTTACCTGAGGGCATCCAGCATTGGAAGCAGGTTAAGAAGGGCGGTGTCGCTGGGGTCACTGAACCAGGACTTGATGGGGATGGCATTGTCTAGATTGAGTGAAAAATGCACATGAGAAGAAACAAAGGATTCAAGAGGCATGGTGTTTCTTCTTTTATTTGGGAATAGGAATCATTACTTTAAAATACAGGGGTGGACAAAAATATGTTTATAACTGTGAGTGGCATTCTTTTGAGTTAAAAAAGCTATTATAATAATCATAGCCTGCATGTCTTTTTCCATATGAACTATAAAGCTACTTTTTCCCACTTCTGTATATATCTCACCACCACCCACCCACTCATATTGAAATCTAAGTAAAAACCTCCCTGACTTTTATTCCAAAATAAAATTAAATTTCAATCACCATTTCTCATACTAGTTTGACTAGGCTTCTAGTCAAACATTACCACTGGGTTTCACCTGAAGCAAATCTGCTATGAGAAATCTGATTTATGAAATGGATATATGGGGGAGGGGAAAACATCTCATTTAAAAGAGAAACACCACCATCCTGACCTATGGTAAAGCAAGGCATCCCAGCTCCATGCATTCAAAATACTTCCTCAGACCCACTTCCTTGTCCTACCAGACTCACCACATTCCCCCATACCTGGATGGCTCCTGTAAGCCCCTGGGGAGTTATCCAGGATCACAATGCTGGAGAGGTCACTGTGGACCACAGAGAGGTCCTTGATGTAGCTGCCCAATTCCAAAGTGCAGTGCTGGAAGGCACAGTGAGCTGGGTATCAAAAGGAGACCTCACCCTCTGTGATTGCTCCCTCTCCCAAACCTAAAAACACTGGGCAGCCAAACTCCATCAAAGGGGATCAAGCAGTATGTCTTCCTCATGTCCCCAGGAGGTCCCATTCCAGGACAATTGCTTCAAACTCAAATCGCTCCCCGGTAGCCTGCTTCCAGAGCTTCACTCTTAGACCTGGATTCTAGTCTTTTACCTGTCTGTAGTATCTCCTCTTGAGAATGCTTCTGCTATTATCCAGTTTATCTGCCACAGCAGAGCCATAAAT
Organism: Furipterus horrens; assembly: GCF_987537825.1. Classification (NCBI taxonomy): domain Eukaryota; kingdom Metazoa; phylum Chordata; class Mammalia; order Chiroptera; family Furipteridae; genus Furipterus; species Furipterus horrens. Next base: position 54,830,249 of record NW_028327181.1, on the reverse strand, counting down.
CTCCATGCTTGCTGTGAACACTACCAGCTCATACCACTGGCTCACCTGAAGTAGAGAGCGGGAGAAGGAGGTGTCAGAAGAGTTGATCATTCATTTATTTTATTTTTTTAAAGACTTTATTTATTTATTTTTTAGATAGAGGAGAAGGGAGAGAGAAAGAGGGAGAGAAACATCAATATGTGAAAGACACACCTGAAACCCAGGCATGTGCCCTGATGGGAAATCAAACCGGTGACCTTTCGCTTTGTGGGGTAATACCCAACCCTACTGAGCCACCAGTCAGGGCTCCTTTAGATGTATAGAACTCTAGCCTTGTCCTTCAGGATGTTCAGCAATATCGCATGTCTCTGAGGACGCAAAATTCTGAGTGCCCCCAAACTCAAGAGTCTCAGGCACCATACAACCTTAAGATTCAGAGACGCAAGAACAAAAAGAACAGGAAGCCTGTGAAAGAATAGTTATACCAGCAAAACAAATGAACCCAAACTACTGAAATTCATTCTCCAACCATCCCACAACCTCCCTTCTCCAAAATTGACTTTACCCATTTCTCCTCACCCCTTACTTCCTCCAAATCCTCTAAATCCCCAGAACCCTAAAACCATTCCTTCATCACAGACCTCCCTTTGGCTTCTGCAAACTCACCACTTCTAAGAAGAAATCCACATGGGGCCTCTTATGTACAAAAAACCGGACAGGATGTTTGTCTATTACCACCTGTAGAGGAACAAGGAAGGGCTGGGGGAAGTCCTGAGCACCACAGCACCTGAAGGACACCCCCCAACTTCCCACAGCCTGCTTCCCTTCTTCAGGCTGAATCTGGTGCCAGGGGATAGGGATGGGGACAACACATTTTGGGATTAGAAAAGGTCCAGGTAGAATAACAGACATAACAATTTCACCACTTCCCGCCCCCACACACCTTGAGGATGAAGTCAGGAGGTGTTCCAGGTCGTACTGTGGGCCTCAGGACCCCATCATGATGAGAGTGAATAAGTGTCTCATCCAGATCCAGCACCAGGATCTTCCTCTTCACCTGGCCTGAACCACAACAGAAAGGAGTAACACCAACCAACCTCCAGACCAGACCTTAAACCCTTCCTACCTCACCTTAAAGGATCTCCGAAGGCAGCACACTCACCTAGCCGATTCCGGGACACAGGAGATAAGGGAAGGATATCATATCGAACAGTTTGGTACTGAATCACCTGAGAACAAAAGAGAGGATTAGAACCCTTGACAAGGACATCTTCCCCAGTAACAACAGGTAGCACATGCTGAACATTTACCATACGTTGGGCTCCATGTAAGTGATTTAGGATTATTTCATCTATTTCTCAAGACAATCTTAATAATAATAGTAATAATAATAACATCTCTGTTTTAAGAATAAAGAAACTGATGCTTGGAGAGGTTAAATACCTTGCCTAAGGCCACACAGCTGGGAATTATTTGTTTGCCCCAATTAGAATGAAAACTCCAGGAGAGCATGGATTTTGTCTCCATCATGGCTGTATTCCTAGAACACTGTAGCAGGGTTTGTCAGTTAATATTAGAATTGATAAAGTGGTGGAGCCAGGATTGTACCCTGCAGTCTGAATCAAGAACCTACTCTCTTAACCAAGATATTATCTTGCTACACTGAACAAAGAAATGCACAGTTCTCCCCACCTCCACCCCTAGGATTCTTTGCGACAACTCCCATCAGCCTTAGATTCCTTAGCGGACACGGAGTAGGAGGCGAGGGAGGTCCTTGGGTCCCTGGGCGGAATAGAGGATGAGGGAATCCAGGGGTTGTCAGGTCAGCTAAGTTCCTCTGGCTAGGGGCCACCAGGCCTATTTTAACCAGCCACCTGTCCATTTCTGTCTCTATGAGCCAAGTCACAAGTTGCAAAGAACCTCAGCCCTTTGAACAGCCTCCTTTTCCTGGTACCCAGGGCAAGGCAGAGGACACTGGAAAGCCCCACCCACCAGGCTGACTGATAGGGTGTAGAGAAGGCCAGAGTGCTGTAAGGGTGTGAGAGGTGAAGATGGGACAAGGACATCACCACCTCAGCCTTCCAGCTTCTCCGAGCCTTCTCCAGGGACTCCTATTTCTAACACTTAGTTCTGCCCCATGCAAAGCCTGGCAATTCCCTCCTCTGCTCTTTTCTTCTAAGGCAAACACAGACAAATGCTCTTCAGTGCATACACAGGCCCTGAGCCTCACCAGAACTAGGCTTTCCCTTGCAAACCAAAGGGCCCTCACCCCTCATCCCAAGGCATCTGCCCTTCTTTTCTCCCTGGGCCGCGATGAGGGCCGCAATAGCTCGGGTGTCCTGCCCTGCTGTCTCGGGTTGCACATGCTGGGCATGTAGGGACTGCTCCAGGCATCTGCCAGAAAGGGGGTGGGGGAAGAGACCAGACTGGAAGGGAAGACAAGACAGAAGGCAGTGGGGTCAGTGCCACTCAAGGTAGAGCAACTAGCCTCTGGGTGGCCTGAAGCACTGCTCCCTGCACCCAGAATAAAAACTGACATGTTAGAGGAAGAAGGTGGGATGCTCAGAGCAAGGCCAGGCAAAAAAGGATGGCAGCTAACGTGTAAAGAAGATGCCAGGCACTAGCTCCACACACATTTCAGCATCTTTGACCCCAAATTCTTCTTGGCTCCTAACTCTTGTCTCAGGGAAATAGCCCTGCCTACAACCATGATTACCCAGAATAATGCTAACTCAGGAAGTGGAAGGAAGAGAATAGTAAAAGAGACACTAAATGCCAATTCCCCCAAATCAGTAAGTCCACCACCAGTACCACCCAGGGTTTTCTGGAAATTCCTTGACCTACGCAGCCCCTACCTGGTTTTATTCTTTCAAGTTTTACTGAGGTATGACAAAGAGTACAGACCAGAGAGCCTCTGCACCCCAGCTCACTTAATTCTCCCCAGACTCCTTCAGCTGATTTTCCCCAGTGATGAAGGCAACACAAGAACCCATTCATTAAATGATGTTAGCCTAAGGAGCTTTGACTTTGGAGAAAAGCTACAGGGGAGGGAACCCAGAGATATTTGTATACATGCAAACAGTTTCCACTGCCCACAGTCTTCCTCACAATGCTAAGGGTCTCCAGGAGAAACAAGGGTGTCTTGCCCTGGGATTTAGTCTGCAACTGACAAACACGGTCTTCTGACAGGAATACCCAATCTTTAATGTGCTCCTGTCCACAATTCAAGAAGCCTAACATAAAAAAGCATCTTGGTCCCAGGATCTCAAATCCAGGCACTCACACTATGAAGTAAGTTTTCTGGGCCTTTTTGGAGGAGTTCCCTTAATGCAAACCTCAGAGGTTTCTCCTTCACACCCAAGGCTTTTTCCAAGTTCCCATTTTTGTTTGTCACATATGCCCTCCCACCCACTTCCACTCTTTTGACACATAAGCCTGTCTCTCCCTTGTTATAACACACGGAGTTCCCTAATAACAGGAGGGTCTTTCACAAGCCCACATCAACAGATCTGCTGCCAGCAAACAGGTGTTCCCTGCCTCTCAGTATCTTTAGCAACTCCAGCTTTCTTAAGAGCGCCCCACCCACCACCCTAGCCCCCAAGAGCTGCCAAATCCTGTCCCTAAGTCCTCCGATGTCGGTTCTACTACAAGGGTCTCCCTCCTCCCCATCCCACCCCATGCCCTGCTAAAGGTGCCCTAATTGTCTAAGGAGAGAAGCCGCCGCCAGGACCAAACAGGGGCCCGACACTTTCCGAAAACCCGTGAGCACCGCTAACAGAGGTCCCCACCACGACCAGCGCCCACCCAGGCTCACCGTGCGGATCTGCCTCCGCAAAAGGTAAATGAAGAAGCTCCACAGCTTGGCGGCGAAGGCCACGAACGTGCGCAGCCCCAGCAGACACTGCGTCCGCATCATCCCGATGACCCCGGCACCGCCGGCCCCGGGGCCCCCGCGGCCCAGCTCCGCCAGCCCCCCGGGGGCAGCCCCCCGCCGCCGGGAGGGGGAACGGGGGCCCCGAATGGCAGGAGAGGCTGCAGAGAGAGGGACACGGAGCGGGCGGCTCAGAAAGCCACCCCCGGCGAGGGGAAAGCCCAGCGGAACCAGGAGCTGGGGGACAGGCGTGGGCAGCCCGCAGGGGCCCACATGGGCAGGGAGTGGCACCGACGGCTTCGAGGAGATTGCGGGCCGAGATAGATCGGGGTAGGACGGGGTCCTCCGAGACCTGGAGGGAAGGGGATGGAGTTGGGGGAGGGGGTAATGGGGGAGGGGGCGAGGGAGAAAGAAGGGGGAGGGGAAGGAGGAAGCGGAGGGTGGCCCGCTGCGCAGGCGCGCTAGGGGGCTGCCCGCAGAAAAGGGGCGGGCGGGGGCCGCGGCGCGCGAAGGGCCGCGGCGGCGGCGAACTGCCTGGCTCAGCGAGGGAGCTGGGAAGGAAGGGGAGGGGGAGCCGAAAAGCGCGGATGGCTGAACCAGGGCGGCCTCCCCCTCCCCGAGGTTGGGGATGCCTTAGCCGCTGGGAAGTGGGGCTGCAGTTTCTGCAGCTGGATTTCCCACTCTGACACGCGCCATTTTATCACCCAAAGGGCTCCCTCCTCCTTTTTCCCCCCTCCTCTTCCCCTCTGATACTACTTCCGGTGGTGACGTGTATTCGCTTCTCCCGGAGTAGTGTTCCGGAGTCCATCTATGGGGGTGGGGATGAGAAAAGTAGAGTGTTCCCCGAACACGGTGCAGTACCGCGCATGCGCGGAAGGTGGCTGTGGGGCGGGAACTGGAGCGATTGCAGGTCCCACCTCTAACAGGGTGAATGGGGCGGAGTGATGTCAGTTGACCCCGAATTAGGGCGGTCTGAGGGAGGCCTTGTGCGGCCGTCTCCCATTCATAACGGCCCCAACCGCTCTTCCCGTTCTAGTCACTGTAAAAATGTGGATAAGGGCGTTGTCCGTACGTATATGAGCCAGGGAACGGGAGTGGCTCCTCCGCCTGAGCCGCCCTGGGAATATTGAACATGATCACCTCCTATTTCAAACTATGCCAGATATCAGTGGTGGGAGGAATCACGGGTGCCCCGCCCCTTCCCCGGAGGCGCGGGGCAGCAGGCCATGACGCTATCAAAGGGCGTCGGAGAAAAGACGGGACGCCAGTGGGAGATGCTGGAGTCACTATTAGCTCTTGGCGGCTTGGTGCTGCTTCGGGGTGAGGGTTACAGGCCCGGGGGCTTCGGAGCCGGGCTTAAAGAGCGGAAGTGAAAAGGAAGGACTGTGGGTCAGAAGCTACGGGCGCGGTTGCGACGGGTTCGTGAAAGCAGAAACCTCTGTTCTCACGCTGTTTCTTCGTCCCTCACTTTTCCCAGACTCTGTGGAGTGGGAGGGCCGCAGCCTCTTGAAGGCGTTAATCAAGAAATCTGCGCTGTGGTGAGTATCCCGCAGCGCCTTCCCGTCGTCCGCGGTACGGAAGCCTGGGCCCCACTCTGACATTCTGCCTCATGTGTCCCTCAGTGGAGATCAAGTCCACATCCTGGGCTGTGAAGTGAGCGAGGAAGAGTTTCGTCAAGGTTTTGACTCCAGCATCAACAGCCAGTAAGTACAAATTGGAAGAGTTAATTGGAGGTGCGACTTCTGTTGCTAAGGAATTTCCCTTACAGCAACAAACGAATGACTTGGTATGTTGTAGCAGCTACTTATTCATTGAATGAATGGATATGGGTCTTTCAGGAGGCAAGAATTAGTAAGAGGAATGAGAAGGAGTGGTGAGTATCTGGAGAATCCAAAGCAGAGATTATAGAGTGAGAGAGAAACGGAGGGTAAAGGCCAACAGTCTAGTTTAGCACTAGAAGCTGTACTGGAGAAGAAAACATGTTCTGCCTTGTTGAGTTGCTCAGAATCTGTTGATGCTTAATCCAGATAGGGATTCCAAACTTGCATCAACACTTAACTGCAAGCTACTGGGGGGCTTGTCCTACAGGCAGAGGGAACAGCATATGCAGAATTAGGGAGGTATGGGAAGGCATACCTGTTTATGGAAGGTGAAAGAGGTACCTGAAGTCAGACAGAAAAAATAAAAATAAGAAAACCTGATAGTGAAAGGTTTAACAGAGTCTGAAAAGGAGTTCAGATGATATTGTAAAGACAGTGGGGGATCATTTTGAAAATTTCCTGTTACAAAGATTCAGTAACCACAGTTTTGAGAAGGGCTGATAGGAGCCTGGAGATGGGAAAACCAGGTGAGAGGCTACTGCAGTAATCCAGGTTCACTTAGATATGTACTGAGCAGTTGTGAACCAGGGCTAGGCACTGGAGATACAGCCGTGAATGAGGCAGATATGCTTCCTGTTTCAACAAATCTTAGAGAATAATAGTAGGAGGTGACAGGCCTGGCTTGAGGGCGTGGCAGTAGGGATGGGGAGTCTAGGACAGATGTAAGAGGACTTTAGCAGGTAGATTTCCAGGATTTACAGATATGGGGTAGAGCATCCAGATCAGGAGGTCCATGAGTCTACCTATGTTGCCTGGTTAAGAAAAATTACTTCCTGATCAGGGTTGCTCCATGGGTTATAACAGTTTATATCTGTCTGTTGAACCCTGATTTTATACCAGCGATTGTGAGAAAGTTGATGCTGTATGTTAAGATGACATTGGCAAAGGAAGCAGGAGATACAAAGGAAGTCTGTGGAAACAAGTTCTGCCACCATGAAGCTTTCCCAGAATTTTTAGCCCATGCTAGTTTCCCTTTCCTGAATTGCTGTTTTATCTGTAGTTAGTACCACATAACAATTCTTGACCTTTGCTAAGCTGTTCTGCAGGCTGGAACCCTTTCTCATGTTCTTCCCTTTCTCTTTTTCCATTCAGAGAATGATACACTTTAGGCACCACTCAGACTATATATATATTTGACGGTGATGATAGCTAACATTTATCAAGTATTTAGTATGTCTCAAGCGCTGTGCTGAATGTCAGGAGGTTTGTATCCCTGTTTTATAAATGAAGAAACTGAGCCTTAGATTAAGAAATTTATCAATTAGGTGTACTTGGGCTCAAGCTTGGAGCTCAGGGCTGTCTGATGCCGAAGTCTATATTCAGTGACTATAGTCTACTTCTTTGTTTTGCTTTTCACTGGTATTTAAGATATTAGTAAAAATTGAGAAAACAGAGCCACAAAGATCAGAGGATGAATTTCAGGATTAGGGGGAAGTGACAGTATTATGTTGTCTTCTATTTTCCCTTTGCAGGCTAGTTTACCATGACCTCTTCAGCGACCCTCTCAACTGGTCAAAGACTGCGGAGGCTGTTCCTGGGGGGCCCCTGGGAGTCTTGAGAGCCATGTGCAGACGGACAGGTCCTGGTCCTGTCACCATTGCTCTTGATTCACTTAGCTGGCTGCTGCTTCACCTTCCCTGCACCACACTCTGCCAGACCCTGCATGCTCTGAGCCATCAGGACTCCCGCCCTGGTGAGACTCTTCCTTCATTACTTCCCCTTATACATCTCCCCCTGCCAAGGAAAGTGCTCCTTTCAACCTTAAGGGAAAACATAGCAGGGATCTCCAAGTGGACCTTCTTCCATCTCTTTAACCTTTATGCTAGTTCTTGACTTCTCTGTAATGCTACCCAGCCTTCACTTTTTCATTTCCAAGTTTTAAATTTTTTTAATCCTCCTCTGAGGATATATTTACTAATTTGAGAGAGTGAGAGAGAAATATCCATCGGCTGCCTCCCACACATGCCCTGATGGGGGATTAAACCCGCAACCCAGGCATGCACCCTGAACATGGAATCAAACCCACAACCTTTTTGGTATACAGGACCACACCTGAGCCACCTGGCCAGGGCTCCAAATTCCTTTTTAGTCATCTATTTTATTCACTTATTCAACAAACATTAAATTTATACAATGTGTCAGATACATTTTTAGGTAATGGGGAAATAAAGACTAACTGTAGTCAGATCCTTGTCTTCCAGGAGCTCAGTTTTATCAAGGATAATAAAAGCCATGACGATAAAGGAACATGCATAGACTACCTTAAAGAAGGAACCAAGGGATCAGCCCCGCAAATGTGACCAGGCCTGTGACACGAGGACTAGCCTTGAAGTAGAGTGGGGCAAAAAGTAGTTTACAGTTGTGAGTACAGGAAACAAAATGTTTATTCTTGTATTATTTATTTATTGTATTGTTTTCCATGTAAACCTACCTTGCCCCACCCTGTACACTCTGGGACTAACTAGCATGGGCTTTGGAGCCAGATTCCTAGCTTTGTATTAAGGTACTTGATCTCTCAGTGCCTCAGTTTCCTCTGTGAAAGTGTGGAATTGCCATGTTTGTAGTTCATATATGGTCAAATATCAGATATGAGCAATTTCATATAGTTCAACCTATAAATGCTGACCTTCATAAGGATTGAAATGTTATATTAGTGTTTAGTGCAGTGTCCAAATGCTCCCCCTCACAAAAGGGAGGGAATCAAAGGCGAGTTCCAAAAACTGCAAGTTATTCAGTATGTAAGAGATAAAGCAGGGAGCAGATGGTGAAAGTGTTAATTCATCCTGAAGGCCATCAGTTGCTCCTGTGGACTGTAGTAAGAGTGGTGCTTTACTCAGATTTTGGAATAAGAAAGTGCATGAAAGGTGAGAGCCAGAAGAGACTCAGAGCAGGGCCATGAAACTGGGCAAAGTCAGTCAGGAATGTGGCAGAGCCATGATGGAATGTGGGCCTGCCTTCTTTCCTCTCTTCCTCTTCACTATTTGATCCCAGGCATCCACCCCGAATGCTGCGTACTGCCCTTCATGACCTATGTTTCTTGCTCCTCTCTAGGTAACAGCTACTCAGGCGAACACATGCGTGTGCTGGGCCTGCTACATGAAGAGCTTCATGGCCCAGGCCCCGTGGCAACACTGAGCACCCTTGCTCAGGTTGAGGTGACCCTGAGCGGTACAGGGGGCCAGGCCTCAGCTCATATTCTCTATAGGAGGCCGCAACAGCGCCCAACACATGAGGTTAGAAGCATGGGAGGACTAGAGGTTGGAGTCACACAGAGGGGAAGAGCACTAACAGCTGATGTCATCATTTCATTATTTCCCTCATTTAATCTTCTAGCTAACCTGTGAGAGTTTTATTATCCCCTTTTGCAGTCTGGGAAATTCAGATCCTGTCAGCTTAACCAGTGAAAGATACTGCCCTCTAGGAAATGGAAAAGGAGAAAAGACTGGGAGTGGTTACTAGGGGGATAAAGAATAAATCCATATGGAGAGGTTTGAAGGAGGGGTGAGAAGTGGAGAGCAAGAGCTGAAAGCAGCCATTTACCTACCTGATTGGGGCCAGAGGTATTAGAGAGCTATAGATCTCTCTGGTTTCTTCAGCAAAATGGGAAAAAAAAACTACTACTCTCCTTCTCTCCTTTCTTTCACCAGACTCAATGGTTCTCCATCCTGCCTGACTTCAGCCTGGACCTCCAAAGGGTGTCTCCCCTAAAGTTCCAGCCCCTCCCAGATCCTCCTACACCCTCGGTATCTATAAAAGTGCCAGGGCCAGAACAAGAGAATGGAGATTGGGGTCTGGCGAGAATAAAAACTGCAGAGGTTGGGGGTGGAGTCAGACATTAGCGGGAAGGGGCAGAGTGGCAGCATCCTTTGTATCTACAGGTGGATCCCACTACTCACTTGACCTTCAACCTTCACCTGTCCGAGAAAGAGAAGGAAGCCAAAGATAGCCTGATTCTGCCCTTCCAGTTCAGCTCTGAAAAGTAAGGTTGGGACCTATGTGCCTGGGTCCCTGAGTTGAGCCCAGTACCTGGGCCTGAGAGGTGGGGCAACAACAGGTTATTGATTAACCTATCAGACTTTATAGGGGTTGAAGTCCATCTCCATAGTCAAGTCTGGGGAGTGGTTCTCTACCCACCCATAACAACAATGGCAAAGAGCCTTTGTCTCTTTTTCTCCCCATTACAGCCTTGGGTCCCAGCTCCACAGTTGTCCATAGAGCAATCTGGGTCAAGGCTGATTGAGACAAGACCCTCAGGAAATGGCCCTATCTCCAGGCAACGGTGCTAGGACAGGAAACAAGATAAGGAGGGCAAAGGCAGGTTTATACAGGCTTAGTAGATGCCTCTTTTTCTGTACCCAGTGTGTGGGTGGATGAAACAAGACTGGCAGGATCCTTGCCCTCAGGCTACTAGGAATAAGAACTTAAGAGGTAGTATTAGGAGAGCAGTGTAAAAGTATTCCACTACCAAACGGTACCTCAGTACTAACTAAACCAGGAGGTCAGAGAAGGAGACTTGGACCAAGAAAACATGGAGGACAAAGAGAGTCATAGTCCCCAAGTATAAGGTATTCAGATAGGACCCCTGTTACCTATCCTTACCAGCACCAATTCTCTTATCTCTCAAGACAGCAGGCTCTACTGTGTCGTGGTCAAGGCCAGGCTACCAGCCACATCTTCTATGAGCCAGATGCTTATGATGACCTGGACCAAGAGGACCCAGATGACGACCTAGATATTTAACTGGCCATGAGATTTGACTAGACTAATTGGGGCGGGGCGGGGGGAGATCTTGGGCCCACAACCATCCTTGTACTGTTCAAGTTGACCTTCACCCTGTCACTGTCCCTGTCCCATCTTTGTTTCCTATGTCTGTGGAGGCCCTTCCCTGTGACTCATGAGCCAGAGAGCAGCATCCAGTGGGTGGGAACAGAGCAGGTGAAAGACCAGGAAATCTGTCCCTGAAGCCTAATAAAGTTGTTTTCAATTAAAAAACAAACTGTGGTAGCTATTTAAGCAAGAGCTGGGAGTGGGGCTGGAGGATGGGAAACCAAGCCCCTGAGTGGGCCTGAATGACAATGGAATGGTGAAACAGGGATGACCTGGCACACCATTTGTTTTCTTAGCTGAAATAGGTATACTTGAGGTTTTAGGCTCCCTGCAAGTAGGAAGAAAGAGGCCTACTTTCCAAAAACATACTTTATTACTGTACAAAAAGCATACCCACCCCCTCTTTTGGTCTCCAACCCAGCCCCTAGGAAACTACATGGTGTGCAGCACTGGAGTGACCTAGGGCATCTGCTGCACATCCTGTCCACAGACTCAGCGCTCTGCCCCAGATCCTAAGTGTTGAGGCACACCCATACGCTGCCAGGCTAGGGCAAGGGGTCCCAGCTCACACGTACTCCTTGGCGGAGTTGGGCTTTGAGTAGGAATGAGGTGCACGGTATCCAGCTTTGCTCTCACTCCCAGGACAGGAGCAAGAGAGTAGTGCACCTCCCAAGAGGGTCAAAGCAGACCCTGCCCAGCCAATGAAGATGGCAGGACCAAACTCGTATCTGTGGAGAGAGGGGGATTGGGGTCAGAAACCCTGGCCTGCCTCTCCCAACCCCAGACCTATTCCCTCAGGAGGCAGGATTCCCATACTTACTTAACATTCGTGGGGACCAAAGGGTTATAAAAATCTGTGATAATCATGTGGCCATACCAGGAGCAAGCTGTCAAAGCAGCAAGACCTGGAGAGGCAAGAGGATTCATACTGTGAGCCCCCCAAACCAGCACCTTTCCCACCCTCACTCCTCGGAGCCCTCAAAGCCACCTTGGACCTGTGACTCACCTGCCACGATGAAAATGATGCCTCCGGTCATGGCTATACGAGCCTTCTTCACTTTGTCGTCTCCCCCGCAGCGTGTACACTTCATGCCCATTGTGGCTACGAACATGGCTAGGAGGCCCAGCACTAGGGATACCACCATTAGGGCTCGAGTGGCCTGGATGGCCGCTGCGAGGAAGGGGGAAGGACTTTCATTGCTGGAAGTGCAGGCAGCCTTCGGACGGCTCCAGCCTTCCAGCCTTCGAGCTGCCCGCAGCCGGCCTGCGATAGCCTCGGTGTCCACGTCCCGGGCCGGTTGGGGGTGGATCCCGACTCCTCGGCCTTCCAGCTCTGCCCCGCCCTATCTTTCGCTCTCGGACCCGCCCGGGGCGCCCGGGTTTCGATGAAACTGCTCCGGGTAGGGGGAAGGGTGAAAGGGACAGCGGAGGCGGCGGTAGGAGACTCCAAACAGGCCGCACACGACGGCCGGAGTCCCAGTTCTGACCCCTCTGGAGGCCACGAGGTCTGTGGCTTCGTCTAATCGGCGGATAAGATTAGAGGCCGCAGGCGTCTGCCCACAACTGACAAGAGCGCGGGCCGCCTCCGCCGGCCCCCGCGGCCTCCCACCCAAGTCACCCTTTGTCCGAGAGCAAAAAGCGGGGGTGGGGGAGGCCACTGCCAGCCCAGCGCTGCCGGGAAGAAGAGACCCAGGCCCAGGCCCCAGCTAACCCCTGGGGAGCTGGGGGTGGAGGAGGGTGCAGCCGACCGGGTGAGGGCTCACGTGTAGCCGCCGAACCCCGGCCTGCTCCGGGCATCCCCTCTGCCCTGTCCCGACTGCTTCCGCCCGCTCCTCTCCCTGCCTGCTCCCGGGCTCCCCAGTACGTCGGTCCGCGGGACCCCCACTCTGCCCTGCAACCCACCCCGTGACCTGGGCCCTGGGCTCGTCCGCCCCGTCGGTCTCGCGGCCTCACCTGGCAGGGCGAGCACCGAGTCGTACATTTTGCAGTTCATCACTCCCGTGCTCTGGGTGACGCAGTCCATCCACAGCCCCTTGTACATGACCTGGGCCGTGATGATGTTGTCGCCCGCGTACGAACTCATCTGCCACTGCGGAATGGCGGTGCAGGCCAGCAGGCCCACCCAGCCCAGCAGGGCCATGGAAAAGCCCAGCAGCTGCAAGCCCGAATTGGCCATTCCGCCCTCCGAAGAGACTGGGGGCGCCCGGCTGGCGCCTCTGCAGTAAAACAAACAAAAATTGAGGGGCAACCCCACAATACAATTTAGGGTGGAGTTGTAAGTCGCCCAAAGAGGGGGGAAAAAGTTTTCTGTCGAGCGACTGCAAATTTCTTATGACCCGAAGTAAACACAAGTCGCCCCTCCGGCAGGTCGAGGATCTCACAGCAGAGGGAACAGGCTATGCCGGGAAGGCTGGTGGCCTGCAAAGGCGATCCCCGAAGGCCAGGCCGTTCGCTCCCCACTCTTGGCGACGCTGCCCAAACAAAAGGTGGAGGAGCCGTAGGACCGGCCCTGGGTGCTGTAAGTCCCCAAAGTGCCCTGGGCAGTTGGCCCGAGGTAAAGGTTCAAGCAGCGGTGAGCGGGCAGATGCGGGCGGACAGGTGCGGCGCACCTGAGTATATGTAGGGCGTTGGTGGCGCGCCCCTGCGGGCACTGGGAGTGCTAGAGGGAGCGGAACCGGAGGGGCGGCCAAGGGTGACCTGACGTCACCGAAGGGACACTCACCTGGGCCGGAAGTCCTGGCCCCCACCCCTCCTCTCCCAGGTGTAGAGGAAGAAACCTGAGCACCAGGGTCACGCCCCTTCACCTGCCCTTCTTTGACCGAAGGTGGGGAGAAGGAGGAGTCTTCTCGGAAGTCAGCCCCTCTGGACTGGACTTCGCCCGGCCACCAGGATACCCCTTCCCTTCTTCCCAACAGGTGGACCAGGGACGCTGGGAGCCAGAGCGCGGGGTACGCCCCTGGCCAACCTTCGCTCCGCCCTTCTCCCCCGCAGCCCCCGCGGGAACTCTTTACTTCTATGCTAAGTGCTCTTTGTCCCGCCTTGCTCCCCCGCCCCACCCCCTTCTTCTCTACTCCTTTTTCTTCTGTCTCCTATCCTCGCTGCCCTCACCTTCAGGGGCCCTGGCTCCAATTCCTCACAACTCTCACTTAGGCAGCCGAGTTGGAGTCGCTGCCTGGGGCCACTGCCCCAGCGCACCCTCCTGGTCCCGTGTCCCTCGTTCTCCTACCCTGCCCTCCAACAGACACCCAGCTTTCAGACAAGACCTCCTATCTTCTTGCCCCACTCCATTCAAATCCCTGACATGACTTAATGCCTGACCGCTTAGCACCCCACATCCCGGTGGTCACTATCCCCTCCCGCGTCAAGGGTCCTTGTAACAGAAAGAGGAAACGACTGAGACTAGAAGCCAGAAGAGGATGGGGAGCAGGATAAGGCCCTCATTACAGCCTTGACCACACCCCCCTCCGTCCCTACCTCCCTTGCAGCCTTTCCAAACTTATCGTTCACCTTTCCCTCTTCTCACCTCTCCGCCGCCCCAACCACACACATTTCTCTCATTCTTAGCTTGCAACATGCCTGTTTCTATTTGTGTGCACACTCCCAGCATCCCCTCCTTCACTCATTCCTCCCTCATCATTTACCATCTCCCCTTCCTGCCTTTCCACTTCCTACTTTAGTCTACCTTGGTTCCCCGCCTGTCTCCAGCCCCCTTAGAATCCAGCGTCACCAGTTAGTCTTTCTTTTCACCTTCCTGCCCGGCTTCCTCCAGTCTTCCTCCCCTCTCACCTTGTCACACCTCTCAGACTCGCACACGTTTCCTACCGTCTCTTCTTTGATGTTTCTCTCTCCTCCCCCCACCCCCAGCTCTCTTGCACTTCCCATTTTTGTTCCTCCCTCTCAAGCATTTCTCTGTAGGTCTTTCCTTCCTGAATCCAATAAACATATTAAAGGGTCCCTCATACTAAGCTAATTAACTTTTTTCTATAAAATGCAGACTTTAACTTATTTTATTCGTTTTTTCCTACTTTTTGGTTAATGGTGGTTTTTAAAGGTGATTTCCAATTCTGAAATTTCATGTTTCTCATTACTTGAGTACATTTAACTTCTCCCTGAACTCACTGCTACTACCTCAGGCCAGGCCACCATCACCTCTTGCGTGGACACTGCAGCTGCCTCCAGACCAATCCCCTGCTTCCCTTCTTGTCTGTCTAAAATCTAGTCTCTGGAAGTGATTTTTCTTTTCTTTTTTAAAGATTTTATTTATTTATTTTAGAGAAAGGGAAGGGAGGGAGAAAGAGAGGGAGAGAAATATTGATGTGCGAGAGATGCACCAATCAGTTGCCTCTCTCATGCCGCCAACTGGGGACCTGGTGCACTTCCAGGCATGTGCCTGGACCAGGAATTGAACTGGCAACCTTTCAGTTCTCAGGCTGGCACTCAGTCCACTGAGCCATGCCAGCTAGGGCTGGAAGTGACTTTTCTTTTAAAAATAAACAAACAGACTTCCGGCCAAGATGGAGGCATAGACAGACATGCTGTGTCTCCCTCCACAACTAAGAATGAATACAACTATCTCAAAACTAAAAACAACCAGAAGTTCCAGAAAATCAAAGTGCATGCAAGTCCAGCAAACAAAGATATAAAGAAGAAATACTCATCTTGACAGGTAGGAGGGGTGGAGCCAGGGCAGAGAAGACTCGGTGTGGTGGTGGCAGCAGCGGCAACAGCAGCAGGCTGGCGGAAAGCACCGTTACATGCTTTAAAAAGTCAGGAGGGACACCTGGGGAGCATTCCCAGCTCCTCACCAGACCATGAAGCTCCTTGTCCCAGCACCAGGGAAAATCAAGCCTCATTGCTTCTGACCGTGCAAACCAGTGGGGGTTGGGGCAGAGGCAGAAACTGCTGATCTCTCAGCAGAGTCCGCTTATTTAAAGGGCCCCTTGGTCCTAGAATGTCCACAGATCCACCCACTCTGGGAAAGACGGTCAGAGCAGCAGCTAGAGGGGCGCCAGTCCAGTGAAGAAGTGGGAGAAGTGCCTGGAAAAGGGGTAAGTCCTGGGCAAGCGGCATTGTTCCTTCTCGGACCCCTCCCCTGCATACAGCGCCACAACGTGGTGAAAGGGGTTGCCCCTTACTGAAGAATACCTAAGGCTCCACCCCTTACAAAATAGTAGGAGGACAGCTCTCCCTGGGACAGGGAAGCAAACAAACACAGCAGACTTCCAGCCAAGATGGAGGCCTAGACTGACACGCTCTGTCTCCCTTCACAACTAAAAAGGAATACAACTACCGCAAAACCAGAAATAACCAGAAGTTCCAGAAAATAAATGGAAGTCCAACGTATGAAGTTATAAAGAAGTGGTGCTTGTCCGGACAGGTAGGAGGGGCAAAGTTGGGGAGGAGAGTTTAAGCTGTGCTGGTGGTGGCAGCTGTGGCGACAGTGGCAGGACAGCGGTAAGCACAGACACCCGTATTTAGGGGGAGGCAAGAAGCACCTGGGGAGCACCCCCAGATGCAGACCAGACCTATCAGCTTGCGATTCCAAAGCGGGGGAAGGCAGACCTCCATTGCCTTGAACTGTGAGGCCCAGACGTGGTGGGGACAGAGGAGGAGGATCCCGGTCTCTCAGCAGAGAGCGAATGGCAGGAATCCATCTTGGACCGCCACCCCCGTAGAAAACGCCACAGCGTGGTGAAACGGGTCACCTGATTGTGACGAGTGCATGGGGCTTGCCCCCTATAGCGTAGAAGGTGTGACAGCCCTGCCCAGGAAGCAAAGGTAAACACAAAACGGTCAGGGTGGCACAGATCATGATAGAGATCCTGGTGACGCAGCTGACCAGACAGCAAATATCTAATCTCACGGCTCAGCAGATAGGAAATCTTTCTGACGCTCAATTCAGAACTTTGGTTATAAAAATGCTTACAGACCTAACAGCAGATCTTAAGATGGGAAAGAAATGAAGGCTAATCCTGCTGAAAGGAACAAAAACACATATGAAACTAGTGGTGAGGGCAAGAAAACCAGGGATCAAATTAACAAATCAGAACATAGGGAAGGAACAGTCAACCAGTGCAGAAAAAGGAAACAAAAAGTGAGGAATATGAGAAGAGGCTCAGAAACTTATCGAACAGCTATAAGCGGGCCAACATTAGAATCATAGGGCTGCCAGAAGGTGAAGAAGAAGAACTAGAAATTGAAAAATTATGTGAAAAAATGATGAAGCAGAACTTCCCTAACTTGGGGAAGGAAATAGACTTCCAGGTCCAGGAAGCACAGAGAGTTCCAAAAAAACTGGACCCAAGGAGAACCACATCAAGACACATTATAATCAAATGTCAAAAATTAAGGCTAAAGAGAGAATCTTAAAAGCAGCAAGAAAGAAGAAGAGAATTATGTACAAAGGGGCCCCAATAAGACTATCAGCTGATTTCTCAAAAGAAACTCTGCAGGCAAGAAAGGACTGGAAAGAAATATTCAAAGTAATGAAAAGCAAAGACCTAAAACCACGATTACTCTATCCAGTGAAGCTGTAATTCAGAATAGAAGGGCAGAGAAAGTACTTCCAGGACAAAGTAAAACTGAAGGAGTTCATCAGATCCAAACCACTGTCATATGAAATGTTAAAGAGACTTCTTTAGGAGAAGGAGGATCAAAACTATGAACATTAAGATGAAAACTGTATCACAACAACAACAGAAGGTAGGGAATTGAAACAAAGGCAGACTAAGTAGGCAACGAGAGTGGGAAAAGAATTATAGGTACGGGGAACATTTTGGGGGGAGGTCAGTGGGGAGAGGGAAGGGGGGAAAGGGAGGGAGATGGTACAGGAATTAAGGAGCTTAATAGAAGGGAGTGCAGTAGATAGAAAGATGTTGAGAACTATATGCACAACCAATGGGCATGGACTAAGGGGGGGAACAACTGGAAGGAGGGGTATCACTGGGTGGAGGGGAACAAAGGGAAAAGAAATTGGGACAACTGTAATAGCATAAATAATAAAGCATATTAAAAAGAAAAAATAAATAAACAAACTTAGATCTTGTCACTTCCTGTTGAAAATCCTTAATATCTTCCGATGGCACTCTTTTGCTCCTATTGCTCCACTAGATTTGGCAAATACCATACCATGCCTTACCAGACTCTGCTTCAGCCACTCTGACATCTCTCTGTTCTTGAAACAGACTTCCTACCAAAGTGCCTTTGCACACTCTGTTCTCTATGCCTAGATGTTCTTCTCCACTTACCCCCACCTATCTTCCTCTACCCAGCTAACCAACTAACTCTTCAACCATTTGCTCATATATCGCTTCTCCTAGGAAGCCTGTACAGTCTACCCCACCCCAGACTGAGTCAGATCATCTACTGAATGCTCTCACCGCTACTTGTACTTTACTTTCAAAGCTCTTATCATAGTTTGAAACTATTTACTTTGTGTGTTTATTTATCCAATGTCAGTCTCCCACTGTACTAAGTTCCAAGAGGGCAGAGATGTGTCTAGGTTTTATCACCAATAAATATTTGATGAATAAATGAATATTGAAACTAACCATATTTTCATCCACTTGTTCAAGCAGTATTTTCTGATACCCTATATAATGTACCAGGCACCATGTTTGACACTGAGCATACAGCTGTAAACAAGACACTGTGCTCATGTAATTTAGATTCTAGAGAAAGGAAGCAGACCATAAAGACATAAACAAAATGGTACATGTTTTGAAGGCAATAAAGCAGGTTACTATGATGAACTTAGATCCACTCCAGTGATGTCAGGGAGACCTTCCTAGGAAGTGCAAATAATGAGCCAGCCATGAAAGAACCATGTTATAGTCAGAGGAAGCAGTGAGTTTTAAGATCCTGTGTCAGTTGCCCCTTTAAAACTTGTATTAATTTAAAGCAGGATCACTTAACCTCACACTATTGACATTTGGGGCCAGATAATTCTTTGATATCAGTGACAGTCCTGTGCATTATAGGATATTTAGTATACTTAACTTTTACTGATTAGATGCCAGTAGAATCTTCCTCTGAACCCTAGTGTGACAATAAAAAAAAAAAAAAATGGGTGCAAGGAGCAGGTAGATTGATGATTGGAATTAACCGAGGTTCATTGTTAACAGAGAGAAGGGATTTTAAGGTATTTGCATGAGAGTGTTTCATGTGTTAGATCATTGATATATTGGGTAAAAAGGAGAGTAAATACAAAAAAGGGATTGGTGGCTGGTAAAAAACTGATAGCGTCAATGGTTTAGAAGTGAAAGGAATACATGTAAAAATACATAAGTAAATTAGCTGAAAGGCTAGGAGGGGATCATTACAAGTGGGAGGCTCAAGTTCAATAAATTGAAGGAGATTGGTTTTGGAGCTGACAAGGCCTAGGGATGGGCTAAAGAGAAAAATCATTGGAGATGAGCCTGAGGACTGAGAGGCTACAATGAGATGGAGTACCTGACAGATTTTGAAGTCAACAACAATGATAGGGACATATGTGTAAAAAGGAAGATGGTGAGCCAGGTGCTACAGTTATCAGTGAATGTAGGTGAATGAGCAGGCTGAAAGACCCAAGCAACAGTTAGAGGCAGTGAGTAATACACTTGCAGACATGAACTTCAAAGGAGCAGAAGATTTTGAAGGATGAAGAAAGAATAATGGTCTAGAAGCAGCTCCAGACCCTGAGGTGTAAGAAATAAGACCAAAAATAAGCCTCTGTTAAGAGGGCTGCCAGGGAGGTGTGTTCTCCAAGACAGCCAGGTTTCAGCAAAGTTTAGAAAAGGAACATTCATAGAACAAGCTGGGAATATAAGGATGATGATAGACGAATCCAAAGGTCACAGAGGAAGAGTTTGAAAGATCAAGTCTGATTAGGGGATTGGGTCAGATTAGGGGACACACACCATAGCATGAGGATGACAGATGATATGATGAGGTAAGCAGCCTGGTATGGAAACCCAACCAACTTGTTTGTTTCCATAGGGAAGTACATTCTGAGTTCTGAAAAAAGTGATAAATGAACTTTGGAAACTTGCAATATTATTATGCATTATTACTCAAAAACTCATTATTATACTGATCACTGATTATTATTTTACTGGTTAGGCCAAGAAGTTATAGCCCCCAAGGCAGACAAAATATTTCAAGTTCTAATGCCACTTCACTTATTATTTTTATTTTTATTTATTGATTTTCTTTTTTTTGAGAGAGTGAGAAAGAGAGAAAAATATCAACTTGTTCCACTTACCTTACATTCACTGGTTGATTCCCATATGTGCCCCGACTGAGAATCAAACCAACAACCCTGGTGTATCAGGATGATGCTCCAACCAGTTGAGCTATCTAGCCAGGGTTAATTCCACCTCATTTAGAAATATATTCTTGGGCCCCAATTGTCTTACCTATAAAATAGGAGTGAAAATATTTTGCCTGCTTAGGAAATAGGAGTCTAGGCCAGATGATCACCTGTGGTTCCACCGGGAGTGCATTTTTGAGCTACGGTTCTGGAGAAGGAGTGACAAAGTGATCAACTCATTTTATGAGGATAGGGTAATCTTGCCTCTGAAATCAGTTAAAGATAATGTGAGAAAAGTATTAAAGACCTATTTCATCTATAAATATAGACACAAAAACTCTTAATAAGATATTGCTTAACTAAATGTAAAAGTGTTTTTAAAGACAACACATCACAAACAAGGGCAGTTTATCCCAGGGATACAAGTGTCTCTATTAGAAAACCCATCAATGTAATTCACCACATTAATAAACTAAAGAAAAAACTATATGGTTACCTCAATCATTTGATTAGTTTCAACACCTATTTATGATAAGAACTTTTAGAAAACAAAGATTACAAGCAAAATAGAACCAGAGACATGGAAATAAGGAACAAACTGACAGCGACCAGGAGGGAGGGGATAAGGGGGGAAAGAAGGGGAACGGTCTAGTCAAGGAACATGTAAAAAGGATCCATGGACATGAAAAACAGGGCAGGGAGTGACGAATTGGGGGCGATGGGGCAGGGAGAACGAGGCAGGGAAATTGGAACAACTGTAATTGAACGACAATAAAATAAAATCTAAAAATGTTTTTAAAAAAGAAAACAAAGATTTAGAAAGGAAATTCTTTTTTGAATTTTTGAGTTTATTTCAGTCAGACTGAAGACATATGCCAGGGAGCAAGATCTCAAATGCTCCCAGAAAGGATAATTTATACTTCATGCAGATATATTAGACTCAATTCTTTTTTCATGGGGAAAAGTACAAATATGTTCACTATTACCCCTTTTCTTTGACAAAGTCCTTAAAGTCATGATAATTACAACAAGGAAGTAAAATAAATAAGTAGTGCAAAGGGACAACATAGAACATAGAACTGATTTACAGATGATCCCATCATCTACTTGGAAAAGTGAACAGAATCAGCAAGATGTTCAGCAAGGTAGCTGTACACAATATCAACCTACAAAAAAAATCACTAGTATTTTACTACACTAGTAATAACAAAATATAATTAAAAATAACACTCAATTTGCATCAGTGACAAAATTATAGATAAGTTAGGAATTAACCAAGTACTTATAAGACCTCAGTGGAAAATAGTTTTTTTCTAATAAACGACATAGAAGATGGCCTGAATAAAAAATAGTTCATTACAAAGATACCAGCTGTCCCCAGATAAATTTCCAATTTGTTATATTATCAATTTTTAAAAAGATCTTGAGCCCTGATTGGTGTGGCTCAGTTGGTTGGGTGTTGTCCCGCAAAGCTAAAAGTCGCTGGTTCTATTCCTAGTCAGCACACATGCCTGAATTGCAGGTTCATCCCAGGTCGGTTGGGCACATGGGAGAGGCCATCAATTGATGTTGCTCTTTCTTCCTCTTTCCCCTCTCTAAAAATAAATATATAAAATATATATTTAAGAAGATCTTGATAAGGTTAACCCAAAATGTGTATGTAGCAATAAAAGACCACAAGTGATAAGTTGACATTGAAAAAGAAGAGTAACAAGAGGAGTCTTGCCCTTCCAGAAATTTAAACTTGCTACAAAGCATTGTGAAAAACAGAAATTTGCAGTATTAGTTGTAACTGTGATAACATCGCAGCCCTGGCTGGTGTGGCTCAGTGGATTGAGTGCTGTTTTGTGAACCAAAGTGTTGCTAGTTCTATTCCCAGTCAAGGCACATGGCTGGGTTGCAACGCCAGGTCCCCAGTTGGGGGTGTGCGAGAGGCACCCGATTGATGTATCTCTTGCATGATTGATGTATCTCTTGCACATCGCATGTCGATGCTTCTCTCCGTCTCTTTATCCCTCCTTTCCCCTCTCTCTAAAAATATAATAAATAAAGTTAAATAACAGTGTAGTGTTAGTGCAAGAACAGACAGATACACCAATGAAACAGAATATGAGCTCAGAGATAGAAACTTTCATATATGTAACAGATTTTGATGTGTGGTAAATGTGGCTCACTAAGAGAAAAATAAATTGGATCCCTAACACCCAAAATAAGGATGTACTCCAGAGGGATTAAAAAGACCTAAATGTGCCCTGGCCAGGTGGCTCTGTTGGTTGGATTGTCACCCATACAACAAAGGATTGCAGGTTCAATTCCCCATCAGGGCACATACCTAGGTTGTGGGTTTGATTCCCAGTCAGGCATGTATGGGAGACAATCAATTTATATTTCTCTCTCTCTCTCGAATCAATAAAACATATCATAAATAAATAAAATGACCTAAATGTGAAAAGTAAAACTATAAAGTTATGAAAGAAAATATTTTAAAACATCTTTGTGGTGCAAAGATGGAAAAGAACATACGCAAACTTTCAAAAATCACTAACCATAAAGGGAAAAAATGTCTCTTTGATTACACCAGAAATAGGATTTCTGTTCAATGAAGCTCATCAAAGAAAATTTAATAGGCAGATGATAAAATGAGAGAAAATATTTGCATTGTTTAAATGTGACAAAGAACCAATATAATTTTTTAAATCTTGTCAATCAACAAGAAAAATATTCCAAGAGAAAACAGGCAGAGACAATAAGGAGAGAATTTACAAAAGAAAGCTAAAGCACTAACAAGTATTTAAAGGGATGCTTCAAGCCATGACTAATCAGACAGAACTTCAGTAAGATATCACCTTCCACTATGAAACTGACAAATATTAGAAATCCAAACCAACTTATGTGTTTGATTAAAATCTGATATAGTCCACTCTGGGTTTTAAAAGACTGACCAACTTGAAATATTGACTTTTGTGACAACATGGGTGGATCTTGAGAGTGTCAGAAATAAGTGAAATAAGTCAGATGGAAAAGGACAACAATCGTATGATTTCACTCATATGTGACATATAAAACAAAAAGCAACAACTGACAATACAAACAAATTCATAAATACAGACAACAGAATGGTGGTTGCCGGAGGGAAAGGGGCTTGGAGGGAGAAGTAAGAGGGTCAAGGGGGTCAGATACATTGTAATAGAGGAGACTAGACTTCGGGTGGTGAACACAACGCAGTATACACATGTTG
The DNA here is from genome assembly GCF_987537825.1 of Furipterus horrens. Classification (NCBI taxonomy): domain Eukaryota; kingdom Metazoa; phylum Chordata; class Mammalia; order Chiroptera; family Furipteridae; genus Furipterus; species Furipterus horrens. The sequence continues at coordinate 54,807,165 of NW_028327181.1, read as the reverse complement.
TATTATAAAGTTGTACACCAGATATTTATTTTTTAAATATTTTATTTACTTTTAGAGAGAAGGAGAAGGAGGGAGAAAGAGAGGGAGAGAAACATTGATGTGTGAGAGGAACATTGATCGGCTCCCTCTTGAACGTCCCCAACCAGGGACCTGGCCTGCAACTCAGGCATGTGTCCTGTCAGGGAATAGAATCAGCAGCACTCTGGTCCACAGGATGGTGTTCAATCCACCAAGCCACATCAGCCAGGGGTACACCTGATATTTATATAGTATTATTACCCAACGTTACCCCAATACACTTAATTAATTTTTTTTAATTAAAAAAAGACTGACCATCTTACATGTTGGTGCTGGTGTACAGGAATTAGAACTCTCATACACCGCTAATGGAAATGTAAAATGCTACAGCCACTTTGGAAAACAGTTTGGCAGTTTTATAAAAAATGACACATACACCTATCACATAATCCAGCCATTCTACTCCTTGGCATTTCCCGAGAGAAATTAAAGCATAGGTCTATACAAAGACACTTGTACATGAATGTTCCTAACAGCCTAATGTTGGAAATAACCTAAATGTCCATCAACAGGTGAATGGATAATCAGACTGATTACTATTGATAATGAAATCAATAATATTCAGCAATAAAAAAGAATGAATGATTGATACATGGAACAACATAGATGAACCTCAAAATAATTGTTAAGTGAAAGAAGCCAGACAAAAAGCGTACACTCTGCCATTTACATAAAATTCTAAAAAATTCAAACGGTCTATTATAACAAAGCAGATTAATGGTAACCTAGGGGATGAGGAAGGGCTAAAGGAAAGCATTACAAAGAGGTACAAGAAAATTTTGTGGAATGATGAATATGTTCATTATCTTGATTATTCAGACAGTTTTACGGGTGTATACATATGTCAAAACTTAAATTATAGTCCTGGCTGGGTAGCTCAGTTGTTTAGATCATCATCCCAATACACCAAAGTTGTGGGTTTGATCCCCGGTCAGGGCACATACAAGAATCAACCAATGAGTGCCTAAATAAGTGGAACAACAAATCAATGTTCCTCTCTCTCTCTTTCTAAAATTAATAACAAAAGAATTTTAAACCTAAATTGTACAATTAAAATATGTGCAGTTTTTGGGCTGTTTTTTTGTTTTTGTTTTTTTTGCAATTATGCCTCAATAAAGCTGTTTTAAACAACAGAAAGAAATAACTTAATTCAGCCCTGGCTGGCATGTCTCAGTTGGTTGTGCATCATCCTTCAAACCAAAAGGTCGCAGGTTTGATTCCCAGTCAGGGCACATGACTGGGTTGTGAGTTGGAACTCCAGTTGGGGCGTGTACAAGAGGCAACCTGATTGATGTTTCTATCTCACATCAATATTTCTCTCCCTCTCTTTCTCCTTCCCTTTCCCTCTCTCTAGAATCAAAAGAAAAAACAATTTTTTAAAACTTCATTCAGTTTAATCTCGTCTAAGCACTATATGAATATTACACTATTCACCTTCATTAAAACCCTGAGATGTAGATACTATTATTATCTCCCTTCTCATTTTACCAGTGAGGTAAATAAGGCACAAAGAGTTTAGGTAAGTTTCCCAAGGGCACAAAGTTAGTAAGCATCAGAGCAGGGCTCAAACTAAGGCAGTTTGGGCCCAGATTCCATACTCTTTTTTTTTTTTTTTTTTTAAGATTTTATTTATTTATTTTTTAGAGAGAGGAAGGAAGGGAGAGAGGGAGAGAGAGAGATCAACGTGTGAGAGAAACATTGAACAGTTGCCTCTCTCATGCCCCCAACTGGGGACCTGGCCCATAACCAGGCATATGCCCTGACCAGAAATTGAACTGGCAACCTTTTGGTCTGCAGGCCAGCACTCAATTCACTGAGCCACATGAGCCAGGGCCATACTCTTTTTTTCAATTCTCACTTGTGGATATATTCAGTGATTTTAGGGAGAGAGGAAGGGAAAGAGAGAGAGGGGGAGAAAGAGAGGGGGGAGGACATCTGTGTGAGACAGAAACATTGATTGGTTGCCTCACACAACCCAGGTATGTGCCCTGACTCAGAATTGAACCTGCAGTGTTCTGGTGCACGGGGACAACACTGCAATCAACTGAGCAACCCAGCCAGGGCAGAGTCCATGGAACTCCTAACTATGCTGCCTCTGGGTGGATAGTGACTGAGAGGGTGTGGTGGTAATAGAATCCTTCCACGTTACCGATGGAAGTGGAGACTGGGACAGTCATTCTTAGCAGCAAGCTGCCAGCACTTAGTCATATTAGATGTAAGTATACCCTATGACTCAGCAATTCCACTTGCGAGAACTATATAAATAAAGACATAGACATAGGCTGAGGCAGAGATATATCTTCCAAAGGAGTTCTCATAGGAGTTCATAATGAATCTTGTGTGAAAGTGTTCATTGCCACATTATTTGTTGTGGCCGGGAACTGAAGGTGACATGGGTGCTCACCGAAAGGATTATAAAACGTGGTGTGACTGATACTGTGGAGTACTATGCAAAAATAAATTTGACAATCACAGAGCATGAATGAGTTTTTAAAACAGTGCTTATCAAAATAAGTAAGATCTTGTCCTGGCTGTGTGGCTCAATTATTGGAGCGCTGTCCCATAACCAAAGTGTTGTGAGTTCAGTTTCCAGTTGGGGTGCATGGGAAAGGCAGCCAAAAGATGTTTCTCTCTCAAGTCACTGTTTTTCTCTCTCTCTCCCTTCCTCTCTTTATGAAATCAATGAGAAAATGTCCTCCAAAGAGGATTTAAAAATAAAAGAAATAAGATCAGAAAGAAAGATATAGCTCTGGCCAAGAGGCTCAGCTGGGTTGGAGCATCATCCTGATGTGCCAATGTTGTGGGTTCGATCCCAGGTCAGGGCACATACAAGAGTCAATGAGTGTATAAAGAAGTAGAAGAATAAATCTAAGTCTTCTCACTCTCCCTCCCTTCTCTCTGTCTAAAATCAATCAGTAAGAAAAAATTTTTAAGGATTTTTAACAATAATAAAAGATATAACAAGACACTATATGAATTTAAAATATACACAAAACAATTCATATTTTACAAGAGCACAAACAAAAACAAGCATTAAAGGCATTGCAAGGGTTGCCTTTGAAGGGGGGGACAAACAGGAAATGTGCATGTAAATAAAGAGAATTTAGAAAACTATTTTATTTATTTTTATAGAGGGGGTAGGGAAAAAGAGAGGGAGAGAAACATCAACATACGAGAGATACATTGATCTGTTGCCTCTCTCATGACCCCAACTGGGGACCCGGCCCACAACCAAGGCATGTGCCCTGACTGGGAATTGAACCAGCAACCTTTCAGTCCACAGAGCCACACCAGCCAGGGCAAAAGAGTTTGTTTTTGTTTTTTTTAATTTTTTAAGTATATTTTATTGATTATGTTATTACATTTGTCCCAGTTTTTTTTCCCTTTGCTCCCCTCTGCTCAGTACCACCCTTCCTTCCAACAATCCCACCCTCCTTAGTTCATTTCCATGGGTTGTCCATATAAGTTCTTTGGCTTCACTCTTTCCTATATTATTCTTAACTTGCCCTGTCTATTTTGTACCAACCAATTATACTTCTTAATCCCTGCACCATTTCCCCATTTCTCCTCCTTCCCCCTCCCAGCTGATAACCCTCCAAATGATCCCCATACCTATGATTCTGTTCCTATTCTGGTTTGCTTAGTTGGATTTTGTTTTTATTTTTTAGATTCAGCTGTTGATAGTTGTGAGTTTGTTGTCATTTTAATGTTCATAATTTTGATCTTTTTCTTAAGTAAGTCCCTTTGACATTTCATATAATACGTAAGGGCTTGGTGATGATGAACTCCTTTAGCTTTACCTTGTCTGGGGAGCACTTTATCTGACCTTCCATTCTAAATGATAGCTTTGCTGAATAGAGTAATCTTGGTTGTAGGCCCTTGCTTTTCATCACATTGAATACTTCTTGCCAGTCCCTTCTTGCCTGCAAAGTTTCTTTTGAAAAATTAGCTGAGAGTCTTATAGGCACCCCATTTATAGGTAACTCCCTTCTTTTCCCTTGATGCTTTTAAGATTCTCCCTTTATCTTGAACCTTTGGCATTCTAATTATGATGTGTCTTGGTGTGGTCCTCTTTGGGTCTAGCTTGTTTGGGACTCTCTGTGCTTCCTGGACTTGTATATACGTCTATTTCCTTCACCAAATTTGGGAAGCTTTTCTTCATTATTTTTTTCACGTAAGCTTTCAATTTCTTGCTCTTCCTCTTCTCCTTCTGGTACCCCTATGATTTGGATGTTGGCACATTTAAAGTTGTCCCAGAGGTTCCTAAGCCTCTCTTCATTTTCTTCAATTCTCATTTCCTCATTTTATACTGGTTGACTGTTTTTTTCTTCCTTATGTTCCAAATCATTGATTTTAACCCCAGTTTCCTTCCCTTCACCATTGGTTATATGTGGATTTTCCTTCATTTCACTTAGCATAGCCTTCACTTCTTCCCTTTTGTGTTTGCCGTACTTAAGTATATCTGTCAAGCTTGTGAGCATCTTTATCACCAGTGTTTTGAACTCTGTGTCTGTTAGGTTGGCTATCTCCTCATCCCTTAGTTCTCTCACCAGAACCTTGATCTGTTCCCTCTTTTGGGCCATACCTCTCTGTCTCCTCATCTTGACAGGCTCCTGTGTTTGTTTGCCTCTGTGTCTTAGGTAGAGATGTCGCACCTGTCTGGATGAGTATTTCTTCTTTATATCTTTGTTTTTTGGACTTTCATGCAGCTCGATTTTCTGGAACTTCTGGTTGTCTCTAGTTTTTAGGTAGTTGTATTCTTCCTTAGTTGTGGAGGAGACGCAGCATGTCTGTCTCAAAAGATAACTTTTTAAACATAAAAGTCAGCTTATGCTTAGTTCAATGAAGAAAATGTATCAACAACTGTGTCGTTAATTCAATTCTCCACACCTGAGACCCTAATATATGTAGACAAAATGCAATGAAAGAACAAAGAGAGGCGATAGCATTACTGAAGCTCAGAAGTCAAGGTTTCCCTCCAGAATCTGGGAGCAAAGAGGGTCTGTACAGTAGGAGCTGGGGGCAGAGTGGGAGGTGTCGTGTGAATGAATATGCTAGCTTTCTTCTGCCTGCCAATCTCTTTACCTAACCATGGGCTGAACCCAACCAGAAAGCAGTGAATGCAGGAGGTTGGAAAACAAAAGCCTGCAGGATTTGGCTTCCCATGATACAGGGCAGAGTTTAGGGAGGATTACAATTGGTTCTGAAATTACATGGGCCAAAGATTACTATACAAAAGCAACACACACACACCATATGCATGAGCTCCAATTCAAAGTTCGCACTGTCATAAGTCTCTCCTTCATTTTCAATCCTCTGACAGTCAACATCTTTCCCCTACCTTCCATGCTATGCTTCTTTCTTTCTTTCAACATTCTCCTTATTTCTTTTTTGTCTTCTCTTCTACTTCCCCATCACTTCTCCACATTCTTTAAACTACTCTGTCTCCTATACCTAGCTCTGACTTGCTTTCCTTAATCTTGCTTTTCCTGGGGTTTAAATGACTAGACTGGACCCTGAGAAGCATCAGAAAACAAAGCATCTGAACACGTGGTAGGACAGTGCCCAGGGTACTGGACCCCAGCACTGTACTTCACTTATATTGACTTTTCATCTGCCCAGAACCTCTGCCTCCATCCTACTTTCTTTTTTCCCCTCAGCACCTTTCTCTGCTTTCCCCCCTGCCTGACCTGCTCCCTTTGTGATATTCCAGCATCCTTGGTTCTCCTTTTTCCTTCCTGATTGGTCCTCTCTGCATCCATCCATCACATCTTCTCCTGTTTGCTCATAAATGATTGGTTCTCCTTAATGTTCACATCTTCGTTCTTCATTTACACCCCCTTAGTCAGAGAGGTGGAGTAATTTACCAAATGGTTCCCTCCTTTGTGATTGCTCCCCAACCTGTGTTCTAGGCCATTGGGAGGAGATCCCCATTTTATTCATTCAACAAACATTTACTGAGTGCCTGCCCCTAGGCTGAGTGCTGGCGATACAGAGGTAAACAAGGTGATCTTCTGCTCTCAACAGTTAACATACAGAGAAAAAATAATGACAATATACTATATCGAGGACACCTGGCTTTCTGGAGGAAAACCATGAAAGGTTTCACAGAGAGGATGAACTTTTTTTGAAGGATTACTAGAAGTCTTCTGGTATTACAGACTGAGGGATTATTAATATGACAAAGACACCAAGGAATGAAAACATCACTGTGTGTCCTGGGCACAGGAAGTAAGTATTGAGTGGGTTAGATAGAAGGTGAAGAAGAGACAGGAGAGGTGAGGCAGGAGGTTTTTTGTTCACTCTGAAAAGGGGTTTGAACTTGAGAGTAGGGGCAACAGAAAGCCAGTTACTTCGGGGTTGGGAGAGATGAGGTTGAATTTTTTGTATTACACTCTGCCCTCCCTGTAAGGGAAAAGGAGGGGCAGGAATACCAGTCACGGTGAGGGCGGTCTGGACCAAGTTGGCAGCAGAACAGGTGAAGAAAATCGGATGATTGTGAGTTTAGGAGGTCAAAACACCAGTGCTGGTAACTAACTGGATAAAGGGGGCTGCAGGAGAGGAGAAAATAAGCATAACTTGCAGGATTCTGATAGGAGTGACAGGGTGGCTATTGAAACCATTCACTAAGATGAGAAACTTAGGAAGAGCAGGTTTGGACTCCACCCACGCGGTAGTTGAACATTCGGATCTGGAGCTCCGGAGAGAGGCCTCAGCTGGACGTAACACAAGCCTTAGAGGGGTTGAATGGCCAGGGACAAGGGGCCAGAGTCTACTCTAGCCCCATCTGCAAGCGGGTCCTCGCTCTCCCTCCAGGTGGCACCACAATCCCGCGCTTCTGAGCCCTGTTTCCTGTGGGGCGCCTGTTCCGTGTTCAGCTTTTCTCTGGACAAGCCCACTCCAGGTCGCGTCCTCCTCACAGGGCAGGGTTTAGCTGGGGCTTCAAATCAGGAGAGGCTTCCAGAGTGTGTCCAAGTGTCCACGCGACCAGCAAATGCGTGGGGGCCCAGGGGCCTCAGGGCTGGAGGCGTGATTGGTGTTACCACCTGCTCCTTGCGCTGCCTCCAGGAACCAACGAGAAGAACGGGGATAGGGGAAGGGCCAGAGAGACAGTTCCCGGAGCAGGGATGAATAGAAAGAGGGTCATCCGATCCGTAAGGAACGGAATTTCTTGTGCTCCAGGGCCACCTCCACGTGGGAAACATGTTGCGGACCCTTTAAAGTTCCATCTCCGGGCCGTCCCCAGCCTGGGACAAGCCGGGACACCCGGGACCTGACATTTGGCTTCTCCCAACGTGGGAGCTAAAAATAACCACCGTGGGTTACTTTAGTCCATTGCTCTTCACGCACCCCGCGAGCCGGCTCGCCCACTGTCTCAGGCCGCCCGAGTTCCCTCCCGGGCAAGGATACCTGGTCCATTCCCTCTTCTCGGACCCCGCTGTCCCAACCCGCAGCGCAAGACTTTCAAGTAGCCTCTTCAGCCCAAAACCTTGGCTGATGGGAGGATTCGTCACACGACGGGGACGAGGCTTTCTGTGCTCCAAGTAATTTTTCTCAAAACTTCCCAGCGAGAAGCTGGAGGGAACCCGAGGGGCGTGTCTCGCCCAGCACGCTGAGGGGTGTGACCTGGCTGGCGGACCCGCTCTCGGGTGCCAAATTCTAAACCCCAGGCTTAGGGAGGGGCGTGGCCTCCTGGGGTGTGCGGGCTCCTGGCCAATGGGTGCTGTGAAGGGCGTGGCCCGTGGGGGCTGTGGGGGCTCCTCTCGTCTCTTCCGTCAGGCCGGGCTCCACCAGATCCCCGGGAGCCCTGCCGCTCTCGGGCTCCTTGGCTCTATCTGTGGGTCCCGCTAGGCCCACCCTCCGCACTTCACTCCGGAACCCCTGTCGCGCCCGCTCCTTCTACCTGCCAGGCTGGACCGCAGACCCCCAGTCACCTCCCTCGTTAACTGCAGCTCCTTTGCCTCCATCTCCTAAGACAAGATGCCGTCGGGCTTCCAACAGATCGGCTCAGAAGTAGGGTTCAGCATGCGATGGTGGGACGGGGGCACAGGTCTCGCTTTTCTCGGGCTGGGGTCGCAGTTGGGGTCAGCTAAGGGGCGGTCCCCGCGCAGGCGCGGGGTAGGGGGCGGGGGAGCCTTGCTATTTATACTCGGGCTGGACAACCCGTGACTGTCGACTGTCGGATTCCAGTCCCTCCAAGAGGATGAGTGGATCTGGGGGACTCTTCAGGGGCACGGATCACAGATGGATTTTGTGAGACCAAGGGCTCGCTCCTGTCTCTAGTACATGGAGCATTGCGCCAGAATCAGGGACACCCTGCCCTCGATCCAGCTTGAGAAAGCAGATCCAGGCGGGTCTTGAACTCCATCCAGGAGCTGTCCGTCTGTCCGGGCTCTGGGGAAGTTTTCGAGGACCGGGGACCCTGTGTTGGCCCCCACCCCCCACTCTTGGCTGCTCTCCAGAACGCTGAACTTTCCCTTGGCCCCATGGTTGGTGGAGGTGCAGAGAGGGTTGGCAGCCTCCCCCACCCCCCACCCCCCAGCTCAGGTTTCTGCTTGGAGACAGCCTGTGCCGCCAGTGAGAGGCCACCACAGCCACCGCCCCTCACACCACTTTCCCGCCCCCATCTCCGGGGCAAGGCTCTTCCAGGCAAAAGCCTGAACGGTCCTGCACTTCGTTGGGGCTTAGAGGGGGAGGGGAGATCGGGGCGGAGATAGAGAAGGCCACCACAAGGGCCGTAGGCCGGGAGGAATGACCGCGATGTCCTTTTTGGAATTGCTCTTCTTGAGCCTGTTGGGGGCCTCCAGGAGTCAGCTGAGAGAACCCCCAGAGTGGGGGGAAGAGAACAGAGGCTGATGATGGTAATTCACTGTCAGTTTATAAAACCAGCCCTGTCTAGGATACTGTTAACATTTTATTTTGATTTTCACACTTTCATCGACAGGTAGGCAAACCAAGCAACATTACCCTCTTTCTCCTAACCTAGAGGAAACCTATGTTCAAAGTAGGGAATTGACTTGCCCAAGGTCACACAGACTGAACTCAGGTCTCTTAAGGCCAAGTCTGTCCCAAGGTCACAGAGGAATTGTGAGACCTAGGTCCTCAAACATTTCTCTGCCGGCTGGACTCAAACATCCAGTTTCTCCTCCATGCCCTGGTTACTGTGGGGCTCTTTCTGCTCCTGTTTACACTCAGATCTTCCCACAAGTCCTAATATGGCCCAGTTTACCTCATCCAACATGTTGGATAGAACCCAGTAACATAAGGCTCTGGCTGGGCGCAAGCCCAGGCCCCTGAGGGAAGGAAAGAAACCACGTTTCTATGTGACATGCCTCCTCTCTACTTCTGCCTGCCCAGGAAGGGGAACCCCCTCAGCAGCGAGTCACTGGGACCCTGGTCCTCACGGTATTCTCTGCTGTGCTTGGCTCCCTGCAGTTTGGCTACAACATTGGGGTCATCAATGCCCCACAGAAGGTGAGGGTCCTGCGGCTGACAGAGTGGGGGTTCCCAAACAAGGAAGGCAGGGGACAGCAGGGATGAAAAGAGAGGGAAGGGTCTGCGGGAACTCACTCCTCTGCTGTCTCCCCAGGTGATTGAACAGAGTTACAATGAGACGTGGCTGGGGAGGCAGGGGCCTGAGGGACCTGGCTCCATCCCCCCAGGCACCCTCACCACCCTCTGGGCTCTCTCCGTGGCCATCTTTTCTGTGGGCGGCATGGTCTCCTCCTTCCTCATTGGTGTCATCTCTCAGTGGCTGGGAAGGTACGGGGCTGAAGGACAAGGGTAGGGAGCAGGAAGGGAACCACAGCACAGGTACCCTAACTCTCACAGCCCCACTCTCTGCCTGCCAGGAAGAGGGCAATGCTGGTCAACAACACCCTGGCGGTGCTGGGGGGCACCCTCATGGGCCTGGCCAACGCCGCTGCCTCCTATGAGATGCTCATCCTTGGACGGTTCCTCATTGGTGCCTACTCAGGTACCCACAGCCATCATGGTCCCGCCCAGTGCCCTGCTCTCCTTCACTATCCCTGGGTTTGGTGGGAAGGAGTGTGTAGCCACCTCAGCCTTCTCTTCTTCCCTCTGCCCAGGGCTGACGTCAGGGCTGGTGCCCATGTATGTGGGGGAGATCGCCCCCACTCACCTGCGGGGCGCCTTGGGGACACTCAACCAACTAGCTATCGTCATTGGCATTCTGATTGCCCAGGTGACTGGGCCTGGCCTCATAGGGAGGGGTTTGGAGATGGGCTCTGGGGAACAGGCTGAATGGTTTCCCGCCTTCTCTCACAGGTACTGGGCTTGGAGTCCATGTTGGGCACTGCCACCCTATGGCCACTACTCCTGGGCATCACAGTGCTGCCTGCCCTCCTGCAGATGGTCCTGCTGCCCTTTTGCCCAGAAAGTCCCCGCTACCTCTACATCATCCGGAACCTGGAAGGGCCTGCCAAAAGGAGTGAGCTTCTACCCTACCTTGCTAGTGCCTATCCCCCTCCCAGACCCTCTCCTTGTCCTCTCAGACCAGCTCCTCCTCACCTCCAGGTCTGAAGCGTCTGACAGGCTGGGCTGATGTGTCTGGAGCACTGGCTGAGCTGAAGGAGGAGAAGCGGAAGCTGGAGCGCGAGCGGTCACTATCCCTGCTGCAGCTCCTGGGCAGCCGTACCCACCGGCAGCCCCTAATCATTGCAGTTGTGCTGCAGCTGAGCCAGCAGCTTTCAGGCATCAATGCCGTATGTATGCTGCTGCCTCCAGGAAGGGCAGGGTTAGGGAAGAGCCCTAGAGGAGAGGAGAAGGGAACAAGCCCCCTCCCTTAAAATTCAGGGTCAGTCCAGCTTGGTGTGGCTGCAGGGGAGGAAGGAACATCCCTGTCATCCCCCTTTCTTCTCCGCCCTCCCCCCACTTCTAGGTTTTCTATTATTCAACCAGCATTTTTGAGACGGCAGGGGTAAGACAGCCAGCATATGCCACCATAGGAGCCGGTGTGGTCAACACAGTCTTCACCTTGGTCTCGGTAACTGCTGGCCTCTGGGATGGCTGTCACCATGGGCTTCACACCCCTTGGTTGTCTCCGTCCACCCAATCCCTCCCACTTCCCATGCCCTGAAGCCCCCCTGCCAAGCCCTGACTCTCCCCACAGGTGCTGTTGGTGGAGCGGGCTGGACGCAGGACACTCCATCTTCTTGGCCTGGCAGGGATGTGTGGTTGTGCCATCTTGATGACTGTGGCCCTCCTGCTGCTGGTGAGGCCTGGGGAGTGGGAAGGGGACCAGTGGCCCAACCCATGGGGACTGCCCCAAGAGCCTCTGTGTCCAGCCAGGGCCATTCCTCAACACATGTGCCTTTGATCCTGGAGCCAGCCTGTGTGCCAGGCCACAGTCTGTGCTCTGGAAGGACGCAGGCAGCACTTCCTCCCGTCCTGCGAGAAAGCTGTAGCACAACTCTGGCAGCCAGGGAGGAGGGCCCCTGTCCAGCCCTGGGAACAATTCCTAAGGGCCCAGCTTTAGTACCAAAAGGGAACTGATCACCTTTTGTGGTTATTTTTATTCCATTATTTTTTTCTTGTTTGGGGGAATTGCTTATCTTAACAGCTGAGAGTCCACAACATTCCCTCAGCTTTGAATTGGGATAGGGCAGACAGCTGAATGTCAGCATTCAGAAATGCTCAAGAGCCTGTTTTAACTAAGGGTGGCAGCTCCCCTCCCCATGAGCTGCTGGGAGGGGCTGATTTCAGTTCTCTGGGTTGAACACAAAGGAAGATTCAGAAAGGTCTGACCTGAATTCCCACCTTTCCTGCCTGGTCCCCAGGAGCGGGTTCCAGCCATGAGCTATGTCTCCATCGTGGCCATCTTCGGCTTTGTGGCCTTCTTTGAGATTGGGCCCGGCCCCATCCCCTGGTTCATAGTGGCCGAGCTCTTCAGCCAGGGGCCCCGCCCAGCAGCCATGGCTCTGGCCGGTTTCTCCAACTGGACGTGCAATTTCCTCGTTGGCATGTGTTTCCAGTATGTTGCGGTAGGTGGCCTGCTCCTGTCTGATCTCCCACAACCGTAGGCCAGAGAGGGGCAACTCACAGCCAGCCATTGGCTTTCCAGTCAGGCACTTCCCTAGCCCACAGGCTACTGGTCTTGAGGATCACTTTGGTGGACCATGTAGGGGCTGAAGACCACCTGCTCCACCAGAACCAAAAGAAAGAAGGGAGCTGAATTAGATCACAAAGCAACAGAGGTGTCTTCAAAACAAACTAGTGGCATAACATATTTACACTAGGAATAAAATTATAAAATTCATATTAATACAGTGAATGGCTGGGAATCCACTCTGAGTGTGGTAACTCAGGATTGTAAGGGGGGAAACTATAGGATAGTTGGGGTTCAGAGGATCCTTTTTTCACTAAATTCTCATTCCCAGTTATTTCCATTGCCCCACAAAGGAGCCACCTGCTTTCTGCAGGATCCCAGCTCCCTATGAGAGACTTTAGTTCCCAGCTTGCCTGAGACTGCCCTTCCCCTCCCCTTTGTCACACCTCTTTCTTTGCCTGTCCCAGGATGCTATGGGTCCCTACGTCTTCCTTCTATTTGCTGTCCTCCTGCTCGGCTTCTTCATTTTCACCTTCCTCAGAGTGCCTGAAACCCGAGGCCGGACATTTGACCAGATTTCAGCTGCCTTCCGTCGGACACCCTCTCTTTTAGAGCAGGAGGTGAAGCCCAGCACAGAACTTGAGTACTTAGGGCCAGATGAGAATGACTGAGGGGCCGGGCAGGGGTGGGAGAGCCAGTTCTCTCTCTGTCCCCCAAGACCCCCTCCCTTCCTCTGTGGCACTTTAACCCTCTCTTCCCCATCCCTTCCAGGGTGGAGAAAGCCCCTGCAGCCTGGGGGAATTGGGAAGCTGGAAGGAGGAGTGGCCTGAGCACCTCCTCTTTCCCCTTGTGTGAGTCTTGGATTATTTATGTGTTATGGTTAGGCTGGGGCCATCAGGGTGGGCCATGCTCCCCTTTTGTCCTCCTCCTCCTTTTTCAGCCCCACCCCGCCTCAGCTCCAGAATATACTTTTGCCCCTCCGCTAGAGAGGAGGGACTGGAGGAGAGGCTCTGCGACTGACTTTAATGTAGGTGAACTGAGGTACAGAGCAGGAATGGACAAAGGAAATTGAATTTCCTGTCACCTTGGACTCCTCCCGCTCTCTGGCACTTTCTCTGAATTCTTGCCACACAGACTGGGTGAAGAGGGCTCTGTCTTGACCCCTCCAAGGCAAAGGATGCACCTTTCTGAGGTCTAACCTCACCTCTCTCACTGCAGGCTCAGTCCTCTTGTTTGACCTTCTAGGGCAAGAGGGAACACCTGCCTGTATGTGGTGAGAAAAAGGGACAGCAAGTTCCTGACTCTAAACTTAGGGCTGTGGCCCTACCCCAACTACTCCCCAAGGCCCCAACTCTTTCCTCCTCTCCCATTCTGGAAGGGTGTTGTACCCACAGGCTTCTGACCAACTAAGGGAAAGAGATTTGAAAGGCTGCCTGTAAACACTAGGCTGGGAGGAATCTTCAGATATTTTTGTATTGTTTGAAAAAGAAGGGGTAGGGAGAAGAAACCAAAAGTCTGCTGTACTAAATGTAAATATACAGATATGTATATAAAATCACTGTATGAGACGAGCGTCCTGTCGTGGAGGCACTTAAGGATGGGCTCAGGGATGATACCTTCCCCTCCCTGCTCTCCCTCCCGCCACAGCTCTAGGCTGAAGGATCCTCTGGATGCTGTCACTCATGTCCCCACTTACAGTTCTAGTAGTTGCTTTTATTAATAGTAAATGCTGCCAAGTTGGAGCTGCCGGTGGCAGACTGTGCTTTCAGCACTTTACAAAATGCTCATTCTGCAAGGGAAATATCCCCATTTGACAGATGGAAAAAGTGACTCACAGGGATGACAGCACTGGTTCAGCACTCCACAGTAGAAGCATGGGAACAGTGTTCAAGACCAGACCCTGCCTGCTGCCCACACATTCTCCTCCTCCCCATCTTTACCAGCAAGTTACCAGCAATTCTCCAAACAAAAAAGAGGCGGAGACCAAGACAACAAGAAAGCCTGTTTTTGGTTTTACTGGAGGCTCAGGTGGCACATGACAGTTCATAAAATGGCTTCAGAGGGAGCAGGTAGAGGGGAAACAAAAAATAAACTGGGGTGGGAAAGAAAAACAACCAGGAGGAAGTAAGAGCTGGCTGGTTCCTTCTCAGCCTGATTTAGGGAAAGGAGTTGGTGCCCCTAAACAAAAATGATGGATCCCTTCCTTCAACCCTTGGTAGGGGAGAGAGAGAAAAACAACAAAAAAGGCTGTTACTTTGGCCCTCCTGAGTCTCATGGAAAAAGGGGAAAAGTCGGTGTTGTGATGTCATGAATTATGGGAAAGGGGGGAGGGGATGCTGGATAGGGTGCAGGTCAGTTGGAAAAACTGGCAGATACCTGAGAGAGAAAAGGAAATGGACAAGTCATGACTAGTAACTTATCAGGACCCAGTTCCCCACCCTCTTGGCTCCCCACCCTGGGCCCTCTCCAAGAGCAGCCGCTCACCAGATGGTAGTTCTGGGTGTCCTTGAGTTGGAATCACTCCAGTACGGTGGGGGTGGGGTCCCCACTGTTGATGGCGGCTGAGGTCTAGAGAGAACAGGGGTGGTCAGTTGAGACCTTCTTGTTCTTTAGAGCCCCCCAACTTCAACCTTCTTCCACCTTACCTCTCACCATGCCTATACCCCTTTCCATTCCTCCCCCAGTTCCTATCCACAGCTGGTGCTGTGGGTCCAGGCAGAGCTGAGAGGGGAGTCTGGAGGGGCTGATACAGGACAGACTGCCTCTGCTGGGGCTTCCTGCTGGATGGGGTGCCCGCCAGAGGTGGGCCCAGCAGTACTGGCTAGTGTCAGGCTGCATGAAACGGGGTGGCGTGGGGGCAGGACCAGGAGAGGCAGGAGCAGAAGGATAGAGTAACGTGGGAAGGGGAATAAAAAGGGGAAGGAGAGAAGAAAGAGGGAAGAAAGGAGAGGGCAAGTTGGCCCCACAGTAGATGGACAGTCCAACCAAGGTCCTCACCTCCTGGGCTGTGAGCTGCCTAGGTCCAGGGGGCTGCTGCCGTCGCCGCTGGAAGTAGGGGCGGTTTCGTGGGCGCTGGGGCTCAGGCCGGGAACCATCAGTGGGACCTTGGCTGGGCTTGGTCTTGCCATCTCCACCTTCTGTGGTAGGCTGCTGGGGTGGCCTGGGGCGGAAAGGCCTGGGGAGAGAGAAGTGTGGACACCAAAGGGTGTAGGGATCCCAGTGCAGATTACCTCCCTCCCTCCCAGGACTCCCCCAGGAGAGATGGACCAGCCAGCTTCGCATCCCCATCACTACCCCCAGAAGCCAGGCTTTCAGCTCCAGGGGTTGCTTCCCGGGGGCACCCATGCATAATCTCTCAGCTGCCCAGCTCCTCTCCCCACCTATATCACTAGCTTCAGGCTTGTCTGAGAATTTAGATCTTCCCCTTCCCAACCCCCGTCCAAGGGGAAGATAGGGCACTGGAAAGACAGTCTTACCTTCGGTATCTAGGCCGGAATCTGGGTGGGGCGATCCGCTCATCTCCCTGCTGTTGGTCTGCCTCCAACGGGGCTGTCTCTTTAGGGTCTACCCCATCAGTGCCCTAGGAACACACAGAGGCCCTGGTGAGCTAGGGTAACAGCAGCTGCCCAGGACCCAGATGTCCGGACACAGCTCTTCCCAACCCTGGGGACTCTGTGTCTCTCTCTTCACCAACTCCCAGTCCTTTCCCAGGACTCGGGGAGCTGGTTCCATATTGCGAGTTCCCCTCTCACCTCTATAGGCTGCTGCTGGTTGGGGGGCCTTGGGCCTCGCACAAAGCGACGTCGGTAGAAGAAGGGTGGCGGGCGCCGTCGTCTGGGCCTCTGCCCAGGGTCTTCAGCTCGCTCCCCTTCGATGCCTGGTTCTGCCCCACCTGATGGAGCCTCTGCCACCATGGGCGGTGGGGCAGCTGGGCGAGGCCGGGGGATGAATCTGCGAAACCTACGTCGATTGGGGGCATAGCGGCTGCCCTTCACTGGCACACCCCCAGGCCCTGTTACATTAGCAGCTTCTGCACCCTGGAAGAGGTGGAGAGAACTCGCTCCAACAACACACACACAACACTCCCAAGATGGCTCCAATCGTTAGGCTCCTCCTTCTTCCAGCTAAATCCCCTTTTCAGCTTTCTTCAGCCCCTCTAACTTCTTCTTTTCACCCTCCCCCAGGGGGGCAATGGCATGTTTGGATCCTTCTAGGAGGGTCTACCTCTGTAACTTGTCCTTTTGAAATAGCTGCTACTGGGCCACCTTGAGCTTAAGATGTGGGGGAGGGGGTGCGTGGATGGAGAAAGGTCTGGCAGCAACTATCCATCTTACTAGAGGGGCTGAGTCTGAGAGCCTGGGGGACAGGGTCCCATGTGGAGAACAGACATAGGAGTGATTGAACTACAAAAAAACCCAGATATTAATTACTAAGTGATAACAGGGACATGTTCTTTAGGACATCGCTTAGAGCAGCCAAAGTGTTAATGATGACAATGTCTGCATGACAACATGGTCTGGGCTAATGGGCTGGAGGAAGATTGCCTCAGGAGGGCCAAAGCCTGGGATGACATCCAGACCACCCTCCCACTGTGTATCCCACCACAGCCCCCAAACCTTCTCTCCTTCCACGACATCAAACTCCACAGTCTCTCCATCTCCAACGCTGCGCAGAAACTTCCTGGGGTTGTTTCTTTTAATAGCTGTCTAGTTAGGGGAAAGGCCATGAGAAAGGTGAAGACTAAGAGTCTCTCTCACCCCTGCTGGCCCACCACCCAATTCTATTCTTTTCACCATTTTATTTGTGGGCTGGGGTCGGAAGGTGAAGCAAGGAGAAGGTAGTAGGATTTAATAGGGGAAAAGCCATGAACGAGGCACCTCAAGAACGATTGTGCAGTTACCACTGTCCCAGGACACACTCCCTCCTCCCTTTACCCCTCAGGGATTTCAAAAAGAGAGGCAGGAAACATGAGCTCAGAATCAAAAAGCAGACAGTCTTAAGGTGCAAAGTGGGTAAAATGTACTGTGCCTCTTACCTCAATCCCACTGAGAGCTCCTTCCACCAAAGCAGTGGTTCTCAAACTGAGGTCTGCATCAGAATCACCTGGAGCTTGTTAAAACGGACTGCCAGCCCCTCCCCCATGCCTGATTGAGTCAGTAGGTCTGGGGTGGGGCCTGAGAATTTGGATGCCAGGCAATGCTGCTGGTGCAGGAACCACACTTTGAGAACCACCGAACTCAAGCATCTATAGCCTGTGTCCTTTCCCTCTGAACAATGTTTGTGATTCAGTCTTGTGGTGTTAACAGGTTCCAGTAGGTACTGATTATGCGATGCCCAGAGGGCAGCACATTCATTTCTTAGAGACAACCCAACACAAGTGGGGCCAATGGCAGTAATTCAGGCACCTGATGCAGATGGGGAGGGAAACAATTTCCTGGTGGACATGCTGTTGTGAGGTAAAAGCTGGAGAAGCATGATCTGTGCTGCTAAGAATTATGGCAAAGGTCTCTGAAGAGAGGGTAGGTTCCTTCCTTCAGAAAGCCAACCTTGCTCTTACCTGGTGAACAAAGACATCCTCCTTGGTGTCATTCCTGCAGAACAGGATGCATTGTTAGGGGGTGGCTTTGGTGAGTAATTCACCTCCCCCAAGGGCTCCCTAGCCATCTAGTCCTAAAATCAGTAGGCTTATCCTCTCCAGCCCTCCATGGTGGCTTAGAGGCAGACAGGGCCCCCAGGAGCTGGTATGAAGAAAGTATACCTAAACCTTGGTGGAAAACCTGGGCTTCATGAAGAAAGGATGGAGGAGGAAGTATCTTGCAGGCACTAAGCACTCTACCCTCTACCACTTAGAACCTGGTAGTGCTGGGTATAACTGTCCCTAGTCAACCTGCTCTTCCTCAACTCCCATCATGCTTGGAAAATTCCACTCCTGTCTCCTTCCTCCTATAGTCAAGAAGGAGCAAGAAAGTGGGGACAGGGGAAAAGGTGCAGAACAAGTTTGAGATAGGGACAATGTGTCAAGAAGTTCCTCTAAATAGCCCCAAACTTTATTCTCAGCCTCAAACAGAAGGTAAAGCCCAGGATCAGGCCCCCTTTCAACACACCAAGGGACCAAGGGTGAGAGAGAAGATAATATTTGATCATTCTGTATTACTACTTGCCTATTACCCCTGTTTATCCCCTAGCACCCCAATGTGAGGGAGGGGAGAGGTTTTCCTTCAGAACCTCCCAGGAGTCCTCAGTTTCCAGAATTAGAGAAGAGCCCTTCCCTAGAACAAATATTCTAGTTGTAAAGCACTTGGATCTGCACAAAGGTCAGCCTGCTAAGAGGGAACTAGGGCCTCCCAAGAGGTCTGGGCTGGGCAAGGTGCCCTGGCTGGAGAAGGGCCCATATGGGGAGACCAGGCTTTGCTCAAAATCTGCCACTAGGGCCCCTCCCAGTGCCAGGAGGGAGTGAGGCTGCCAAAGAGAAGGAAAACAGCAGCCTCTGACTGGGCTGGCTCCTTTCCCAACCTCCACCAGACTCAGCCCCATCAGGTGGGGGGTTCAAATGAGCCAGTAACTTTCTAAGGAAGATGAGTTATAAGAATGCTATGTGTTCTGCCTGAAAGAGGAAATGAGTGAGCCCAGGAGCTCTGGGGCACAGAGATCAGGTACATTCTGCCCCAAAGGTGAGGCAAGCTAAACCAGAAGGTGAGAAACAAGCTGGGAGGGTCAGAGCCAGGTTTGCCAACTTTCTAGATCATTAGCCCTCTGATGCCCTTGAAGATGAGGAACATCATCTTGCCCTCATTTGTGTAGGATTTAAAGACTTTTAATCAGCATCAGCTGGGGATTGCAACCATGTGCTTCGGCCAGGGTAGAAATGAGGTTGGGAAGGTGTCCAGTCCCACAGGCCAGTTTGGAAGACACCCATTCCACACCCTCCCTGAGTTTCTCAGATACCTGTTGATGAATCCGTAACCATTCCGGACGTTGAACCATTTGACAGTGCCCAGGACCTGGATTGCTGCCAGGCAGAGATGCAGTGGGGACAGTAAGATGGGGGGAAGAGATGGAGTTGGACTCAGTTTTGAGACACTCCAAAATCTAACCTACCTCCCTATTGCCTAGTAAGCCTAACTTCAAATGGAAGTGCCCACACAGAGAGGCTCAGGCTTTCAAAACCCTTCCAACTCTAAGATATGTTCCTCAAAGCCTACAAATCCAGGCCCTTCATGTAGGATCGCACACTCACCTCATCCACAAAGCGAGGCCCTCAGGTCATACCTGAGGGGTTTTCTAGCCTTGTTAATGTAAGGGTCCCTAGTGCACCTGCTTCCCGGGCTTAGAGATTTACCTGGTGCTAACCTGAGTCAACTAGGCCAAGTCTCCCGCCCCGGGGGCGTGGCCAGACCCTAGCTGGACCTGCTTACCACGCCCTCCGGCCCACGAAGGCACGGAAGGACTTTCCATCACGGGAACCCACTATAGTCCGCTGCTCCTAGCCCAGATAGTCCTTTGAGCCTCCGGGCCAGGCCCACCTTCGGCTTTCTGGACCCCGCCGGGCTCCACGATGCCCCTCACCCAGCCCACCCACCCTCTTAGAACCGCCCTGGCACGCGTCCCCCCCTCACCCAGCACCGGCTTGTCCGCCTGACTCCGGGCTGAGGGCACGGGGGTCCCCGAGGCCGTCGTCGCCGGGTTGCCAGCGGGGTGGGGGCCCGGCGCTGATGGGGTCCCAGCGGCTGGGCCCGAGGCGGCTCCGACCCCGCCGCCTGCTTTCTGTGGTTCCCCCGCCGGCACCGGTACAACCGCTACCACCCCTGCCGCCGTCGCGGGCACCGTGGCCGCGGGGGCCGCTGATGCCACCGCTGCAGCCTCCGCCTCGCTCATCCCGCCGGGTTCAGTACCGGCCCCCGCCACCACCACCTCCTCCGCCGCCACCGCCGCCACTACCGCCCCGGCCCCTACCCCCGGCTCGCGAACCAGCCACCCCACTAGATCCTCGCGCCCCGAGACTCGCCCGCAAGCCGGCAGCGGGCCCTGAACCCAGGCCAATCGCAGCCTGCAGCCGCGGCGCGCGTAAGCCCCGCCTGCTGGCCACAGGCCAATCCTAGCGGAGCAGCCCTCGCCGACCCGCAAGCCCGCCCCGCCTCCCGGACTTCGCGTTGAGGCTGAGGCCCTCGCCCACGGCCTCGTAAGTACACCTGGGCCCCGCCCCGAAGCTGTCACGTGATCGTGCAGGTCTCACCCATTGGTCGACAGCTCTTTTCCCCTCCCCCCTCCGCCCAATTCCACCGGCCGCGGGAAATCAAACGGGCTAGTGGCGCCCCAACGGCCACCTGGCGGTAGCGCGGAGGGCGGGGTTGGGTGGGCAGCTCCAAGGTTACCCCTAACGACTTGGGTCTGGGTCTGGACTCCGCAGTCCAGTTCTGGCCTCGAGCGCACGGATCACCTCCACCCTCGAGACCGCCTTGGCTCGCACGCTGCTTAGGTGTGAATGCCTTCTGCCAGCCGGCCCCCACCCTCTTTCCAGAGGATGCCTGCACAGCCCAGGCTGCGGTATTTGCCAGCTGAGCAAGCTGGAAGGCACAGCAGAACGACTTTTTCAGCTCACGGTTACTTTCAAAAGCCAGGGACCCTCACCTTTGTTTTTAAGGTAAAATTTGCTTATAACAAAATGCACAACTCTTCTGAGTTTTGATAAACATGTTAATCCAGGTAGTCAATACCCTAGTCAAGGTATTCTTCCCTCGCCCTCTGATGTCTACCACTCTAGATTAGTTTCAGGGTCCGTAGTGCTGGGCGCTGTGGTCTCCCCCCTCGCCCTGGCCTCTCCCTTCTTCTTTTCTTCTACATATCACTCCTACTACATCAATTCTTTATTTTCCTCATGGCATTTTTGAAAATATGAGAGTATCCTGCTTCTTTTGCTTCTTTATTCTATTCCCCAGCGCCCTTATCCTCCTTCCCCTGTCCCCTCCGCAACGCTAGACTGAACTCTGCTGCAATAACAGTTCTGACTTCTGGAACAGTGCAAAGCACAACGCAGGCTCTCCATATTTCTTCAACAAATGAATGGTCCTCGTTCCACAGATGAGAAGACTGGGGTCTGATGGGAAGCTTGCCTCAGTTTCTCAGGGGCGTGGAGGGTCCGTCCCGGTAGCAGCAATCTGCCTCCCAGAATAACGCAGCTCCAGAAGTTGCTGCTCCCGAGGGCCGCCTCCGTGACCCAGGGAGGACGTGGCCGGTGCTGGGCAGCTCGTATTTTTAGCCGGGACAGAGCGCCCGGGGCAGCACACGTGTCCCCACGCGCCACTCCGCCCCACGTGCGCTTCCCCAGGCCAGGTGTACCCCTGCCAAACCCGGCCTCCGCTCTGCAGCCACGGCCACAGCAGGCGCCAATCCCGGTCCTGGAGCGCCCTCTTCCGGCCGCTCCCGGGGCCTGCCTGCATTGACTTCCTTGCCGTTATTTAATCGGGTGCCCCTCTCACTCCAGTTTCGGAGTTGAGGATTCTGATTCCCAGGGCACAAGGGACAGAAAAAGAAAAGATGAGAAAACAACTAAATCACAAGGCGAGGCGGTGAAAGATACAGAAATGACTACCCTCCCTTAGCCTGTTAAGGACCGATTTACCTGTGTCCACCCCTGAGCTTAAGGGGTGCCAGAAGCAGGAGAGCAAGGCTGGAGAAAGGCAAGCAAGATAGTTCACAATGTAGCCCCGACAAAAAAAAAAAAAAAAAAAAAGAATCTCATGGAACATACAGAAGGGCTCAGGTGTGGACTAAGTTTAACTATAAGGTTTGTGGGTGAGATGAGAGGAAGCTCATGAGAAGGATGAGCCCTGTTTGTAATAAGACCAAAAATTGGCGAGACCAGGGGTGGAGATGCTGCAGGGAAAAATACTCCCACCGAGGCCTCTGAGCTTTGAAACAACACTGTGTACATACAACAGTTACATATTCTATTCCCATGGATAAGAATTAGCAGACGCCACAGATAGAAGCAATTAATTTCCCTGTTCAGTTGAAGGGTTTGTGCATATACTTTTCTGGTTATTTAAATATATTTTTAAAGATTGTATTTATTTATTTTTAGAGAGGGGGGAAGGGAGGGAGAAAGAGAGGGAGAGAAACCAACGTGTGGTCGCCTCTAGTGCCCCCCCAACCGGGGACCTGGCTGGCAACCCAGACATGTGCCCTGACTGAGAATGCAACCGGTGACCCTTTGGTTCACAGGCAGACACTCAATCCACTGAGACACACCAGCCAGGGCTATTTAAATATTTTTATGCCCTATGGATAACAAGGGCTCCAGGCATTCTAGAGAAAAGACTTCCTCCTTTCTCTGTCACTGTCTTTTCATTTGCTCCTGCCCACCTGAAGTTGTCTCACTTATCTTGTGCCACTGTAACAAAAACAGAACAACAAAATAACCCACCCTTCCTTCTTAACTATTGCCCAGTAGTACAGCTCCATTAATTTAACACCAAACTTCCTGAAATCAGTCTTTATCTCTACTCCCTCATCTTTTTTTCACACCCCACCAACTCAAATCCAGTTTAAGTCTCCCCACTCCACTGAGACGGCTTCAGCAATGGTCTACAATCCCTTCTCTTCTTTTAATTCACGTTTTATTGTTTATGCTATTATGGTTGCTACAGTCCCTTCTTAACTGAGATCTTCAGTGGCTGCTTTTTTGGTTCTCTTTCGACTCCATACAAAGAAGTACTGTTCTTGCGGTAGCTTCCACTGCCCAACCTTCCCCTCTGCCCTAATATCTTCCCGTTGTGGCTTTTCCTTCCCACCAGCCCCAATCTTTCCTGGTCTGCCTTCTCCTGCCCCCTGCCATCCATTCCCCTGCTTTGGGTGACTACCGGCTATTGATGGCTCTTAAACCCGTGTCTCCAGCCCTGTGACCTCCCCACCTTCTATCAGACTCTCTAGCCAGTTGCTCTGCAGGCTTTCTGAAACCTGACAAGCCCACATCTCAGCTCCTCTTTTTCCTCCCTCCCGCCCCCCTCCTTGCTGAGTTATATCACCACATTCCCACAGGGATCATTCTTTAGTGCGCATTCCTTGTTTGTAGAACAGTTGTTCCTGGATGCCTAGGCTTAGCACAGCCAAGTGGAAATTAGTGGTATCAAACTGAGATAACATTTGAAAGATTTAAAATGTGGTGTCACCTCTGTCCCCTAGTACCAAATACTCCCAGCAACTTTCTTGTTGCAGCTCAAATCAGAGTTTACTTCTACTAATTCCTGACCTCTTATTTCTCAACTGCTATAGAGAGTGTTCCATACCTACAGCCTCCATCCTCTCTTCTCCCATCTACTTCTTAGCTACTGTTACCTCTGTCCTCCCCTCTTTCCAGGCTCTGCTAGCACTCTGTCAAATCCTTGATCTTTATTTCATCCTCTACCTCCTTGACCTGTCTACCTTATCTGATATTACTTACCACCTCCTTCTTGAAACATCCTTCCTTGTCTTTTTTTAAGTATATTTTATTGATTATGTTGTTACAGTAGTCCCAATTTTTTTCCCCTTTGCTCCCCTCTTCCCAGTACCCTCCTTCCCTCCAGCAATCCCTCCCCCCTTAGTTCATGTCCATGGGTTGTCCATATAAGTTCTCTGGCTTCACCCTTTTCTATATTATTCTTAACTCCCCCCTGTCTATTTTATACCAACCAATTATGCTTCTTAATCCCTATACCATTTCCCTTTTTCTCCCACTTCCCCCTCCCAGCTGATAACCCTCCAAATGATACCCATACCTATGGTTCTGTTTCTACTCTGGTTTGCTTAGTTGGATTTTGTTTTTATTTTTTAGATTCAGTTGTTGACAGTTGTGAGTTTGTTGTCATTTTAATGTTCATAGTTTTTATCTTATTTTTATTAAATAAGTCCCTTTAACATTTCAGATAATAATGCCTTGGTGATGATGAACTCCTTTAGCTTTACCTTGTCTGGGGAGCACTTTATCTGCCCTTCCATTCTAAATAATAGCTTTACTATAGAATAATCTTGGTTGTAGGTCCTTGCTTTTCATCACATTGAATACTTCTTGCCAGTCCCTTCTTGCCTGCAAAGTTTCTTTTGAAAAATTAGCTGAGAGTCTTATAGGCACCCCTGCACCCCTTTGTAGGTAACTCTCTGCACTTCTCTTGTTGCTTTTAAGATTCTCCCTTTATCTTGAACTTTTGGCATTCTAATTATGATGTGTCTTGGTATGGTCCTCTTCAGGTCTAGCTTGTTTGGGACTCTCTGTGCTTCCTGGACTTGTATGTCTATTTCCTTTGCCAAATTTGGGAAGTTTTCCTTCATTATTTTTTCATGTAAGTTTTCAATTTCTTGCTCTTCCTCTTCTCCTTCTGCGACCCTATGATTTGGATGTTGGCACATTTTTTTCAATTCTTGTTTCCTTATTCTGTACTGGTTGACTTTTTTCTTCCTTATGTTCCAAATCATTTATTTGAACCCCAGTTTCCTTCCTTTCACCATTGGTTTTGTGTGGATTTTCCTTCGTTTCATTTAGTATAACCTTCAGTTCTTCCCTTATGCGTTTGCCGTACTTAAGCATATCTGTCAAGTCTGTGAGCATTTTTATCACCAGTGTTTTGAACTCTACACCTGTTAGGTTGGCTATCTCCTCGTCACTTAGTTCTCCCACTGGAACCTTGATCTGTTCCCTCTTTTGAGCCATACTTCTCTGTCTCCTCATTTTGACAGGCTCCTGTGTTTATTTGCCTCTGTGTTTTAGGTAGAGCTGTTGCACCCGTTACGTTGTAAGGGGCAGAGCCTTAGGTATTCATCAGTACAAGGTGACCCATTTCACCATGTTGCGGCGCTGTATGTGGGGGAGGAGTCAGAGAGGGAACAATGCTGCTTGCTCAGCACTCGCCTCTTTTCCAGGCACTTCTCCCACTTCCGTATGGGACCAGTGCCTCTCTAGCTGTTGCCCTGGCCATCGTTCCCAGAGTGGGTGGGTCTGCGGATGTTCTAGGACCATGGGGCCCTTTAAACAAACAGACTCTGCTGAACGACCAGCAGTTTCTTCCTCTGCCCCAACCCCCACTGGTTTGCACGGTTAGAAGCAATGAGGCTTTATTTTCCCTGGTGCTGGAACCATAGCTATGCAGTCTGGTCTGGTGCTGGGAGCACTCCCCAGGTGTCCGTCCCTACTTTTTAAACTGTGTGACTGCACTTTCCACCAGCCTGCCACTGCTGCCACCACACCGCGCCCTGTCCACCCAGTTCCACCCCTCCTACCTGTCTGGATGAGTATTTCTTCTTTATATCTTTGTTTGTTGGACTTTCATGCAGCTCAATTTTCTGGAACTTTTGGTTTTCTCTAGTTTTGAGGTAGTTGTAATTTTTTTTAGTTGTGGAAGGAGACGCAGCATGTCTGTCTAGGCCTCCATCTTGGCCGGAAGTCTTTGTTGTTGTTGTTGTTTTTAATATTTTATTTATTTATTTTTGGAGAGAGGGGAAGGAAGGGAGAAGGAGAGGGATAGAAATATTGATGTGTGAGAGAAACATCGATCAGTTGCCTCTGGCCCACAACCCAGGCATGTACTCTGACTGGGAATTGACCCAGAAACCTTTTGGTTTGCAAGCTAGCGCTCAATCCACTGAGCCACACCAACCATGGCCCTTGTTTGTTTTTGAACCTACTGTAACAAAATACCACAGTAAGAGCTAATATTTGTTGAGCATTTACTGTGTGCCATATACTGTTCTAAGCACATTAGATGCCTGCAGTCATTTAGTAGTTACAACAACCCTGGGAAGTGGCTACTATGTTAATTATCCCAATTTTTCAGATAAGGAAACTGAGGTATAGTCAAGTGAAGCAACCAGCCTAAACTCACACCACTGTGGAACATGCTAAGCTGGGATTCAGATGCAGATCAGTCTAACACCAGAGCCCAACTTCCAAGTCACCAGCCTCCTTCCACGGTGCTGGGACTACATTTTTCCATCTTCTTCAACAATCCTTTGGCCTCACATCCCCTGTAGTTCTTTCCATATGTCAGGCTTTTTCTTCCAAACTAAATTTCTTGGAAGACCGTCTGCATTACCCAGGCTCTGCTCTTTCCTTCAGTCTGGCATTCAGGAAAGACACTGACATTTGTCATGTTACTTAATTCAGTGGATACTTTTTTTGCCCTCGTTTCTCTATGTGACGATGCAGCTGGAGACCATTTCCTTCTCAGACTTCTTCATGGGCTCCTCTGTCTTTTACTTGCCCCTTCCTAAAAGTCTGAGTCTCCAGTTCTTCTGTTCTTCTGACTCTGTAACCTCTCCTGTGGAGAGCTCAGTTACTCCCACTGCTTCAGATATGAACTGTTATGGGTAGAATTGTGTCCCCTAAGAATATATGTTGACGTTATAACCCCTGGCACCTGTGAATGTGACCTTATTTGGAAACAGGATCTTTGCAGATGTAATCAAGTTAAGATGAAGTCATTTAGGATGGGCCCTAATCCAATATTACTGGTGACTTTTTAAGAGGAAACTGCCACTTAAAGACAGACACATAGGGAAAATGTCATGTGAAGACAGAGGCAGAGACTCAACTGCTACAGCTGCAAGCCAAGGAATTCTGGTGGCTGCCAAAAGATGGAAGAGACAAGAAAGGCTCCTCTTCAAGGCTTCAGAGAGAGGCTAGCCCTGCCAACATTTTGATTTCAGATTTCTACAGAACTGTGAGAATAAATATCTGTTGTTTTAAGCACCAAGTTTGTGGTACTTTGTTACAGTAGCCCTAGGGAACCAATAATCAACCCAAACAGGAATGACTCCCCAATCTATGCCTCCAGCCTAGACCACCGGGACTCCAGACCCATGATGGCCAACTGCAAGCTGGAAATCTCTAGGCTCCCCTGTCTTTGTAAAGGGTTTCACCACATCTGGCTGCACAGATGTGGACTACACTGTCCCTCCCCGGTTCACACAATCAATATCTCTCACCTACATCACTGCCATAGCCTCTCAGCTTTCTTACCTCCAATGGTTTCCACCCCCCTCCACCCCACTTTTCACAAAATATCTCACAAGCAAAATAGCTTCTCATTTTGTTCTACTACCTACTTTATTTTCACTATATATTATTAGTATCTAATTTTTTCTTGTTAATAATTTATGAGTTTGGGATATTGTCTGTCTTACTGCAGTATTCTCAGTACCTCAAACTGTACCTGACATCTAGTAAGTGACCAGTAAATATTTGGATGAATGAAGGAAGGCAGCCAGAAAGATCTTTATAAAATGCATTTTCTTCCCTGGCATTATTTAGGCACACTAAATATACATATTCCCTATGACCCCAAAATTCATTTTCTGAGCACATGACTCAGAGAGATTCTCTTACAGGTCTTTAAGGAGGTGTGTGTGAGTATGTGAAGTTGGGAAGTTGGAGACATCCTGGCATCCATCACTGGGAGTGGGAATGTGATAAGTAAGATGTGGGGGGGGGGGGTGTTGAGTGTACACTATGGAGTATTACGCAGCCATTAGAAGCAACTGGTTAGACGTGCTTATGACAACATGGATGGATCTTTTTTTTTAAAAAAAATTGATTGATTGATTTTAGAGAGAGAAACATCAATTTGTTGTTCCACTTATCCATGCTTCATTGGTTGATTCTTCTATGAACCCTAACCACCTAACATTTCTTTCTTTTTTAAAAAATTTTATTTATTGATTTTTAGATAGAAAGATGTAGGGAGAGAAAGAGAAACATCGACTTGTTGTTCTACTTATTTATGCATTGATTGGTTGTTTCTTGTGTGTGCCCTGATTGAGGATCGAACCCACAATCTTAGCATATGGGAATGATGTTCTAATCAACAGAGCTACCTGGCCAGGGCCCAGCTAATGTTTCTTTATCTCTTGCCCACAGAACTCCCAGACCCTTTCTCATGCTGAGAGCTGATCCTTCTTCAGATTCCTCAGCTCTGGTGTCTCCACTGCTAAAAGGTCTACCAGGCTTCCAGTCTGGATTTGGCCCCATCTTGTTGCTCACTCAAACCCATATTCCCTGAAGTGAGCTGCATCACATGTCTCTGCAATTGCCTGGCTACCTCTAAATCTCCCCCACTGGCCATATGACCTAGCACAGAGCAAACCTTCTGTGACCACCTGGAGAGTGAATGAATGAGCAAATGAATCATCACAGTCAACATTCTGTAGTCATTGTGATTGGCTCAGGCACCTTCAGGGTGCTTTTCCTCCTCTCCTATCAACTCCCATTTATAAACCTATCATTCACTGGTAGTAGGTAGATACTGGCCTGAGCAGACAGACCAACATTGGATATTTATTCATTATCTGATAATCCCCCCCAACACCAACTATGGGGCACAGATTATATTGCTAAGCTCACCGCACCCCCAAGTATCTGGTACTCAGACTTGGTAAATATTAACTGAATAAATGTATGAGTGAGTGAGTACAGTCTAGATTTCTGCTGTGATCCCAGCAGCTGGGTACTGTGAGAGCAGGTTCAAGACCCCCTGCCCCTCCTCTAAGGGTTACCTGTTTACTCATTCTCAAGATCCATTTGGTGTGTTTGACTTTTATGCAAGCCCTTGAGGGTGGAGGGAAGAATAGCCCCTGTCTAGGCCCCTTGATAAGGATCAATTCACTGTGAAATATTTGTACCAGAGAACTCCTACCTCAACTCCAACCTGTTCCTGTTTTTAGCTTTTTTTTTTTCTACTGGGGAATTCTTTCCATCAGATGACTTAATTTGCCTTCACATGCAACACAGAAACAGTTCACTATGATCTCAGATGTATTTTTTAGAAGGCATAGAAAAACTTCGGAAGAAAATATGGTAAAACATTAATAGAAGTTGCCTCTGGGTGTTGGGTTTATGGTTATTTATGTTTTTCAAAATTTTTCTACAATGGACTCCTATTTTCATAATAAATAAAACTTTGCAAAATCTTTTCAATCATGTAAAACCATTCTTCTTGATACAACTGAAGCCCCTTCCCTTCTAGGTGAGGGACAAGTACAAAAAAATAGCTGGTTTGTCCTCAGTTCCATTCTAACTCACCTTCCTGAGCCCAGCTCTGCTGTGAGACTAATGTACTCACCCGTCCAACTCTGAGCTTGAATCTCAGAATCCCAGAAACTTAAGAGGATTTCCCAGTTCCTGTATGACTGCATTTGTCTTCAGGAATGGCTTGATCAATTTGTTATATCTCCCAATCACACAGATTGAAGACACTTTTGACCCACCCTTTGACTTCATCTTACTCATTCAGTTAACCACCAAGTCCCATCAATTAGATCTCCAAAATGTTTTTGGTACTCATCTTTTCCTCCCAGCCCCACTACCACTGCCTTGATCCAGGTCTTCATTCTTGCTCACTTGGGCTACTGTCAGATGTTCTTCACTGGTCTCTTGCATCCAGTCCAGCTCCAATACCACCACCACCCCAAGTATAATAACTTTACTTTTTAAAGCAGTTTCAGGTTCACAACAAAAAGCATACAAGGTCTGTCCCAGAAAGTATCTAGCCTTATAATATGAAAAATAGAGACATTTACTGAAGAAGATAGAAGATACCAGAAACATTGTACATAGTTCAATGATGACTCAGTCGTCTTCAAGGCAGGCACCTTGGGACCTCACACAGTTCTTTCAGCATCTCTTCCATTGTTCAAAACACTGTAAAATCCTTTGTTGGAATGACCATCAGCTGTCTCACCATATTTTCCTTAATCTCATTGACAGTCTCATATCTCTTCCCTCTCAAAGGTGATTTTAGTTTTGGGAAAAGCCAGAAGTCACAGGACACCAAATCTGGTTCACTGGAAGTGGTTTGAATCAAGTCATTAGCAACTGCAGCACGATGTTCCTTCTGCTCTGGTAGCAGAAGCCACAGAACAAATTTTGCCACAATACGTTTCATGCCAAGATCCTGCATCAAAATCTTGAACATAGTAGTTTTGGGAATCCCCTGACAGTCCTCACACTGTCATTCACCAATCTTTATTGATTACAGACCGTACACATTCAACATTCTCAGGTGTTTTGCTTATTGTAGGCCTTCCAGCATGTGGATCACTTTCAACAGATTCTTGATCAACTTTGAAGCATTTGTACCACACTTTATTTGCGCTGCATTTATTGCATCATCCCCGAAAGCCTTCTGAATCATCCAAATAGTTTCTGCAGAGGAATGTTCAAGCTTGATTCAAAATTTGATACAGATTTGTTGCTTTTTTCGCTCAGTCAATTTGAGTGCAACTGCCACTCAGTACACATGCTCACTCAGCAGGGTCTGCTGCACCTACTGACTAGTACAGTGAAGGTGTCATTGTTCACACACAAACATTCCAGTCCACTGTCCTTAGCTACCAGGTTACATCAATGGCTTGCAAACCATTCTCATGTTAACAATGGCTGGACTTTTTCTGAAGAGATCTCGTATATATTTCCCATATACCTCCTGCCCCACACATGCACAACCTCCACCATTATCATCATTTTAACTTTTAAATGATACACCCAGAAAGCTTTGGTTTACAAAAGAAAGAGCAGAAATTTCAGAAAATTGAGTGAAATGAGCTGGGAGGAGGGGTGATAGATTAATGTGCTACAGAAATGTATTAATTCAAGCTGATATTTGCAATTCACCTCTATCATGTCTCAGGAGTCTTAAAACAAGAGCCAGATTTGGGCTCTTGGATGCTAAGCCCAGATATTTAGTTATTCATTTTGTTTCACAGTACTGTGGTTCACCAAGCTTGCTGAAGCAAACAAGATAGCCATGAAAGTAGTGCTGGAAGCCTAGGAACTGCAGGAAGACTAGAAAGTTTCGGGAAAAGCAGCAGCTTTTTCCCTAGAACGACGGCCAGGGACATGCATTCCAAAAGATAGCTTGTTTCCAGCTTCATGGCCAACTTTTATGATTTAACTGAACGTCAGTGAAATTTAACATTCCACCATTCTTACAATTTTTTCTAAGGGTGCTCCAAAATTGTTTTGGAGACCGCAGAGAATAGTTGAGAAAAAAAGAGGAATGACAAAGTCTCTATTTAGAAGTAGAATAGCCTTCATGGGAGCCATAGGGACCAAGGCCAACCAAGGGTTTAAATAAGATGGTGGCTAGGACAGGACCGCTCTATCTTTCCGAATGAAACTCTGTGTCAGAGCAGAGCCGTACCGCTTGGAGAACTGAAGCTGCTATGTGATAACACGACAACGGGAAGACTGAAGCGGAGGCGATACTCGTGCGCATGTGTGTGACCAAAGCCCGAGGGAGGGGGCGCGGGGGGAATGGGGGATGGGTTTTGAGACAAGGGGCCCACCCTACAGCGCAAGTTTTCTTAAACGTGTAAGTCGTTTAAGTCGAGTTAAGGCCAAGGTGGGGCGTTTTCTACAACGCATGCGTTCTAAACGAGACAGGCGATACAGTGGCGTGGTCTTTTTAACGTCCTGCGTACCGACGACATTTGAGGTAGAAAGGGGTGGTCAAGATTTCAGTACGCATGCGCTTTGAGATCGAGGCGTTTCCTTCGGAGGGTGCGGAGTCTAGGACTCCTTATTGCGCAGGCGCAAGGACTGTCCGGTAGGGCTAGTGGTCTGTCTCGGGGAGGGAAGAGGAGGTTAAAGGGATTAAAAAACCGGGTGCGCCTGCGTGTTGCCTACTGGTGGGCCGAACTGAGGCTTTGTGAGGAGGCGGGGTCACGTATACGCGTCATTGGAGGGGTAGGTGGGAGGGAGGGTGGAGCTTGGAGATGATCTGTACGCTTGCGCAGTGCGGGGGTGGTGGGCGGTGGAGCTAGGGAGCACGCTTGCGCGGCTGTCACAGGGCTGCTTGGTTGGTCAGTGGGGAGTCAGCGCCTGCGTACTAAGACCCGTGTGCAGCAGCGGCGGCGGCGACGGCGGCGGCAGCAGCGGGCTCAGAGGCAGCGGTTAGGCTCGCAGCGAACGGACGGCGTCGAGTCATTGCGTTCGCGCGAGGTGAGAGCGGGAAGGACGCGCCTGCGCGGAACCTTGGCTTGAGCCTGGGAGTATTGATGGGTCTGCGCGGGGGTCGGGGAGGGGACAGAAGGCAGCGGCGGTGGCTGCCGCACGGGGTCCTGTCGGCGAGCGGCGCGAGGTGCGGAAAGGCGCGGGCGCGCGCCCGGGTTAGCGCGCTGGGTGACGGTTGGGGCCTGCCGGGTGACGTTGGAGCTACGCAAGGTGGGGGACGGCGAGCCGCGAGGCCACCACGCGGGAGAGGCCGCCGGGCGGCCACGCCGGGGCGAGGGCTGGGGGTCAGATCGGCCCGCCGGGGCAAGGGTACCTGGGCTGTTGAGAACCAGGCGCCGCGCGGCCACGTGAGGTGGGGGAGGGGGCTGTTCGGTGAGAGGACATTTGGGGGGGTTGGCGGGGGGAGGGCAGGCGGCGTGGCTCCAGCCTGGTGCGGCCTTTGAGGAGGGGGCAACGGTAGCACCGGAAGTGTCCCCCACGGGAGGCTGCTCTTGGGGTCGGAGGCCGCATGGCCAGACGTGGACTAGGTCCGCAAGGCAGCGTGGGGACCCCTCCCCCCAGTTCCCGGCCACCGGAAGCCCCGGGCGGCCACATGTTGGGCGGGAACCGGCAACCCTCTGTGCGGAGAGAGCAGGTCCACGCGGGCGCCTAGGGGAACTTGGGAATTTGAGGAGTGGGAGAAGCCCGAGGCCTGGATCCTCATCACCCAAGAGAGCCCGCTGCGGACATATGTTAGCGCTCTACCACCTCATGGGCCCCTGGAGATTTACCCCAAACCTCAGGTGAAGTGAGGGGGCCAGCCAGGTGTAAGTGGCACTGTTCCTTGCTGGAAAGCCAAAGAAATGGGGAAACCGAGGGCGATTGGATGGGAGCCCAACTCAGTGGTGCCGAAAGCGCCTTCAAGTCTCCGGAACAGTTGAGTTCCTCCTTGTTATAGGTGCTCTAAACCTTGTCACCATCTTCCTCGATGTGTATGTTTTGGAAGTTCCTTTTTAGAGTCCTTAATTCTACTAGCCTAGTGTAAGTTATACTATTCACTACCACCAGTCTTTTGCTTTCGTTTTATTGTCATTCACCACTCCCCACTCCCCCACTTTCTACTGACTTACAGGCCGGGTCTGAAAAGCCGACAGGACCAATGCATCTTGGGAAAAGTGGGAGGGCTCCCGATGAGAGACGGGGTTCCTGGGTTCCCTTTGGGGAATGAGATCGAGGTGTTTGGCAGGGGGGTTAGTTAGAAAACTACTTTCTCCCTCTTGGCTGCATCTGCAGATGCATGTTACAGAGGCGGGAATCCCCCAAAGAGGCCTTGTGGTTTCCTGTACCAATGACTGGCTTGTGTGTGGATAGGGGTGTAACAGACGGGTGGGGCCCTGTCCTCCCGTATCCACCCTCCCTTCTCCCCTCCACATTAGCCCCGCCCTTGTGCTGGCTCATAGCTGCTCACCTAATTATAGCCCTGGTTATGTGTGGGCTAAAGGGGTGGCTGGTTTCAGTGGCAAGTAACACCTGAGTCCTCCCCCTCCCAGGGATTAGGTCTTTTGCCCATCTCAGATATTTGTCATCCTAATGCCTCAAGACTTCCTTTCCCGAGCTCTGTTTACCTTTCATTGGGGTAAGGATCCAGCGTATTCTTCCACACTACACACATCAGTTCTCAAGTATTTGTGATCCCAATCAATATTTGGCCTAGGAATTTTGACATTATTTTAGGAGGGCAATGGAATAAACAACTGGAAAGAAAATGAGGCAATGTTTCCAGAGGAGGAATGAGGAGTATAAATTGGAGACACTGTTAACCTTCATTCTTACTGACCCCAGTTTTGTTTTGTTTTTCTTGACTCTAGTTGGAATCAAAGCCTCTTAAAATGGCAGATGATTTGGACTTCGAGACAGGAGATGCAGGGGCCTCTGCCACCTTCCCAATGCAGTGCTCAGCATTACGTAAGAATGGCTTTGTGGTGCTCAAAGGACGGCCATGTAAGATTGTGGAGATGTCCACCTCCAAGACTGGCAAGCACGGCCACGCCAAGGTTAGAATTTCACTTTTCACATCTTGCCTTCCCTACACTTCCCATGTCCATGTGGCTCTTGGCAGCAAGCTGTCATCAGTCCTAGCCCTCTGTCTTTTAACTCTTTTCTTACCTACCATCCCACTTCTTGTGTTCAGCACTCAGCCCTGGATACCTTTCCTACTACACTTACTCCTGGACTTGAGCCTCTTCCACAATCATTCTCTGGTAACCCGCTCTCTATCTTTGAGTCTCTTAACTTCTCTTGGTGGTCCTTTACTCTCTGGCTATTCAGCTGCTCCTTCCTTATTCCTGACTTTCACTTTTTCTGTTTGTGTCTCTTCCCTTGAATCTTTGTAGGTACTTTTTATCACTGTGCTCAGAGTTTCTCCAATCCTAACATGGAATAGTCTTTCCTGAAGGGGGCCACTGTAGCTCTGAATTTCCAAATCACCTAGCTACCACCTCTCCTTGAGTTCCTAGAGCCTCCTTGCTTTCTTGGGCCCTAATGTTCTTGTCTAGTGCTTTGCTTGGTACTTTAGACTTTTTTCCCCTTGATAGTTCAACCTGATTCATCCTTGCATTTTATGTGATTTTGTTCCCTAATCCGTTTTTAAAATCTGCTATTGACTTGGCATTCATCCTGGATTACCCATCAATGTCCTAGATCCTTCCTGTGTTCTTTCTGGTTCCCTTATTACCCAGTTGCTTGGTTCATTCTGATTTCCCCCAAGTCACTTTCCCTTTTCAGCTCTCTTCCTTTCTCAGTCCTTTTTCTCAGTTCTTTTCCTTCTGCCTTCCTTATTTCCCAAATCCTTAGCCTTTTATTCTGGTGTCTAGAAAACTTGTAAACTTTTATCTAGATTTCTCCCACTCCTAGGTTCTTGCCTTTTATTTGTCAATGATTTGGTAGCTGGAGGTAATCGATTGCTCCAGGCCTGGCCTAGTTTAGTTTACCTTGTACTGTCTGCCCAGTCTCAATGGTGGTCTTTTTGCCTCGGGTTCTTTTTAGAGGCTTTAGTCTTTCTTGACTTTATGGTTCATTCCCAGCTTCTCTAGTCTTTGCTCAAACAGTCTAGTCTGATTATCCTCATCAGTCAGGATCACCTTGAGCTTTTATCTCCTCCATCCTAGAGTTTGGTTGGGTTTCTCTTTAATGTGATGCACATATACAGGTCCACCTGGTTGGTATTGACATCTTTACTGGGAAGAAATATGAAGATATCTGCCCATCAACTCATAATATGGATGTCCCCAACATCAAAAGGAATGATTTCCAGGTATGTAAATGGTCTTGGTGTAGATGGGTTAGTAGTTGGGAGTGGGGATACAGATTAACCAGAAGAGTTTGTGTTGGGACAGAGGAAGAAAATAGCAGGAAAGGGTATTTGGTATTAGCAGTTTGCCACCCTAGTTTATCAGACCCTTGATCCTCAACCTTCAGCTTCCTTCCCTATCTGTTCCCAGCTGATTGGCATCCAGGATGGGTATCTATCACTGCTCCAGGACAGTGGGGAGGTGCGAGAGGACCTTCGTCTGCCTGAGGGAGACCTCGGCAAGGAGATTGAGCAGAAGTATGACTGTGGAGAGGAGATCCTGGTATGGGGCCCCATCCCTTCCTTCTGTGCCCAGCTTCACTCTGTGCTTCGCTCTTTGTGCTTCATCTCTTAGTCAGACTTGTGACTCTCCCTTTTGTTCCTCACAGATTACAGTGCTCTCTGCCATGACAGAGGAGGCAGCTGTTGCAATCAAGGCCATGGCAAAATAACTGGCTCCCATGTGAGTGTGACAAACTCCCCCCAAGCCTCCTTCGCATACTTTGTGGTTGCTCTAGTCTTAGTTGTTCCAGACTTTCTAGTTCAGTGTGGTTCTCACACTTCTTCCTGTTGAAAGTATTCTATCTTACCTGGTTTCTCTCTCCTACCCAGGATGCGGTGGCGGAAGCAGTGATCCTCGAGCCTGCAGAGGCCCCCTCCCCCAGCCTGGCCCAGCTCTGGCTGGGCCCTCCGCTGGACTCCTACACAATTTATTTGACGTTTTATTTTGGTTTCCCCCAGCCCCTCATTCTGTCGGGGAGCCCCTGCCCTTCATCCTGTTCCCTTGGCCAGGAGTGAGTGAGCCATGGCCTTGGTGAAGCTGCCCTCCTTTTCTCCCCTGGAACTACAGCCCTGGTGGGGGAGTGGGGGTGGGTGCTGCTTGTGGTTTAGGGATTTTTTTTTTTTTTTTTTTTTTTTCTCTCTCTCCCCCCCTGGAATCAGAAAGCTGTGGATTCTGGCAACTAATCCTTGTGGCCCTCCCCTCATCCCTGTTCCCATAGCCCTCTTCCCCAAGCACCATCCCCACAGACTGGGGACCAGCCTCCTCCCATGCCTAAGTCTCTCCCCAAATCCCTTTAGCAGGAGAGGGAAGAGGAGGAGAGAGAAGGGGACCTGCCCCCTCCTCAGGCATCTGGGAGGGCCCTGCCCCCATGGGCT
Source organism: Furipterus horrens (assembly GCF_987537825.1). Taxonomy (NCBI): domain Eukaryota; kingdom Metazoa; phylum Chordata; class Mammalia; order Chiroptera; family Furipteridae; genus Furipterus; species Furipterus horrens. The sequence goes on along the minus strand of NW_028327181.1, from coordinate 54,770,556 downwards.
TCACCCTTTCCTGTGGGCTCTCCCCAACACATTTGTTAAAATCAAACCTGAATAAAACAACAAGTTTAATATGAAGCCCCAACTTGGCTACTTTGAATAAAAAAGGTATTTGCTGATTAGGACGGAAATTTGGGAACTAAAAACATAGACTGAACTGTGACACTTGAGTTCATTACAGCCAACCCGCTGTCCCACTGTGATTTGCCATGGACCTGCCAGGTACCTGTGCTTCCCATCCCCACCCCCAAGCAGCTCTGGCCTAGTTCAGGTGGGAGGGAACACAAACAGCACCACCCAGGGGCAATGGCAGGTAGACTTTATTGGCCTAGGACCCAGGCCCTCACCCATGGTAAGGGGTGGGGTAAGGTTGATGATAAAATTTCATGGTCACTTGTGGTAGAATCTTGGGTTCTGGCTGTGCTGGAGGAAAGGGAGCCGGGGGCCAGGTTGGCTGGTGGCTGCAAAGCTTGACTGGTGGTGGTGGTGAAAGGTGGGTTTTGTCAGTGTGTATACTCTGTCATACTCCATGCCCATAAAACCAGCCCCAAGAAAAAAAGGGAAAACCGGGGGTGTGGACCACCTGCCCTACCCAGTCCTGTTTTCCCTGGTAGTACAGGGATCCTTACCTTCCCTGCTGGTTGCATCTGCACAGGGAGCTGGGGGGAGGCAAGGAGTCCTGGGGCTGGATGCAGAGCTTGGGGGTGCATGGGGCGCAGGGAGGACTGCAGAGAACAGAGTCAGGACCTGAGGCAGCCTGGGGTTCCCCTTCACATACCCCTTCCCCTGACCTCCCAAGGCTCTACACTCACTGAGTCAGAGAAGCCAGTCTGCTGGTTAGCATGTTCCATCTGCTTTTGCAGGGAAAGGGTACCACCAGGCTGGAGGAACCCTAGGTGGGTAAGAAGGGTGTGTGAAATGAGTAGAAAATGGGAAAAGGAGGGCGTGTGGAACCAGGGCCCCTGAGTGGGGTGTTATCACCTGTCTGGGTGGGCTGGAAGTGGCTGTGCACGGCATAAGGCTGTGGCTGTGGCTGAGACAAGTACTGCACTGCCGGAAATGCTGAAGGTGCTGAGAAGGCAGGAGGAGGCACAGCCATTAGAACCTCCTTTTAGTTTGTTCACAATACTCCTCCCTTTGGGCCTTGAGGAAAGCCCCCCATCTTTTCCCATCACTCACCTCTGAGCTGCTGACTAGGGCTATAGGCTGGTTGAGTGGGTCCATAGTGAGGTGGGGGCTGAGCAGTCCCATAGGCACCACCTGGGCTGCCTTGGAATTGCCCATGCTCTGGGGTCCCTGCGAAAGCTGCTGAGCCCACATAATGCCGGGTCTGAGGAGGATGAGAACTCACTGTAAACTTGGAAGCAGAATCTCAAGTGACTTGTGTATGTCCCATTTTTCCCCCATACAGTTACCCATGACTTGAATGTTCGTTTAGTAAGGTGGATGTAAATAGTAGGGAAAACAATCCTTCTACTCTTACTGTAAGCACTTGGGGTCCAAACATCTGTTTGGCTCTGTCAGCTGCCATGAGAGTGCCTGGGCGGTTGTGTCCTCCAGGGCTTCCTAGAGAGGGAGAGGGGCATGATGCTGAAACGGTAGTCTACAAGACCCGGGAGGATCCATTCTAACAAGCGGTTTCTTTATCCTCACCCTGCATGCTGAGGAGATGAGTTCCTGTGTGAACAGTCAGACTCTGTGGGTATGCAGCTGATGTCAGAGTGGTTAGGTCACTAGAATCAAAGAAATGCAGGTCAAAAATCAAGGACAAATGCACCCTCGTTTGCCATTAAACAATGGATGATCTTTTGTTACCCGACCCCTTATATTTTTTTGCCCCCAATTGAAATTTTAGCTCTCCAATCCCACCTCTGCTCCTTTCGCCTCCGTTTTTCTTCCTCGTGTAAAACTTTCTTGAGCTGCAGGAAAAGCTGGTGCTTCTCTTCCTGTAGGGCCAAAAGCTTCTCTTGCAACTTCAGGATCTGAGAGAGGAGAAAAGATGAAGGTAGGAGAGCCAAGGGAAGAAAGCTGGGAGAGATCAAGGGACTGATTACACATACTTGTTCCTTGGTCTCCTCTAGTGACATTCTCTCTTCCATTTCCTTTTTCTTTCTTCTCTCCTGTTCTTCTTTCATCTTCTGTTCCATCATCTTGTCTACTTCTTCTTCCTCTGGAGGAAGAGTCAAATAGGAAAGTGGCAGGGTGGTTAAAATAATTACAATGTTATAGACTGAAGACCAGCAAGAACTGGTTATCCCAATGATCTTTTACAATCTTAAGACAACGAGACAGGGAGAGGTAGGTTTCCTTAGGTGCTCTCCAAGGTCCTTCCCAGCTCAAGGTTTCTGGAATTCAGACCCGTCGATTTAAACTCCCACCACAACGGGACTGTTCCATCCCTTCTCTAGCTTCGGCCGCTGGTGCACTGGTCTGCCAGTGGGTGGGGGTCTGTTCGGGACAGCCGTGCCACCATGGGCGTGTGCCCTCCCGCTTTGGCCCCGGCTCACCCTGCCGCTTGCGCTCCCGCTCCATCATGATGTGCCGGTGCAACGCCCTGGCCATGGCGTTGGAAAGCTTGGGGCGCTCCAGGAGGGCAGGCATGGTGCTGCCGGGGGCGCTCAGGCCGTGGGCGCCCGGCTCTGTCGCTGACTTCCAGACCTCGGACTGGGCCTGCGGGCAGGCGGGGACTCAGGAGTGATCGCGCGCGGTCGGCCGAGACGGAAGGCCGCTCGTCGTCCCGGTCACATGTACAGGGCCCGCCGGGGCTCTAGCGCGCAAGCGCGTTGGGGTCTCTAGCCTCGGGGTTCCCGCCCCCTTCCCCGCCAACCCGGGCCCCAGCCCCTCCCTACTCGATTTTTCTTCGCTTTCTCCGCGGCCTCCTGCGCGCTCTAGCTCTGCGTCACATCCGGTAACGAGGATTAACCCTTCCGAGGTCAGAGCATCAGCGGCTTCACTGATTGGGTGGGAAGGGAAAGGCGGAAGTGCCGGGGACGGGTACCTGTGAAGTCCAAACCCTTCCACGGCGCCCGCCCGCTCCAACCGCCCCGGGGCCCAGCTTCTGCTGACTCAGCTGCAAAACGCTCCAAGTCGGCCCGGGTCCCGCGGTGGGGACCCTGGACTGGGCGGGCCGGGGTCCCCTTAGGGCGTGCAAGAGAGGTGAGACAGAGGCTCAGAGACGGTGTTTATTTGTTCCTTCGAAATCAGAGTCATGACAACTGTACAGAGGACCCAACCCCTCCACTGCCCTCGCCCTTCCCCATTCCCGCCCGATGGCCACAGAAAAAAAGCAGCTTCATGTGGGGCACAGACAGACTCCACTGGGATTCACAGTAACCAGGAACAAAAACGGAAATAAATTAAATGATACAGGGGAGGGAGTCGTGTTCCCCAAATCAGTGCATGAACAGGGTTTGCCCAGGGCCTGGAGCTGGGCTCCCCACGAGCTCCTTTGCCTCAGAGGGAGTGTTCCAGGGCCCTGGACACGGAGGTGTGTTCCACTTCCCACCTAAGTTTGAAAGACTGCCTACATGCTCCTGTGCATCTGCCAGACTGAGCACCATGCATGCTGTGGGTCACTGGAATGAGGTGGAGGCAGTCAGTCGTCAGTCAGAGTCCGCGGGCCCAAAGCCCAACTGTGCTTATAGTCGTGAGGTCTCTCCTCCTCATTCCACCCGTACCAGCAGGGCATAGAGGAGTGTGGCCCCCTTCTCCTTGGTTACCCACTCAAGTTCAGCTGGGCTGAAGTGAGGGTCAGGAGGTTCTCTGAGGACAGCAGAAGGAGGGCCAGGGGTGTAGGAGCCAGGGCGCACACACACCTGGAATGCCACCTGGGCCTGGTGTGTCCGCTGGAATTTGGGGTCCCGGAATCTGTCAGACAAAAAGCAGAAATAGGGTGGTGAGGCCTCTGGCCCCAGTCACCTCTCCCCTTTGCTAAGTGCAACCACTACACTGGCCTTGCTGTTCCTAGGAATCCCTCCCACTTTATAAACGGGACTTGGCTTTAGCTGTTCTCTGCTCTAAAAGGTCCTCCTCCCAATGCCTTTTCAGCTAACTCCCTCCCATCCCTCTCCAGCCTTTGCTCAACTCTCACCTTAATGATACCTACCCTAACTACCCTATTTAATACGTCTGCTGTGACCACACTTTTTTTAAAAGGTCTTATTTATTTGTTGAATAAAAAGGGAAATGTTTTTCTGGAAGGAAAAAGATTAGCACTTACATTTGCATGTTGGGACTAGTGGTCATTTTTCCTTTTTTAAACCTTTCTGGGTTTTTTTTTTTTTTTTTTTTTTTTTTAGCTTTTATTTATTTATTGCAGGGGTCCAGGTAAGAGAAGGAAAGAAACATCGATGTGTGAGAGAAACATCGACCAGTTGCCTCTTGCACGCCCCCACCCAGGAACCTGGCCCACACCCCAGGCATGTGCCCTGACTGAGAATCGAACCGGTGACCTTCCAGTTCACAGGCCAGCACCCAATCCACTGAACCACACCAGCCAGGGCTCCAACCGCTCGTCTAACCCACCCACCCCCACTCTATTTTTTGTTTCCATAGTACTACTTTCACCTTTAAAAATACTAAATATTTACTATGCATAAACATTCATTCTAGAGAGAAAACTTAAGTCCCACAAGAACAAGCTTCCCTTTTTTTGTTCACTGAGATAGCATGAAAGAAGTGGCATTTGTTCAACAAATGTGTGGAGAAAGGGCTGGGGGGTACCTGAGGAACTAGCAAAATAAGGTGGGAAAGGGGAAGGCAAATCATGGAGGCCCAAGTGGCCCCAGGGCCTCCCATGTACTTACTGCACTTTGGATGCCAGGGTCTCGGCCCCAGCATACTGGAGGGAGGGAGAAAGCAGCACCGGAGGGGGCTGCTCCTCCCGAGGAGGTGCACAGTTCTCGCCTGGCTCCTCAAATCCTCCCCTGGGCTCTCCCTTCAAGGGCTGGCAGCTCAGGATGGAGGCAGTGCCTGTGAGGAGAACTGGGTCAGTGTAGCCCCCTGCTTCAGCCCACAGGCCCAGCCTGCTCTGATTCTGCTGGAGCTACGGTACCTGCTCCCAACTCCCCTCGGTCCAGCACCCTCCGGATGGCTGCCACATTGCTGCCATGATATGCCATGTGCCATTTCTTGGTTAGTGTCCCAGCCTCCAGGTGGGGATTCACCCTAGGAAGTAGATAGACAGGGCAGATAGGACAAAGCTCACTGGCTCCCCAAGGTTATCCCCTAGGCTCCCCAAGATCATTCCCTAGACATGCAGTTCTGTCAATGCATGCACCCTCTTAGGATCCTCCTTTCCCAAGGGAAAAAAGAACAGTAAGGGAGACACATGATCCTCCTGCCCCATATGTACCTGAGGTTGAACCTGCACCAGCCAAATGGTAGGGCGTATTCCCGCGGGGGTTCCCCACGGCGCCTGTGGGCCTCATCCCCTCGCATCTTCCGGCAAGACTCACAGTAGCACAGGCTACGCTTCGGTGGAGGCATAAAATAGTCCTCTGTGGGAGAGTGAGTGGCAGACTTGGTGCTATGGTTCCTCAACCACATAGCCTCCTCCTGACTGGTCTCCAGGGCTCTGGGCATGGCCCTGAACTAGTCCAGGGAATGAGGCAGATTCTAGGGGACTGGATACTCACCAGGAAGCAGCAGCAGTTCTTGGAAACGGGAGCAAAGGGCATGGTACTCGCAGCTCTTGAGAGGGCTGGCAGTGGGCGGTGGACCCCAACATACACTCTCCTTGATCCCTGAGGGAGCAGAGGGACATGGGTTATAGGAGATGAGGTTAGAAGTGTGGAGTGTGGGATGGGAAGATCCTGGTCCTTTCAGGCTGGCTCACCGTCCACCATATCAGCTTTCTCCATGTCCCCTTGAGTTCCAGCACTCTTCAAACTGGCAGCTCCTGGTTCAGGACTCATAATTGTCACCTGTAGAACAGAGGGGTGGTCACCCAGTGTGACCAGCCTCCAGAGCCTGTTGATCCCCTCCTTGGACCACACACTTCCTCTTTACTTGGGCAGCTGTCTCCCAAACACTCCCATCTCCCTGCCTCCATTGCCACTAACCTGCTCACATTGCCCGTAGAGGTCCACGAGTGCATGGCAGGGCTGCGGGACATCTTGCACAGCTACCCCCTGGTCCATCCCATTGACATGGAGATGTAGCCCCCCAGAGCTGTCTAGCCGCAGTCCCAGGATGGTACCTTCAGGACAGGTGTCCAGATTTGGCCCAAACTTCTCACAGATCTGGGAGGAGAGACCTACTGTCTTCCCAGAGATCAGACTCCCACCAGTAGCAGCCACCTCACCCTTCATTCTACTCGGGCTGCCATCCCTGGGCTTTGTCGCCACACTTGCTCACTCTGTGGGCTCTGCCTCCTGCTTCCATGACCCAGACTCCACCTTCCCTTTCCCCCACTGCCACATTCTTAATTGTAGGGACATAGGAGGAGGCAGCCCGCCTGAGACTGTCCAGGAAATAATACTCACGCCTTCATGTGAGTCCACCCCTCGCACTCCCTCTCCTGTTTGACCAGCGCCTCTGTACTCAGAGACCTGGCCCCTCACTTCTCTCTGCTCCCTACCCACCTTGAAGCCATTGTGGAAGACCCCACGGCCCCGCAACAGCCAGGCTGCCCGTTTCAGGGCACAAGCAGAAGCAGGGAAGTTGAGCCTCTCGGGTGGGCAGGTGATGACTCCGAGGACGAGCGAAGATGTCCACTGCCGGTTCAGGAAGTCTATCCGTACCTGTAGAAGGCAACTTTCCTGTCACGGCCTCCTGGGAAGAGGCCACCCACCCAGCACACCCATGCTTCTCATAGCAGCCAAGGAGGAAAGATGACGCCTCCCAGCATGTGGCCTGGGATGTTGCCCCTTCCAACACTTAGAGGGATTGGAAACTAAAAATTCAGTTATTTCCTTCCCTCTTTCAGCCTTAGTCTTGCTGTGGACTCTAAGGATTCTTATCCCTAGACGCTCCCTTCCCCTGGCTAACAGTGACATCTTTTAGTTAGCAGCAGAAGGGCCTCTCCTCTGGAGAATCCTCCCTGCTCCCACATACAGGATTAAGCCCCTCTCCTAGAATCCCCCAGCTCTTCCCTACTACTTCCTCACCAGTCACCAGTGGACACTTCCTGGTAACTGATCTGTAACTCACACCACAGTATGAACAAAAGCCTGGGAAACTCATTCAAGGGACTTGCCTTCCACTTTGTCCTCAATCTAGAAAGGCCTTGCTCCAGTAGGGTTGGCCCTGGGTCACCCTGAGCAAGAGTTGCTGGGGACAAGGAAGAGATAAGGAAAGGAGGCCCACCTGGACCAGCAGCTGGGGCACCAGGGGCTGGCTGATGACAACAATGCCCTGATTGTAGCTGGCCACCCGAGTAGCTGTACGGTTACCATTGGATAGGAGGATATTCTTCCCATGGTTTTCCAGGAACTCGAGGGCTGTAGGCATAATGGCTACTTGATCCTGGCCCTGGTGTGGAGGAGACTGAGCTGCTGGGGTTGCTGATGCAACGCCCAAGCCACCCCACTAGAGTTTACACAGACTTGCACATAAGCTTCTACCCATCCAGGACAGGATCGAAGAACCCAAACACGATCTGGTGGCCAATGGCCCACCAAAGCGCTCAGCCATGTGCCCAGAGGGCCCTGCTGTAGCCTCTTACTCCCAGGCCATGCTCCTCGTCCTCATCATCCACATCACCCTCACTTCCGGTGTCCGAGATGGGGGAAGGAGGCTGGGTGCCTTCTGGCTCCTCTAGCCTCGTGGAGCTGACAATAGACACACTCCGCACTGGCCCGTATAGATCCAACACTGCCCACACGTTCTGGAGGCACAAAAGACCCAGGAAGTTGGAGATGAGTGGAAGACCTCAACCCCATTCCCAGAATCGAAGTTAAGTCTTGGGTCTACCTTGGCGACACCAGTGGCTGCAGGCCCCATATCTTCTCCATCCACCAGGATGTGCATCGAATCATCTGTCCCCCGCCGAATACCCACACGGCTCCCCACCTAGGACCAAGGTGAGACAACAGATGCTCACCCCATGTCCCCTGCCACCCCCACTCCCACCCCACCCTTATCTCTGGATTCAGCTGCTTCACCCCCAGCCTCTCTAGGTTCCGGCCATAGTTCATCCTCTGGAGCAGCCCGTCGCGCCTCACTTCACAGCTGGACACCATCCAGGTGGTCTTAGTCCGGAGTTCCAGCAGGGAAGGAGGCAGGCCAGGGCCACCGCCTGCTCCAGGCCCCATCTCCCCTGGCGCTAGTGTGGTCAGCCCTATCCGGAGGGAACCTGCCCACTTCTCATCCAGCTCTTCCACTTTCACCTGTGTGAGACAATATTAGCTTGCACTACTTGGGGGCAGGGGGTTAGGAAGAAGTCTGGCCCTGTTGTGAAGGGCCTGGAAGCCTCCTTTGTCACATCTCCACAGCCTACCTCAAAGACTTCCTCAGTCTTGAGCTCCTTGGTGCTAAAGACAAGGCCATGAGCATAGCCAGCAGCACGCACTGCCCTAGTACCATCCTCCTCCAGAGTGACATTCTTGCCACAAGTACTGTGGAATCGGTGAGCCACGCCAGCCACTGTGGAAAGATGGCGCCAAAGGAAAGGGTAGAACTGGGGCAGCAAGCTTCAGGCAGGACACAGAGCAAAGCTTTCAGGTGAAACGAAGTTGACATGAGGTCCCATCGGCCGTCACTCCTTCAAGACCCCTGACACCTTTTTTCACTAAAGCAGACTCATTCCCAAATCTGCCATGCCCAGCTTATGGTGTCCTGGCCCCTTGGTGGCAAGAAAATGTCCAGGCCTCGTGCACCAGGCATAAACTCCTGCCCTCTTCCTGGCTGCTTCCCAGCATGGGTCATTCCCTCCCCTTTCCCTGACCCGGAAGCTGTATCTCTCGGACCCACAGCAGGCAAGCAGAGCCCACCCTCCCTCCCTGTCCACTGAACCTGGGGAGTGCAGGGGGAATGACTTCTCAGTAGCAGTGTTGCTGGTCGCCAGGCTGTTGTCCATGGGGCCAGTAGCATTGGTGATGGACACCTGGACACACTGGCCATAGAGATCCACTACCGCATACACCTCTGGGTAGGAGAGGAAGGAGTCAGAGCATTGATAACCCAGGGTGGGCCAGGCTGAGGGTAGCAGGTCGAAAGCCACAGAGTAGTCACCTTTACCCGGAGGTAAGCCTGAGCAGGCGGCACCTTGGTCCTGGCCATTGATGAAGTAGTGCAGATCACCCTTGGCAGTTCGCATCATGCCGATGCGTGCACCTGTGCCCAGCGCGTCAAGGTCACACCCATAGTTGTTGCGCATCGTATTACCATCTTGCATAATAGCTGTGCCACTGGAGTGGGGGAATGGCAAAAGGGGCAAGTCAGCCTCCCGGCTTCCTCCCCATACAGGTCCCTGTCCAGTCTCTGCCTTGGATTGGGATCTCATCTGGGGTCTGAGACCCAATTCTGTCTCCCACATCCCTGGGATCCTCTCACAGAAAAAGTAGTAAATACCCCATAAGGAAGAAGGCCTGAACCCTATGGAAAGGTTCCCAAGAATTAAAGAGAACAGGTAGCCAGATTCCCCAGGTCCGTTATTGTTCATGACTACCACAGGCTTGAAACTCTGCTTCCCTCATTCCAACCAGCTCTATCCAGCCCTGCCAGTTGGTGCCCAAAGCAAGCAGCCCAACCTTAGCATCCAAGTATCATAGTCAATGTCTGTCATAGTGTTGGGGAATTCAAGGTCCTCTGGCCGAATGGCAGTCACTCCTGGGAGGAGGCAGGGATAGGTCAGAGCCAAGCCCCCAGCTATAGGCAGCCAGCAGCACCCCCCCAACCAGCCCACGCGGGCACGCTCATGCACACACACAGGGGCCCCTCACCAGCCTCAATAGAGCCTGACCAGCGATCCACCATCTTCTGAATGACAATTTCAAACAGCTCTCCATCCCGCAGGGCCCTGCCAGGGAGAGCGGTGATCACACAGGCTCCATGGGGTTGCTGAGGCTAGGCCATGGGAAAGTGGGGACATGCAAGTCCAGACACTGACCGGTTCGAGATAACAATGGCGTCATTGAACTCGCTGCGGCAGTTGTGCCGCAGTGCAGTGCGGCCCCCATTAGTGATGACGGCGTTATTGCCATGCAGCTGGTGGAAGCGCAGGTCGGAGCCCCCAGCCCCCGATGACGGGGAGCTTGGAGACACCTGGTTGTTCCCCTCAGGGAGTGGCTCAGGGACTGGGGTCACCTCTGCAAGAGGGGACATCACCCATTAGGCATACAGCTGTCTTGAGGCCTCCCGAGGCCACCCTCCTGCCCCTGCCCAGCCCGGCCCTCACCCACGTCGTCCACAATGGTGGCCTGCGCTGCCTGGCCGTAGAGATCCACAACAGCATAGACACCTGGAGGCACATTCCAGGCAGCAGGGCCCTGGGTCATCCCATTGACGAAGAAGTGGAGAGTCCCGTCCTCTCGCCGCACCACGCCCACCGTGTCCCCTGCCTTGGAAGAAGCGGGGCTGGAGTGAGGAGTCAGGCAGAGTCCCAGCCTGGGCTGGTCCTGTAGCAGCCCCACCTTAGCTACTCCCTGATGTTGAGACCTGGCAGCACATCCATTTTCCCACCTTGAGGCGGTCCAGGTTGTGTCCATATTCATCCAAGATAGTTGTCCCATTGTGCATCACCCCATTCCCAGTCATCATCCAGGTCCCTAGGAGGACAAGGAGTGGCAGACAACATGAGGGAGAAGCTAGGACTCCTCTCCTTCATATAGCAGTCCCCATATTATTCCCCAAAGCCTTTAGCCCAGGCTGCCGTTTCTCTGTCAGCTTTATTGCCAGAGAAGGACAAGAAAACTGCATTTCCCAAGCCAGCCGCACTCCTCAGCCACTGAATCAGTCGTCACAGTGTGACAGATGAAAAAAGGGCTGGAGAACAAGTGCCAGGGCTGTGAGGACAGCTTCCTCCCTAGGGCCCTATCCTGGCCCTGCCCTTCTTAGGAGCTCACCAGAACGCAAGTTGGTCATGGTGGAGGGCAATTGGAGGTAGGCAGGGTTGTGGGTGGTGACACCAATCTCAATGGAGCCAGCCCATTTGTCCACCATCTTGTCGATGCGCACCTGGAATACCTCTCCGTCCCGCAGGGCTCTGCTGCTCAGCACCACGCCATGATTGAAGTCATCAGTGGCACTGAGGGCACAGCAAGTGGGGACTCAGACCATCGACACAAGCTCCAAACGTGCCAGATCTCAGCCCAAGTCAACCAGAGGAACATCATACTCAGAGGCTCACCCCTTTTCTGTCTAGGACATCCCAGATCTGACTTACTCTAACTCCCACTTCGCACCCCTCCCCCCAGTTCCATTAGAGCCCCTTCTGCAGGCTTCTCCCCACCCCATGGGCCATACTGGGGCCTCAGAGCAGTGCGTCCCTCGTGGGTAATGGCTGCCTTCTGCCCACAGTTGGGATGGAAGAGCAGGCGCTCAGGTTCTGCCTGGGCAGCAGGAGCAGCACGGCGCAGGGCACCCTCAGGGGACAGCGCCCGCAGGATGGCATTATTCCGGCGCAGACGGTCGCTGTGATTGTTATTGTGGACGATGGTCACCTTCACTGCCATCCCATACAAGTCCACTACACCATACACCACTGGGGGTGTCAATGGGGTAGCCACGCCTACAGGGGTGGAAGGCACAGGAATGGGGGGCTGAAGGGAGAAGAGTCAAATATAGGGAGATCGAGTATCAAAGAGACAGGAGGATGAGGTACACATCCCACCCCACTGAAAGCCCTGGCCCAAAACCCTTCGCTGAGCTTCCCCTTACCCTGATCAATGCCATTAATGAAGAAGTGGAGGGCAGAGTTGGACTTCCTTGTGAGACCAATGTGGTCACCCTCCTATTCAAAACAGAAAAATAATAGTCTGGAATCCATCCACAGTTAGGCTCTAAACATTGTGGGAACCATGAGAACAGAGCAGTCCTAGAGCCTTCCAGCCACTCCACATCACAGGCGAATCAGCTCCAAAAAGTTCCTAGGAGTCTCAAGACCACCCTGGTTGCTCCTGCTTCATGCCCCTGGTGGCTGATCACCTGTGCCTTACTTGTATTCTGGAGGGTAGCTTGCAGCTTACCCATTGACTCCACATCTTTGCACTGACCATCCTGGGAGAACCAGCAAACTTCTCTGCCATTCAGTAGGCCGAACTGCACTGCATTAAGTCACCTTATAACTATCAATTTGTTTATCCCTTACAACAATCTATAAAACACTACTAACATGCTCACTTTAGACGTTTAAGGAAAAGAACAAAAAACTACTGACAGGGGTAAGCTTCTTGCCTCAGGTCACTACCACAACCCCTCTGACTCCAAAAATGCGAGTGTCTAAATGTTGGGCAACCCTGCCTTCTTTGAAGGAATCTTCAGGCCAAAAATAAAGGGCCTTGCTCTAGACCATGGTGCCCAGGCAGGGATGCAGGGTACAGTACTGGGACTCCCCTGGAGAGTGGCCCAGGATGCGTCCCACCCTCACCTGCAGCTCATCCAGACTGAATTCACAGTACTCCCGGCGGGTGCCCTTGCCATTGGTCAGGATCCCACAGCCGCTCATCATGATGGTACCTAGGGGAAAGCACACGCCCTGGTTAGGGTATGAGCTTCCTTCACTTCGGTGATCCCAGGCCTGTGCCCCCACCCTGCCGGTGGCTGGTACCTGACTGCAGATTGGTCATGGTGGCTGGGTATTCCAAATTGTTGGGGTTGTGGGTAGTGACACCAATCTCAATGGAGCCTGACCACTTATCTACGAGCTTGTCGATGCGAATCTGGGGTGGAATATTAGCAGAAGGGAGAAGTGCTCATGTAAATGAAGAGACAAGACCCACAGCCCTTGGTCCTGCCCCAGTCTCAACCCTTACAGTAGCAAGGATCAAGCCCCATCTTTAGTTCCCAGAGTGTGAGGTGTCAGCCAGACCCTAAGATCGTGCACACCTCAAACATCTCATTGTCCCGGAGTGGGCGGTTGGTCATGACAACCCCATTGTTGAATTCATCCAGGGGCCGGCGACGCTCAGCTGTCTTATTGTTGTTGCTGAGTTTGATGAGTGTTCCACACTTCTCATGGAAGAGCAGGGCGTCGTTGGAAGTGAGGATGGGCGAGGTGGCAGCACAGCTAGACCCTAGTCCTTCCCCTGCTGGTGGGGAGCTCAGGTTCACATTTAGGAGCCCCCCATTGTAAGCAGACAGGATGGCATTGCTCACCACCTCAGACAGCTCCATGCTGGCCAAGTCTACAGCAGCAAGGTAAAGGAAGGAAGCTGAAATGAGGCTCTCCACCTGCAGGTTTGCAGTTCTCTCCCTACCCCTCTCCTGAGGTCCCTCCCTTGTCCGCCTCACTTCCCACTCCCCTCCCCAGGGCCTCCCAGAAGCCCTCACCATTATGCGACTCAAGGCTGTTAGGAAACGTCTCCGGCCGGGCCTGTGCTGGGGACACCATGAAGGCTGGGGACCAGGCAGGATGGGAGGGGAATAAGGGTTCAGCCCCTGCTGCAGGGCCCACAGCCAGGAGACCCCCTCCTCTAGCCCCTGCTCTCCCCTTCAACAGACTGAGGGGTCTGAGTGGCCCTGCCCACACCCAGCCTCACTTGTCACTACATCCCCCTTCAGCTGTCCCCTTTGCCCCACCCCTCCACCACTGCCCTAGCAGTGTTCTCACCTTCATCCCTAGAGGACCCCTGTTCAGCAGAGGCAGAATCTTCAGGGAGAGAGGAGAGCTCGAGGGGAGGTGTGGGGCTGGGGGTAGGAGGGCTGAAGCCTGGCTCAGGGGGTAGCACAGTAATTTGGGTGCACTTGCCATAAAGGTCCACAACAGCCCAGACCCGAGCAGGCAGGCCTGTGGCAGCCACACCACAATCTCGCCCATTCACCCACAGCCGCAGCTCCCCAGCCGCTGTGCGCTCCACGCCCACACGGTCCCCTTCGCCAAGCTGGTCCAGGTCCTGACCATATTCCTCCAGCACAGAACGTCCATCCTTCAGCACCGAGCAGCCCGACACTACCCACGAACCCCCCTTCAGCCCTGTGGCGCTGCTTGGGAAGTCCAGCACACTGGGGTCCAGTGCCGTCACCCCAATCTCAATGGAGCCACTCCAGGAGTTGACCTGTGATGGGGTGGTGGACAGAGGCTCAGGATGGGCCAGTGGACCCCCCACCACTAGCAAACCACAATTCATAGGCCCCTGTGTCCTCCTCTCTTCACCTTTCAGGCAGCTTAACTGACTTTTCTTTGAGACATGAGACGCTAACCCACAGATGCAGTCCTATAAGTAATTTTCTGCACTGTCTCAGGAATCGTTTGGTCTGCTCTCCCTAGCAACTCTGCTCTTTACTCTGGATGCTCAGTGTCCACAACAGTCCTTTCCTTATTATGCTGGCTAAGTTCCCTGGCTCCAGGCCCCTGCCTCCTCTAACTTCACTGGTCTCTGTGGCTTCTCAACCACTCAGGTGCACAGCTCTCCATGCCCACATTCCTTGTTCTTGCATATCACACTCTTCCCGCTGGCCTAACTCTCTCCTAGACTCTGGCTCCACTCAGATTCACTCTGTCCTCTTCACTAAGTCACACACAAGCACACAAACCTCCCTCTCCCCGAGTAGCTCTCCTTAACCATCGTTCCCACCCAACCGTGAGTTTGTCCTTCAACGGTTTGTTCTTTCCTAGGTTATTATTGCTCTTCATCGCCCATCATATCTTTGACATCTCTCCATCTTCCATCTCCCAGAAATGGTTCCAGGTCTGTTCCCCTAGTCGTTCTAGGGCGTGAGGCCCTGTGTCCCTGCCCTGCTCCTGGGACTTAAGGTAATTCAAGCTCTCCTTCAGGCTGAATGTTTCTATCACATGCTCCCTTCCTGTCCGTCACCTGGTGTCCTCAGTCTGTCAGTTCCCCCTCGGTACCCGGTGATGTGGACTACACTGGCTGTCCTACCCCGCCTCCCTCTCTCTGGTCCCCTCCCATCCTCCACATCTCGGTTCTGCGGCCCCAGCTCCGCACCTTGCGGTCGATGCGGACGGTGAAGACGCGTCCATCGCGCAAGGGTTCCCGGCTCAACACCAGCCCGTGGTTAAACTCCTGGCCCGGCTGCTGCCGCCGCGCTGTACGCCCACAGGCCGACAGGCTCACCAGTCGCCCAGTGCGCGGGTGCAGCTCTCCGCCGCTGCCCAAGCTCGCGCTAGACCCCGATCCCGGGCCGCTCCCGCCGGGGCCTCCACCCCCACCAGGCCCCGGCCCGGGGCCACCCCCAGAGCCCCCACTCCCACCCGACCCCGCCGCCATCGCCGCTGACGCCGGGGCCGCGCGACAGCCGCGTTTGGCGGCACCGTAGCAACCACGGTGCACAAACACCCTGAGGGAATAGGACCCGGGACTGGAGCCAGATATGCTTTACGGCACTGCCCGGCACTGAAGCATCCCGAGCTAAGAAATTAACGACTACCACGATGGGAACAGAAGGACGACGGGGTCGGGAAGGTTTGCTTTACGGCACGACGAGGTGACAGTGGCTCCGAAAAGGGTGAAGACTTGGGCCGGGAGTTTTTGCGACAGTGAAAGGAATGATTGCCGCAGCCATCTTTATGACGGAAGGGGACGTGCTGGTGCCTAAAACACTTTCAGCTTTGAGACAGCGCCACCGACGACCCCGCCCTCGTAGAGGCTGGCGACACCTTGAAGTATTCGCTTTACGGCAAGAGGAGGAGGTGTCTTCTCTACAAGCTTTGAGGCTGTGTGAATGAGAACCAGTAGCTTTCCTCTACACGACTGAGACCAAATATGCCTTGCGACCTTGTGGCAATCCCTCCAATTTGTATCACACCTCTCGTGGGAAGCAAATCGGACCGACTTTTGGGGGAAAAGGGCTTGAGTATGTTTCCAATCCAGTCCACTGCACTCCAATCCCGTGAAACTTAGATTTTTAAAGCCACGAATAAAAAGTCCAAAAAAACCCAAAAAACAGACCCGGCAAGCAGTTTCAAGTAACAGTGCTGACAGTCCCAAGATTCCCCCAGAACTATTAATAAGCCACCAACCCAACTCCGACGCTCGCGCTAAAGTTGGATGACTGTGACATCACAAGGCCCACCCCGGGAGAAGGACGGGAACAAATCTCAGAGACAAAGAAAGATTGGGGTGGGGGGTACAAAAAGGGAGGGACAAATGGGATTTGGGTGGGGACAGAAAGGGAGGGGCACCCGGGGGGAGGCTCTTGGCCTGAGTTCCCTATATAGTCTGGATTGCGCCCACCGTTACTCAAAGGAGCATAGAGGGAGCGTCCCCTGCCAGCCGCGGCGGGGGCGGGGCCTAAGGGGCGGGGCTATGTGGAGCAGAGACGCGAAGCGGGATAGCGGAGAGTGGCCCTCTGGTGGGGCAATGGAGAAGCCGGGATCTCCGGGGGCTGCAGGCGGCCTCAATGGGGATTCCTCTGGAGAGGCAACCAGGGGAGTGCCAGGAGGCATCAGAGGAGTCGAGGCAGGCGCCGGGCTGCCCTCCGAAGTAGTCTTGTCTCAAGATTCTGGGCGTCCCTTACACTCTGGGGGGAATCCTAATTAGAAGCCCTGGTTCTAGCCGGCCCTCTGGGGTGGTAGCGGTTCACGGTTTCACGTCCAACCAGCATTCTGGGAAGGCTGTGGGCCACAGCCTTGCGTCCGGCACATACCCTGGCGGATTAAATACCCCCTTTCCTGGAACCTGTGTATCCGGGACGTCCAGCTTTGGGTCCGAGGGGCCTGGAGTGCACAACTCGGGATGCAGTCCGCGCTCCGGGTCAAATTGCTTGCAACCCCACAAACCCTCTGAGATCGGCCCCGTAGCATCCTAAAAACCAGCAGCTCCACCCTGATGCATAAATCCCCCAGTGCAGAAAAGTAAGGATCATAGCTCAGGTTGCAAGCAGCAAGGAGCCCGGAGGGAGGGGTTCTGGACACTGGCGGGGGCGGGGCCAAGAGGGAAGGGGCGGAGTCCTGAGAACTAAAACTGAGTAGGTGAAGGCAATTGAGTGAGAAATGTGAAGTTCCAAGCTTTTGGGAGAGCAGCAGGTACCGGATAAATTGTGGCTACATGGTACGTGGTTATCATTAGTTGTGGCCGCATCCCCAGCCTCCTACTCCTCTGGAACTGCAAGTGGGTAGAAGAAAAATGTTTTTGAATGAATGAAAGGATTAGGGAGAACTGTAAGGAGGGGGTCACTAGAAGGTTCCCTCCTCCCCTCCCCTCTTTTTTATGTTCCTTCCCCACCGCAGGAGAAAGTCTCAGCACTGGGATGAAATGAATATCATGGCCACCTACCACCCTGCTGACAAGGACTATGGATTTATGAAGGTGGATGAGCCCAGCACTCCCTACCACAGGTGCTGAGCCTTCAGCCCTAGCCCTTCAGTCCACACTCTCTTCCCTATGCAAAGGAGGGGAAGGGGGGCAGGCAGAGAGGCCTCAGGGACTGGATACTGCCCGATGGCGCCCTCTCTGCACTGCCTCCTCGCTCTTCTGCAGGCTTCAAGACAGTGATGAGAACCTGCTCACAGGGTCCTCCCACACAGTGACCCCTGAGGCACTAGCAGAGAGGTGAGAGTCCTGCCAGAGATCAGTGGGGATGTGGGGCATCTTTCTTCCTCCACTCCTGAACTTTGGGATCTGAGCCACTCTGCTTTTTGGCTCCCCAAATAGGGGGTACTACATTTCCCATCAGGCCAAGGCCAAGGTGGGAGAATCAGCCAGTTTGGTCCCATCTACCACCTGCCACAATTGTTTTCACCCTTCAGTATCCCCAAGACTCCCTCCCGCCTTCAGGTTTGCAACAACAGACAATTTCTGGCCCAAGGTCCTCCAGGGCAATAACAGAAGCTCCGGGTGGTCAGACAACTTTTCCAAAACACGTGAGATAAGGGGTGGGAACTGAATGGAAAGGGGAAGTGGAGTAAACCTTCAGCAAGAGCATGGCAGGAAAGCTGAGCTCTTAAACTGGCCCACAGACTCCAGTGATTTTGAGAAGCGCCGCAAGGCACACTACAGTGAAGGAAAGTTCCTCAAGACTCAGAAAAACCTGCCTTTGGGGAATAACAAGAACAGCAGTGAGGGTAGTGAAAGCTTGGGCAGTGGCGGTGGAGGTGTGATACTGGGCCCAGGGTTCAGGTCTGTGGAGAGAGGCTGGGCAGGAGGACTGGCCAGAGGAGTCGAAGATGAGATTGGCCTGGTGACCAGGAACCACATCTTAGAAGCCAAGGATTAGTAGCTATGGTGGGACCCCAGGGACTCAAGGGAATTGCAGTCCAAAGCCTTCTTCACCATAGCCTGTCTTTCTCAGTGGGCATGAATTGGCCAAGGGCCCTCTGCCTGAGGGGGAGGTAATGCTGGGAGGTGACTCCAGGGAAAACAGAGGGGCAGCTGGGGTGAGTGCCCCATAATCAGGGTAGTCCCCAGGGAAGTCTGGCTGGTGAGGAAGAACAGAAAACCCAAGAGACCTGTGGGGGACAGACAGGTCACTAAAGTTTTTCTAAAATGGAAGGAGGTAATAGAAGTAAGATGAGAACCTGGGGCTTGAGCTTCTCCCCTGTGGTGGGGGTCAGAGGGGACACCCAGGGGGCCTGTATACCCTAGGTGACCATAAGACTCAGATTAACTTGGATAACTCCTCAGATTCGTCTACCTTCAGAAATCAGTCCCCAGGTTCAGCCACCATCGTGTTGGACAAGGAGGTTGATCTGCAAAGAAAGGAGTATTATAGCAAAGGAAGATACCTGAGGTGCTGTCCTCACCCGGAGCTTGAGGAAGACACGGGAGATGAGCAGCAGAACAGTGAGAGCTGGGCCTGCTCAGCCTGGGGGCGGGAGGGCTGAGAACCAACAGACCGATGGGCGCCCAACCCTGATCCTGTGATGCTTCCAGGCTCTACAAGCTTGAATTGGATGAATGAGAATTCCATAAGAACTGAGGTCCGTTTGCTGGACCACACGGGAAGCCCCCTTCAGGATCACAGGCCATCAAGAACTCCCTGACAGTGACAGCGACACCATTGCAGCCTGGTAAGAGCACCAGGACACCATGTCACTGGGCCTGGCTCTTGGCAAGCTCCTATCTTTTCATACCAGTAGGTCAGCAACAGGTGCTATGGCCCTAACCACCCTGGAGTGAAAGGCCCATGTTGTACAGAGAGGAACGAGGGAGGGCCAGAAGTTGTTGGGACCTCCTCCATCTTGGCATCATATGCTAGTCCCAAGCCTCCTCCCCAACTTCTCTCTGCCACCTACCCCACTCCTGGTACTGCCTGTCTTCCAAAAAAATGGGTCCCAAGCAGTGTCTGGCTGGTGTCAGTGTCTGGCATCCAAGGGGCTGAACTCCAAAAGACCAGAAAGCTCAGAGAGGGAACCTGGTAGCAACCCAATCTCCCCAAATCAAAAAGGGTACAGATATGAATCTGGGCAAGGAGCAGGGGGCTGCTGCACTGGCTGTGGAGGGAGAGGGGCTAAGGGTAGGTCCTAGGGAGTCTGGGGTCACATCAACCAGACCTCATGCCTGCGCTAAGAAAACCACTCACCCAACCCCTTCTCTCCAGATGAATCCCTGCGGCTTTGATGGACTCAGGAGGAGGAACCAAAAAAAAACAGAAAATATAGCCAGCTGGAGATGGGGTGGGGGCCAACCTTCCCCTGCCACACCACCCTAGGGGAAGAAAATAAAGAGAAAAAGAACGGAGTCTGGGTGCTGTGAATTGGGGGCTCAGGCGGGACCTACTCAGTCATTGAAGAGAGGGGAGGAAGGGAAGTTCGCACACAGGAAACCACGAGCAACCAGAGCAGAGAAGAAAGCTCAAGAATAGTCTGGGGAACTGGAGTCACGAAGATCCTGAGTGTGAGAAGGCCCACCTGCAGCAGGATACCAATGATTGATTGATATGATTCAGTCAACCACAAATTCACTAATATCATTTTTAATTCTTACAACCTTGAAGGCAGAGGTGGTCATCCCCATCTTCCAGATTAGGAAACCCAAGGGATCAGAGAGCTTCCCCAGGGTCACGCAATCTCTAAGTGACCGAACCAGAATTTGAACCTGTAACTCAAACTCCCAGGCTCCCAAAACTCTACCACTAACGGAGAAAGAAGCGGAAAGAGGCTGGCCCCCAGTAGGAAGGTGACAACGGAGAGTCTGTAAGGGCGGGGCTGTGGCTTCTCTGATCTCAGGCCCCTCTCCTCTGCTCAGGCCCCGCCTCTGCCCCTCCCAGTACTGCCTGGAAGTGTGGGGTGAGAGCTTCTCCTAGGACACCCCTTTCCTTTGGGGAAAGAATTGTGACCCCCAGGCTCTACCCAGGAGAGAACCCTTTTCTCCTTCCTCCTCAACACCCCTCTGTGGGCAGAGAGCACCTCCATCGGCATCCCCACCTGCCTGGCCCCAGGGACCACTGACCTGAAGTGATCAAGCTGATATGACAGTCAAGCTGGATTTTGAGGAGTGTCTTAAGGACTCACCCCGCTTCCGGTAAGTGTGCGCAGGTCTGGGGGGCAGAGGAGAGGTGGTCTGACGCCCCCCAACACACACACACACACACACACACACACACACACCCTTCCCCAGGCCAGATGTCCTAACAGGAAGTGACTCTCAAAGGGACAAGATCAAGCTCCTGGGCCAAAGTAACACCTCTGCTATAAAACTCAGAGAGGGCCTCCAGTCTCTCACCCCTAGAGCTGGCATTCTATCCTCCCTCTCACTGGGACCCATGCCCCTCCCCCAGCACCTGCTCTGGGCGGTTAGCAACTTCCTGCCCTCACCACATCCACCCTTCTTCTACCCTTCCTGCTCTGGCCTGGGCCATAGTAACTCCCATGCTGTGTAGTGAGCGGGCAGAAGAGGGCTGGTGGGTGGACCTTTTTAACACACCAGCTTTTTCTGTCTCTGTCCTCCACTCCCTAACCCTGACCTGACCCTACCAAGGTGGGCAGACCAGATGGACCCAAACTATGTTCCCTTGACACCATCCTTCCTTTCCCAGAGCCAATATTGAGCTGGTGGAAGCCGAAGTGTCAGAATTGGAGACCCGACTGGAAAAGGTGACTCAGGATTAGATTAAAATGAGATGGGCAGAGCCAGAAAGAAAGCTGGAGACAGAGAATGAGTCCCAGGGATTAATGAATGCTAATCATGTGGGGGAGATATTTGGGGGCTGCAGAGAAGCAAACAGGTGGTTCCGTACCCTCAAGGAGCTTGGGATCTTGGAAAACAAGTCTCACTTGTGGACTTATCCTGTCATCTCTTGAGCTCTGCATGATGCCAACCCTGGCCTACTGGGTAGAACAAGATTATTTCTGCCCAGGGAGCCCACAGACTGACTGTGGAGAACAAACCAGTAAAACACCTAAATACAAGCTGTAAGGTCTTCCCTTGCCACTCTATAAAACAGCACATGCATGTGCATGCACAAACACCTACTCCCACTCTCTTATCTATTTTTCTCTACAGCGTTAATCTCAATCTGACGTTATATATTCACTTGCTGTATTAGTTTTCTATTGCTGTATAATCAGTTATTACACATTTAATGACTTAATACAGATTTGTGATCATAGTTCCAGTGGGTCGAGAGTTGGGGACAGCTAAGCTGGTCCTCTGCTCAGGGTCTCACAGGCTGCAATCAAGGTATTAGTTGAGGCTGCAGTCTCATCTGAGGCTCAGGATTTTCTTCCAAGCTCACAGGTTTTAGGACTCAGGCCCTCAACTCCTAGAGGCAACCAAGTTCCCTGCCATGTGGCCCTGTCCATAGACAGTTTACTTCATAGCACCTTGCTTCTTCAAGGCCAGCAGGAGAGTCTCCCTCATGTGTGCTGGCAAGATGGCGTCAATTTATATTGGAATGTAATCACAAGAGTGAATCCATCATCTTCACCATGTAGTGTGACCTAATTGTGGAAGTGCCATCAGTCGCCTTTGCCATATTCTGCTGGTTAGAAGCAGGTTGCAGGCTTCACTCATACTCAAGGGGTGAGGATTATGCAAGGGTAGGAATCCCTGGGGGTCACCTAAACATGTGTCTGTCATGCTGGTTTTGCTTTTTTTCTTTCTTGTGTACTTTTCCTCACTAGAATGTAACTGTTATGAGAGACTTTTATGTTTTGTCTTTGCTCTTCCATGGCCTGAAAGTTAGAGGATGACCAATATATACATATATTTTTAAAATTTTTTATTGATTGGTTTCAGAGAAAGGACGAGGGTTGAAAAGAAACATCGATTTGTTGTTCCACTTATTTCTGCATTCATTGGTTGACTCCTAGTTCCTATATGTGCCCTGACTGGGGATCGAACCTGTAACCTTGGTGTAATGGGACAACACTAACCGACTGAGCAACCTGGCCAGGGCCTACATATATATTTTACATATATATTAAAGTTTTTATTTGGGGTTAATTATAGATTCACAAGAAGTTGCAAAAACAGTCCAGGGAGGTCCCATGTACCCATCACCCAGCTGCCCCCAATGGCAGTATCTTACATAACTATGGTATACTACCCAAACCAGGAAATTGATATTGGCACAATGCAATGAACTGTCTATAGCCTTTTACATGGGTTTTACCTGTTTTGCATATATTCTTTAAAAATATATATTTGTATATAATTCAATGACACTTTGTCCTGTGTATAGATTCTTATAACCAGCATCACACTCAAAATACAAAACTCCTATCACCACAAAGAACTCTTTTTTACTACCCTTTGTAATGATACCCTCCTTGCCCTGTTCTAATCCATGATAACCACTCATCTATTCGCCATCTCTAGACTTCTGTCATTTCTAGAGTGTTATATAAGTGGAATCATGTAGTATGTGACTTTTCAAGATTGGCTTTTTCCTCCCACTCAGAATAATGTCCTTGAAGTTTATTCAAATTGTTGTATATTAATAGTATCAGTAGTTTATTATCAATAATTCATGCATGAATCATTCATTCCTTTGCATTGCTGTCTACCATTTTGTTGTATGGATGTATCAATTTGTCACTAATTCAGTGTTATGAAAGTTCCTTACTCGGACGTATTGGTGGAAGGAGGAGTGGATAAGGAAAAAACTCGATACTCAGTCCCCCAGCTCCACACAATGGAGTTGTGAGCATCTGGGTCCTTGTCCCTTGTCACAGACACCCCATGGGGACATCTGATGAGGTTTGAATGTGGCCAGTTTCCTGACCCTGCTTGCCACCTCAAACCTCATTTCCCTGAAGCCTTCACAAGCTCTGAAAAGTGTTTTTAATTTCAACAAAAGTTCGCTGGACCGAGCTGACAGGCTCCACGGTCACTTGCTACATCCCAGATACACTGACTCCAGCCAGAGCCAAGTGCTGTCACCTCAGGGGCAATGCAGTTCCTGCAGGTAACAAGGGCCAGGGGTCAGAAGACCTCACTTTGGCTTCTGACTCAGCCACCTGGCTCTCCCAGAGAGACCCTCCTTGAGCTAGTCACCTGACCCTTGTTTATCAAGCCTCCTTATTTGTCAATTGGGACCAGACAGATGGGCCTTAGGAGCCCCCTAGCATGCCATCTCTACCCAGACCCTTTGGCCTACTGACCAATTTATATTTATGAAGGAACATTCAATGAGCAAAGAGCGGGACAACTTCAGACAGTGAATATTGTAGAATTTACACCAACTAGGTGGAGCATTCATCCTGTGAGCCAGGCAGTGCTTGAGGATGGAGTTTCTGGGGAGCTCTGGATCCAAGCAGTTGGGGCAGGGCAGGTAGAGACATGTAGGAGTGGACAGAGAAAAATGTTTGGAGGTGAAGCTGACACTGGCTTTGGTGACAGGCTGGGAGGAATTTTGTTCCAGGGAAAGAGCAGTGGGAAGAAAGCAACAGAGATAAGAAATTACCAGGTTTGTGTTAGAAACTGTGAGAACTGAACTGGGCTGCGGGGACATATAGGCAAGGCTGTGAAGGAGGGCACAGCCCCAAGGAAGGGGCCAGGAAGTGGGACAGGAGTGGGGGTTGCCACCGACTCTGCTGGCACATGGCACGACTCCCTGTTGCCCTGTTGCTTCTCCTAGCTCCTCAAGCTGGGTAATGGCCTCCTGGAAAGTGGGCGCCATTACCTCGCTGCTGGCCGTGCCTTCATTGTCGGCATTTGTGATCTGGCCCGCCTGGGTCCACCAGAGCCCATGATGGCGGTATGTATAGGGCCGGGCCCAATTCATGGTGGGATGGGGTCTGAGGTGAGGAGAGATCCTGTGGAAGCCAGGGGAGGGTTGATCTGGAGTCTGCAGGTCTCAGGCCAGAGCGGGGCCGGTACTGCCATCTGAGACACAGCCATAGCAGGCTGAGTCTAAAAATGGGAGGGTCCTTGTTACCCCCATGCCTGGTACTCTCTCTCTGCCTCTTCTTGCCTAGGAGTGTCTGGACAAATTCACTCAGAGCCTGAGCCACAAACTGGACAGCCACTCGGTGAGCGGGGGTAGTTAGGGCAGCTGGGGGGAGCAAGG
This sequence comes from Furipterus horrens, assembly GCF_987537825.1. Lineage (NCBI taxonomy): Eukaryota > Metazoa > Chordata > Mammalia > Chiroptera > Furipteridae > Furipterus > Furipterus horrens. The sequence continues at coordinate 54,746,046 of NW_028327181.1, read as the reverse complement.
TTGTCTGTGATCCTGACCCCCATCTTCCAATTTTTGCTTCTCCTCAGGAGCTTCTAGATGCCACCCAGCACATGCTGCAGCAGCAAATCCACACTCTGGTCAAGGAGTGAGTGCTGTGCGGGAAACCAGTCCTCCAGCCCCTCCTATGACCACAGGGGCCTCCCGGAATGAAGCTGTGAGACGAGGGGGTTCTGGTGGCCTGAGTGCTGTCCCCATCCCAAGAACCTCCATGGAGTTCTGGCTGCATAGAGACTACCTGAAAGGCTATGAGTGGGCCTGCTAGTGGGACTTCTCTGTGAGGGACAGGTGGGTGTATCTGTGATTCTTTTTATCCCCCCACCCCCAGAGGTCTCCGGGGTTTCCGAGAGGCTCGTCGGGATTTCTGGAGAGGTGCTGAGAGCCTGGAGGCTGCTCTTACCCACAACGCAGAGGTCCCCAGGCGCCGAGTCCAGGAGGCAGAAGAGGCAGTGGCTGCTCTGAAGACAGCTCGAGCCGGGTACCGGGGACGGGCACTGGATTACGCTCTGCAGGTACCTACCCACACCAGACCCAGTAGCAGGGTTTCAATCCCCTCAAGGCTAGAGGGTCCCTGGTGTGCACTGGGAGGGGGCACTATGTTTTCAAGGCTGACCTGAGGTATTTTGGGACCCTCAGATCAATGTGATTGAGGACAAGAGGAAGTTTGACATCATGGAGTTTGTGAGTTGCAGGGGTGGTAAGGGCAAGGTGGGGAGAGCCTACTGATGGAGAACAGGGGGGGAAAGGGAAATGTTGAGGGCCCTACTCAGCTTCGCCCTGCCCACCTTGACCCCAGGTGCTGCGTTTGGTGGAGGCCCAGGCTACACATTTTGAGCAGGGCCACAAGGAGCTGAGCCAGCTGGCCCAGTATCGAAAGGAGCTGGGTGCCCAGGTAGGGCCCCATGAAACAAGCAGGCGGTAGAGGGTAGTGGGCTCTGGAGTGACTTTCCTGGCCTAGTTCAAGGAAGCTCGGGCCATCTGAGATGCCCCTCCTATGCCCAGTTGCACCAGCTGGTCTTGAATTCAGCTAGAGAGAAGAGGGACATGGAGCAAAGACACGTGCTGCTGAAACAAAAGGTGAGGGTGGGGGCTGCTGGAGGGGGACAGGTGGGCATGGGGCCTCGCTTTCTGCTCACAGAGTTGCCCTTTGACTTCTATGCCCTCAGGAACTGGGTGGGGAGGAGCCAGAGCCAAGCCTAAAGGAGGGACCTGGTGGCCTGGTCATGGAAGGACATCTCTTCAAACGGGCCAGCAATGCATTTAAGACCTGGAGCAGGTGAAGAGTGGATACCCCAATCAGCCAAACACATTCGATTAAATATTTTTTGAGTGGTTATAGTATGCTAAGCACAACAAAGAAAAAGACAAAACCTCTGCCTTCAGAAAGCTTACATTCCATCAGCAAAGACAGATGATAATATAATAATTAAGTAAATGTTATGTTAGTATGCATTACGTTGGAAGGTACGAATGCCAGGGGAGAAAAATAACAAAGTAAGGGATGTGGGTACCTGAGGAGGGGTTGCGTTTTTAAATAGAGTGGTCAGAGTAAGCCTCCCAATAAGGTGACTTCTGAGTGAATACTTAAAGGACTTCTGAGGGAAGAATGTTCTAGGCAGAAGGAGGAGCCAGTGCCAAGGCCCTGAGGAACCTGGAGTGTTAGGAGGAACAGAGGAAGCTATGGGTGCGGACAGAGGAAGGGAGGACGAAGTGGTAGCAAATGAAATTGGAACAAATAGGGGTCTGAATTATGATAGGACCTTGTCGGCTTCTGTAGGGACTTGAGCTCCACTCTGAGGGAAATGGGGAGCCATTGCAGGGTGTGGGCAGGATGGTGATCTGCTCAGACTTGACTCCTTCCCCTTCTAGGGCCCCTTCTAGCCCATATGGGGTCTTTGTGCAATTAGATCCCATACAGGCTTCTTCCCCAAGACACTGAGCCCCTCCCCCAAGATTCTGCCATCTGTCAAAAAAAAAAAAATGTAGCAGTGGATTTATTTCATTAGAAAAAGTATTTTAGTGTCATCTGCTAGAAAGTTGTCTTCATAAATATATCAAATATGGTTTGTCCAAGATGTGAATAGTATCCCCTAGACAGTCTGCACAGCTGTCCACCCTCCTCTGGAACATCTCATGGGACTATCAGCCCAGGGCTCTCTCCTCTCAACAAGATCCTTATGGGGCAAAGGACACAGACTCTCTGCTGTCCCTGTCCCAGCCTTACCCTGATGCTGCCCATGTCCAAACTCTGCTTCCACCTCCTCCAGACGCTGGTTTACTATTCAGAGCAACCAACTGGTTTATCAGAAGAAGTACAAGGTGGGTAGCCTGGGTGCTGGAGGCCTGGGTCCAGGGAAACTCAGCCCTTGCTGCACCTGGCTGGACATCTGCATCTGCCCCATATCACCTTCCCCTGACAGGACCCTGTGACTGTGGTGGTGGATGACCTTCGTCTCTGCACGGTGAAGCTCTGCCCCGACTCAGAAAGGCGGTTCTGCTTTGAGGTGGTATCTCCCAGCAAGTGAGTGTAATCCCCAGCGGTGATGCTCTAATATCTCTAAATCTTTACCAGCTGGAAAGGTAGAGCCAGTTACAGAGGCATCCCTGGAGCAGAGGCCTGGAGACCCCACATGCAGCCCCAGGCATTAACCCTTTGGTGGCTGGATTGTGGGGCAGCCTGGGGGGAGGGTATAGGGTGACATGGGTGTTTCGAAGGATATGACCTATTGGTGCAGACATATTTCAGTAGGACTGGTACCAGTTGAATACGAGCTGAATGTCAGTCTGTCCATCCTGCCGCAGGCTCCCCAGGCCTCAGACCCTGCCCTGCTCTCCGACCCCTTTCCCGCCCAGGTCCTGTCTCCTGCAGGCTGACTCAGAGCGCCTCCTGCAGTTGTGGATCAGTGCTGTGCAGAGCAGCATTGCCACAGCCTTCAACCAGGCTCACCTTGATGATAGCCCCCGGGGTCCAGGCCAGGTACCTTCACATGGGCCAGGCTTCCCAGGGAGATGGGACATCCCTTCCCCTAGGCCCCATAGCCATTCTTCCTTCTTCTGTCTGCCCCAGGGCTCAGGACACCTGGTCATGGGCTCTGCTGCCACCCTGGGCTCTGGAGGAATGACCAGGGGAAGGGAGCCTGTCGGAGTGGGGCACGTGGCAGCCCAGGTGCAGGGTGTGGATGGCAATGCCCAGTGCTGCGACTGCCGGGAACCAGCCCCTGAGTGGGCTAGCATCAACCTTGGTGTCACCCTCTGCATTCAGTGCTCCGGCATCCACAGGTCACTCTCCAAGGCCCCAAGCATGGGCCCCATTCCTTCTGGGTGCAGTGGAGGGGGGAACCAAGAGAAAGCCCATCACACAGGCTCCTCCTTTCTCCCTCTGCCCTGGCTTCCTCCCTTAGATTCTGGCTGTCACTGGGCAGATCTGGGCTGAGCCTGTGGGGCACAGGTGGGGGTGGGCCCAGCCTCTCAGTGTCCTGGGACAGACAGGGTTGGGGGACACCCAGAGTAATTTATTGGCTTCATTGGAGGAGATGTGGGGTCAGGGCTGCTGAGGATGGGTGAGCCAGCGAAGAGCAGAGAGAGAAGATGCTGTGAGGCCTTAGCAAGTCTGTACGGCCCTCACCCTGAGTCAGTCTGGTAGAAGAAGGGAAGGGGAATGGTAGAAAGAGTTGTCTAGGCCAAAACACCAAGAAAGAAGGGAGATGAATGGAGGGGTGAGGCCCTTAAAATGAAATGTAGCAGAAGAAGGGAGAGGGGACAATGAATAGACAGGATCCTGCCAGATGTAGGTCAAGGCTACATGGCCCAGCTACCCTGCTGCCTCCTGGCCCAGTGCCTCTGCATGGCCCCCTTGCAGGATCTTGTCTTAAAGTCTTTCTAGGAGCAGCGGCTGCTCCCCCAGCTGCTGCCTCATATGGGGTCTGACTTCCACTCTGGCCCTCCAGGAGCCTTGGAGTTCACTTCTCCAAAGTCCGGTCTCTGACACTTGACTCGTGGGAGCCGGAACTAGTGAAGGTGACTTGGGGGTGTTATGAAAAGTGGCGGGTAGGGTGGGGTGAGGACAGGGCTGCAGAGCCCTAAGGGCTCAGGTGCTGTCCCGACCCTGCCTGACTGTCTGCCTCTGCCTCTGTGCCTGAAGCTGATGTGCGAGCTGGGAAACGTAGTCATTAACCAGATCTATGAGGCCCGTGTGGAGGCCATGGCAGTGAAGAAGCCAGGGCCCAGCTGCTCCCGGTGAGGCTGTGGGGAGGGGCTGGGGCTGCCCTCTTTGCAGGGAGGGAGGAGGGCCTGAAACGGTAGGAGGGAAGACTGTCCCCCTTTTCCCCCCTCCAGGCAGGAGAAGGAGGCCTGGATTCATGCCAAATATGTGGAGAAGAAGTTCCTGACCAAGCTTCCTGAGATTCGAGGGCGAAGAGGTGGCCGAGGGCCCCCAAGGGGGCAGCCTCCTCTGCCCCCAAAGCCTTCCATTAAGCCTCGGCCAGGGAGCTTCAGATCCAAGCCAGGTATAGGGTTGGTTGGGCATTCATTGTGCACCTGCTGTGTGCTCAGCACTATGCCAAACCTGGTGGGGAGTTTCAGAGTATAAGGCCCAGGTCTTCCCTTTGAGAATGTTGGAGAAGCCAGACCACACCCAGCACTGGTTTTCAAAGGTAAGAGTTCTAGGGGTTATAGTGAAGGAGCATGGGGCTGGGAGTAGGCAGGGAGGCTATGTAAGGGTGTCAACCGCATGAGAAAAGTTAGATGTCAGGATGGGCTAGGGTCCCCAAAGCCCTCTGAAGGTGGGTGTGAGTTTAGCTAGGGCAGAGGAAGCCAAGAGAGCTGAGGTGGAGCTTCAGTGAGTCAACTCACCCACAAAATCCCAGGCCAACCAGGGCGGTTAGACAAGAAGAGGCAAATCGATAATTTCTAGCCCTAGGGGCCCTGCACACATACTCACACACACACCTCCACTTCCCACCACAGTCCCCAGAATCTTGAAGGCCTCCCCACAATTGAGAAGTGACCTACCCCATTACAGCATCAGGGGACTTTGCTGAGGATTTTCTTCCCAGACTCAAAGCTGATTCCCCCTAACAGGGCCACCCTCTGATGACCTGGGCAGCCTGCACCCTGGGGCCCTGCTGTTTCGAGCTGCTGGGCATCCTCCATCCCTCCCCACCATGGCTGATGCCCTCGCCCATGGAGCTGATGTCAACTGGGTCAACACGGCTCGGGAAAATGCCACGCCACTGATCCAGGCCACAGCTGCTGTGAGGGTCTTGCCAACCTCCCCACCCCACCCTAAAGCTCCTCCTCTTCTTCCCGACTCCTGACTTTCTTACCACTCCCCACTCCCCACAAGGGAGTGATAACCAATAGACTGTTTGCTATGAGTGTGTGATTTGGACGGAGACAACCTGGGTTTGAATCCAGGCTCTCACCACTTTTAGTTAGAACCTCTCTGTGCCTCAGTTTCCTCATCTGTAAAATAGGGATCCCATACTTCATTAGGTTGCACTGTGGATGTAGTGTACGGATACATGCAAAGAGCTAGAGCAGAGCCTGACACCTAGCAGTATCCCTAACCTCCTGATCCCATACCCCACCCTCTGAACTGACCCCCCTCTAAAAATCTATAAATCTGCCTCTAAAGATGCCACTCTCTCCCCATTTTCCACTTCTCAATGCAGAATTCTCTTCTGGCCTGTGAGTTTCTCCTCCAGAATGGGGCAAATGTGAACCAAGCAGACAGCCATGGCCGGGGCCCACTGCACCACGCAACCATCCTTGGACACACTGGGTAGCAGTGGTGGTGATGATGGCCTTGGGGAGGAAGGTTCCAGACAAGGTGAGCTGCTGACTAAATCTGGCTGTCGTCTCTAGCCTGGCCTGCCTGTTCTTGAAACGGGGAGCTGACCTTGGAGCTCAGGACTCTGAAGGCAGAGACCCTCTGACCATCGCCATGGAAACAGCCAATGCTGACATCGTCACCCTGTAAGGATGCCTGAAGGGCTGGGCTAGTGCTAGCATCTTTCACATGGGTGTGGCTACTGCCAAGAGCCCAACTTGCCCAGGAAGGCCTGGGGAAGGGAGGGGTCAGCTCTTGGACCAGGCAATAAACAGGATGCTCCAGGTGCTGCCTAGGGTGTGGAGCAGGAAAGGGGTGGGCAGGGTCCAAGGATGGTGAGCTCATCCTTAGTCATCATTCATCAACATTGTTGTCAGGGGATCTTTTAAGCACTAGTCCCTGGGCAAACTGATGAACAAACAACCCAACTCAAAAGATGGGACGTTGGGTGGGACATGGTGTGTGTGAGGAGATTGTCATTCATTCCTTAATTTCCTCCCCTTTAGGCTTCGATTGGCAAAGATGAGAGAGGTCGAAGCTGCCCTGGGCCAGGCAGGTAAACTACCTCCCCACCCCACCCTCACCAGGCCCATCAAGGTAACTCAGGGCTTCTGGCCCCTGGTGACCTGTACCCCTCGTGTCCAGCTTCATTGATTAAATCTATTTTTAAAAATAATAGAAAGGGAGAGAAACATCATGTGTAAGAGATCCATTGATTGGTGGTCTCTCCCACTCCCCCAGCTGCAGACCTGGCCCGCAACCCAGGCATGTGCCCTGACTGGGAATCGAACCAGCTACCTTTCGATTTGCAGGCTGATGATCAAGCCACTGAGCCACACCAGCCAGGGCTAAGTCTATTATTTATTCAACAAATACATATGAATTGGGCCTCTCCCAAATGCCAGCGCCTCAAAACAAAGAAAAGGCAAGGGCTGTGCTCTGATAGTTCAGGTGTTTCCTTCACCTATGATCTTACCAGGCCCGCCACTCTGTCCCCAGCGTACTCTCCTAAGCTAGGGGCCCAGCTGCCCAGGCTCCTAGTCCTTCCTCCCTCCCCTCCCCTCCCCTCAGGAGACGAGACGTATCTAGACATATTCCGTGACTTCTCGCTCATGGCATCGGACGACCCGGAGAAGCTGAGCCGGCGTGCTCATGACCTCCACACGCTCTGATTCCAGGCCTTCGATGTCTTGCGCCCCCCACCCTTCCAACCTGCCAGCCTGTGGCCATTAAAGCCTTCGTGCTTAGCTCTTCCCTTCATAGTTCACTTCTTGGGCACCACCGCCGGCCCGCAGGGTGTTGGGCCCTATGGCTCCCGGGATGCGGAATGGATGGGAGTTGTCGAGCTGGAGTCACATGAGGGGCGACTCACAGGGAGCGAAGTGGAAGCTGCGGCCTCAGCCCTAGCACCGGGCGGCCCTGGGGCGGGTCTCTTGGACTCGGGGTGCTCGGCCAGACCCTTCGGGCCAAGGAAAGGCTGCTCCGTGGGCTGGGGCCGGCCTTCCCTAAAGGGGAGCTGGCGTCGAGCCGGGATGGAGAGGCTGGCTCGGCCACCCCGGCCCAGAAGCATTCCCGGAATGCGGTGGCTCAGCACCCGCCCCCTCCGGAACTGCAGACAGGAGAGAGGAGGGCAGTGCCTGTCCCCAGGCCGTGGAAGGCCTAGTCTCTGTTTTCTCAGAGTGGCGGGACCGGGGACTCCTGTGCCCGCTGAGCTGCAGACGTGAGGTCAGGCACACCTGAGACCGGCTGGGCGGTCGCGGTCACACCCGGGGCAAAGCGACGCGACGCGACGCAACGCGCCGCGCCGGAGTCACCCTCCGGACCCCTCCCCCGCAGGCATCCCGGTCCAGCCCGTCCTCCCAGCGTCTCCAGTTCGCCACTCTCAGCTCCCACCTCCACCCCAGCCGTGCGTGCCCCGCGGGGGCGGTGGGCGGGCGCCACGGGGGCGGGGCTGTCTCTTAAAGGACCAGGGGCTGCAGCCCTTCGGCCACTTCCTGGGGGCGGAGAGGACTTCAGCAGCTGCTGAGACATCCCGGTAAGGCGGTGGCGCGCGGATCCGAGACTCCTGGCCGCTTCTATCAGAGTCCTTGGAGAATCGCAGCTCCAACTTGGGGTGCATCCTCGCTCCCCAGCGGATTCAGAGGCACCGCCGCCATCAGCTCCAGAGAGCCCCGCCTCCATTTGGAACCCGAGCCGGAGCCAGGCCAAAGCCAGACCAAAGCCAGAGCAGCGACTGGTCCCAGGAAGCCTGCGTGGACTAGCCCACGGTGACAGTGATCTGCCCGAGAACTTGGAAGCTGGACCCTTCAAAGAGTCATCCTTGTGCTTGCCCGTCACCTTCTGGTTGGATTCCGGAAAGCCACTATTGAAAGACCTCAAAAAGGAATCGCAGACCACCCAGAATTGGATGCATCTGGACCTAAATCTGTCTTCCTTGTGGTCTTTCCTGTGCTCTTCTCATCCGTTTTCTAAACCTTTCGGGTGTTTCTGTGCCCGGAAGCCATCCCCCACCACCAGAGTAGCTGGGGTGAGCCCCAAATCTTGCTGCCTTGTACTCCAGCCAGTGCCTCCAGCTTAGTCTGAACCTTGCGACCTAATTCTGCCCGCGCCCAAGGAGTTCTGCCTTTCCTTCTCTCTCGGTGTCTCCAGTACTCCCCAAAATTTCCCCTCCTCCAGTGCCCTCTTCACCCCCCTCCTTTGGGGGTCCCGTGACCCTGAATGTGGGGGGCACATTATATTCCACTACTTTGGAGACCCTGACTCGCTTCCCAGACTCCATGCTGGGGGCTATGTTTCGGGCTGGCACTTCCATTCCCCCCAGCCTCAACTCCCAGGGAGGCGGCTACTACTTCATAGACCGAGATGGCAAGGCCTTCCGGCACATTCTCAATTTCCTGCGGCTGGGCCGCCTGGACCTGCCCCTAGGATATGGGGAGACAGCACTTCTCAGGGCCGAGGCCGACTTCTACCAAATCCGGCCCCTCCTAGATGCCCTGCGGGAACTGGAAGCTTCTCAGGGTACCCCTGCACCCACAGCTGCCCTGCTCCACGCAGATATAGATGCCAGTCCCCGCCTGGTGCACTTCTCTGCTCGCCAGGGCCCACATCACTATGAGCTGAGCTCTGTCCAAGTAGACGTCTTCCAAGCCAACCTCTTCTGCACCGACCCAGAGTGTCTGGGAGCCATGAGGGCCCGATTTGGTGTGGCCAATGAGGAGAGAGCAGAGGCAGGACCACACTTTCATCTGGAGTGGGCCCCCCGCCCCATGGGACTTCCAGAAGTGGAGTACAGGAGACTGGGGCTGCAGCCACTGTGGACTGGCGGGCCCGGAGAGCAACGGGAAGTGGTGGGTGCACCAGGCTTCCTGGAGGAGGTGCTGCGGGTAGCTCTGGAGCATGGCTTCCGTCTAGACTCCGTTTTCCCTGACCCTGAAGACCTGCTCAACTCCAGATCTCTGCGCTTTGTCCGGCACTGAGAGCTGAGAATACGGCCCTCAGTTTGACTGTATGGGAGTGGAGGGAGAAAGAAGGGTTAGCAAAGGGGATGAGGTTTCCCCTGAAGCCTCTTCCTAGCTCTGCTTTAGGAGCTGTGAGAGTCAGAGGTCCCTCTGCACCTGACTGGAGCCCAGATGTGGACAGGACTCCCCACATCCGAGCCCATTGAGGGCTCAGAAGTGGTACAGAGGGTCTGGACTGGTGCTAATCCTGGGAGGGATGGGGAAGTTTCCCCTGGCTTGTTCTCACCAGAGTGGGGGACCTCCGGTTTCCTTGGTTGGAGCTCAGTATGCAGGGGTCTGGAAAAGTGAGGACACTTCTCTGCCCATGCTAGGCCTAGCAGAACCCTGCAGGGACACTGAGGTCTGGGAGGAAGAGGGACTTCGTATAGCTCTAAAGTGGTCTCCTGTGACTTCTCTCCTGGAGCTGAGTGGCCTGGCCTGACCAGTGACAGACCAGAACACTCTGGAACATGGGATGGGAGATTCTTTGCTGTGTCTAAGCCACCTACTGAGGGAGACAAAGGCTACACCCCACCCTAGGCTGGCATAAGGGAGCTAGGAGAATCCCCATTTACTGTGGTATGGAGCATTCCTCTGGAGATCCAAGTGTCTTTAAGGGTCTGTTACTGATGGTAGAGCTGGCCACGAGAAGGAGGGTGGTGTCTTCCTGGGCCTTGGCCTGCCTTCCTTCATGTGTGAATGTGTGTCAGCATGCGTCTGACTGATGTGTGAGGCCCTGACATCCTGTCTCCCATCTGTGTGCTGGCCTTTCTGTGGTCTCTACATGTCCAGGCCTGTTTGGGGTTGAGAAACTGTTTGGGCACCAGGTGCATCTATGGGTGTGAGTAGGCTGAGAATTGATAGTTGAACCACAAGAGGTGTGTGTGTTTATGCATCCGTGGGTATTCACATCACCGTATATGCAGGAGGGGTCTGTTGGGGTGTGAGTCACTGGGATCTTCCTGGTGAGAGAGGTAAGAGAAGTCACTGGGCTTAGCAGGGCCTTGGAGGCCTTTATAGAATTCTTAGTTGCTCAGGCAACCATTGGCCTGTTGCTAGGAAATAGCAGAGGAAAGACCCAAGGCTGCTCAGGGCAGAGAAGAGCTAAACAGAAGAGTTTGGGAGAGTCAGGGAGGATATGGGAAGGGATGGGATTTCTGCATTCCTGAAGGGATGGGACACTCATGAACAACTTTTCTGGGGGAGTCACTTATTATTTATCACTTACAAGAAGAAAAATAAAGTTGCTTTTGGAACCACAAGCTTGTAAAGGCTGCTAAGGGCCAGGTTGGGGGTGCTGTCTCCCTTGCAGCAGAAGTCCTGCTTTCTCTGCCCATCTGTTAGAGACATCTTCTGGTCCCCAGTTCCTTGGGTCCATGTTTACCCCAGCCAAGAATGGAGCAGTGGCACTATTCTGGGATGATCTAGAACCTCCAGCTGTTCTGGAACACTCCAACTTCCAGGCAAAGGGCTGGAACCAGGATCACAGAGTCTTCCTATCCCAGGTGGGGCCAGCTCCCCTCCAGCAGCCCCCCCACCCCAAATTGGGCTTCATGTGGATGCTGGCACTAGGTGGGGCTTTCCTGGCAGCTGCCCAGGCCTGTGTCTTCTGCCGCCTCCCAGCCCATGACTTGTCAGGCCGCCTGGCGTGGCTCTGCAGGCAGATGGAGGCCCAGTGGGAGCACTGTGAGGCGTCCTGGAACTTCTCGGCCTTTGCCTTAGGTAAGTCCAAACATCCAGGGGCAGGCCCACCAACAGTGAACCCCATGCCCGAAGCAAAGTAACATCTGGCTTCCCAGCTGTGCCCCTCAGCTGTCACCTCAGTCCACAGCCCTCCCTGGACTCACTGGTCTCTCCCTCTGGGAGGACCTCTTTGGACCCTGGGAAAGTCAAGAATCTTCTGGGCTGGTGAGGAGATAAATCACTGGTCCTTGCCCATCTCCACAGATGAGGTGTCCATGAACAAGGTCACAGAGAAGACTCACAGAGTCCTGAGGGTCATGGGTGAGGTCACTGGGGAAGACACAGTCAAGGGGCTTGGATGGGCACCAAGGAGGAGGATGGGAAGAAGGGGTTGGGGAGACCGGGAAAGAAGGAGGGCAAGTGGAGACAGGAGGGCATGACGGGAGGTGCTGGGTGAAGGGATGGCAGTCAACTGGTATTGTTGAGGCCCTGAGCAAAACGGCTGCTCTTTGCCTCCCCAGAGATCAAACGGTCTTTCTCCTCACTCCCTTTATATTGGCAATGGCTTCAAAAGACCAAGCTCCCTGAGTACACCAGGGAAGGTACTTACTGCCCCCCCCCCGGGGGGGTTGTCAAGGGGTGCCTAGGATCTTGGGCAAAGGGGTATGTGGCTAAACTGCTCATCTACGCCCTCCCCCCCCCCCCCGCCCTTGTCTTTCATTTCAGCTCTCTGCAGTCCTGCCTGTTGTGAGTAGAAAAGGGAGGGCTAGCGAGGACAAGGGGCTTCTGGGCACCTGAGGAGAGCAGTTAGCGGGAGCCAGTGGGGTAGCCTGTACCCATGGAGTCTAGGCTTCTCCTCCCCAGCGCTGGTCCTGCTGTCTCCTGCAGGGGGCAGCACCATCCTGTACAACTGCTCCACCTGTGAGGGCTTTGAGGCACGCTGCTGGCCCAAAAAACGCTGCTTCCCAGGTTCTTACTCCCCACCCCTGCCTCACCTCACCCAGATCTCTGAGCTCTTAGGCTCCCCCAGTGTCAACGGGTATGGTCCTCTTTCATGATTTCCTGGGTTCCCTGCAGGAAGTCACGATCTTTGGGAAGCCAGGATTCTGCTCCTCTCCGTCTTTGGAAGTGTGCTGTTTTTGGGTGTCCTGAGCCTCGTGGTGGAGTGAGTTGGGGGATAAGGGCAGGAAAGAGTCTCACCACCTCGACCCACCCAGTACCTTTCCCCACCCATCCTTCCCCTCCCTCTCAGCCCCCTTCTCTTCCCCTTCCCAGACTTCCTACCTCCATCTTCCCTCAGGTCCCACCTCCTTGAAGCATAAAGTGACTTACGAAGATGCTGACAGATCCCAGCCTCCAGCTGTGAGGAGACTGTGCCACAATTTCCATTTCCCTTGGGGCGGGGGCGGGGGTGGGGGTGGGGGTGGGGGGCAGCTGCCCCTTAGTTTCAGTCCCAAAGTTTCAGTCTTCCAGACTGAAACTCAAATGTCCCCACAATCCCACTGTCGGAGGGCCTCCAGGGACCCAGGCGCCCATAGCTGGAAAGTTTCTCCCCTCCCGCCCTCAACCAATCAGAGAGGGCAGTCAGCAATGCCAGGAAAATATCTACAGAAGGAAAGAATCCCCCCCACACGCACTACCACTCCCACACCCCTTTCTGTCTGTTCCCGGAAAGCAGGGGCTGTTTGCCCCAGAAGCTACTCTTGGCTCTCCTATGATGGATTGGGAATCCGGGAATGAGTGTTCTGGAAAATTCCCTCCCTCTCTGAGCGAGACCACATCAGTCAGTCTGCTGGCATGCTTTCCCTCCATTTAACATTGTGAGGCCTTGGCCTCCCACAGAGGCTTCCCTCCTGCCAGGCCCAACTAAACTTGTGAAATGGCCTCCACCCCTGCCTGGCCTCTGTCTGCAACTGGGGTGGGAGGACAGGAAACTCCGTGGAGCATGGTAGTTCTCAAATGGGGGGATTTTGCACCCCATGAGACATATGGCGACATCTGGAGACGTTGATTGCTTTGATGGGAGAGGGAGGCGGTATTTGCTACTGGCATCTAGTGGGTAGAAACCTGGGATGCTACTCAACATCCTGAAATGCACAAGAGAGTCCTCCACAACAAGGAATTATCCAGTCCAAAATGTCGGCAGTACAGGGTTGAGAAAACCTGGTGTTTCCTCCCCTGGCTGTCAGGAGGTTGAGTTTGGGAGTTGCGACATGGGACATGAAAAGAGAGGCCTGTCACCAACCACAGGGCCCAGGCCTGGAAGGGATCCTGGCCCACACCTAGCTCAGTGGTTTTCAAATTAATTACTTGCAGGCTCTAGGGTCAAGGTTCTCAACAAGCTGCATGTCAGAGTCACCTGGGAAGCTCTAAAAATTGCCCATGCTTGGACCTCATCTCCAGAGATTCTGAATTTCATGGTTTCATATGCAACCTGGGTTAATCTAACTTACAGCCAGGGTTGGAACCACAGTTTGGCAGGTACCCATAAAGGCGCTTGGATGGGGAGAGAAATGCCTACCCCTTCCAGGAGAGAACCTTCAATATTGTCTTATATATTCTACTCCAATCTGGCATTTTACACACACACACAAATGAGATCCAGAGATCATACAGCAAGATTATACAACTGGCCCAAGATCATACAACAATTCATTCGTCCATCCATTTGACGAATACTTAGTGAGTGCCCACCAGGTGCCAGGCAGCATCACTGCCCAAACTGGGGCAGGAAGCCACATCTCCCAGCTGCCCAGGCAGCGCATGCAGCCTTCCTCTGGTCTGCAGTAGCGGCCTCACATTCTCTTATTTGTACCTTCTTTTGCTGGTTCAACATATGGGAGTTGTCCTTGTTTTCACATTCAACATGCACTGGGTCAACCACTTCTGCCTATTCATGAAGGACCTTTACCTGATCTGTCCCCTCCACCTACCCTGTGGTGCCCAGCCCACTCTAGAACCCTCTCACATGGATTTGTCTCCCAGATATGCTATCTGACTTTGCCTGCTCCCCTCAAATTCATTGCACCCCCAGCGACCACCCTGGTCTTAAAACTCCACTTGCTCACAACCTCCTGTCCAGCATCAAGTGATAGTTAAGAATTTGGGCTTTGTAGTGAAGCTTCAAATCCTGTCTCTGTCTTTTAGTGGATCTTGGGCAAGTTATTCAATTTCTCAATTCCCGTTTCTTCATATTTTAAATGCAGATTGTGTATTTCAGTGATCCCCTGGCCTCATTTTTCCTGTTTACATTTTAACATCTCTGAAGAATCCATCTCAAATTGAAGACATGTCATAGCATAGTAGTATATATTACAATTGATGATATCTTAAATGAAATGCAGGTGTACAGGATTACTGTGAGGTCCAAATAAGTTCATATAAAATAGTTGGGACTATGCCCAACATGTAATGAGCCTTCATTAGTCATTATCCATTATAATCTCTTAGTTAAAACTTTCCCTAGTCCCAGCCAGGTGGCTCGGTTGGTTGGAGCATCATCCTACACACCAAAAAGTTGCGGGTTCAATTCCCAGTCAGGGCGCATACCTAGGTTGTAGGTTCCATCCCTGATCGGGGCACATATGGACCGCAACCAATTGAGATCCCTCTCTCTCTCTCTCTCTCTCTCTCTCTCTCTCTCTCTCTCTCTCTCTCATCAATAAAAACATATCCTCAGGTGATGATTAAAAAAAAAAAAAAAAAAACACCTGAAAACCTTCCATAGTTCCTAGCCTACAGAATATAGGCTTGGCCCTTGACCCTGACATTCAAGGCTCTCCAGGAGCAAGCAGCTCCCCTGTCTTATGTGGTCCTCAAGGCAGACCTGTGAAAACACAGATCACGCTGGAATCTCCACATGAGTGCCTCACGGGCATCTCAGACTCCACATGTCCAAACCCACCTTCCTTCCCAACCCCACCACCCCCTTGTGATCTCTCCCAGGCTTAATGGCAGTGCCAACATGCCATGTACATCCTCTTCCTTTCGTGCCACTTGCCTACTTCTCACCAGTAAGTGATCTACCTTTGTAATGCTTCTCAGAACCCGACCCCAACGTGTCCCTGGAGCCTGATTCTCAGCTCTCCCCACCCCACAGCCACTCTGAGTCACTCATAGTTGGCCAAACACTGTTTTCTCATGCCTCATTACCTTTGCCCAGGCTTGTTCCTATACCTGGGATGCCCTTTTCCTTGGAATCAGACATCACTTCTCCTGGGAACCCTTCTTGGAGCCACTGAGGCAGTGTAGTGTCCCATCTCTAGGCGTCTCTCATGTGGCAACTGTCTCATTAGGTGGTAGTGCTTCTTTACACATCTTCCCTCTACACCGTGTGCTACCTATAAAGCCGCTACTTAAAGTTTTGTCTGTTTCCCCAGTGCCTGGCGCATGGTAGACGCCAGCAAGCATCCTGACAACCCCAGCCCCTTCTCTGAACCCTTCTGATGCACCCTCCCCACAGAAGCTCTACCTGAGCACGTAGCACAGGAGGCTGGCAGAATTTGTGTCTCTTTTCTGTGCACATAAGGCTGACTCACCAGAGTATGGCCTGCCAGGGCTGGGCTGGTTTTTCAGAGCCCCTCAACAAACAGGGGTGGCTTCTGTGGGTATAATACTGGCACTCACATGCTCTGACATGCCTTTTATACAGGGGCAGGATTTATGTATCCTTCCCTTGAACCTGGGCTTTTTGACTGGCTGACCAATTGAATGTGGCAAAAGTGATGCTGGGCCACTTTCTGGTCTCAGACCTTAAGAAACTGGGACCTTCCACCCTCTGCCTCTTAGGATGCTCACTCTGGAACCCAGTCACCATGCTATGAGGACACCCAGTCTACATGAAGAGTCCACATGGAAAATTTCGGCCAAAATCCAGCACCTACTGCCAGACATAGTAGTAATAATGCAGCCCCCAGCTGTCAAGTCACCCAGACTACTAATTTTTCCAACTAAAGCCTCAGATATAGTGAAACAGAGAGAAACCATCCCCACATTGTCCTGCTGGAATTCCAGAATCTCAAAGCTAAGGAGCATAATAAAAAAATATTTTTGCCACTAGGTATTATCTATTACTCAACAATAGGTAACTGAAACAGTGGAGGAGAACTCAGCGTTGAAGGCCCTTGATACGTGGAGCCTCTCTCCCGAGCGCTTGAGCATCCTAGTGATATGGAGGCTGGTTTCCCCCACAGTGGGTGATTCAGGAGGGGGAGGCAAATCCACACTGTCTTTTATGACCTAGCTCGGAAGGCACACACCACCCTTTTTGTAACATCCCATCGAAGACACAGATTAGCACCTTCCTTGTGGGAAGGCACTATGCAGCTGTGCCAATACCAGCGGGGGAGGTTCTCCGCAGTCATTTTGGAGACTGGCTACCACACACGTAGGCACAGTGCATTCTCCAATAACCCCGTAAGGTAAAACTCCTAATAGGCTATCTTGAAGATGAGGAAACAGGGGCACAGGATGGTAAGTGGTAAAGCTAGGATTCAAACTCAGGCAGTCAGGCTCCTAAGCTACCATGTGTTGTAAATACCCTCAGCTCCTGAAAGAATGTGGTGGATTTAAAAGTGATTCCACTTGGGAAAGCAAACCAGCTGGTAGATACACAGTGGTGGGCTGCTAACTCTGAAAACTAGTGAGGCAAATGCAAATTGGGAAAGGATGGAACCTCAGGGTCCTGGAAGATGGAGATGGGATGATCGAACAGGAGGGTCTTACCAAGGATCTGCGAAGACCCAACCCTGTGGGGCCAGGGAGTGCCAAATGGGGAGGGAAGGTGGGATGGGTTCACCCGGAAGATGCTTATGGATTAGGTTTGGAAACTCCCATCCTCATCACTCCTAGCAGAAGAGCTCTTAATGTCAAACATCTTTGCTTCAGCCCTGGCTGGTGTGGCTCAGTGGACTGAGTGCCAGCCTGTGAACCAAAGGGTAGCTGGTTCAATTCCTAGTCACGGCACATGCCCAGGTTGCAGGCTAAGTCCCCAGCCGGGGGTGTGCAAGAGGCAACCGGTCAATGTATCTCTCACTCACAATGACGTTTCTCTCCCTCTCTTTCTCCTTCCCTTCCCCTCTCTCTAAAAGACAATAATAAATAAATAAATAAATATCTTTAAAGAAAAATCTTTGCTTCACCTGACCCACATGACTATCTCATCCATTTGTTCAACAAAGGTTACAGAGTACTTGTCATCTGAGCCAGGCCCTAGATTGGCCATGGGGGACAGCAATGCCCAAGCAAAATGAAATTCTTTACTACCTGAACTTGAAGTCTAGCAGGGGAGACAGGCAAGGTACTTGATGAAAAAAGCACAGGGATCTTAGAGTGCAGGACAAGAGACCTGATCAGTTAGGGATAGGTTTCTTGCACTTAGCAAGGTCAGACTGGGATAAGGGCAGGAACACTCTTCCAAGCAGAGGGAACAGCCATGCAAAGGCTCAGAAGAAAGATCCAAAATGCTAAGATGCTTTCCCCTGTTGCAAGGTTGACCTGGGTGAAGTAGAAGGGAAAGAGCCCAGAGATCTCAGAGATCACAGCAGAAACAATGCTAAGGGGGCATTAATGTGGTTCCAGAAGAAGCAGAAAGATTTCTCAGAGGGATGGATCCCCACACCAAGGCAAAACCCAAGGCAGGGGCAGGGGAGGCAACTTAGGTGCACTCTCTACTTATCCTCCTGGATCTCTGCCCTGTGAGAAAAGACTTGGCCCCAGTGGTGTGAATGTGCTCATCCTTCTCGGATGCAGAGCCTACAGGGCAGGGCAGAGGTTGGGGAAAGGCAGATGGAGGGAGTGGGGCCTGATCTGGTCTCCAGGTTTAAGTGTTCATCTCAGCCTGAAGGAGATGCTCCCTGAGGATGGTCAGGATGGTCAGGCTGCACTCCCTCGATATGGGCAAAGATGGAAATGAGAAAAATTTAACTTCAAAAGTAAGAAGCAAATAGGGAGCCCTGGCTGGTGTGGCTCAGTGGATTGAGCACCGGCCTGCAAACCAAAGGGTCCCCAGTTCAATTCCCATTCAGGGCACATACCTGGGTTGCAGGCCAGGTCCCCAGTTGGGGGCGCATGAGAGGCAACCATACATTGATGTTTCTCTCCCTCTCTTTCTCCCTCCCTTCCCCATCTCTAAAATAAATTAATTAATAAAATCTTTTTTTTTTTAAGAGCCCTGGCTGGTGTGCCAGCACTGGCTCAGACTGAGCATTGTGAGCATTGGTCTGTGAACCAAAGGGTTGCTAGTTCAATTCCCAGTCAGAGCATATGCCTGGGTGGCACAAGGTAACTTTCTGGGATTGTAGACATGTTATGGGTATTTATCTGCATTATTAGATGTGTACATTTCTTAAAATGCTTTGACCTGTACATTTAAACGTGTACATGCTACTGAACGTAAGTTATACCTCAATAAAGTACTGTGATCATATAAAGTAGTATTCATATGACTATAACAATGACCACAAAACCAAAAAACAAACCCTCAGTATATGGATTAAACAGCACATCAGACATAACCAAAAAGAGAACTGGTGAACTAGAAGACAGAGCTGAAGAGTTTCCTGGAGTGCATCATGGAGACAAAAAGTATGGAATACATGGAAGAGAGGTTAAAAGGCATTGAGGACAGAATGAAAAGGTCCACCATACTTCTAATCAGAGTCCCCAAAGGAAAGAACACAAAGAGTGGAGAAAAGAGTAGCTGAAGATATACTGGCTGAGAATTTTCCAAAACTGATGAAAGATGCAAATTCATAAATATAGGAAATACAATATACTGAGAAAACTAAATAGAAAAGAATCCATATCTAGATCCTTTGTAATAGAACTACAAAACACTAATATCATCATAAAAGCAGAGAAAAAAGGCAGATCACCTACAAAGAAATTAGACTGAGCATACCTCTTCAAAATATTTATTGCACCTATTATATGCCTACATTGTCCCAGGTACTAAGAACACTAGATGAACAAGACAGACTCAGCCCCTACCCTGTGGAGCCCACAGTATTTCAGGGATGACTGATATGGAGGGCGGAATTACAGTGTGATGAGCTGGCCTCATTGGAGGGAAGAGAATTGGCAAGAAAACCATACAGGTAAAACTGTGAACTACTAAGATTTTCCCATCAACACTGGAAGATCCCATGTTTAGCAAGATGGGGTGGGGCTTTTCTTTCCAAGGAACTCTGAGAACAGAAGCTACTTGCTCACAAATCCTGCCTTATGATAGGAGACAGAAAAGATGTCCTAAGACTGGTGGCTTCCTTAGAACCCCAGAGGGAAAGGAAGAGAGCATGTCCCTCCTCAGAGCCTTCATCAAGGTCCTGGACTGTGTCCCTGAAGCCACAGGACAAGTAGCAATGTACAGACCCCTAGGATTAGCAGAAACTACATGGGGAGAGGGAGGTTATGCCAGAATGAGGCCAGGAGGTACTAGTGCTGGAGAGGAGTGCCCTGATGCATAGAGTGCTGCCTTTTACTTTTTTTTTCTTTTTAATCCTCACCTCAGGCTATGCTTATTGATTTTAGGGAGAGAGAGGAAGTGGGGGAGAGGGAGTAACACCGCTGTGAGAAGGAAACGTGGATCTATAAACACCCCAACTGGAAGTCAAATCCTCAACCCAGTCCTGGCTGGTGGCATGGCTCAGTGGATTGAGTACTGGCCTGCAAATCAAAGGGTCACCGGTTCGATTCCCAATCAGGGCATATGCCTGGGTTGCGAGCGAGCCAGGTTCCCAGTTGGGGGAGCACGAAAGGCAGCCACATATTGATGTTTCTCTCCCTCTCTTTCTTCCTCCCTTCTCCTCTCTCTAAAAATAAATAAATACCCTCCTCCTCCCCAAAAAATCCTCTTCCCAGGTATGTGCCCAGGATTGAACCCACAACCTTTTTGGATTGAACCCACAACCTAGTTGGATGACGCTGCAACCAACTAAGCCACCTGGCCAGGGCTGGAGTCCTGCCTTCGATCACTAAGACCCATACCAGGCTGGGATGGGGCTGGAAGAGCCAACACATACAAGAGGGCTCACAGGTTTCACTCTGGGGAGCTAGCTCCTCAAAAGGTCCTTGAACTTCAGAGCTGGGAAAAGGAAAATGGCTTGAATCTTGGACTCTGTCTCCACTAGGGGCCAACTTTCTGCATCACCATCCGCACTTCTCTGCCTCGGCTTCACTTGGAAACATCCTGTGCTGCCAGCTTTCCTCCATTCGAGTGCTAGGAAGCTGTCTTCCTACTAGAGGGCAGGGACCAGGTCCTGTTTAGTCTTATCTTCCTAGTGCCTGGGCAGGATGGCTCTATCAGGTGCTTATTCATATAAGGGGTGGGGCTCTAACGAGAAGGGTGAAGATTTGGCCAGAGGGGGAGCAGGGAACAGGACAGAGGAGAAAGTCTGGGCAGTGGTAAAAAGTTCTTCGGAGAAGACTGGAAAGAGGGGGAGAAGGTGGAGAGGGAGTGTGAAGGCAGGCAAGCAAAGCGCAGGAGAAGGGAGGCCGCACAGGGTCTGACCTGACAGAAGCAGAGGCCGACCACCGCCCTTGCTCCCCTCGCCCTTTCCCATTGGGGCACTGGGGGCGCGGCGCGGGCCAGCCCGGGCCGGCTGCCAGGTCCCGCCCTTCGCCACCTCAGGTCCCGCCCTCCTCGGGATTTAGTCCTGGCAGCTCAGGAGGCCCCGGAGCCGCCGTTTCCGCCTTTGCCAGGTGAGGGTCCTGGGAAGCTGGAGCGCCGGGGCCGGGGCTGGCGCAGGTAGCGGAGCAACCATCGCTTGGGGTTGCCTTGGCGAGTGCTGAGCCTATCCGCCCCATCCTCCCCTCTCCTGGTCTCCCCTCCTCGGTCTTTTCCTTCTGTGGGAGCTTTTCCTCCTGTCCCCCCTCTCGTACTTTCCTCTTCCCTCTTTACAAGCGGCCCCGACAGCCCAGGGTCCTGGGCTTTCTCCTCGCCCGCCCCTGCTCGGGGCCAGCTCCTAGCCCACCTCCAGGTTCCCAAATGGGCCCCAGCTTGTGGTCCTCCGCTTCCTCCAGGCTTAATTAAGTGTGTGTGGGGAAGAATCCAGATATGTGTAAGGAAGAGCTGTGCAGGCTGGGCAGGCAGCTGGCACCCAGAGTACCTAGAGCCTTTTTTCATAAAGGTTGGTGGAGTGCCCTGAAGCTAAGTCAGACAGTGACTCAGGTGTGCGAGCGGGGCTCCCTACCTGGAGCTGAGGTGGCTGTAGGCTGCGCCTGAACTTAAACCACAAAGGCCTGATTTGATTTCAAATGTTGCTGCCTCCTATGTAGAAGGGGCAGTGACCTGACCGTCTCTGGGCTTGGGGGGAGTGTGCCTGCAGAACTCGGGTGTATGTGCACACTGTACCTTGGTGTCTTCTGCGCTGTGCGTGTTTATGTGGACCTTGGTGTCTCAGACCCGTGGGGCGCTGTAGTCAGAGGGCAGTGAACTGCCCTGTCTCGTGTACATGCACGTGAGAGGGTGCGTGGCAGTAAGCCTGGGTGTTTTATGGCAGCATACTGGACCATCTCATTGTGAGAGGACACGTCTGGGTGTCTCAGGTGTCTTTTGCAGCACAACTGTAGGCCTCAGTGCATGTGTGTGTGTGTGTGTAGCAGTGTATCTGGGTATGGGAGGCAGTGTACTCTTGTGTGTATGTGCACGTGTGTGTGTACGTGCATGTCTGAGGTATGATATGGTTAATATATCAGGGCATATCTGGTATGTCTGTGGTAGGTCAAAATGCCTCATGTGTATATGAGGTGTGTCAGGTGTATGTGAGTGTGTGCAGTGGGGTATCTCAGGTCTGAAGGGGAGCGTCTCTGGGTGTCCTAGGAGTATAGGGGCACTGTGCCATAATATCTCAAGAGTGAGCAGGGCAACATACATGAAGTCGGCCATGCTGAAACCTCAGGTGTGAAGGAGGGCAGGTTTCTCAGTGAAGGGGGTAGAGGACCTTGGTCTAGGGTATGGGGAGCATTCCCCCTGAGATTTGTGTGTATGAGTGGCAGGATACCTGGCTCTCCCTGATGTGTCTCTCCTTCTACCTGCGTGTTTCTGATGGTTGAGGGGGGAGCTGGGGACCACATCTCTAGTGTCTGAGTGTCTCAGGTGCCTGCCCTGGGCTATGTGTCTGGAGGAGAGTGTACCATCATCCTGAGTTCTCTCTCCAGACATGCTCCCGGAGGCAGGTTCCCTGTGGCTGCTGAGGCTACTTCAGGACATCCAGCTGGCCCAATTTTACCGATCCATACTTGAGGAGCTGAATGTTACGCGGCCAGAGCACTTCGACTTTGTAAGACCTGAGGACCTGGACGGCATTGGCATGGGCAGGCCTGGTGAGGGACTCCTGTGCCAAGGCCCTGGTCTCTCCTTCTCCAACCTGTTAGTTGCTACACCTCTTCCCCCACTCCCACTTCCACACACCAGCCCTCTTCTTGTTTTTAAATCCCTTGTATCATGTCCCCTCCTCTCCTCATACTACCCCAGCCCTCTAATTCTGGCTTCCCCCAGCCCAGCGCAGACTGGTTGAAGCTCTGAAGAGGCACCGTTCGGGACACAAGCCAAAGAGCTGGGTCTACAAGGTGAGTGTTTTGGGGTGGGGTGGAGTGGGGTGAGAGGTTTAAAGGCCAGCTTAGGCTGGGGAATGGGCTGGGCTGAGTGGCAGGGTTCCACACACTTGATTTCCCACCCCTGTTTCAGATCCTTGGGGGGTTTGCCCCTGAGCAGAAGGAGACCACCCCACCCTCAGACAGTCCTCCATTCCTCCCTGAGCCAGAGGGGGGACTAAAGTGTCTGATCCCAGATGGTGCTGTGTGCAGAGGGGAGCTGCAGGGCTCCGGCTGCTTTGGTGTGGTGCACCGAGGGCTGTGGACACTGCCTAGCGGTCAGGGCGTGAGTACTCTGGGAGCCTGCTACCTTCTGGGTACCCGGGCCAGCTGCGCGTTTTGTTCTGCTGCCCTCTCTGCTCTGGCCCTGGTATAGCTGCTCCTTAGGGTGCCTGATGGTACCTCCCTCACCCCCAGGTCCCAGTGGCTATCAAGTCCCTCCGGGTGGCTTCCAAAGGCCCTGTGGGCACAGAGCTGAGGGACTTCCTTCGAGAGGTATCCGTCATGATGAACTTGGAGCACCCACATTTGCTGCGTCTGCACGGGCTGGTACTGGGCCAGCCTCTGCAAATGGTGAGCAGACCTGACTGGTCCCAGGGACAGCCCCGGGGCTGACGTGAGGCAGGTGGGTGGGCAGCCAGAGGCCCGTGGGGCGCCCCCCCACAACGGCGCCCCCGCCCCCTCATAAGGCGCTGTGCTCCCGCAGGTGATGGAGCTGGCGCCACTGGGCTCCCTGCACGCCCGTTTGACCATGCCGGCCCCTACAGCCCCGCTGCCTGTGGTCCTGCTCTGCCTCTTCCTGCGGCAGTTGGCGGGGGCCATGGCGTACCTGGGGGCCCGCGGGCTGGTGCACCGGGACCTCGCTACACGCAACTTGCTGCTGGCTTCACCGTGCACGATCAAGGTGGCCGACTTCGGGCTGGTTCGGCCGCTGGGCGGCGCCCCGGGCCGTTACGTTATGGGCGGGCCCCGCCCCATCCCCTATGCCTGGTGAGGGTCGGCCCGCGGCAGGAGGTGTCGGAGGCCGGTGCGGAGGGTGAGGATCTGGAGTGCAGTAGCTAGCTGAAGAGGAGTGCGGAGGGAACTGGTCCTCGGAGGGAGGCTGGGCCCGGAGGAGTCTGAGGGTCTGCAAGGGCTTGGAAAGGAGGACTTCTGAGGACAACGGGAGCACTAGGGCCAGGCTCAGTGGCAGGTGGGAGCACAGATCCAGCCTCCTTAGGCTCGACTTCCGCAGGTGTGCTCCAGAGAGCCTTCGCCAGGGGGCCTTCTCTTCTGCCTCGGACGTGTGGATGTTCGGGGTGACGCTGTGGGAGATGTTCTCTGGGGGCAAGGAGCCCTGGGCCTGGGTCCCACCCTACCTCATCCTGCAGCGGTTGGAGAAAGACCAAGCCCGGCTGCCTAGGCCTCCTCTCTGCTCCAGGGCCCTCTACACCCTCGCCTTGCGCTGCTGGGCCCTTCACCCTGCTGATCGGCCTAGCTTCTCCAGCCTGGAGGAGCTGATCCAAGAGGTGAGAACCCTTTACTCCCCAGATACCCTCAGTCCCTTTTCCCTCCATTTTCTCTCCCAGGGTTCCATGCACAAGACTAACAGTATTAACTCCTGGCTAGGGTCTCTGAACAGAACAGATTCAGTCCCTACCTACAGGGTGCTTAGAGCCCTGGGGAACAGCTTGGGCTACATAGATGTAGGCTGAAGGGCTGAGGCTGAAGCTGGGCGGGAGAAGGAGTAGAGAGAGCAGCAGAGCAAGTTGCAGTGGGTGTTTGATAGGCAGAGGAAAGTTTCAGCGTGGGGAGGGGTAGTACATGTAACAAAGGCAATGGAAGTGCTCAGGAGCTGCCCCATGGAGGGATTGGTAAGGCATGATAAATAACCAGAGTTAACATATACAGCACTTGATCTGTGTAAGATACTGTACTAAGTGCCTTACATGTATCCTTATGTATGTTCACTCATTTAATCCTCACAACAACCCAACAAGGTCATTGTTATCTTGATTTTACAGATTGGGAAGTTAAGGCACTGACAGTTTAGGCACTGACAGTTTAGGTGACTTGCCTAAAGGCACAGGCAAGAGGAACAGTTGGGATCTGACTTCTGTTACTACCAATTTGTACTTCTTAATCCTGTCACCTTTTTCACCCAAACCCCCAACACCCCTCCCATCTGGCAGCCTTCAAAATGTTCTCTGCGTGTATGAGTCTGTTTCTGTTCTGCTTATTCGTTTATTTTGTTTTTTAGATTCAATTGCTGATAGATATGTATTTATTGCCATTTTGTTGTTCATATTTTAAAAATCATATTCTCCTTCAAGAAGGCCCTTTAACATTTCATGTCATACTGGTTTCGTGGTGATGAACTCCTTTAGCTTTTTTTTTTTTTTTTTTTTGTCTGTGAAGCTCTTTATATGTCCTGCCATTCTGCCATTTTAAATATCCTTCCATTCTAAATGATAGCTTTGCTGGGTACAGTAATCTCTGTTGTAGGTTCTTGCTTTTTTTTTTTCATCACTTTGAGTATTTCTTGCCAATCCCTTCCAGCCAGCAAAGTTTCTGTTGAGAAATCAGCTGACAGTCTAATGCGAGCTCCCTTGTAGCTAACTAACTGTTTTTCTGTTGCTGCTTTTAAGATTCTCTCTTTGTCTTTAACCTTTTGCATTTTAATTATTTATGTATTTATTTCTAGAGACAGGGGAAGGGTGGGAGAGAGAGGGGAAGAGAAACATCTGTTGGTTGCCTCTTGTACATACCCTGACCAGGGACCAAACACACCCTGACCAGGGACCAAACCCATAACCTAGGCGTGTGCCCTGACTGGGAATCAAACCAGTGACCTTTTGCTTTGCTGGACAATGCCCAGCCAACTGAACCACACTGGTCAGGGATTGCATTTTAATTATGATGTGTCTTGGTGTGGAACTCTGGTTTCATCTTGTTTGGGACTCTCTGTGCTTCTTGGACATGTATGTCTATTTCCTTCATCAAGTTAGAGAAATTTTCCATCTTTTTTTTTTAAAGATTTTATTTATTTATTTTTAGAGAGAGGGGACGGGAAGGAGAAAGAGAGGAAGAGAAACATCAATGTTTGGTTGCCTCTCACGTGCCCCTAACTGGGGACCTGGCTTGCAACCCAGGCATGTGCCCTGACTGGGAATCGAATTGGGGACCCTTTGGTTTGCAGGCCGGTGCTCAATCCACTGAGCCATACCACCCAGGGCTCCATCATTATTATTATTATTTTTTTTTTCCACTGTGTGGTTGCCTCTCACACGCTCCCAACTGGGGAACTGACCTGCAACCTAATTATGTACCCTGACTGGGAATCGAACCAGCAACACTTTGTTCGCAGGCCGATGCTCAATCCACTGAGCCACAGCAGCCAGGGCTGTCCATCATTATTTTTTAATAGGTTTTCAATTTCTTGCTCTCTCTCTTCTCCTTCTGGTAACCCCATGATGTAAATGTAGGTATGCCTGAAATTGTCCCAGAGACCCCTTACACTATTCTTGTCCTCATTTTCTTTGATTCTTGTTTCTTTTTGGGGTGTGTGTGTGTGTGTATGTGTTTACACACAGCTCAGGAGCACCATCGATGATGCTGCCAGCTAGTTGTCATTTATTTTCCACTTGGTGCAAGGCACAGTTATGGGGTGTCAGGAAGACTCGCATGTGGCTTGGGTAGTAAAGAGCGGGGCTTTCTCAACTTTCTTTTCAGTGTTTTGCTGATTTGATATAAAAGTACCCAACTGCTCCTGCTTGCTGCAGCCTGCCTAGCCTATGGGGTAGGGTGAGGAGGGGCTAAGGGGTAGAGGAGAAGGGGTATGGAGAGGGGCTCAAAAGAGCCTAGCACCTCTGCAAGTCTAGTGGCTGGTGGTGGCCATTCAAGATGGGGGCCCAACATTGACTTTGCCAGGCTGGCCACCAGGCAGCTTCCTTATGGCTTCCCAAGCCAGGTCACAGGTGCTTATGCTGCTGGAGGACTGGGGAGATTTTGAGTGTTCTGGGGATTCCACCACTGTGGCCATGAGTGGGAGAGTAGGCTTCCTGAAAAAGAAGCTTGCCCAGCAGTGACCGGGGTCAGCCTTCAGGAGACCAGGGTGGTGGGGGATGTCTTCCTCAGGGCACTCAGCACTTTCGCAGGAGCTATTACTAAAAGTGGAGCCCAGGTGGTGCTGGTTGTAGTCATTGGTAGCTGTGAGTGAGCTGCTAGAGGGGATGGCTGCCATGGCCTTGTTTGTGGACTGGCAGAAACCTTGGCAGTGACCCCTCCTGGACCTCAGCCTGTGATCATGGGTGGCAGGAGTGGGGTGTTGGGGCACTAGGCCTTGGAGCCCATTTGCAGAGGAGACCATGGGAGGCTGATCTATAACCGAGACACATGGGGCTCTTTTTGCTGTTCCAAATGGGTGTTTTTTGCTTCCTTATATTTCAAATCACTGTTCTGACTGTCAGCTTTATCTATTCTACTATTGTAAATTATTCTTCATTTCAGTTAGTATATCCTTCATTTCTGTTTTTTTTTTTTTAGTTTCCATGCCCTTTTTTATGCTGTGGAAGTTCTCCCTAAGTTCATCTACTCTTCCCCTAAGTTCATTGAGCACCCTTATAAATAGTGTTTTGATTTTAATAGATTGTTTGTCTCCATTTTGTATAGCTCTTTTTCTGGAGATTTGTTCTGTTCTTTTGTTTGGGACATGTTTCTTTGCTCATTTTGGCAGCCTCCCTGTGTTTGTTTCTATGTATTAGGTAGAGCTGCTGCATCTCCAGGCCTAATGTAGTAGGTGTCCTGTAGGGTCCAGTGGCACAGCCTCCCCATTCACCTGAGCTGGGTACTCAAGGTGTGCCCACCCTTTTCTGTGTGTGGGCTGTGTACACCCTCCTGTTGTAGCTGGGTCTTGATTGCTGTTGAAGGGATTTACCCCCAGGTCCATCAGCTGCAAGGACTGGCTGCGACCACTGAGGGGGGATCAGCAATGCAGGGGTCCACCCCACAGATCAGGATTTACTTCAGTGGGGCTCTGGTGCCCCCTGAGTCCGTCCCTTGAGTGTGTCACTGGTGGAGGTGGTTGGGTGGTACTTCAAAATGGTCTGAAGCTGTAAACCAGGTGTGTTGGCTCTGGGGCCTCCCAGGAGGTGCAGGTCAGGGTCAGCCATTGCTTATATTCTGCCCGAGGCCACCTGGCATGAGCTACAAAGTGATCTGTAGATGGCTGCTACTTGTGCTGAGTCTGGAGGTGCCCAGGAGAGGCCACACTGCAAATCAAGGCCAGCTGCCACTGGTGCTGTGCCTGGGGCCACTTAGTGAGAGAACAGGGCATGCCAAGGTCAGATGCTGCTTGTCTGAGATTTTAGGGAAGTCTGAAGCATGAGCTCGGAGAGGCCATCCATATGGAAGTCACTGGAAACAGCTTGAGTGGGCTTAAGAGTTGGTGGGATGGGATCTTAGGGAATCACCAGGGTGAACAGTGGTAGCCAAGTTGATGGAGACTTATATGTAGCACCCTCCTGCCAGCTCTGTGGGGGAAGGGCTCAGAAAACGAACAATGGTTTCTCCTAGCACTTCTATCTGGGAAAAAACTACCCCTCCAGCTCTCGTGCTGATGCCAGACACTTCATTTCCTCTTTGTATGTCCCTGGTGTTCAAGCTGCTGCCCAATGCTGGAGTTCAGAATGAGTGAGTCCAAGTCAGTCTGTGCTTGGGCCCTTTAAGAGGAACTGCCTGGGACTCCAGAGGTTCTTCCTCTCACTCAGCCACAACCCCTGCTGGTTTTCACAGCCAGAAGTTACGGGGACTTCTCTTCCTGGCACAGGAACCCCAAGGTGGGAGGCCTGGTGTGGGGCTGGGACTCCTTGCTCCTCAAGGGGGACCTCCACAGCCGAGATATCCCCCCAATTTTTATCTGCCTTACGTGGGTGTGGGACCAGCCCATTCCACTTCGCCCCTCCTACCAGTCTCGATGTGGCTTCTCCTTTATAGCCTTAGTTGTAGGACTTCCACTCAGCTAGATTTCAGATGGTTCTGGGTGATGGTTGTTCTGTAGTGTAGTTGTATGTATTTCTGATGTGGCTGTGGGAGGATGTGAGTACTGCATTTACCTGTGCTGCCATCTTGACTGGAAGCCTATACTCTACTGTTAACGGAATTTAGTCCTTACTCTGAGGGCACTTGGGAACCACGGAAGGGTTTCGAGCAGGGAAATAACAAGACAACTGTACATATTGTATCACTCTGGCTTGGTGCAGGAATGGATTAAAGGGGTGATACTGAAGATGGGAAGACCAGGTAGGAGACAATGGCTGTGAAGTAGGAGTGATAAGAAGAGGTCTGGATGAGGGTCAAGACAGTGAAGGTGGAGAGAAATGGAAAATTTCCAGAGGTGCTTGGGCAGTGGATGTGATGGGCCTGGGTAAGGAGTAAAAGCAGTGGAGGATAATGCTCCCCTTGATCTCCCTAGGTAGAGACAGGCCCCCTTTAGTTGCTCTCTGACCCCCTCACCCCTGCACTGTGTCCAGCTTGGCATGGAATCCAGGTCTACCTCCCTCACTGGACTACAGTTGGGGCACAGGGACAGCCTCATGCCGGGCCCAGGACAGAGGACACACCTGGTATGGGTTTGATTGGTGGGTGCATAAACAGAGGAGGCTCCTTTCCTCCCTGCTCCATGACAGCCTCTGACTCAGGCCACGAGTGTAGCCACCCTTTCCTCCCTTTCCTCAGGCCTGGCCCCCTGAGGCTCGTTGTGTGAGGGATGTCACAGATCTGGGTGCTCTGAGGATGGAGCCTGGCGATCCCATCACTGTCATCGAGGGCAGGTGAGGGCCTCATGTTTCCTATGAATCCTCCCAACCTGCCTGACCCTGTTTCCTTCTCTGCTTCTCCCCAGCTCCTTCAGCCCTGAACCTCTGCTTCGTTTCCTCCTCCCCACATTGGGCCCTGAGAACCCCACCCGGCCTGGCCTCCTGGCTGGAGCCACCATAGGCCCATAGAGCCCTATTGTGTTGGGGAGAAAAAGGCTTTCCTTCCTCCAGGCAGATGCAGCTCCATGGCACACAGCATGTGAGCTGAATGCGTGTGGGAGCCCAGCCTCCACTCCCCCCTTGCTCTCTCACCCCGTCACCACTGCCTGTTCTTGCAGCCCCAGCTCCACAACCTGGAAGGGCCAGAATGGTCGCACATTGAAAGTGGGCAGCTTCCCAGCCTCTGCAGTGACACTGGCAGACCTGAGGGGCTCCCCAGCCACCTGTCCAGTCCATAGAGGCTCTCCTGCCTGGGGAGAGCAAAGCCGAGGAACCGCAGATGGGTGAGGATCTGAAAGAGGGAACCAACCAAGTTCAGCAACTGCTCTGGAGGGGAAGCTTGGGGTGGGTCCAGGGTAAAGCTTACTCTCCAGGTAAAGCTTCCACTCCAGGTCTCAGTCAGCAGGAGAGCCCCAGAGATTCTTTAGGAGGGGACACTGATACGGGGCGGCGGGGGTGGGGAGGAGGCTGGGGTAGGGAATGAACTGGATCACTCTTCTACAGGGTCAGACCAAAGGCAAAGCTTCAGGAGCTACCTCCAGCAAAGGGTCAGAGAAGGCACATGCCCCTGCAGAGGAGAAAAGGTGACTGTGGGGGGTGGGGTGGGGGTGGGGCCACTTTCTCTGAGATGAAGAACAACCCTCCAGTCTGCCCCCTGCTGAATCCATGCCTCTGCAGCTATGATTTCCCCACGTGACTTCCTTCCCCCATGTCATTCTGCCTGTCCACTTCGCAGCTGTGCTTTAAGATCTGCCTTCTCCCCTGAACAGCATCTTCCCGTGCAGCCCCTGCACCCTCAGGTCTTTGGGTGTCTGTCCTGCACACCTGCCTCATTACTCCACCTAACACAAGGACCACCTGAGGACAGCACAAGCAGCAAATGGGAAGAAGACAGGACCCAGCCTCTGAGCTTCCTCTCAAGTTGTTTTTTTCTCAACTGTGCAGGCATTTCCAAGAGTCTGGAATCTGTTCTGTCCCTGGGCCCCTGCCCCAGAGGGGGTGGTTCAAGTCCCCCCGAACTTCGACATGCCAGAGATGTGACCCAGGGACCCCCACGCCTGCCACCCCACCCTCCCTTTGCCTCCAGCTCTTCTCAACTCAGCCAGTCCCCCAGGGAGCGGCCTTCTTGGCCCAAAAGAGAACCCCTACACAGTTACCCCTTGGAAGCACCTAGAGCCAGCAAAGCCACTGTTCCTGACCCCAAGCTGCAGAAGAGGGTTATGGAGGTAAGGTCTCCTTGAGTGGCCTGATGTCCAGCAGGGATTACAGGCTGGGGTAGGAGCCTAAGTGAGGCTTTGTCCCTCTGCAGGTAGAGGTGAGTGTACATGGAGTCACCTACCAGGAGTGCCAAGTGGCACTAAGAGCCACTGGAGGAGATGTAGTTTCTGCCATCCAGAACCTAAAGGTAAAGCCAGACCCTTCTCTTGTGTCCCCACCTCTCCTGCACCTGTCCTCTGGAAGTCAGCTGCCCACCCTCCTGCTTCCACAGGTGGACCAACTCTTCCACCTGAGTAGCCGGTCCAGAGCTGACTGCCAGCACATCTTGGAGCATTACCAGTGGGACCTCTCAGCGGCCAGTCGCTATGTCCTGGCTCGGCCCTGAGCTCCGCTCCCTTAGATATGGACACCAGCGTGCATCAGGGCCTGGCCACGTGGGACCAGCAGAACCAGAACAAGGTTCTGAAAGGGCACTTTCCCACCTGAAGGGATCCTGCTAAAGCAGGTACAGGAGGAGGCCAGGGCCAGGCACTGATGAGTCTCTCCTCCTACCCTTGGCCTCTGAAGGATCTAGTCTATCTGCTCACCACATTTCCAACCAAGAGGAGGACTTGGAGGAACAGAGCTGCTACACATCACACCATGGGAAGCTTCTACTTGCTACAGAGAATGATCAAGCGACCATACTGCACCAGGGAAACAGCTGTCCTGTACTGCCATCAGCTACCACACTGGGCCACCTTGGATGATGGAAGCAGCTATGCTGACTTGGGTCATACGGCCCAAACTGCCTTGGCTTGGGCCGGGGACATCACGGGTGATGAAAGTTCCTCTTTTGGACTCGAAGACACTTGATCCTGGCAACCCCTACCCAGCCCAGCTGTCGTATTTCCTTTTGTTTCTTCTACCCTCTCCCATTACATAGATCTTCCAATGTCCAAAAAGTTACAAATTTTATATGAATATAACATACAAAGATGCAGCCTCCTTTGTAGGAGCAGGGAAGGAGGGTGGTTCCGTAAGGCACAGGAAGCTGTAGCAAGCACCAGCTGTGGGAAGGGCCCACGGGGAAGAGGAGGCTGGCACTGGGGCCTAGGCCCTAGAGCTGTTGCAAGGGAGTGGGGATCTCCTCTGAGCGCTATGGTCTGAGGCCGAACTCATTGGTCAAGCTGATGCAGGGAAGCGTGGCCATATCAGCCATCTTTGGTACTGCTTACCTTCCCCACCCCAGCTCTTGTAAAACCCCAGAGCCCTGAATTTCAAAAACCTCATCCAGAGCAGAGGCCCTGGAAGTGGGTGGAAGGGACTGAGAAGGGAAAGTCTGAAAGCCAATCTGCGGATGTGCCTTGTGCTGAGGGATTGCCAGTAAGCGGTGAGAGGTAGCAGGGGAAGGGCCCCCATACATACCCTTCTGTGGGGGCCACAGGAGAAGGAGGCCGGGGGAGTAGGGAAGGGATGGGGCACCACAGCCCCCAGCCTCTTAGACATCCCTGTTTGTCCCCTGCAGTGTACATGGAGGGAAGGGGCTGCCTCTGAGGAGGGGCCAGGCCAAGCCAGGTGACCATCTTGGATTCCGGTTGAGGTGACAGTCTTCCTCACTCTGAGGCGGCATCTAACTGGTGATGGCGGAGGGCCCAGTGCCTCCTCGCTTCTCGAAGAACATGTAGTCCTGAGGGGAGGGTACTGTTAACAGACGATGTGGCTGGGCCAGCCTGGCTCCAGGTCTGGAGCTGCAGCCCCCCTAAAGTCTGTCCCTAACCCTCTCCTAGCAGGAGGCCAGGAAGTGCACAAAGCATCCAGTGGGCGCAAAGGAGGGGCAGCCACTCACAATAAGGAATGTGGCTCCCAGCAGTACAGCCTTCACTTTTGCATCCAGATCCAGCGGGAACTGCAAGCCAAAGTCATCTGCATCTGTGAGGGCTTCTTGGAGCAGCCCCCCCCACTGCTTGCTGATGCGGCCCACACTGCGGGACTCATCCAGAGTCTTCACCTGCCAGGGGGAGGAGAGGGAAGAAGATGAGACCCAACTAGGGTAGATGCAGCTGCGTTCACCTGTCTGCAGTATCACTCCCAGTCACCATCTATGAACTGTGCTGGCTTTACACTTAGTGAATCCTCTCGACAGCCTTGGGTTACCATGTGGCTTCTGGGGAAACTGAGTCACCTTTGGTCACACTGCAAGTGTATAGCAAAAATCAGGATTCAGACTTCAATCTGTTCCTCTTGAAGGGCCAAAACGACAACTGAACATCAGTGGTGAAAGAAATGGAACCATAACAGATTCTTATCTCCTTAGTGTATGGCTGGTTGCTAGGTTTGTTTTCATTACCAAAGTCCCTGCCACCTACGTTTGGTAGTTTGTGCCTTGCACAAAGCAGCTTGGCCAAGAGGGCAAGGGAGGCTGCTAAAATCCTGGCTGCATCCTATCAGCCAGCCACGTTCCTAGAAGGTTCTTTATGCCCAAAGAGGTGCCTTTCCCCTGCAAAGTAGGAAGAGCTCTGTCCAGCACTACATGCAGGCCTCAACTAGAGGGGATCCAAGCCCATTTATTGGGGGGAGAGGGCAGGAGTAAGCAGCCTCTGAGAGTTCATGTTTCTCACATTGATGTTTCTCTCTCTCCCTTCCTTTCTCTCTAAAACCAATAAACAAACATATCCTTGAGTGAGGATTTAAAAAAACAAATTGAGCCCTGGCTGGTGTGGCTCAGTGTATTCATTGAGCGCTGGCCTGCAAACCAAAGGGTCACTGGTTTGATTCCAAGTCAGGGCACATGCCTGAGTTGCAGGCCAGGTCCCCAGCTGGGGGTGCACGAGAGGCAACCACACATTGGTGTTTCTCTCCCTCTCTTTCTCCCTCCTTTCCTCTCTAAAAATAAAATAAATAAAATCTTTTTAAAAAAATTAAGCCCTGACTAGTGTGGCTCAGCCAGTTGGGCGCTATCCCACAAAGCAAAAGGTCACAAAGGGTCGCCAGTTCAGTTCTTGGTCTGGGCACATGCCTGGGTTGAGGGTTCTGTCCCCAGCTGGGGCGTGTGTAGGGGGCAGCTTTCCACTGAACAGTCTGAGCAGCAGCAATAGGCCCTGCTGACATAGGTGGTAATTCACAGTGACTCCCTGGTCCTTTTCCTATGATCCTTCTCCAGTGACTAGAACTAATGTGATTTCCTTCTGTGTCCTTCCCATCCCCTTCCCTCACTGTCCTACACCTCTGAGGTACTTCCTGCAGACCAGTCCCAAGCTGGGCAGGGTCTCTCCCAACCAACCCTGTGGTTCCAAGAGTACAGCCCCAAATATGGACCATCCATAATTATGTAAAAGGGATACTGGCCCTATGAGAACCCTGGAGTCTACACATTCCTATCCAGAAGTCACTAAGTTATCTCTTTCCCACCCAGTTCCTATCAAAATCTCCCCTCAGCTGCTAAGGTGACTCGGTTTTGTTTTTTAAGATTTTACTTATTTATTTTCAGAGAAGGAAGGGAGAAAGAGGAGAGAAACATCGATGTGAGAAACATCAATCGGCTGTCCCTTGCACACGCCCCAACTGGCGACGGAACCCACAATCCAGGCAGGTGACGAGACCAAGAACTGGACCAGCGACCTTTCGCTTTACAGGGCAACGCCCAACCAGCTAAGCCATACCAGTCAGGGCTCAGTTCTTTTTTTTTTAATCCTCACTCAAGGATATGTTTATAGGTTTTAGAGAGAGAGGAAGATGGGGAGGGGCTAGGGAGAGAGAGAGAAACATGCATCTGTTGCCTCCTGTACATACACCAACCAGGGATTGAACCCACAACCTTTTGGTGTACAGAATGATACTCCAACCAACTTGAGCCACCTGGCCAGGACAAGGTGACTCAATTTTTAAAAGTAACCTTAAGTAGGACACCTCATCA
This sequence comes from Furipterus horrens, assembly GCF_987537825.1. NCBI lineage: Eukaryota > Metazoa > Chordata > Mammalia > Chiroptera > Furipteridae > Furipterus > Furipterus horrens. Next base: position 54,711,300 of record NW_028327181.1, on the reverse strand, counting down.
GATGCCTTGGAAAGTCTACTGGATTATACCTGTTGTTTCTCCCTTATCTGCACAGGTAATTATCCGTTAAAGAATTCAAGGGTCTATAAAGTGTCTGGCTTCTAGAAGCAAAGGTGCTTCCCAGAACTCACCACTTGAGTTCTCCAGGCTCCAGATTGGTGACAGGAATGCATGGTGAGAAGGATATCACCTGGAGGGGCCACTTGGACTTCTAGGTTGGCAAGCAAGCCACAGGATGTTAATACGTTAAATTAGTGCTTGCTCCAGGGCCTGAGCTCACAGACTCATGCACAGCAGCCACAATGGTCCAGCCCACAGCAGACTCAATAATCATCCTTCACCCTAAACCCAGCCTGGCCTCAGATTCCCACACCGCCCCCCCCCCCCAACACAGGGCTGCAGGTAACAATTAGCATTGGCCTTCAATATGAAACCCTCTTTGTCACGCTTTTATAAGACCACGGAGCCAACCTATTTCTGAACGGAGGGACACTAGAAATGTGGTAGGAGTTAGGGTGAATTTGGATTGATGAGCTCAGTGTCTTGACCTTAGTAGTGTTGGCCATCCTGCCTGGTAGAAGCTGCCATCTTGATTTCTAAAGTTCCCAGGAACTTCCCCTTATTCCTGATACCTCAAAGTTGGTGTCTGTGCCACAACCACAGGTCGAGCAGGGCCCCACTACTCGTAGAACAGTATGGCGATCGGCATCCTGAATGGAGAACTTGGGGAGAAAGGGATGCCAGGTCTGTAGCACATGGCCAATGGTGGTGCCCGGTGGAGACTGCACTTCCATCTGAAGTGGGAGGCAGACAGAGTTACTGCTGAGTCAGAGCACCCCAGCCCAAGCTCTCACCATTCCAGCTCTATCACCCATTTCTCCTCACAAGACCTCCCATCTTTTTCACTAGACCACCTGTTATCCCCCTGACTAGGCCTCCGATCCCACCTGTTCATTCCCATGCCTCACGCAGGTGATGCTCCATCATTGCTCCTCCTATTACTGTCTGCCCCCTACCCAAACCTCTCCCTGACCATCCCTCTCCGCCCACCTCCTGGAGGCCACAGGGGCAGCAGCTGCAGCCACAGTGGAGGGGGCGGAGCAGGCGCAGCACCTCTCTGTCCCCGGGGTCCACCAGACGGACACGAAGGGGGCGGCGGGCACCACAGCACAGACGGGCACAGCAGTTGCTCTCTTCAGCAGCCTGACCCAGGGGCTGTCCGGCCCCTGAGCGCAGTTCATACCGGTTACTTGTCTCCCAGCCTAGAAGCACTGCCAAGGGGTGATACGGAGGCTCAGGCATCAGCGTCTGCCCAAGAGCCCACTATCTCTGCCCCCATCACAATGCCCAACCTACTCGTCCTTCCACTCACTTTCCACTCGCTCAGCCCTCTGATGAATCAAGATCTGATCAATCTGGAAAGAAAATAAGAGCCGCGCCCACTTCAGCTGGCAGGTCTGCACGCCTTGGCCTCCTCCCTGTCGCTCCTCCCTCCCCACCTCCCACTCACCTGCACCAAGAATTCGAGGCCCGAAGGCACCCCAGGCAGTGGCAAGAAGGGGGCAGCAGGTCCCAGGGCACTGGGGCCGGGCGAGGGAAAGAGAGCGAAGCCAGGAGCAGGGGCAGGCACGTGGGCGGGTACTGACGCCTGCCCTGGCCCAGGATGTTGTGCCGCTTCTGGGTACCCAGCAGTCACAGGGTAGGGAGGAGGGGGCGAAGGGGTGTAGCCTTTGGGGGGCAAGTATCCTGTGGGGGAACAGGGGTAGATTAGAAAGGGACCTGTGGCCACATCCCCTTCCCTTTAGCCCGTGGGGGACCGCGAGGCTGCGGGGAAATGTGGTGAGAACAGAATGAAAACTATGGGGCGAGGGAGCAGGGCGGAGGCTGCCAGAGAGGAAGGGAGGGGAGCCCCACCCAGCCAGTCCAAGCACATTCCCAGAAGATGCGTTCGACACCCAGCTCCCAAGTCCGTGGGGAAATAACGGAGACCCTCGGCCTTACGCCCACTTACCTGCCATTGGAAAAGGATGAGGACTCGCGGGTTGTGGGTGTCCCGGAAGCGCTTAGTTCTAGAAGTGGAGGCAAGCTCGGAGACAGCCAGACAGACACAGAGACAGACACAAAGACGGACAGGGAAACGCGGAGAGGCAGCTGCGCCCGGCGCCCGCCCGGGGTCTTTTGGGAGGCGCCTCTCTGACTCGGGGAGAAACCGAAAGTGTCAGCGGGCGGGGCAGAGTACCTGGGACCCTGGATTCCCTCTGGGGTTTCCAGAACCGCCCCCTCCCTTTGTTCTCCCATTCTCCGCGGAGGCGGCTGTTGGTAAACGTCAGGACAGATGGGCCCGCAATCAGACCGACGGCCCGACCTCGAGGGAGGTGTCCTGACCCCTCTGCGCCCCGCAGCTCACCTGATGCCCCTAGAATAGTGGGGTGCCCAGCGCGCGGAGACTCACAAGAGCTAGTGGAGGCGGACCCAGAGCCTGACCCCGCCCCCCCAGGCCGTCTAGGCCCCGCCCCCGGACTGGGAGCCGCGCGTGCGCAGAAAGGATGCCGGCTCTCCTCGCTGGCTTAGGACCCAGGACTGCGGGCTCCTCTGCTTGGTTGGCGTCCACGCCTCTTCCTTTCACTGCCGAAGGCCAGAAGAGGAAGCTCTCCCGGGGAGGGCAGCCGGCTGGGACATACCCCTGCTACCCACGCCAGGTCTGCGGGCGCTAAATGCTCAGCGCCCCTCGACTGAAAGCTAGGACAGTTGGCGCCGTTTGGGACCCCAGGCTCATTTTCCCAAGGTCGATTAGGGCCTCGCTGACGCAGCGGAACACCCTTCACACTCATTCATTGGACTCTAGGACTAGCTCCTGGCTCCCTTTCTACCTCCCGGAGCTACGTCGCTGTCTCTTCTCTCTAACGCTGCAGTGACCCACACAGATACCTTGTAATGACAGTACTTCTTTCAGGTTGACAGGCAGTCAAAAAGTGTCACTAGTGAGTGTGCAGGAGGTTAGGTTCAGGGGGACCAGAGGAGGCAGCGCAGTCAGCAGGAGAGACTTTCCCCAAAAGGAGTCCCTTCTTTTAGGTCCTGAGCAGAGGCCTCAGGTGTGAGGGAGTCCTGTGCCTTGGGGGCCTATAGGCTGAGTAGCAAGAGATGAGTTTAGAGAGGGAGGCCAGCCCATGTGCACAGGCCTGGGGGAGTTGGGACTTGGCCCCAAGGGCAGCAGGGAGCCCATTGGAAGATTTTAAGACCAAATTTAATTCAGAAAAATTTAAGGTCAAATTTTGGTTTTAGAAAAATCATTACAACTGCAATGTGGAGAACAATGGGGCACCCAGGCTGGGTTGTTGGCAGTAGTCTGGGGGAGAGGATGGCTGTGGTAGTGCAGACAGATAGAAGTGACAGATTTTGGAGATATTTAGATAATATAGAACTTGTTTGGGGACCTGGTTGGGTGTTGTCCCACAAAGCAAAAGGTCTCCAGTTTGATTCCCTGTTAGGGAACATGTCTGGACTGCGGCCCAGTCCCCAGTGGGGCATGTGCAAGAGGCAGCCAACTGATGTTTCTCTCACACATCCATGTTTCTCTTCTCTCTCTCCCTCCCTCCCTCTCTTTCTAAGAATAAATAAATAAATAAAATAAAAAATAAAATCTTGTTTGGGGATGAGATGTGATGGTAAGGAGTCCAGGATGACCTCAGGTGCCTGTCTGTTGATCAGGCAGATGAATGAGAACCTCATCAAGATAAACATGGAGAGAAGCAGGTTTAGGGAGCTCCTTTGCCTGTGTGTTCATGTTCCTCTAGGCTGGTTAACTGCTCCCACAACTTCAATCATCATCTTCAGACAAGGGCTTGAGGAAAAGGAAAGTCAAAGCTGATTCAGGTTTCGCCCAGGAGACCCTTCACAGTGTGGGCTCCACACTTACTCTGGTTTGTCTTTTCCTGCTGTCTGTTCCATCCTGAGCCCTCTAGGCACCCCTGTTCTCCCTTTTTAAAAAAAAAAAAAAAAAAAAAGTACTTATTGAGAGAGGAAGGGCTGGAGAAAGAATGAGAGAGAAACATCACGTGCAAGAGAAACAGATCAGTTGCGTCTCTCACAGCCCCAACCAGAGACCTGGCCGGACACCCAGGCATGTGCCCTGACCAGGAATCGAACTGGCAACCTTTTGGTTTGTGGGAGGACACCCAATCCGCTGAGCCACACCAGTCAGGGCTCCCTCTGGTTTTGTTACCAGTATGATTTTGTCCCTTTAACTATGCATGCTGAAAACCCAGCAGCAGACTGAAGTTTTACTAGTCCCCAAACGCAAAACAAACCCACCTCAGTTTCTACTTGTAACAGTAAACACATTGTATCAAATTATGGTTTAAAGGGTCTGTCTTCACTGATTTTTTTTTTTTTTTTTTTTTTGTATCCAAAATGTGTTTGGTTCCCCACTCATATTGATTCAGGGTGTGTTTAGTGCTGCTTCCTTCTGAAGGAGCATCCTTCTGTAAGCCTTTTTTCCTCCTGTAGGCTGACAGAGGACAGTGGAGCAGCCAACACACAAACCTACCATTTGTGCAGGGCTAAAGACGGTGGTGATTTTATAGCATCCTGGGCATTTCACATCCATGAAGTAGGAATTGAGGCTCTGCACCAGGCTTGTCTTCTTGTGTTTCCTCTTCCCTTCTGGAGAGGGATGAAGATCCTTAGCAAGAGGCATGTTGTCGTGGGGAGGTTGTCACCACCGGATTGTCTTCACTGTTGAAATATGCGTTTCTTGGTATGTGCATGAAGGAAAGCACTTAGCTCTGGGAATTGGATAGAAGAGAGTTTGAACCACAGCTTACCCAGGTCCTAGCTGTATGATACAGAACAAGTTACTGTACCTCCTTTAACTTCTTACCACTAACTTTCAGGACTGTTGAGAAGACTGGATGCCATATGTAGTAATAATAGGGACAAATTATCAAGCAGGCTTTATTTATATTGGTTCCTCAGGAGCCAAGCCCACTGGCAGGACCAAAGCTAAGTAAGGTATTAGGGATATTACACGGAAGGTGGCCATTCCGGAAGCCGGGTCTCCTCCACCTGGAGATTCCTTATGTCCCAGACAATGCCTGAGATGAAGGATGGAAATGGATCAAAAGCACTAAACTGGGAGGTAGGAGCCTGAAGATGCAGTGTATTCTGGGCCACTCTGGAGGTCCCCTCTGGGGCCTTATTTTACTTATCCTTAAATAAATGAATAAATATTGTGATCCTCTAAATTAGGGGTCCCCAACCCCTGGGTCATGGACGAGTACCAGTCCATGGCCTGTTAGGAACCAGGCTGCACAGCAGGAGGTAAGCAGTGGTTGAGCCAGCAAAGCTTCACTCACATTATCGCCTGAGCCCCCGCTCCTGTCTCCCCTCCATCCCTGGCTAGAAACATTTTCTTCCAGGAAACCGGTCCCTGGTGCCAAAAAGGTTGGGGACTTCTGCTCTCATACACCTCAAATCATGTCTCATTGTGTGGATATAAATGGACAGTGGCTCCCCATTGTCCTCAGAAAACAGTCCAAGCTCTCAGCAGTCTCTCCACCATCTGGCCCCTGCTCTCCCTTTCACTACTATACCCTCTCATGATCTTCAAGCCAGTCACCAGGAATTCTTTCAGGTCTTGAATGCACTGGGCTCTCTTGCTTCAGGGCTGCCTTGAACGCTCTCTCCTTGGTCTGGGGCACACCCCTTTCTCTCCTCCTCTGCTAACTCCTTCAAGTCTCCACTGAACACTCCACTACACAGTAGGCTGCTACAGGAGTCTGAAGCTCAGCAGGGAACTAGGGTGGAAGATAGAAATTCTGCAGATCCTAATTAAAGATGTGGGGCTGAATGAGAGTACCTAAAAATCCACAATGAGAGAAATGGTCTCTACTTTTTTGAATGCACATCTTCAGAGAAATTAAGTATGCAACTCCAGTATATTATACTGATAAGTACTTTATAAAACATACACAAAGGTAGAAAATTAAAGAGTGAAATCAAAATATGTATACATCGTTCTAATTTTTCATTAAAATTTGGAAACAATTGATTTAAACTACATAGGGGAGGAAAACTGGCAAAGTAGCCACAGAAATAGGGAAAACTAGCAGAGTGGTGTCATAGAAGAAACAAAATGTGTTTCAAGGGCAGTGTGGCCAACTGTGTCAAATGCTGCAGAGGCTGAAGAAATAAGATTGAGAATCATCCATTAGATCTGGCAACCAGGTCATAACGAGTCACGGGATCTCCAAGGGCATTTATGGGGAAGAAACAGGATGGAAGACTGACCAGAGTGGGTTGCACAGTAAACTTGAGTCAGACCTCTCCCCCAAGCTCAGACACCTCCCAGAGTTCCCCTGCTACCTATCTAAAGCCTCCAGTTGGATGTCTCTTGGACATTTTAGAAGCAATATGTCCAAAACTGACCTGATTTACCTCCCCCTAATCTGCTCATCCTTTGGTTTTTCTCATCTGAGTAACTGTACCTCCAAATAATCAGGTGTGTAAGCCAGAACTCTCCCTCTCATCCACCCCTTATGTGCAATGCATCAGCAAGCCCTATCAGCACTATCTTAAAAATATATTCTGAACTGGATCATTTTCACCACCTCTCCCACCCTAAGCCAAGCCACCATCACCATCTCACACCTGGACCTCTTCAGTGGCCTCCTGACTGGTCTCCCTGTTGCCATCCTCTGATTGGTTCCCTAGATATTTAAACATATTGGATTCTAGCACTCTCACTTTAAAAACCTTTTCAATGATTGATTGTTGCACTACAAAGAAATTCTGAGTGTCTGCCTGCAAGGCCTGCACTGACCATCCAGGACCCCTCAATCACTCACCTGGTGTTTGGCCACATTGGTTTTACTTTTTCCAACCCACTCAATTTTCTCCTGCCTCAAAGATTTTGAACTGCTCCTTTTTGGCCTGTTTTGCCAGCTAGTCTTTCTAAAATACACTGCCTTCCAGCTTTGCAGTTAGCTTAAGCTTCAGATGGACCTTGTCTGTGAGGCCTCCCATGTAAAGGGGCACTCCCCCCACTGCTCCACTGTTCCACTGCCTCCATTCTTTTCCTTCAAGCACGCACAACTCCAATGATATATTTGAACTTATTTGCTTAAGGTCCATTTCCACTACTAAATGGAGAGCTCCATGAGGGAAAAGATGGCATCTGTCTTGTTCATAGTTTAATTTCCTTGTGTGTTTGATACATGATCAGTACTTGATGAGCACTGACTGTATAAATGCTGCCTCCTAAATATCCCCCAATTCTCTTCATGCTACTCCAGCCTGCCTTGGTTGGCACCTTTTCTCACTCCTTTTCTCAGAAACTCGGCCCATACTGGGTTTCTTTAGTCACATACTTCTCTGCTCCCCACCTGTCTCTGTTCACTGTGTTTCCTTCACATAACTGAGTCCTTTTTAGGATCATCTCAAACATTGTGAAGCATTTTCTAACCCCTAATAGATGATGTTCTATCCCCTTGAATTCCAAAGTATACTGTAATTACAGTAGCCCCCTGTATCCAAGGAAACCACAGATAGTACTGAACCCTATATATATTGTTTTTTCCTGTTGGATTGTTTGCTGAAGTCTTCATATAGGCTCGATGCCTTCTGGCATGATAGGTTGCCATCAGAACACGTTTCTGTTCATGTTTTCCACCCACAAATTTAATGTCTTTTCCATCTCAACTAAGCATTTATTATGCACCATTGCTGTAACTTTTACAGTTTAAGGTGCAACAGCAAAATGAGCACAAATTTCTTCCTCTTTCACAATTTCACAGATAAAGATTTGTTCTGACTATAAATCTTAGCAACCTCAGCGTGACTTTCTTTTCTTTCCTTAAGTCAAGAACTTTCACCTTTTCACTTGAAGGAAACACCTTACAGCTTCTCTTTGGCATATCTGAATTGTCAGCATCACTACTCTTGGGCTTCGGGGCCATTTAGTAAAATAAGGGTTACCTGAACACAGCACTGTGATACCTTAACAGTTGATCTGATAACTGAGATGGCTACTAAGTAACTAATGGGCTGGTAACTCTGGACAAAGGGATGATTCATGTCACAGTGAAACAGTGCAGGATGGCTTGAGATTTCATCACGCTACTTAGAAGAGTGCACCATCTAAAACTTTCGCATTATTTCTGGAATTTTCTATTTTGTACTTCTGAGTCATGGTAACTAAAACTATACAAAGTGAAATCATGGAAATTCAAACCACGATTAAGAGGGGACTACTGGAATGGCCAGAGAAGGAAAACTCTGACTCCAAAAAACCTCCGCTGCCTTGCGGCATACCTCTTCAGGGGAAAGGCTAGGGGAGTAAACCCCGACAGAAAATCCGGAGCCGGAGTCCCTAAGGTGGTTTGATGTTGTAGTCAACACCGGCAACTCCTGCGGCACACCTGAAGCCAAGCTGTATTGACTCCGTCTTTCCCTTGGACCCTTCAGCTGCGAAGAGAGGGGGGGTCTGCTGCATGGGCAACAGCAGACCCTCCATATCACCCTGCCCAGGCTCTGTAGCTTCAGCTTCACTGGAGAGGACACTCCAGCGTCATCGCAAGATGTCAATTCAACACGGGAGGAGACAGATACCGTGTCACTCCCGAGTCGGACTGCACAGCCATTCTCGGCGGTGCAGATAGACTCTTAAGAAGCTACACCATCGTCTCTCGAGACGGACGGCTGCCGACGACGACGACTGGAATGGCGCTCTTCCTCTCCAACCTTGCCTTAACCCTGACTTCTAGAGCAAGCGAGTGCTCAATACATTTGTGGAATGACAGGGCTGAAAACCTCTACCCTACTCTACAGCAATCTTCAAATTATACTGAGCATCTGAATCACAAGATGAGCTTATTAGAATACAGATCCCCAGACCTCAAAGGGGGCTTCAGTGAGAATCTGCATTATTTCAAGCATTTTTTATGACTCTAATACCTACCAGTTAAAGAACCTCATAACATATTAACTTGAGGTGAACAGAATCCCCATACCCAAAGCTCACTGATTCAGTCATGAAAAGGAGGGAGTTCAGAAGTTGACAATCCCTACCCCTCCTCCTCCAAGAGGTTAGATGAACAAAGACTCCAAAATTCTTTACTTGCCTTTCTCTTTTAATCCCCTCCCTGCTCCAATTCTCAAAAAAAGTACCCAGAAATTAAACACAAGGAAGCTCAAAGAGCCAAGGCAAGCCAGCCCAAGAGTAGAAGGCTTCCTCCCACAGGGGCCAAAGTCTGGATGCTGGTGTCTCCACTCAGAGCCTGGTAGTAAAAGCTGGTGCAGAATAACGCGGTTCCCGAGGCTAGCAGTATCCCGGCCTGAAGGACACACAAGGAAGAAAATACGATAGTAAGGAAAGGACAGACTGGGAAGGAGTGGGTAGGGCTTGGTCAGGGTCAGGCAAGGGGGTAAGATTACCCAGAGGGGCTTTCTGCAATGGGGCACCCCTAACAGGGCCAGGCTGTGTATGAAGTGGTGTTTGTTGGCCTTGTCAAAGAGCTGTAAGAAAAAGAGTAACGGGGAAACCTCCTAAGAAACACAGAATCCTGGATTCCATGGGACAAAGCTCATCCCCAGCTGAAGCCTCAGCTTGCCCATCCCTCAGGTACCAACGCCTCAGGCTTGCAGCCCTTGCTACTCCAAAGACTCGCGCACCCCCCTTCCCTACTGCCCTCAGGGACCCCAGACTGTGTGCCCTGATAGACCCATAAGTCGGGGAGCCCCAGAGCAGTTACTTCACCTCCTTCCCGTAGGCATCCGGAAACTGGGCGCCTGTGTAAAGGAGAGGCAAAGGTTACCAGTCCTAACGCCCCAACTCCCGGGAGGACCCTGGTGGACACTGGAGAGAAAGGGCGTCCCCAGGAGGCTTCTGACTGGTAGAAACACGCATGGGCAGTCCTGGGAACCAATGGACCGGGCTGAGGGAATTGGAAAGGTTTAGAGCTCGCAGGCTGTCTGGTCTATGACACTTCCCACGGACTCTGCCCCGCACCAGACCCCCTAGGTCGCCATATCGCCCCAAACACAATCCCAGCTCCATCCCCAGCACCCTGACCGTGCGCCCCGTAGGAGGCCAAGCCTAAGGCCCCGGCTCCAGACAAGGCGCCCAAGCGGCGGAAAGCAGCTCCTAGCCGGGCCATGGCAGTGGATGGTCACGCGCCTGGCGAACACCGCCCAGGACAACCAAGAGGCCAACCAATCCCGACCTCCCATGCAAATAAGGTACACAGGTGTCCAATCAAGGCCGTGTTCATTTCAGAGTTCAGGTCCTTACCCGGGTATTTGCGCCTTTGTAAAGCCTCTGTTGAGTGGCGAAGACATCTGGCGGGTGGAGAAATCAGAACCAATTAGGAACGGAGGAGCTGAACAGTAGGGAGCGGGGTTGGGGGCGGTGCCACAGGATTTGCGTCACGGATTGGCCCACTTTTCAAGTTGATCTCCTCTTCTAACACCCCCTCCCACCTCCTGCCAATTTCCAAAAATCCACGTCCCCACGCAAAGTTCTGCCCCTTTGCCCACGGGCTCCTCCTTTTCAGCTTTAAAACAGCCCCACACCCAAAAATAGTTGACCCCACGGTTACCCAAGCCCCACCCATCTCAATTAAACCACGCCCACTGTACATATGGCTCCTCCTCAGGTCCGAAGGCCCCGCCTTCTTCATGTGATGCCCCGCCCCCTACCGTTCACTTCACCGCCGCCACCACTACCACCAACCGCGAGCCCTGAGGGTGGGAGGTCTGGGGGGGATGTCTCCATCCTGCCCGGGATCGCTTCGTTCATCCGTCAGTCTGTCCACTCCCGCCCTCTTCCACCGTCTTCAATACCCCAACACTCTGGAGGGCGGGCGGGCAGGCGGGTGCGAGCGAGGGGTGTGCGCCGCTCTCTGCAGGGGGCGGGGGAGGCGGCCGCGCGGTGACGCGCGGGGCTGCTGCGGCTGCTCCGCCGACGGATCATCACTCTCGGGCTGGGATGGACGCGGGGCGGGCGCGCTCTGGAGCGCGGAGCCAGGAGTCCGGGCCTCCCGGCTGCTGAGCGTCCCCCGAAGCCTTCCCCTTACCCCTCCTTCCCTCCTAGGAACAGTACCGACCCCTGCCCCGGGGTTCCAGACTCCACTCCCGCCTTCCTCTGATTCCCCGGACCTCCCACTCCCGCCCGCCTCGGGATCGACTAGATCCTTCCCTCTCCCAGAGGATTCCGGCTGGATCCCTGCCCCTGCACCGCGGATCCTGCACTCCCGGGCTCCGGGCCCCTGGGGATTGCCGTGGACTCCTCCCCCCGCACCCAATTCCTTAGGATCCTCTGCCTGTACCGCCTTCTGGTCCCTCGAAGCCGGCCCACGGAGCCAGTGGATCCTCAATCCAGTCTTGTCCCGTTGCCCCCTCCACTCCGCTGTCCTCATTGCGGGGCTCCCTGTTCTCGGGTTCCTCCTGATCCCATCCCCTACCTCTCCCCGGGGATCGACTGGATCCCAGCCCCGCCCCCTGGGGCTGGGGCGATCCCCCTCCCCCGCTGGGTGAGGCGCTGCGGGCGGGGGCTGGGCCTGCGGGACCGCGGGGGCTCAGAGGCCGCCGCCCCCTACTCGGAGCCCTGGATGGAGGCACCACGGCCCCAGGGCTGAGCCAGGTAGGAGCTAAGCCCGACCGGGTGAAGGGAATTGCGTGGCGGTCTACTGGGGTCTCCCACTCCCCATCTGTCTCCCTGCGCCTGGTTTCCCCCAGCCTGCTCTGTCTGTTCGTCTCCGCCTAGGGAGGCTCTCGCCGGGTCTCTCCGTCTCGGTCTCTTTGTCTCTGCCTCTCTCCAGCCCATGAATGATCCTTTGAATGGGCCCACAGACCCCATGTGTTCCCATCTCCCCCTCCCCCTCCTTCTCCCCTTCCCGGCCAAGCCATTTTTCCCCACTGCAGGAAGGGGGGGGGGGAGTGCTGCGGCCTGAGCCCCCATCCCTCAACTCTCCCCGGCTGTGAGAGTCAGGCCTGGGCAGGAATGGAAAGAGCAAGACAGAGGAATAGAGAGGAGGGGGGAGCAAGATGTGGCAGACAGAAAGAAGAAAGAATGGGAAAAGAAAATGGGGGAGACAGGGAAAGAGAAGGAGAGAAACAGAAAAGCCTTGAGGGAGAAATTTAGAGAAGGGATGTGAAGGAGAGAGAAAAATGAGGAACACTAAGGAGAGAGATATGGCAGAGTGATGAAAAAAGACAGGGACAGACTGAAGGCAAGAGCTGGAGCAGTCTGGAAGGGGCTGGGAAAGGTGCGCTGAGGGAGCGCTATGGAGAGGAAAGAAATGGGGGGGGGGGGCTCCAAAGGGAGGAAAGAAGGGAGAGAAGCTGGCAGGAAGAAGGCCACAGGCCCAAAGTACCTGAAGGAAGGAAGGGTGACAGAGGCAGACAGACCGAGTTAGTAGGAGGGGGAGGGGTGGCAAGGCCATGGAAGCAGAGCCCACCCTGGCATGGGCAGAGGAAATCCTGAGGGAGCCAGCCCCAAGCCCCCTCTAGGTGATGGGGAACAGGAGCTTTAAAGGACCTGGAGAGGGGGAGGGCACGACTGGGTGTGTGTGGTGAGGATTCCTGTGTCCTCATCTCTGAAATAAATTGACACCTGCAGAGAGCCACCCGCGGGCTGGCGCCTGGCTCTGAAAACCCCGCGTCAGCAAACAGCTTTGGCAGCTGGAGGGTTGGGGGGGGTTGTTGAAATGACCTGGGTTTCTGCCCCATTCAGTCTGATATCTTCCCTTGTCCTGCTTCTGCTGCCCTGGGCACGCAGGCATCAGAGCAGCATTTGTGGGGGACTGGCAAGGGGAAGGGGAGGTGGATAGCTGAGATAGGATGAGAAGAAAGCCTAGGTTTGCCCTAGGACACGGGTCAAAATACCATGTATGGAAGAAGAGGTGCCTGGAGTACAAGGCTGTTAAAGATTGTGGGAGGGGGGCAGTCAGTAGGTGCATCTGACGTCCTCCAAACCCACCTCAGCACCCCTTCTCCTCAGCCAGAGGCCTGGTCACTTAGGACTAGGCTCTGATTGGCTAACAAGGGCCAAGAGGCGGGTCTTTTAGGGTTCTTTAATGCCTCCAATCTCCCGCTCCTCTCAACATATATACTTCTTCCTCTAAGCTAAGGTTGGGGGAAACTCTAGCATTTTGAGTCATGCCTCTGCCCTCATGCCTAGAATGGACCCGTATCCAAGCCAGTCCCTTCCCCTCTTCCTCCAGACCCGCCCCCCCCCACCCCGCCCAGGGTTAAAGCTGCAGCCCGTTGCCGAGGTAACATTGCGGGGCAGCATCCCGTCACTCGGCAACCGGCTGCAGGATCACGCATCTGTCCCTGGATTTGCCCCCTGCAGCATCCCCTCCCTACTCTAGCCCCTGCCTCAAGGCGCCTTAACTTCTGAGGGAAGAAATAGAAAAGGCCTTGGGAAAAGGGGTTCCCTCCTCTGCTGCACAAATTCTTAGGGAATGGGATGTTGAAGGGAGACAGTGCTGAGCTTGTGGTCCCAAGGAAGGCTTGGAGTCTGGCCTGGGGTGGGGGTTAAGTGCCATGAAATTGCAGCTCAGAAGTAATTAACACGTATAAACAAACCCGCCACTTCCTGCTAATTAATGCCTTGGTATTTTTATTTTCTCTTCCTTGTCTATCTCATCCCTCCCAGGGAGGTGGGAACTGGGACTCCTGAGTCCCTGAGGAGAGCCCTCCTGGTAGGGATAAAGCAGCTGGAAGGAGGCAGGCGGGTCTGGGGAGCTGACTATCCTTCCCCTCTGGTTGTGTCCTGGACTTTTACCACATCTTGACCCTACCCCCAGCCTCAGACTTTTCTATCTGGGTCCCTGCTGATGGAGGGGGTTTTGGGAGTGAGGGGCAGTGCTGGGGGGCCTGAGGGTGGAAGAAGGGGGGCAGCTGGTCTAAATTCCAAATCACTAACCACGTGTCTCTTGTTTCCCCATTTCTTATTTCTTTCTGTCTGTCCTTCTTCCCCCACCCCTATGTGTTTTTCTGTCTGTCCATCTGTACCTTGCATACCCTCTCCCTCCAACCCACAGGTCCAGCCTGCATTCACCTTTTCCTACCTCCTTCCCTTTCCCCACCCCTTGCCCCCTCCATGGAGAGGAACAGACCCCTTCTCTGTCCAGTCTAACCCAGGTCCCTTCCCACTCCCCTCCTCCCTCCTTTTCCACCCCCTCCTCCCTCCTGGGACGAGGGGGGGGCCTCCCTCCCTCTCCCCCCCCTTCTCTCTCTCTCCGAGGGGGGGGGTCCCAGGGAGGGAGGGGGGGCCCCCCAATCAGCATGTGGCTCCTGGTGCTGTGTCTGGTGGGGCTGGTGGGGGCTCAACGGGGGGGAGGAGGACCCGGAGGCAGTGCCCCGGGTGGCCCCAGCCTGGGCCTCAACAGCCTTGGGGAGGAGCGCTTCCCAGTGGTGAACACAGCCTACGGGCGAGTGCGCGGTGTGCGGCGTGAGCTCAACAACGAGATCCTGGGCCCCGTCGTGCAGTTCTTGGGTGTGCCCTACGCCACACCACCCCTGGGCGCCCGCCGCTTCCAGCCGCCTGAGGCCCCAGCCTCCTGGCCCGGCGTGCGCAACGCCACCACCCTGCCACCCGCCTGCCCGCAGAACCTGCATGGGGCGCTGCCAGCCATCATGCTGCCTGTGTGGTTCACCGACAACTTGGAGGCAGCCGCCACCTACGTGCAGAACCAGAGCGAGGACTGCCTGTACCTCAACCTCTACGTGCCCACTGAGGACGGTAAGGGCGCGGGCACCAGGCGGGACACAGCCCACAAACACACATGCAGAACCTCAGGCACTGGCACAGTCTGGGATGGGAGCTGGGCTTTTTGGGGACAGGGAGCAGACAGTATGTCCATGATGGCCGTGCGTGCCCTCCGAGGGTGGTAGGGGTGCCTGCCAAGCAGTCCCAGGAGTGAATCCCATAGACAGCCACTCCCCAGTTCCATGTGCCCATAGAGAGAGCCAATGGTAAGATCAGCAGGCACTAGGCTGGACTTGACCAGCCGGTCCCCATAGAAGAGGTATCCATCACCTGCCTAGGCACCCGTTCCAGCTCTACCCCCACCTACCACCCCCAGGCCTGGGCTTGTCCCTGGCTTGTCCACTTTAGCAACATCTATAACTCAAGGACAGCAGACTCATCCTTCCCCCCAGCCATTACTGCAGACTTCCATCTATCCCATCACACCCAGAGCCCCTTGCCTAGGATGAGTGCCTCTTCTCCAGGCCTCTGGTCCCCATGTCCTCTGATCTCTACACAATCCTGAAGGATCAGGGAAACGCCTTGCCAAGGGCCTCTCCACTCCCAGCACACCCACCCACCTCCGTCAGAACACCTTCTCTGGAGCTCTTCAACTGGCTGTTTTGTCAGTACGCTCTCAGTTCACTGCAGCTCTGCTCAGAGCCCCCAGCACACGCCCCCTGGACAGTTCTCCTGCCAACCTTCAGCACACTAAGATGAATCAGAGTATCCTTCAGAGTATCTTCCAGCTGTCCACAGCAGAGGTAATTAGCACAACTCCAGCCTCCTCAACCCGTTCCTCATAGCCCCACGTTACCCTTCTAACACCCCATGGCACTACTCCAAAATACCCTAACACTTCAACAGAAACTATCCATTCCTACCACAGCCCCAATGGGTCATTTCCAACAGCTTTACACAAAGGCCTGGTACCAGGAACCCCTCTGTGTATGTCCTGCACACACAACAACCCCATATCATGTACCCAAGTCCCTTCACGTATCAGGATCTCAACTAGTCAGCATTCAGATCATGCACCCAACCAACCTACACACTGACCATGTATATGCTCCAACACCCCACATACTACAATCCCCAACACCTTCACACAGCACATACCCCAACACTTTTCTAAAACTGTGTACTCCATCACCCACACCTGTGACCCCAAGTATTCCTGGATATAGATTATGTACCTAGCAACACCCTTACATAGATAAGCCTTTACCCCAATAACCCTGCACCTGGACCATGTATTCCACAAGGCACTCACACCACAGTCCCTGTACCCAAAGTCCTCTTATGCCAATCACAGAACACCTCATGCACCTCAACCCACACATATTGTTCCCAACACCCTATATTGCTCATACCAGCCACGTACCCTAACACCCTAACTATCCCTCTCCACATAAACCATGCCTCATAGTTACCCATACACACAATACACAAAAGTATCATTCACTCTAATCCCATCCAGATTCCAAACACCCTAACAGAACATTTACAGAACACTGTCTGTGTGAGAACCGTCCACTCCACATTCCCCTGCCCTCTCACCCAGCGCTCTCCCTCCTATGACTTCTTCACTCCAGTGCCTTCACGGAGACTGTCCATCTTAACACTCTCCCTCTGTGGACTCTCCACTCCCACATCTTCATGTAGGCTGCCCAACCCAGTGTCCTCCTCAGTGAGCTATCTCATTGCCCCCACATGTGAAACATCCATCCAGCACTTCCTGCCCAAGGACTGCCTACCCCAACATCTCCACACAAATTGTCCACCCTGCCCCGCACCTGTATTTTTAACCATTGCTAACTGCCATCCTGCTTGGGGCCTGACGCATTCAGGTGATCTCACTGAGACTTCACACCAGCTCTGGAAGGAAGAGGTTGACTCAGGCTCATGTGCACACACACTCTCATTCACTTAATACTCTCACGTACATGCATGCCTTGCTGACGTCATCCCCATTCCCATCCTGTCACAGAGAATAACAGGCCCTGACCCTAATGGGTCCCCACGGGGCCATTATTGCCCGTTGGGAGAAGACTTCCATAGGCTGGCCAGGGCTTTGCTGACCCACCCCTCCCCTTGCTATGGAGGGGAAACCAGTCAGCTTTGGGGAATACCCTCAGGACCCTGGGTTCCAGTTCTCCCCTGAAAGAAACCTGGAGTCAAACTCTGGGCCTAGTTTGGGATCCTTCCTTGACAGTGGGCACACTTTGTGCCTCGGAGCACTTCCTGGCACCTTATGTGTCAGGCTGGCTCAGGGCACTGTGTTTCTTATTCCCTACTTGTGGACTGAACCCCCAATTGGAGAGGGGGTGTTTGGGGCATTAAAGCAGAGGTTGGTGAAGGGCTGGTGCCCCTGGGGGGAAATTTACCATTTTGGGGGAGGAGAGCAGGCTTGGGTAGGATATGAAGTTTGGAGGGGGGGTACAGAGGGAAGAGGTGGAGTGGAGGGCAAGACCTGATGACCCCTTTCCCTGCTTCATCCCCCATTGGGGAGATGGGGTGAGAAGCCAGGCCTGTGAGTGCGGATGGAAGAGAAATGCTGGTGGCCAAGGGGCCGGATAGGTGGGCAGGCAGCTTTAGCTGACCTACCCGCAGCCCTCCAGATTGGTCCAGAAGGAAGCAGAGCCATTTCTGCTGCAGCCCCTCCTCTCTACAGCACTGGGGAGCAGGCAGGTACTTAGCTGGCCCTGAAGAGGGCCTGCGTGAGTGGTGGCCCAGGTGGCAAAGCTGGCCTTGGTCTCCTGGGCAGGTTCCCTTCCCCTCCCACCCCACCTCTAACACCGTTTCATTTCCAGCAATTAGCGAACACATCTACAAGCCAAATACTTCCCAGCCAAGTCAATATGTCTTAAGACAGGCTTCAGCCCACTTAGGCACCCCGCCCCCCCAAAACCAGCCTTTTCTTTGGGGCATGACTTTTTCCAGGGAGGGGAACAAAATTGGGTTATAAGAAACGTTTTTCTCTTTTCTTGGTTTCTTTTTCTTGCAAACAAATTTTGCTTTTTTTGGCTTATTTTTTCTGCCCCCCACCCTCCCCTTTTCTACTTTCTCTCCTCCCTTCCCCATCCACCACCTCCCCCAAACCCCATCTTTCCCCAAAAAATTGTCCTTTTTTCTCTGTTTTGTGTTCCCGGTCTTAGGTCCGCTCACAAAAAAACGTGACGAGGCGACGCTCAATCCGCCAGACACAGGTAGATTTAAAAATCCCGCTGCTGCATGTGATTGCTGATGAGAGGACGTTCACTTTCACGGCCCTGCCCCTGACTAAATACCCCCACAGCCCTGAAGGCCCTCAGTCGTTCTCCCAACTAAAAATGAAAAAGAAAAGAAAAGAAAAATTTGTAATATTGGAAAAAAGAATTATGAAAACTTCAAATGAAATTTGAACAAAATTGGACCCACTAGAAAACCTGCAAGAAAAGCTAAACATGGCAAAAATAAAATGGAAAAAAAATTGGAATGTCAGAAAAGAAACACCAAAAATTGGATAAAATGTTAAAGAGTTTGAAAAAAATTTGGACTGTTT